>NC_057864.1:149438598-150102210 GCF_019393635.1 Dromiciops gliroides
GCTATATTGGGGGAATGAGGAAGATGAAAGAAGGGTGTAAGATGACTACTTGAAGTGGATGGGATGATAATAATTACTCTGTTTTCTCTGCCAAGGGAAATAATGTGAGTAAGAGATAATTAGAGAGTGCCCAGTTCTTATTGAATTCAAATCACCGGGCCATATGAGTTATAACCTAGTGTTTTACAGAACTTCCAGATATGATTACGGAGCCAGTGTCATTTCTCTTTGAAAGATTGTAATAAATGAAAAAAAAGTGCTATGGGATTGGAGATAGGCAAATGGCTTGGGTTTTTCAGGAAATGAAAGTGAATAGAATTTGTCAATCATAGGCCAATTGGCATGGCTTCAATTCTTGATAAAATTCTAGAATGCATTGTTAAAGGGATGATTAGTGAACATGTAGAAAAGCAGCCAGTGATCACAAAGAACCAGGATGACTTCATCCAGAATAGGCTATGGAAATTAAAAACTATATATTTTTTTAAAAGTGACTAGGAAGGCCAAACACTTTGACAAGAGATTTTGCCACTAAGGAATATACTACAGTGTAGTCAAAGATATAAAGAAGGTCACGAAATACTCAGACGCAAAATTTCTATGGAAAGAAGAAACAAAGAACTGGAAATAAAGTAGGAGACTACTGATTGAGGAGAAGTAAAACAAATTGTGACAAATGAAGAAATGACCAATATGAAGAATTCAGAGAATTGGAAAACTTCTATGAACTGATGCTGAGTAAAGTAAGCAGAACCAGAAAAAAACAATATGAACAGTGACTATAACAATATGAAATAAAAGAACAACAGCAAAATAAAACTGAATACTCTAATTATAATGACCAAACTTGGCCCTGGGTGATTTAGAACAGGTACAAGGAAGAATTTCCTGTCAGTGAAAGATTTCAATAAGCATAATAGTGATAATAACAAGCATTTGTAAGCACTTTGAGTTTTGCAAAGTGGTTTATAAATATTTCCGTCAATTCTCACAATAATCCTGTGAAACAGATACCATCATTATTTCTGTTTTACAAATGAAGAAACTGGGGGCAGCTAGGTGGCACAGTGGATAAAGCACCGGCCCTGGATTCAGGAGGACCTGAGTTCAAATCTGGCCTCAGACACTTGACACTTAAGCTGTGTTACCTTGGGCAAGTCACTTAACCCTCATTACCTTGACAAAAACCCCCCAAAAACCAAAAACAAATGAAGAAACTGAGGTCAAGTAACTTGCCTAGGATCATATAGTTATTAAGTATTGGAAACAAGATCTGAATTCAGGTCTTACCTGATTTCTAGGGCAACCTGCCATCCACTACATCACCTAGCCACCAATAAGGAGTTTCTTGGATACTATCATGCCACAGTATTGAAAGTCTGGTGGGGAGCAAGAACAGGGTCAATTTGCTTCTTAAACTACAAAAATGTGTGGAGGAAAACTGAGATGAATTTGAATGAAAAGCTGGCTTTCTTTGAAACTTTCAAAGAATAAGGCTTAAAAAAAAAAACCCAACAACTCAAATACCAGTTCAGGTTACAATGTGTTACTGTAAAAAGAAATTCAAAAATCAAATAGCATAAAGTATTTTCTTTTTAGAGCTTATTTAATTTCAGCAAGCTGCTATCATAATCAAAATTATTATAGATTTTTATATCTCATGATCATTATGGAAAGGCAGCCTAGTATAATTTATAAGGTCAGTAAGATCTGAATACAGTTCTCCTCTCTGGCATTTGCTAGTTTTGTAACCTTGGATATCATTTGCCCTCACCTCAAGAAACTCTCTAAGATTTATTTACTAAATTAATGACAAGTCTGTGGTCTGAATTGGCAGGAGGTGGGGGAAAGGGAGGATTTTCAAAGCCCAGGAAATCACATATTCTTGAAGTATGATGACTAAAATGTCAATGGAGCCTCCATAAATTATCCCCTTTATTTACAATCAGGTGATAGCAAAAGGCAAAAGGAGAGCTACAGATGACAGAACCAACACGTTGGACAATATGCTTTGACCCATCACTATTACTGATAATAGGAATATCTCAGTGGTTCACCGTTACTAACAGGAGCGTTCCAGCTTTGGCTAAATTTCTTTTTTTTGTTTTGTTTTGTTTTGTGCAGCTTTGGCTAAATTAACTAATGTGGAAAGATGTTATGTCTTCAAACAGCCACTGACCTAAGTGACAATAATGATATCCACTACACTCCCTCCTTTACTCCTGGTGAACAGTACCAAGATTGTGGTCCTTGTCCAGTCTAATCCTTTGAATGACAAAGAGTATCAACAATGAAGAAGATGCTAGAGGAAATTCCAGGATAGGAGACATTCAGGTTCTGAAAGTCTCTTTCAGAGTGGGGTTGTGTTGGGGAGGGGGAGGTTGTGGAAGTATTAATTGGCAGTTGGTAGTAATCTAAGATGTATTTTTAAAAAATCTAAATTACAGCAAACATTACAGGAAAATGGCTCGTGTAAATTTGAATACAAAAGATATGACTTGGGGAGCTGAGAAAATTAAAAGTACCAGTGAAAATAAGGAAATATCATTCATACTTTATTGTATCTTTTTATTCCTTCCAGCTTTTATCACAGTATATGGCACATAGTAAGTACTTAATAAATGTTGATTTATTGATTTGCTATTATTGATTTATATAGAGGCAGGGTTTTTGTTTTTGCTGACAATGATATAGTGAAATCGATAGTTTATAAAGGGTTTTTACATATGTTGTACCACTTCATCCTTCTGTGCTGGAGGAGATACAGCAAAGGTTTCAAGCTGAAGAGGACTTCTCTGTGAATGGTGACATCCATCAGATGCTCCTGTTTGTGGATGCCATTGTGCTGACTGCATTGAGTCCCAGAACATTTCAGAGTCTCTTGGAAGAGATATTAAACAAATCAATCAACAAATACTTATTAAGTACCTACTATGTGCCAAGCACTGTGCTAAGTACTGGGCACACAAAAGAGGCAAAAGATGGTCTCTGTCCTCAAGCCTTTCACAGTCATTCAAAAGAGATTGGCCTTACAATCCACAGAGGAAAAACCAAGTAGATGAAAATGTTTATTGTCCAAGTTACAATGCATCTGGATGAACAACCTTCCAGAGCTTGATTATCAAGAGATGTACTTGGACAATTCCAAAGAATTCATGATGGAAAATGTTCTCCACATCCAGAAAAAAGAACTATGGATTCTGAATGCAGATTGAACCATACTGTTTCTACTTTTTTCTTTTTTTTCTTTTTTAGGGTTTGTCCCTTGTGTTCTGATTCTTCTTTCACAAGATGACTAATACAGAAATATGTTTAATGTGATCGTACATATATAACTGTGTCAAGATAATGGAAGGTGATAGATGAGATTTAGCAGATATTCAGGGGCCCACCTGGGGATTGATCTAAACTGATTCAATTAGGGAAGAGCGACTGACTGCTGACTGGCTTCCTGGATTGTAAGCACATCTGACTGGTACTTAAGGGTACTTAAGAAGGTATTGTTCTCAGAAGCTTAAAAATGTTGAACTTTATATTGAGACCATCTTCAGGTCCAGTGAACCAATTAATTTGGATAACGCTAGCCAATCAGCTTGAAGAACCTCCCATTTCTGGGAGGGGAAGATGAAGGAGGAAGCAGATGCTGGCATGAGAGTGCTCTCTCTTTTGGGTGCGAGAGATCAGTGTGGTGGCAGAGGACTTCAGAAGTGGGAGGTTTAGGAAGGCTAGGATTGTCAGGCTATAAGAAATCTGTTCTTAATCTTTCTCTTTATTTTACTATCTTTTAATAAACCCTTAAAAACCCTAAATTTATTTATCAGTGATTTTAGTCAGTTTCCCCCCATAATGGGGGGGGGCAGATTAGAACCCACATTTAGAATTTTAAAATACACATAACCTATATCAGATTGCTTTCTGTCTTGGGGAGGGAAGGGAGAGAGGGAGAAAAATTTGGAACTAAAAATCTTATGAAAACAAATGTTGAAAACTATCTTTACATGTAACTGGAAAATAATAAAATACTTTTATGATTAAAAATTTTTTTAACTGGCAAAAAAAGAAATATACTTTTGTTTTATGGTGAGGCAGTTGGGGTTAAATGACTTGCCCAGGGTCACACAGCTAGTAAGTGTCAAGTGTCTGAGGCTGGATTTGAACTCAGGTCCTCCTGAATCCAGGGCCAGTGCTCTATCCACTGAGCCACCTAGCTGCCCCAAGAAATATACTTTAAACAATAGGAAGCCACTGGACTTTATTGAGCAGGGGATGAGGCGATTAGATCTATGCTTTAGGAAAATCGATTTAGTGGCTGGATGGAGAATGTATTGGAGGGAAAAGGCACGAGGTAGGCAGACCCATCAACAAGCTATTGAAATAGCTGAGGTGATTTGGGCTTGTATTAGAGTGGTGGGAGTGTCAGATGAGAGAGGGGGGCATATTACCGGGATGTGTCAAAGGTGAAAGTCCTTGTCAACAGTTCAGATACGAATGGTGGTTGTGAGCAATAGTGAGGAATCCAGGCTGAATCCTAGCTTGCAAGCCAGAGGGACTGGGAGAGTGATGCCCTCTACACTAATAGAAAAGGTTTAGTGCTAGAACATTGTGCTAGGTACTAAGAAACAAAGTTTATGTGAGTTACAGTCCTTGTCTTCATGGAGTTTATTGTAGTCCAATGACACAAAAATAAATATTTCAAGGATCTGTAATTTTGTTCATGAGTGAACTCCCTCCAAATGGGGTCACAAAGGGTCAGATACTACTGAACTAGGACTGTCTGGATATTTGCAGCAGCTTACAGAGCAGGACATCAATATCACACATCAATAGTAATAATAATAATAGATTAAATATAAGCTCTTTAAGGGCTGAGACTGTCTTTTTGTTATTTTTCTCCTCACTTAGAACAGTGCTTGGTACATGGTAGGCACTTAATAAATGTTTATTGGATTAGATTTGATAAGAATAGCTAGCATTGGTAAAGTGTTTTCCAGTTTACAAAGTGATTGACATATTAGTTCATTTGCTCCTCAAGACAATTCTGTGAGGTAATTATACCCATTTTATGGATAACAAAACCAAGGCTGAGGGTGTAAGTGCCTTTCCCAGGGTCACACAAGCTCACAGGTCAAGTCACAGAAGTGTCTGAGACAGGATTAGAATTCAAGTCCTCCTGATTCTAAGTCTAATAGTCTATCTACTGTACCATCTAGCTGCCTCACCTAGTGAAGCTAGTTTTGCACACTGTGTAGAAAAGTTGGTTCAACATAGCAGTCATTTAAAATTTGCATTTAATTTGATGACAATTTCTGGGCCTTTGCTCTTTTCCACAGTATTTTCCTCTTTTTCCTGTATTCCTCCAAGATTCTTTGAGAAGTGCAATAGCAAAGATAACTTTGTCCAATGGCCTTCTGATCATTAATATCCAGCAAGGCATAAGACAGGAACATGTCGACTCAACAAAGTCTTTTTGCCAGTCTGTGTGAATTACAAATGGAAGAGGAATTCCTTAAAGGGGTAAAGTTTACCAGATACTTTTCTTTGTGGATGACATTGTATGGATTACACATCGATGAACTTCCAAATAAGATCATAGATTCGAGTTTGAAGGGATCTCAGAGGCTACTTAGTCTAACTTCCTCAATTGTACAGATGAGGAAACTGAAACCCAGAGCGGTTAGGGACTTGCTCAAGGTCACAAGGCATTTGGCCAATGAAAGAGGCTGATATCCTGGGACACTTGAGTACTATGCTCAGGGGCCAGTTTCCAACCTTTCAACTCTCCCCATCTCGGTGATATCTACTGCATCAGCCCACTTCTTTTCCAAGCACCAACCCCACTACATGCAGGGGTCCTAGGGCCAATGTACTTTCCAACCAGGATCATGCAAACAGTCTCTTTCTCTCCAACACCCTCCAACACCCCCCAACACCCCAGAGCTGGTGACCAGAGCTGTAAAAGATGCCTGGCATCAGTGTAACATAAAGATGAAAGGTTGTTGTTCAGTCATTTCAGTCATGTCTGACTCTTCTTAACTCCATATGGGGGTTTCTTGGCAAAGATACTATTGTACTTTGCCATTTCCTTCTCCAGCTCATTTGACAGATGGGGAAACTGAGGCAAACAAGGTTAAGTTACTTGCGCAGGGTCAAACAGGTAGTAAGTATGTGAGGCCAGATTTGAACTTAGGTCTTCCTGACTCCAGGTCGACATTCTATCCCCTGCACTACTTAGGACCAGCACCAAAAACATCTTTCTACCGTCTGCTTCTACTTTGTACAAAGCATACTCAGTCTTAGCTTTCTCCTATCCTGGTCACTCTCTTACTCTGCCCTTCATTTCTTTTTTTTTTTCGGGGAAATGGAGGTTAAGTGACTTGCCCCTGGGCAAGTGTCTGAGGTCATATTTGAACTCGGGTCCTCCTGAATCCAGGGCTGGTGCTTTATCCACTGTGCCACCTAACTGCGCCCCCCACCCCCCTTCATTTCTACTGTGCTCACTGCAACCTTCCTCTGTTGTGGTACAGAAGAAACATTGATGGATCTAAAGTTGCAAGGACCTGAATTCAAATCCTGACTCTGGTAGTTACTATGTCTGTGGCCTTTGGAAAATCACCTTGGACAATTTTCTTATCCAGCCACCTCTGATAAACCCTACATGTACAGTGAGACTATTAGACTAGATGGTCTATAAAGTCCCTCCTGACTCACAATATATGATCCTCTAAACCTAGTTCTCTTCTTCACATTCTTGCTCACTAAACCTTGATTTCTCCTGCAAACAAATCTACTGTTGCCCTTTCCATGTCTGATTATTTCTTTTCTTTACACCCTCACATACGGGACCAAGAACAGGAGTTAACTTATCCTCTTCTCCCCGTTGCCACTTTCAGACCTTCCCTCTGCCACCATCATTCAGCAGCCACCTCTATAAACCCCATCCAACCCAACTAGCATGTATTAAGTGCATATTACATGCAAGCCATTCTCCTAAGCACAGGGAATTCAAAGACCAAATGAAAACCAGTCTCTGACATTGAAAGTTCACTCAACCTGTACAGATCCTTACTGTTGTTAACTGTGGACCTCCAGGTTATTCTCCCTCCTCTTTAATAAGTTGAATCCCTAACTATTCTAGGTTCATGGGGCTAAGAGCTGGAATGGGTAATCTGACTCCCCTGCCCATTTCTCAACATTTAGTAGCTAATGCTTGGAGATGACTAGTTACGTGATAAACGTTATCTCTGTGACACTAAAAAGTGAAAGCAAACCCCAACACACAATTCATTTATGCTCCAGTGAGATTTATTGAAGGCTAGGAGTTATTATGGATTTGAATTACAGCCTGCCAACTCTCCAATGAATGACAAGTGCTGGAAGCATGGATATTGCCCATGACTTCCTTGGGTACTTCTAAGTGAAGGGCACACACTCTGGGATCAAATGAGAGAATGTGTGTAAAGCAATTAACACAGTGCCTGGTACCTGGTGGATGCTTAATAAATGCTTGTTCCCTCCTTCATTGCCCCTCTCCTCCCTTCCCCCAGGACCTGTAGAATTTCTCTGACAGCTTTCTCCACCTTGCTACAAGTATCAGTATCAAAGTAAGGGTCAAAAGATGAATCATTAGCAATCTTGGGATTTGAGGCTGTACTTACCAATAAAGATCCACTGAGCTTCGAGTTCTTGAAGATTTAAAAGCACTAATTGGCCATGCTTGAGTTTATGGATAGTCTTTCTTTTTTTAAGTACTAATTGGCCAGAGCACAAGAGCCTAGCTCCGACCTTTCTTTTCAAAACTTATGATTGGTTGTTGAGATAATTCAGCCTTGGCACATATCCAAGACTCTCCAAGGCCTCTGATGAAGGTACCTATTGTCCAGGGGAAACTAGGATGCACTAGTTCTCATAATTAACCTAAAGATAATAATAATGACTATAGTCAGTAGCACTAGGAGGTAGCAATTGCCTAAGGATGGTCTGTCCCCTTAGTGTAGATACTAATAAATATTCTGAGAATGATCTTGACAGAAGCTACTGTTATCTTAGTCTGGGGGTGAGGGGTCAACGGTAGGTGAAGTAAGACCTTTTGCAGAAGTTATTAGAAAAGAAGACAAAAACAACCATCCTGTTGAACTTTTAGAAAAAAACAAATTTATGAGACTATAAGCAACTGTGCTTCTAAGACTATTAATTTTTTTAATCCCCCCACTTAACAGTATTTTTTTCAATTAAATGAAAATGTAGTTTTCTACATTCATCTCTATAAGATTTTGAGTTCCAGATTTTCTCACTCCCCCCTCCCTAAGACAGCAAGCAATCTGATTTAGGTTATACATGTACAATCATTTAAAACATATTTCTATCTTAAGGACTATTAATTCTTTTTAAAATTTTTATTTTATTTTATTTTTGGTGGGGCAATGAGGGTTAAGTGACTTGCCCAGGGTCACACAGCTAGTAAGTGTCAAGTGTCTGAGGCCAGATTTGAACTCAGGTCCTCCTGAATCCTGGGCCGGTGCTTTATCCACTACGCTACCTAGCTGCCCTCAGGACTATTAATTCTTAACATGTAAACAACAAGGATTACGGTAAACCATATATATTTTTTAAGTTCCTTCTACATAGGGAAAGAAACAAATATAATTGAGTACCAGTAGCTATGTGCCAAGTGCTGTACTAAAAAAATTTGCCATTGGAGATAGGTAGAGATATTATTATGCTGATTTTACAGATGAGGAAACTGAGGCAGACAGGTTAAGTGATTTGCCCAGGTTCACACAGCTAGTAAGTGTCTAAAGTTAGAGTTGAACTCCAGTCTTCCTAATCACTGAAAAGGAGTGTCCTAAAATGGGGGTTGTACTTACAGTTATCATTTAAAATATCATTAATAATAATTGGATTTGTTCATCAGTTAGCCTTACTTCTACAGGTGGAAACTGACAAACCAGTAGTACCTGAAACCTTGAAGTAGATAACTATCAGTCAACAAAAGGTCTTGGCTGATGAAATTTAAAAAAGACTTGGGGGCTGTGAGGTGAAGAAGTAGATAAAGCACTGCCCTGCATGCAGGAGGACCTCACTGGATCCTAATATCCCCACCATCATCCTACATCTTTCTTCTCAGCTAAACCACCTGAAAAAAGTTGCACATATTCAGTGTCTCCATTTCCTCTACTCTCATTCTCTTCTAAAACCCCTGAAGGCTGATTTCTGACTTAATTTCTCAGCTCAAACTGCTCTCAGTTGTGTCAGAGATGGGATTCAGAGCCAGTTCTTCCTGATTCCAGGTTCAGTTCTCTATGTACTACATCATGATTAAGGAAGGGATTGTAACAGAAAGAGATGGAAACAGTTTATTTTAGACACGGCGGATGGCATGAACAAAGGCTTAGAGATGGAAAGAAGTCACATGAGACCAGGGGACAGAAAGCAGCTGAGTTACTGGAACATTGGGTATGTGAAGGTGATTAGTATGAGACGTGTCTGGAAGGGTAGGTTGGGGCCAGATTGAACAGGATCGTGAATGCCTGCATTAGTCAAGTCAAAAGCATTTATTAAAGACCTACCATGAGCCAGGCACTGTCTAGTAATAGGGATAGGGATACAAAGAAAGGCAAAAGACAGTTCCTCCCCACCAGGAGCTCACAGTCTAATAACATAACAACTATGCACAAACAAAAAATATACAGGATAAATTGGAGATGATTCCAGAGAGAAGTTTAAGGAGGTCTGGAAAAGCCTTCCTTCAGAAGTTTGGTCTTTATCCCAAGAGGCAGAGATAAAGGAGAGAGAGGGAGTTCTGGGCATGGGGCACAATGAATAAAAGTGCCCATATTTTATGCTTTGCTCAGTAAGCAATGGGGAGACACTGAAGGTTTTTTGTTCATTTGTTGTTGTTTGATTGTTGTTGTTGTTGAGTGCCATGAACAGGCCAGTGTATTAGGAAGATCATTCAGGCTATTGAGAGGGAAAGAAACACAAGAGGCAGGTAGACCAGTAAAGAAACTACTTCAAAACTGAAGTGACAAGAGTTGAGGGCTTGAACTATGAGTATCACAGCTAGAACAGAATGTAATCGCTTTTTAGAAGAGATGTTATGGAGATAGAAATTACAACCCTGGCAACTGATTGGATGTGTATAGTGAGAGAAAGGGAATAATCAACGATAATTCCAAGGTTATGAACCTAGATGGCTGGAAACATATTAGTTACATCAAGGAAAAAAGAGAAGTTAATTGGAAAGATGAGGTTATTTTGTTTTGTTTTTTGAGGAAGGGGATGATTTTGAGTACAGTTTTGAATGTGTATTACTTGACATATCACTAGGATATCCAAGTGGAGATGACTTTCAAGAACTTGGAGATCACCAGCTTTGTTGTACTTGATTTTATTATCTGCAAAATGAGGATACTCTGTATCCTAAATAATCAGTAGATTAACATTCTTAATTTTAGATACAGGACTGGAGGTCAGGGAAGAGATTGGGAATGGAGATAGATGTGGAAGTCAAATGGAAGAGGTCATGTTTATTGAGAAGAGATGAGGAGCCAGAGACCGAAGGGAGATGGAGAACCAGGCAAGTGCATTAATCGCCATGGAAAAGGGAGAACAGGAAAATGCTTTGATATTAGTCTCACTGGGGGTGGGGGTGGGGGGTGAAACACAGATTAGAAGTAGGAGAGGGTGGTGGCAGAGAATGACGAGATTGTCCTTGTAGTGCAGGCTGTGGGTGCAGAAAAGATAGAACTAGAATGCTGACCATAGGAATGCAAAGGAAAATACTAATCCGAGGACTTAATGACTGACTGATACTACTTTTCAGATTTCAGAGTACTTCCTTAATAATGATGAACGAGAGAAAGACAGAGACAGTCAGAGACAGAGACTGAGAGAGATACACAGAGACACAGAGAGACAGAGGCAGAGACAGAGACAGAGATCAGAGGGAAAACAAAAAAATTTATTTGGCCCAAATATTTTTTAGGGGAGGGATATTTTGCTGTTTGGTCTCTGTATCCTTTGCATTGTTATCTCATATTACCAGACATAATAACTATAATAATAATAACTAATAATTTATAGAATTCTTAAGGTTTGCAAAGTGTTTTACATACATTTTCTCTTAGCCTGTGGGGTATATTATAAGAGAAAATGAAGGCCGAGAGAGAAGTTCAATGACAACTTGCCCAGCGCCACTGAGGTAGAATTTGAACTGAGGTTTGAGCTGCCGTAGTAAACGCTGAAACGAATTGAAATGGATTTTTAATTTAAAAAAATTTAAACGGGTTGGTCGGTCTTCTGGTCATTGTTTTTGTTTCATAAAAATATAATAGAAAAAGAATGACAAAGAACAAGATATCTTACAATGGTGCCTTCAGTTGCATTAAAGATGAAAAAAGTCCCTAATCTGATCGTTTATTTAGTTTATTAAATAAACGTACCTTAACATACTTCCCTTTCTCATCATCTGCGAAACACTCATTAGAGAAAGGGAATTTTACAGCTGAGTCCTAGGCCTACAGAGACGGGAAGGAAGAGTCAGAGGATTGGGAAGAAGTTGTCAGGCTGGGGGAAAATGGGAAAGTTTCGGGGAAAAGAGAATCAAGGAAAAGAGTGGGGGTGGGGGAAGGGATGAGGAAGAGGCCGGAGGAGAGAGAGCTAAAGATCGGAAAGGCGTGGGAGAGAGAAGGCGGAAAATGGTGCCAGCCAATAGGCGTTGGTCAAATTGTTTCGCCCTTGGAAACTGGACTGGACGCCAGGCTGGAGTTCTTTACTGTGGCGTCCCCCAAGAGTGGTTCTGGTCCTCGCCGCCTCCGACCAGTGGTTGGTGCGGACTTAGGGGTGGAGAAGTTGCAAGAGGTGCAGGGAGCAGGTAGAGAGCGCTATAGCCTCAGCCTCTAAGGGCTGCAGCTACGGCAGCATCTGCCACCGCGCAGGGCCAGGTTCCGCCTCTTTTTTTTTTCCCCTCCCCGTCTGCTCCCCTCGAGTTATGTCATCGTGAAGCCAGAGAGACTCCCTCACAGACGCGGAGCGCTTTGGCTTCAGTAGGTTCAGAGCGAGGCTCTCCTAAGTCGGTTGGTCCCCTATCCCTGGCCGCGCTGTGCCTTGGCGGGTGCTCGCTAAGGAACCCCGCCAGTCACATTTCTCCCCCAAATCTTTTGTTTCGCCACTTTTTTCTTTCTGGAATTCCAATTTGTCTGGGTGTCTCGTTGAGAAGAGGGTGTTCGACCGTTTCGCCTTCTTGCGGGAAGACTACGATTGGCGAGGAGAGAGCCGGCCGGCCAGTCTCCTCTAGTCACCGGGGAGTGGGGAAACAATTTGGGGCGGCGGGGGAAGAGGGGGGCCGCGGGTCTTTCCCGGCTCCCCCGGTGGACGCCTGCAAAGCTGCCTAGACGCAAGGAGGAGACGGGAGCCGCCGCCCGGACCATACCGGCTCCGTACTCCCTTGAGGACTGGGAGCGAGGAAGAGCTCTCGATACAAGGACGTCCAGGGGTGCTTTGTCCGCAAGGCGGTGAAGTGTCCTTTGCGCTCCGGGGAACCAGCCTTCCCTCTCCCAGTTCCCCAAGCGCCCCACGTCGGCTCCCCTTTATCCCCTTGGCTTCCTCGCCCGCGGGAGAGAGACCAATGCCGCCGCAGCAGGGGGAAGCGGAGTACATCAGCAAGCCAGTGCCGGGCTGCTGCAGCTGCGAGGTGCCGCCGGTGCCCCCGCGCCGGGTGCGCAGCAGCCGGGGCGCAGCAGCCGCCGCCCTCGGAGCAGCCCTGGGGAACCGCTGCCGGGCTGGGGGCGCGGAGCGGCGGAGCATCAAGTGCGTGCTGGTCGGGGACGGCGCGGTGGGCAAGACGAGTTTGGTGGTGAGCTACACCACGAATGGGTACCCCACGGAGTACATCCCGACTGCCTTCGACAACTTCTCGGGTAAGGCAGGAGTTGGAGACCGGGCTCCTGGGAGCTCGTGTTTGCATAGGAGAGGAAGGAATGAGGCACAATCAGCGTATTCGTTATTATAAATGAATGCTATTAAGAAGCAAAGCCTAAGCTATCGGAGTGATTCCTAAGGAGGGGGTCGGAAGGTATTGCTTTCATTCTATAGGAAAAAAAGTGCCGTGAATTAATCATGCTATTGGCTTCCACAACCTCGAGGGAAGGCATGTTTGGAGCAAAATGTAAGGTGGTGATTCCGTCTCCCCAAACTTGTTGAGGTGGAAGTCAAGTGCATGAGGAAATCGGGGGAAAAAAAGGTGAAGGGGGAAGAGGGTGGTGTCCCTAGTATCTTGCTGCAGTTTTAATGAGAGGAAGAAACAAATTAAAAAGGGAAACCTCCGATAGCCGGCAAAGTTGTCCTGGGGCGAAAAATGCTGAGTCCGAGCGAAACCTCCTGGCGCCTGGGTTGGGAGCTTTAATTGGAGGGTGATAACTGGGTGTGCTGTTATCAGCCGGCCTGGGACTTTCGGTCCTTTCTGGTGGCGTGCCTGACTTTGTGCTTGCTGAACTTTAAAGCGCCCTAGAAACTGCCGGATAAGGCTTCATTTGCATCAAAATAGCACCAATCACAACTCACAAATCCTCTTAGGCTGAGTTATTCCCGGGTATGGGCAGGTTTTCTTTCTTCCCGGCTTTCCTCCCCATAACAATGGCTAGGTCTATTTCCGATTTTAAGTATCTCTTTAGTCTACTTTGGGCCCCAACCACGGGGTTCTTGGAGGGTCTGTTCAAGTGAAGGTAAACTCTCTCCTTAATTACAACCGTCTTTGTGATTTTTCCTCAGTCATTGTCACTTTCTGGAAGTTTTATGGTACCATTGAAGAGTGTGTGATTAGCAAACGTTTATTGGAGTTTTTGTTCTTTCTTCACCCACCCCCTTAACGATCCTCTTTTCTGAGCTATTAGTAACTCATTGTGGCAAAGAACTGGCAATTTATTAATCCATCAAGACAAGCTGGATGAACATCATGTGGAGTGATTTTTTTTAAAATTAACAATTGAATTTTCCCCTCCCTTCTCCCTCCTTTATTCCTCCTCACTTAATGGTGGGGTCATTTAAAACAAATCTAGAATGCAGCATTGCTGATGAAAAAAAATTCCATCAAGACTTGTTGTAATAAAAGACAAAAAAAAAGAAAAGAAATCTGCTCTTCCTGATCAAAAGGTGAATAGTCGTTTTTGGTTTTGTTTTGTTTTTTTAAATCTCTTATTTGAACAGAACCGAAGAGATAAGCAGAAACCTCTTTTATAAACAGAACAATGCAGGTAGCTGCTGTTTGCACATGGTCTCCAAACAAGCTTGAGTTTTATGATAAACTCTGCAGTCAGAAAATTTTCCCAAGGGAAAACAAAAATATTTACTATGGCTTCCCAGTGATTTAGAACTGTGAGGTTGATTTCCACTTACCCCCCCAGCCCTCTCTCACACCACCCCCCTGTTGTTTTTAAGTCTTTCTGAAACATAAATGTGACAAGAGAATAAATCCTCAGGACCTGGAGGAAAGAAAGGGCTGTGTCTCTTTTGGTCTCATCAAAGGGTTTTCCTCCAGTGATTTGCTACTTCATCAGCTGCAGTGAAGTGAATTGTCAAGCCCTGAAGGGTTTGTATACCCAAATGTTTGTGGCTGATCAGGTTCCAGTTCTTCAGGCTATTAAGTCTAAATTAATTGAAGAAACTAAAAGAAATGATGTTCATGTGAGGGCCTGGGTAGGGATGGGGGTAGAAGGTAGAAGGTATTATTCTCTTGTGAATGATTACAGAAGCCCCTCATTACACTTTTATTTGTGTCATTTCTTCTTAGCTGTTGTATCTGTGGATGGCAGGCCAGTGAGACTGCAGCTCTGTGACACAGCCGGCCAGGTCAGTAAAATAACTCTTTGAAAATTATTTCTTAAAAGAGGTTATGGGTTTCCAAATGTTTTACAGAGAGACTGAGCTATCCTTCTAAGATGTTGTGAAGTCATGCTTCTCAGGCTTGCTCTTGGCTATTCTCATATCATGAACAGAGAGAGTACCTCTACTAATAAAACTTGCTGAAAGGTTTGACCAGGCCCTGCTGGTGGTGGCCAAGGCAAGGAGGCAAGTCTTAAAACCTTGATCTGTTTCTCTACTTACCGTGTCCTCATGTTATTTATCTTTGTATAAGTGACCTACACACAGTATAACACTTAGAAGTATGGATTTAGGGGCAGCTAGGTGGTACAGTGGCTAGAGCACTGGCCCTGGAGTCAGGAGGATCTGAGTTCAAGTCCAGACTCAGACACTTGACACTTACTAGCTGTGTGACCTTGGGCAAGTCACTTAACCCCAATTGCCTCACCAAAAAAAATTAAAATAAAAAAAAAAGTATGGATTTAGAAATGGAAGGGAGTCTTAGAAATCATCTAGTACTACTCTCTCAGTCCATAGAAAACTGAGATCTGAAAAGGTGACATGACTTACCTGTGGTCACACAGGTGGTGAATGGGAAGAGCCAGGGTTGAACCTATGTTCACTGACTTCAAATTCAGCACTTTTTTCTCACTGTACTATGTATTATTTTTGACATGTTAAAAGTAAATGACATGTAAAAAGAAACTTTTGAGTTGGTATAATTCTGGTTTTCCCTAATTAAATTTTATTTTCAGATCTGCATTTTCTCACTCCCACCCTACTCCCCAACTGAGAAAGCAAGAAAAATAAAATTTGTTACAAATATGTACAACCAAGCAAAACAAATTTCCATTTTGAACATGCCCCCCCCCCCCCAATTATTAATTCTGAGTCCATCACCTCAGGAGGTAGGCAGCATCTTGTGTCCTTGGGAATTGTGGTTGGTCATTGTGTTGATCAGAGTTCCTAAGTTTTTCATAAAATTCAATTTAATATGTGTTTGTTGAGTGCTTGGTATGTGCCAAGCATGATGCTAGATATTAAGAACACAAAGACAAAAATGAAACACTTCCTGCCCTCAAGAAGCTCACATTCTATCAGAGAGAAATGACTTACAACAGATAATTGTACATAATAAATACAATAATTTTCAGGTAGATGGGAGAAGAGTACCTACAACTGGGGTTGGGGGTAGGGAGTCTCAAGAATAGGAAAGACTTGGGGCAGTTAGGTGGCGCAGTGGATAGAGCACTGGCCCTGGAGTCAGGAGTACCTGAGTTCAAATCTGACCTCAGACACTTAACACTTACTAGCTGTGTGACCCTGGGCAAGTCACATAATCCCAATTGCCTCACTTAAAAAAAAAAAAGGAATAGGAAAGACCTTTTGTAGGAGGTGGCCTTTTAACTGAGCTAGGGTGGCAAGAGTTGGGGCAGTAGAGAGAAAAATTATATTTATTCAGTAGTCCCAGCCTATTAGGAGAGGAACAGCAATTAGTCTACTTATGGAGAATGTGTTAGAGGGAATAATGTGCAGTCAGCATAGAAAGATAATCAACTAACATTTATTAAGCAGGCATTGTGCTAAGTTCTGGGGATACCAACAAAAGGGCAAAAAGCAATTTTTGCTCTCAGTGTAATGGAGGAGACAATACATGGACAACTTATAAATAAGATATATACATGATTAATTGGGGTAGCCTCAGAAGGAAGACACTAAGATTAGGGAGGACTGGAATAGTTTGAAGACTGATTGTCAAAGGCTTTAATTATCAAACAGATCAGATTATGTTTTATTCTAGAGTTGAGAGGGAATCATTGAAACTTCTTGAGCTGGGGAGTGACAAGGTTATACCTGTGCTTTATGAATATCACCATGATAACTGTGGATTTGAAAGAGGAGAGGCTGGATACAGTGAGACTAGGAGGCTAGTGAAAGTTCACGTGAGGGATGATGAAGGCTTAAGTCAGAAAGGCTGTGGTGTTTGTGGATAGTGTATGTGGGGAAGGGAATGAAAAAGATGTTTCAGAGGTAGAATTGATAAGACTTGGTAACTGATTGGAGGGGGGGTGGTGGTGGTGGTGAGTGGCAATGGAGTTGAAGTTGATTCCTAGATTTTAAATTTAGTCTACTGGAAGAATAGTGGTATCCACAACAGAAATAAGAAAGTTGGGAGGATTGATGGGTTAAGGTGAAAGGTGTTTTGGGCATTGAGTTTGAGGTGCATATAGTTATATAACTTAGATCTTTATCTGGCTTGTTAGTTATTTGGGGGGGGGGGCATATTGTCTACTTCACTTAAAAACAAGTCCCCTCTGTTTCTGGGCTTTCCCCTTCTGTAATCCATTTTGGGTGTAATCTAAACCAGAGACATCAAACTCACCTGCATGAGTGAGGCCAGAATCAGATTAAAATGGAATTGGGAAAGGCTTAACAAAAATAAATAAAAATACAATAAAACATAGCTAATCTTAATTTGTGGTTTTCTAAATCAATATACATTGAGCAGGGATCTATTTCTATTTGAGTTTGACAACATTGATCTAAATAATTTTTCTAAGGCTCTGGTCTGCTTGAAAAAACTCATGGAGGGGCTGCTAGGTGGCACAGTGGATAAAGCACCGGCCTTGGATTCAGGAGGACCCGAGTTCAAATCCAGCTTTACTCACTTGACACTTAGTAGCTGTGTGATCCTGGGCAAGTCACTTAACCCTCATTGCCCCACAAAACAAAACAAACAAACAAAACCCCTCATATGGATCCCTTTTGCCCATAGGATAAAAATACAGATCCTTAGTGTATCATTTAAGGCTGACCACAGTCTGACTCCTGTATCTTCTTCCCCAAAGGGATTTGATCTAGCTTCATGGTCCACTGGCACAAGCTGATGCCTTTTTTTCTAGAATGTATGTCTTCCTTCTCTTAACCTCTTAGACTCCTTGTCTTCAATTCAGATGTTTCCTCCTGTAGGAAACCTTCCCTGATCTTCCTCATTTGTTAGTTCTTTTGCCCTTCTTATTTTCCTTGTATTATCTTACATGTTTGAGATACCTGCCCCCAGTCCCATCCCAGTAGAGTATAATCTCCTTGAGGGCATAGGGGCTGCTTTGCTATTTTGTCCTTGTGTCTCCTGGACCTAGAACAGTGTCTGGTACATACGAAACATTTCACAAATGTTTGTTGTAATGAATGCAATCTGCATTGACATATAAAACTACAGATACTTAAAGCCTATTTTTAATACATCTAATATTCTTTGAGTCTTGGTGCTCAGGAAATAATCTTACATTTATCATCATCAAATACTATTTCATTTTTACCTGTACTGGACCTTCTAGAAAGCAAGTTGTTAAAGATAGTTTTTCTCCCTAGAAGCTTATAATATATGCAGAGCAATTTATGGTTGTTTCCATTCGTTTGCAGTCATTCCACAAGGCAAGTACATAATATTTTATAGTAGTGATTTTATAGCTGAAAAATCCAGGAAGCTTCAGTGATTTGCTACAAAAGCGTAGAGTTAGTGGCTGGTAGGGACTAATCCTTTTTAATCAGTGATTTGGCTTATTGAGTCCTATTATCTTTTAGAACATAGATATTGTTTAACCACCCAAGTCTAGAAACTAATGCCTCCCAGTCAGTCTTTTAGAAAATATTTTGAATATTTATTCTTGTCTGCTAAAGAATCAGGCATTTGCCAAAAGAAGGTGAGGTGCTAGGAGTTTTGAGCTGATGGTGTAATAAAAAGCAGGAGGAGGAGTTGGTCTCCATAAACACATGCTTGGATCAACGTATTAACCAAGGTAAAGGTAAAGAATATAGCAATACCCTTACTCATTATATAACCCATACAGTATAGCCAGGTTTTAAATTGTCAGACCATTGAAATTGGTTCCAATAGTTAATTTCCCTTTGCTTCTAACAAGTGCTTAAAGATCTGGAGAACTGGTGGGGTAAAGTTGCACAGTGTGTACCATGAGACATAGTGCCAGTCACCACCTGGCCACTCTGAATGAGGCTAGCCTTTCATTTATGAAGAGATTTTCAGTTTGGTGCCGTCTGTCACTAGGGCCAAAGCCAGTTCATCATCCTTGGGAGAGTCAAATAGAGAACTGAAGTGGGGGAGTGCTTCAAACATGAAGAGTTCCAAGGGGAAACCAGCCCAGCCTTCTGGTCACACACTAACCCACTACCACTGTTCTCCTCCCCACCACCATGGCTGACTATTTTCTTCATGCTCACTGCCAGCACTCCTGCTATATGGACTGTGGGTGACATGGGGGTGGCTGGGATAAGAAGGTGATGATAGAGGGGAGAGAGGTGACAGAGGCTTCAGTGTTATATTAGTATTAAAAATGCAAAAATCACCAAAGTACAGAATTGGGGAGTACAGAAATCAGTACTTTGAGACTTAAGAAGACCAAAATCTCCCACTTTTTTTTTTACTGTACTTAAATACTATGGTGATTTTGTAATGAAAATATATTCACTTTTATAAAGTTAATTTTTTTCCTCATACAGCCCAAGTTTGCCAGCATGTATAATGTTGATAGTGATATCCCACTTATTGAGAAATCTGTTTATCTGTCAGCCTATTGGAAAATCAGGAACAAGAAGAAGAGGCCTTTGGGGGTAGTCAAAAGATGTGATAAAATCATGACTTTTGCTTTCAGGAAAATTATTCCCCCTTTCCACCATCCAGAAAACCATAGATTTAGATCCAGAAGGGTCCTCAGGCCATCTAATCCAATCTCCTCAGTTTACAAATGAGGAAATGGAGGCCTACAGAGGGTAAAGAATTTTCTAAAGGTGACCCATGGGGAGAGAGAGAGAGAGAGAGAGAGAGAGAGAGAGAGAGAGAGAGAGAGAGAGAGAGAGAGAGAGAGAGAGAGAGAGAGAAAGGAAGGGAGAGAGAGAGAGAAGGGGAGAGAGGGAGAGAGAGAAAGGAAGGGAGGGAGAGAGAGAGAGAGAGAGAAAGAGAAACTCTCCACTTAGAATGCATTGACTTTTACTTTAGACACATTTGTAAAACTTGTTTGCCAGGGTGTGTGTGTGTGTGTGTGTGTGTGTGTGTGTGTTGGTGACAAGCAAAAAGACACATTGACAAAAGCAATAAATGTTGAAGTGACAGGAAGAGGAGAATCAGAAACATAAAAAGCAAACAAGAAATCAGAAAGTATAAGATCATTTCATGTAGGGTCAAAGAGCCCTGCAATTCAATTTACAAACATTTTTATTAAGTTCTTTTGTTCAAGGTTCTGCACACCTCATTAGCTCCAGAGGACCTTGACGACAGCTTAGTACAATAATACTTGTTTTTGACCATTATCCTTAATTATCAAGAAATGGTTAAATTATTTTCAATATACTTTGTTTAATAAGGCAGGGAAATGTTTATTAGGTTTTATAAAGATTCCAATCATGATATAGAACGTGAAACATTTTGGCACGTAGTTAAGCTTCATTCATCTATTTAATTGAAACACTGATTGGGAAACTGAGTCCCAGAGAGCTAATGTTGACAGTTATTGTAGTATCTCACTTTATCCTCCCAACAGCCTCACAATGAAAATGGTGTTATTACCACCATTTTACAGTTGAGGAAACTGAAGCAGAGTTTTGCTTGTCTATACATAGTTATACACTTAGAGGAACAGATATGCTTCCCAGCTCCTAGCCTAGGGTGTATCCATTGAGTCATGTTGCTTCCATGATGGATACTTTGAATAGAATGGACAAAGACTTTATAAAGCCAAATAATGACAACAAGTCATTTCCATGGTGCTTTGCCAAACTATGTACAACCTAAATGTGAGTTATTATTATTAGGCTTTCTGGCTATCTTCATAGAGATTTTAAGGCCAGCTTCACATAGTCTAAAATAACTGTGAGATTGGTAGTATCATTATTATCCACATTTACAGTTGAGAGATCACTTTATCATCCTATAGCTAAGTAAGAGTCTGTAGCAGGTTTGTGACTTTGGTTCTCCTGACTTTAGTTCTGCCTACAGTTTACATAAGTGTCAAACTCTCTGAGCAGGGCCCACAAAACTCGAAAATGCAACCAAATCAGATTAAAATTTGATTTGGAAATGTTTAACAAAAATAAATAAAAATACAAGACAATATAGATGATGTCATATTGTGGTTTTCTGAGTCACTATCTGTTTCTCTTTGATGTTAAAACCACTGGTTTACCCCATGCTTCCTATTGAGAAAACAAAACTCCAGCACTGATTGAAAAGCTTAGGATAGTCTGACATTTTTCCTTTTGGGCTTTGACACTCATTTGAAAAGATGGAAGGTCCCAGATATTGCAGAATCCTGGGATTTAGATCTGAAATGTATAATAGAGATAGCAGTAGAATTAAGATACTAAGCTATTTCCTACTAGGGAAGATAACATGTTACTGTTATTTTTAAAACTATCCCCAGTGCCTAGCAGTGTGCCTGACACAAAGTGGGAGCCCAATAAATGCTTTTGCATTGAATTGAAATAAAGTCTCTAACTCAACCTCGTTAGTTTACAAATGAGAAAACAGAGGTCCACAAAGGTTAATGATTTGTCCAGTGTCACATACTGATTACATAGTGATTACATCCAGCCAAACTGAACAATTTGTGGCCCCATTTCTTTGTTTTGTTTTTTTTTCCTGGTGAGGCAATTGGGGTTAAGTGACTTGCCTAGGGTCACACAGCTAGTAATTGTTAAGTGTCTGAGGCCAGATTTGAACTCAGGTCCTCCTGACTCCAGGGTTGGTGCTCTATCCACTGCACCACCAAGCTGCCTCCACCCCATTTCTTTGCCTTCCTATCTTTATTCATAATGTTACATCCACCAAACTATCTTCCTCCTCCATACCTGTCAAAAACTCTGCCCGTCCTTCAAATTCATATGTCCTATTTCATGAAGTTGTCTCAGATTCCTTCCCTTGCCTAGCTAGGCAGGTGGTACAGTGAGTGGATAGAATGTTGGGCCTGGAGTCAGGAAAATCTGGGTTCTAATATAGCCACATATACTTACTAGCTGTGTGTCCATTTCCTTCTCCAGCTCATTTTACAGAGGAAGAAGCTGAGGTAAACTGGATTAAGTGACTTGCCCAGGTTCATACAGCTAAATAAGTGTCTGAGGCTAGATTTGAACTCAGGAAGAGGAGTTTTCCTGACCCATTGCAGCGCCTAGCTGGCCCTAGTGAAGTGGAAAGAACCCTGGATTTGTAGACAGAAGACGTCAGCTAGAATCCCAGTTTTGCCATTTATGTTCTGTGTGATCTTGAACAAATTACTTGGCCTTTCTGGGTTATAGTTTCCTCCTCTTTGAAATGAATGGGTTGGTTGAGATAACTTTCAAATTCTGTCCCAGCTCTAAATCAATGATCCCTCCAATTAGACTAGAGGGGTGAGGAAAGAAAATGATAGATGTCTGGTACATCTTTATTTCTCTTCCAGGCCTATCATAGTTAGTGCCTCTAGTGGGATAGATGCTCTGTAGTTACTCTAATTACACTGAATTTAACCAAAATGGGAAACATCCTGGTGAGCTAAAGAGTACAGGTCAAAGGTCCTGAGTTTGAATCCTGGTTTTTGCTCCCTGTGGAGCCTTAGGCCTACTTTATTTCACCTTTCTTGACTTCATTTGTAAAAGGTACTGGGTGGGAGAGATAGAACTAAATGACCTCCGGGTCCCTTTGAGTTCTAAATCTGATCCCATGCAAATCTCATTCCATTCCCCCTAAATTAGTTAATCTCCCTTCTAAATGACTTGGATTAACACCTGCAGTATTTCCCTAATAGTCATCCAAGGGAACTCAAGTTTAAAGACATTACCTAATTAAAATAATCCTCATGCTATACCTACTTGGTGGATGAGGTGACTATGTCTATCCCCACTTTAAATATCAAGAGATTGGAGCACAGATCCCTCCCCCAGTATGTGAAATGACACTGAAAGCTAATTATGTAACCTGTCAGGAAAGATACAGATAGGTGGGTGGAAGTGTGAACCTCTAAATACAAATTGCTCCTTATGCATTTGGGTTTTCTTTTGAAGGCTGTGTATAGATAGCAACACATTGGTTAAAATGAGGTTAGCACATCACCTATAGTCCTACTTTAAGTGAAAACAGAAAGGGACTGGGAATTTTTAGAGATACTCTTTGGCTCAAGAAAAAAAAAGACTGTAGCCAAAATAGTGTGGCTCACAATAGAGTTGCCAATAGGAGCTACTTTAATCTGTAAACCAAATTGTATCCTCCTCACAGTAGGAACCTCTTCTGTCTGGTTCTTTTTTTGTTGGTGTTGTTTTTCCCCCTTCCCCGCAATGATTAAACTTAATCATGCACAATTTCTTTAACAGTACCTGGCAAGTTCATCTAAACCACTTGGCTCCCAGAATCCATTTCACTGAATGGAGAGTCCCCTTCCATTGGCCTTCCCCTCCATGTGCATATTGTATTTACATTAGTGAATACAGAGCTTCTGTTTGGGCACAGGGGACTGGGGAGTTCATTTCTGCTTTGTTTCCTAAGATTCTCAGACTCAGTCTCCAGAGCTCTGGACTCCTGTCATAGACCCAGTCTTGTCTGGTCTAAGTTGGCCTGCTTTTTATGGGGAATGCAATCCCTTCAAGCCTCACCAATATGCAAGTGTTTTTGGCCTCATTCGGCAGTCAAGTGCTGCTACCAGTGGGACTAATTTCATACTGTACTTGTTCTTTGTGCTTCTTAATTTGAGATCCTCTGAGAATACAGGGAACTTTTAATTAAAATAT
Organism: Dromiciops gliroides; assembly: GCF_019393635.1. Lineage (NCBI taxonomy): Eukaryota > Metazoa > Chordata > Mammalia > Microbiotheria > Microbiotheriidae > Dromiciops > Dromiciops gliroides. The sequence continues at coordinate 149,462,224 of NC_057864.1, forward strand.
TTCCTGAGCCAAGTAAAAGCCTATCTGGTTTGGTTTTGTTCAGCATTTGATCCATAAGGACAAAATTGACCTCTGCTATGGGCTTTTGAAAGGTCAGGAAGCTGCTGTGAATTTTCACAAATACCCTGATCCCTTCCAGGGTTTCAACCGGACATCCTTTTCATATTGATTGATTGATGCCCCCTATTTGAAATATGGCACCTTGAATGGAGATAATAAATTCCAATAAAAAGAGACCAAAAGCCTTCATATGGGAGGGAGGAGAGGTGGCAACTAGAAAGGCTTTGACAGGGATTGATGTTTGTATAAAGATGGGACTGTAAATAATGTGACAGAATGAAAAATTGTGTAGAGGAGACTATGGAATAATGCTTAATTTTTTGCATGCCCCTGGATAGCTAAGACTGTGTGATGCCCATTAAAATGGATGGCAGCCATAAATATGAACTTAAAATAGCAATGAGATCATTCCTAGCCAAGTTTTTAGTAGGAAACTATTCAAATCTTCATATAACTGAAAATAGAACTGCATGAACAGAGAAAAAAATAGATTTCAGAGTCATACAGGTTAGAAGATTGCATTTTTAAGGCCAGAGTAAAAGAGAGAAGATGTAGTTAATTATCTGATTAATAGAAGTTTACAGACTGCCAATTCAGATCATTTGGAATAACTCTAACATATATTTTGTCCCAAGATTCACAAAAGGTACTTAGGATGGGGTGCAGCGACCTCTCTGCTTCTCTAACGTGTGGGAACTCTAGAAACAGGACAGGTAATGCTCATGGGACAAATTGGCATAGGCAGAGTGGAAGAGAAAGGGTAAGGCACTGGACTAGGAGAGACAGAAAAGGAGTAAGAAGAGTGACAGAGGAGAAAAAGAGAATAGACTCTGTCTCCAGAGCTCTGGTGAAACCAGAACAGGACTTTGCCATCTTCCAACCCACTGGTCAGTTAACACAAAGTGGCATGGAGGCCAGAGTATGTTACTGAATGGAAGTTTGTGGTTGGTTTTTCACTCTGCCAGTGTATGACTATAGTTTCTAATAATCAATCAACCAACAAGCTTTTTTTTTTTTTTTTTTAAGTGAGGCAATTGGGGTTAAGTGACTTGCCCAGGGTCACACAGCTAGTAAGTGTTAAGTGTCTGAGGCCGGATTTGAACTCAGGTACTCCTGACTCCAGGGCCAGTGCTCTGTCCACTGCGCCACCTAGCTGCCCCAACCAACAAGCTTTTATTAGGTGCTTGCTGTGTTCCAGGTGGTAAGGATATAAGAAAAAGCAAAAACAATCCCTGCCCACAAGCACCTGACATTCTAATGAAGGAAATACAATATCAATCAGAATACACAAGATAAATCTAGAGAAGATCTAAGGTAACCTTAGAAGGGAACACTTAATCACTGTGTGCTATATACTTTTCCTCTCTATAAAACAGACAAATCTATGCTATATTAACTTCATAGATGTTTTGAGGATCATGAACTTAGAGCTGGAAGGGAGTTCAGACACCATCTAGTCCAATCCTCTCTCTTTACAGAGTAGGAAACTGAGGCCCAGGGCAGTTAAATGACTTGTTCAAAGTCACATATATAAATAATTGGCAGAGAGGTCATTTGAACTCAGGTCCTCTATCTCCAAGTTCTTTCCACTGTACCCCAAAGCATTTTGTACTCAATTCAGTTAGTTTTTTTTCTTGTTTGTTTGTTTGTTTTTTGCAGGGCAATGAGGGTTAAGTGACATGCCCAGGGTCACACAGCTAGTAAGTATCAAGTGTCTGAGGCCAGATTTGAACTCAGGTCCTCCTGAATCCAGGGCCAGTGCTTTATCCACTTTGCCATCTAGCTGCCCCTCAATTCAGTTAGACAAATATTTATTAATTAATCAATAAGCAGCCATTAAGTGCTCACTGTGTTCCTCTCTTCAAGGAATTTATCTTCTACTTGGGCTAGATAGACATTTTCTCCACTTTTATTTATGGATATGAATACAGAAATTAACTTCTGAATAAATTGGAAGATTTGTACCTATAGTTTAGAGAATCTAGGCCTGAATTACTTTTTTGGGGGGGTAAATCTTTTAATGTACATGGCAAACCAGCTGTAGTACCCCCTTTGTAGTTGTTTGAAATTTTGAGTGATGGTAAGAGTTAGGGCAGCTAGGTGGCGCAGTGGATAGAGCACCAGCCCTGGAGTCAGGAGTACCTGAGTTCAAATCCAGCCTCAGACACTTAACACTTACTAGCTGTGTGACCCTGGGCAAGTCACTTAACCCCAATTGCCTCACTAATAAATAAATAAATAAACAAACAAACAAATGAAGAAAGAAAGAGAGAGAGAGAGAGAGAGAGAGAGAGAAAGAAAGAAAGAAAGAAAGAAAGAAAGAAAGAAAGAAAGAAAGAAAGAAAGAAAGAAAGAAAGAAAGAAAGAAAGAAAGAAAGAAAGACGTATATGAGAATGGAAGGACAGGTACTGACACACTCAGAAGATGGATGTTGTCATCTGTACATTGGGACTGTGGGCCTCAAAGGAGCAGAGGTATTGTTACTTAGACAACAATCTCTTCCTTACACATCCAGTTGGATTCTCATAACCTTGGAATATGCTGTTTTGAGACTTTGAACTGTGACTAAAAAGAAATAATTCTGAGCTGCTTTTTTTTGTTTCATTACAGGATGAGTTTGACAAGCTCAGGCCTCTGTGCTACACCAACACGGACATCTTTTTGCTGTGCTTCAGTGTCGTAAGCCCTTCATCCTTTCAGAATGTGAGTGAGAAATGGGTCCCAGAGATTCGCTGTCACTGCCCCAAAGCCCCCATCATACTGGTTGGCACACAATCAGACCTCCGAGAAGATGTCAAAGTCCTCATTGAACTGGACAAATGCAAGGAGAAGCCAGTGGCCGAGGAGGCTGCTAAGTTGTGTGCAGAGGAGATCAAAGCTGCCTCTTACATTGAGTGCTCTGCCTTGACTCAGAAAAACCTCAAAGAGGTCTTTGATGCAGCCATTGTGGCTGGCATTCAGCACTCGGACACTCAACAGCAACCAAAGAAATCCAAGAGCAGGACTCCAGACAAAATGAAAAATATTTCCAAATCTTGGTGGAAGAAGTACTGCTGTTTGGTATAGTGCTGCTGGCCAGAGACCCAGAAAAGGCTATTTTTAGAAGAAATACAAATTAGAAGCTATATTAGCTTAAATGACTTTTCCTTTCACTGTATAGAAAAATATGTGTGTGTGTGTGTGTGTGTGTATGTATATATATATATATATATAAATACATGGCACTGTGGGAGAGTTCAATTTATGTTCTTTGTTCTTTTCTTTCTCTTCAATTTCTTGTGTGAGAGAAGGGGGTAGATATACTTTTATGCAAATGATTTTTAAGCAGATTAAGAATTTTCCAGCCATCTGATCATTGCACCTCATCTGAGAAGACACTCCAGACCTGGCTAAAGATCATGGAGTTTTTTGTTATATTTTAATATATAGAAGGACCAACTGGCATGATAGATTATGGGAGGAAGAAGAAACCTTGACTTAATTTGAGGCTACTTAACAAAACAGTGGACTGTGAACAAAGGGTCATATGGGCATTTACATCTCTCTGAAACATGGTGCATGCTAAAGAACAACATTTTTAGCCTTAGAACTTTATGCAGACTGCACTTTCACTTAAAAAAAATCTGAGGAAACTTGCAAAGACTTGCGTGTGTACAACCTCAAAGCAATTGGTTGATTTAGTTATGTCAGTCAAGGATAAGTGCCTAGCCAATTCAGTGGGGGGAAAATCCATCCAAATGGTTAATTGGCATTGTGTAGCTCCCTCCCAAACCCATGATTTAAAAAAAAAAAAATTACACTTAAATCAGTTGTAGGCGTTTGGTAGGTATGGGTCAAATGACATGCTGGTGTTGAGTGAGTCTGTTGGAAAGTCTCCTCTATTTGGTTTTAGCGAATGAACATATTAATGGGAGCAAAATGTGACTGTTGAACTTCCTGACTCCTGGCCCAAAGGTCTCCTCTTTTAGGTTCTGTAATGTGTGCCCCAAACTGCCTGCCTGTGCCTCACTTTGTTCTAACTTTCAGGGCAGGACGATCTTTTCTATGTGTTCTGAGAGATTGCATGGCTAATTTGTACCATCTGGAAGGCATGGGAATGCTCTTTTGAAGGGAGGCAGCAAATGTTTGTGTGACACAATGTATCTTTTTTTTTTTTCTTTTGAGTAAGCCAATATGTACTTCTCAACGTTTCCTCTTTGCATAATGGCTGTTTATGCTGCTGATTCAACTCTTTAAAAAAATGAATGAGAATAGAGGATATGCCACAATTACTGGATTTTCAAGGAAAGGCCTGGCTTTTTCCTCATTAGAAAGCTTTTTATAAAGAGAGATCCTTTTGATTCCAGCCCAGGTGTGTCGTTAGAGGGCTTTTAATTTAATCGTCTGCTGAGACTGCTTTAAAAAATACCAACTACCCTAAAAACCCGTGAAAGCATTCACTTAAATGCAACAGATGACTTTCCCCCAAAGAACTGGCAGCAGAATAGTAAGTACCATGTGTCTTAAAGATCATGAGAGTGCTGCTGCCGTTTGTTAGTAATGGGAGGCTAGTGTTTTAATTGGCTGCAGCTGAGCTCTGTGGATCAGTCCTGTGTTCACAGCTCCTTAACTTCCTTGCCTTGGGACTTTGAGAATGTCACTTATTTGTGAGTCATGCAGATTTGCTAGTAGGTGATATTTACAAGGCATTGTTTCTCTTGGAAAATGCCACATCAGCCTTTAACACAGTCTGACATAGAGCCGGGGTGCAGCAGGATTTTTTCTTTCTTTTTTTTTTAAAAAGTCTCTGATCTAAACTTGCCCTGGATTGAGCCGCCTTTTCCACATCCACGGCAGTATCTAACCTGAAAGAGAATCTTTGTGTAGCTGTGGGGTAAAACTGCTTTTGCCTTTATGTATTTAATAAATCCCAACTCATGTTCTCTAGAGGAAGTCCAATACCAGTTTATAATTTTTTCTTGCTCTTGCTAGTGGCTATCAAAAAGCCTTTTTCAAATATATATGGAACAAAAGATTAACCTATAAACCTCTTAAATACACATAGGTTCTTGTCATTATTTATCTTTTGTTATGATGAAATGGTTGCCATAGTTTTTGGAAATGTTTAGTTACAACCTGAATATTTTTTAAAAGTTACTTCATTTCTAGTGATTCTTAAAACAAACTTTGAATGAATGAATTCTAGACAAATCCCAAGCCTAACTTAAAGGATTCTTTGTAAAGCATTTCAACTTAAAAAAGGGGGAAAATCAAGCCCACACACTTTCCAGTTCTGAAAGCTTCACTTAAAATGCCTTTATTTCTTATCAGATCCCCGATTCTACACCATTGAAGTTAAAAATTGAGCCAAGAACAGAGCCCCGGAATACTTGGGCTAACCCTGATGCATAAAGTTTGGTGGGTTGTTTTTATGAGTGAAGGAATTTTGATATTTTATAATGTTTTATGGAGTGGGAAAGTTGGGGTTGGGCCAGAGGTTTCCCTTCATATTTATTTCTCTGTTAAATTAGGCAGGGTGGGGAAACTTTGAAAACTTTATGTGTGTAAGGATAGGAAGTCAACTCATTTCAAAGCCCCCAAAACTTGTTAAATATAAATTTGCAGCTTGGTATTGCAAAGATAATTTTTTTAATCTGCACCCTATTTCATAGTGTGCTGGTCTGATGTAAATCTTAAACTCGAGGGCAATATTACTATTTCAGAAAATGTGATGTACCTGAGCCTGTTTTGTTATCTTTTTTCTACTATGTGTATATGAACTGAATTCTTGCAACTTTATGGATACTATGCTTTCTGTTTTTAGATATATTCTGAAAAACCAGGTATTTTACAAAGCCAAAATAAGAAAAAAGTCCTCCACATTGCCTCTTATCAATATTGTGCCTTACCAAGTTGTGTTTTTCTGTTTTTAAATGTAGGTGATACTGAGCAGAATATTTCTCTTGAAAATGTGATGAGTCGGGTGGTATGAAATAAATTCCAACCTGTATATATTTGCATCTGCCTATCTTATGGAAGATTTTCTTTTGGAAATAAATAAGGTCTAACCACTTCTTTAAAAACACTGTGCCTGATAAGCTTTTTGAGACCTTGTGTTGGGAAGCACAACACACAAGTCAGTCAAGCAGTCAATAAACATTTAAGTGCCTACTACATGCCAGGTACTCTGCCAAGTTCTGGGGATACAAAAAGAGGCAAATAAGCCCCTATCCTCAAGGGCTTACAGTCTAATGGGAGAGACAACATGCAAACAAATATATTCAAAGAAAGTTTTATACAGGATAAATAGGAAATAATTAGCAGAGGAAAGGCACTGGAATGATGAGAGATTGGAGGAGGCTGCTTGTAGGAGGTGACATTTTTGTTGGGACTTGAAGAAAGCCCAGGAGGTCAGTAGCCTGAATGGAGAAAGGGGAAGATGAGGAAGAGCTTTTTAGGCATGAGAAACAACCAAGGATAATGCCTCCCTGAGTTGTGTGAAAAGGTTACTCATTGATATTGAAGAGGAACTATTAGGAATGATTAGAACAGGAGATGGGAAGTTGTCCCCACACAATGAGATACAGGTCAGTTTATCTGAAAATTACCTTATATTATCCAATAATAACAAAATTAATCTCAGGCAAACAATCTGTATTAGTGACTGTGCAGTATTGCTGCTGAGTCTTGTAAGATTTCTGGTTTTTAAAAAATAAAATATTAGAAGATAAGTTTTCTGCCTTGGGTGATAGTCTTTAAATGGGAGGTGTGAATGAAAAAGTCCTATTGTGTAGTATTGAGGTGCTTTCCCTCATTGTGCATTGTATAAAGATAGCTAAACCATCAACTCTTCCAAGGTGATGAAGGGCATTCTTAATGTTTGGGTGCCCATGGTTTCAGTGTCTTTCTGTTATACCAGAGACTCCATGCCATACTCAATGTCACAACTCTTAAAAGCAGGAAATACTAAAGTATTCAGATTATCTACCCCTTTATAGGTTTAACGTTTTTTCCAGTTCCAAATTCTCTCCTTCCTTCTACCCTCTCCCTTATCCATTGAGAAGCCAAGAAATGCTATGGGTTTAAAATTGAAATAAGATATATCTGATTGTTTGCCACCTCGGGGAGGGGGGAGGGGAAGAAGGGAAAGAGGGATAAAAATTGGAACCCAAACTATAAATAAAAATGTTTATTACAAAAATGAAATTTAATTATATATATATACACATATATATGTGTATATATATGTATATATATGTGTGTATATGTATATATATATATGTGAAATACCTTGGTGAAAAGGACTGTCTCCCAAGTGGTCCAGTTCTGCTAATATGGATTCTCTAGATTTTTTTTATATCTACTTCTAGATGACTACTAGTGCTTTAGGAAAATCTATGTACATTTGCTGTCACTTGAAGATTTTAATTTGCAAAACCAGACCTATGGATACCAATTACTTCCTTCTAATCATTGCCTACAGTTTGCATAATTGAAAGATGGTGCCTAGGCTTTCAGTAGGCAAGGATAACTCAGAGGGCTTTCATTAGTACTAGTTCAAGAAAATTAAACATTTTTTTGTCGGTGTAAATATAACTAATTTAGTTCAATTAAAAATGAGTGCCTAATATGTGTACAATTTAAGATTTCTGGTAGCTAAGTAAACAAAGATCATTAGAGCATTGTCATAGTTTCATGACTTGATCCACGTTTATAGACATTTAATCAAAAGTACCACACACTTTTTTTTTTTTAACAAGACAGGGATTGGATGTTTCAAAACATGGCAAATCTTTCATGAAAGAACCAGGGTAGTGTCATAGCTAGGAAGCTAGGACTTGGAATAAGGAAGAACTGGGTTCAAATGCTGCCCCAAATGCTTAGTTAATGTGTGATCCTGGGCAAGTTTCTAAACTTCTTTGAGCCTTAGTTTCATTATCTATCAAATGAGAGGATTGGATTCAATGACATCTAAATGTTCCTTCCAGCTATAAATCTATGGTCCTGTGTCTGGCTCAGAACAAAATGAGAAGAACTTCATACAGTTATATCCTTTCTCCCACTAAACTTTATTCTCTAAATAAGTATGATTTGTGCAATAATATGAATGATTTATGAAGATCAGTACTCTTAATTCAAAGAGACAACATTGCCTTTCTCTTACTTTTGGTGAGGACAAATGTCATGTAGCACCCACACTGTCTACAACTTGACTGATCATATTAACCAACTATTTATCACCAGGGCAGTTTCATTCCCTGCTTATACCTATCAGAGAAAAAGAAGTTTCTTCTGCACAGTTACAATTAGATATCTAGATCCTTCCTATTTAATCATTTCCATCTCTTTTTACATAGAAAATTCTCATTTCCTTCTCCATGTTTTGTGGCAACCACCCCCTGCCATGTTCTCCTTTGTAGCTAGCAAAAAAAAAAAAAAACCAAAACAATACCCACAAACAAAAAGGTATAGGATGATTCCATATCTCTTATTTGTATCAAATCCCATGCTGATCCACCCTTTACACAGGAAAAGGTGTGGGCCAATGAAAAAGTTTTGGATTCAAATCCTGTCTCTGATGCTTATTATTTATGTGACTTTGGACCCTTAAACTTTCTGGTCCTCAGTTTCCTGATCTGTTCAATGAAGAGGCTGCACTAGGTCCCTTATACTCTAGATCTATAAGATTATCATCTCTTATTTCCTTAGAAATTAGTTTCCATGTTACCATTTCCCATCCTTCCATGTTAATACCAAGTTTAATGATAATAGTCATAATGATGGCTGAAAGAGCTCTCTAAGGTTTGCATGGTATTATAATACATCAGCCCAGTTGCTTATAAGAGCTAAAAGAAATTTTAGAAGCCATTTTGTCCAACCTTTTCATTTTATAGATGAGGAAACTGAGGTCTAGAGAGGTCAGGTGACTTGTAGGTCACAAGTGGCAGAGCCTGGATATGAATCCAGGTTCTCTGAACTCAAATCCAATACAAAGACATTGCAAGGTAGATTGTGGAAGTAGAAACTTCATAATAAATGTGAGAACAGGGGGCAGCTAGGTGGTGCAGTGGATAGAGCACCAGCCCTGCAGTCAGGAGGACCTGAATTCAAATTCGGCCTCAGACATTTAACACTTACTAGCTGTGTGACCCTGGGCAAGTCACTTAACCCCAATTGCCTCACCAAAAAAATAAAAAATAAAATAAATGTGAGAACATTGAGGCTCAGTGGGGAAAGGCAACAGGCAAAATAACATGGCTAATAAGTCACATGTCAATTCAGATTTTCAACTTTAAATCCCATGTTCTTTCCTCTATATGCTGCCTCTTTGATTCATTTCATACTTTGGGAAACTGCAGCTCAAAGAAGGTTCAGAGCCATTTGGATCAAGAATTCATTAGCCTTCTTGAACCTCATTTCTTCTAATGCTGAGAAGACAGGAACTACCTAGGTATATAGTGTGTGTTTTAGCTGGTGTCTTTGACTCTCAGGGATTTTCCCATTAGATCAGGAGTTCTTAACCTTTTAATGTGTGATGGATCCCTTTGATGGTCTAGTGAAGCCTGTGGACTCCTCAAAAAATACTTTTAAATAATTGGAAGAAATACTAAATTTCAATTAGAAGTTAGTGAAAATAAAGCTTTTTTTTTTGAGGGACGGCTAGGTGGCACAGTGGATAAAGCACCAGCCCTGGATTCAGGAGTACCTGAGTTCAAATCCAGCCTCAGACACTTGACACTTACTAGCTGTGTGACCCTAGGCAAGTCCCTTAACCCCCAATGCCCTGCAAAAAACAAAAAACATTACAAAAAAAAAAAGAAAGCTTTTTTTTTTTTAAACACATCCTGGTTCAGATTCAGAATCCCCTGAAATCTACCAGGGAACTCCAGGTTAATAACCCTATACATTATACCACAAAAACATCTTAATTTATATAGAATTAATTAGTTACCATAATGAAACTACCATAGCAGGAGACTACCAGAAGATTTTGTTAATTTGGCCTTTTGCCTTAACAAAGGGGACCCACCCCTATTTTTCCCCTTGATGGTTTGATGACATAATTGACCAATCTAGTCCATGTATTTTTACCATGGGGCTCATGGACCAAAAAGGTTCTGTGCATAGATTTCAAGGGTTCTATGAACTTAGATGGGAAAACAATGACATCTGTTTTTACAAACCTTTGGTTTCCTTTGTAATTCTGTACATTTTGTTTCATGCATTTAAAACGTCATTCTGAGAAGGAATCTGTAGGCATTGCCATACTGCCAAAGAAACCTGTGACATAAAAAAGGTTAAAAAATCCTAATCTAATTAATTTTACCCACCTTGAATCACAGCTATGGCTACACTGCTAGACAAATCTATTCTAACCTTATATATTTACTATTTCTTTTTCTATCTGGACTGATCTGAGCCTCAGTTTCCTTATCAAGAAAATGAAGTGGAAAAACTGAAATGGATTGAGGTCCTTTCTAACTCATGATCTATGATCCTATGGGAACAAGGCTTTGTGCCTACCCAGATCACTTAATGGAAGCACCCATGTAGGGGATATTAGGAGCATTCTAATGAGAGAATATATTCTGCATCCCCCTACCATGTGAGTAGGTATAGCCTCTTTCCATTTTCTGTGTATCTAGAACTAGCTACATCTTTAAAACTACTAGACTGGAACAGCCTCTCTCTTTCCAGCTGTGTGTAGGGGAAAAGGTCTCATTCACCCACACCACTGGGTACCATACACTGAGCTGGGTGGAGGGAAATGCCACTTTTCCCTTCTTCTTTTAGGCCTTTGGGACCTGAGATATGGGCTTGGGAGTTTTGGTCTGTTTCACTTGTTCTTTCTTTCTTTCTCTTTTTCTTTTCTTTCTTTTTTTTTTTTTTTTTGGTGAGGCAATTGGGGTTAAGTGACTTGTCTAGGATCACACAGCTAGTAAGTGTCAAGTGTCTGAGACTGGATTTGAACTCAGATCCTCCTGAATCCAGGGCCAGTGCTTTATCCACTGCACCACCTAGCTGCCCCTTGTTTGTTCTTTTTAGTTCTAGGTATAAGAAATTGAGTCCCTGGACCCAGGAGGTTGAGCCACGGTGACCTTGGACTCAGTATTCCATTATGGATGTTGTTGCCAGTCCAGCAGGGAAACTCTGAGAAGCCAAGGTCTCAAGAAACAAGCCCAGGGGGGCTCTGGACCTGAAACTTGGTATGACTGATGCCATATAGAAACAGTTAAACTATGAACTTAATTCCCCCTTCCTCTCCAGCTCAGTGCTTGGGTGCCCAATGATGTGAGTAAATAAGACCTTTACCTCTGGACACAAATGGAAAGAAAGACTGTCCTAGTTTGATAGTTTTTAAAACATAGCCAGTTCCAGCTACATTACTTATGGGAAGAGTATGTCATCCACATGGTAAGGAAATGGAGAATATCTTCCACCTGCAGTAGCTCTCTATCATCTTCCAAGTGGGTGCTTCTATCTTAAGTGATCTGGGCATGTGCCAAGCCCCATTATACTATGACCAAAACTTTTTTTAATCTCTCCTCACCCCCAACAACATTCCTATCCAATACTCAAAAGCAAATGGCTTAACCTCCAATTTTAGTAAAATGATTTACTAAATGATTTACTTCACTCCTTGAGTCCTTAAAATTTCTCAGTATCATTCCTATCTCTCTGATTATGTCTGTCACTCTTCTCCTCAAACATCTTTAGTTTGCCTATTTTTAAATATTGCTTTAGTATTCCCCTCTTCCCAACTTCTCTAATATTGTGTTGATAGCATCATTATCTCCCCAGTTACCCAAGTTTATCATTTCACTGTCCTTCTCAATTCCTCACTTCCACTCACTCCACATCTCCAATTTGTTGTCAAATCATGTCTTTTATTTTTTTTTAACTTCCACATCTTTCTTCCCACAACATATCCTTCTTCCCACTCACATAGCAAACACTCCAATAGAGGCTCTCATTATCTTGGACATGGATTATTACAATAACCTTCTATTGGTCTTTCTCCCTCAAATCTCTCCTCACTCCCATCTGTCCTCCACACATCTCCCAAAACTGATCTTCTAAATCACAGGTTTGATCACATTATCCCAATACTTAGTAAACTCCACTGACTCCTTATTCCTTCCAGGATCATATGTGAAATATTTTATTTGATATGTAAAGCCCTTCACAATCCAACCCCTTTCTATCTTTCCAGTCTTTTTACCCCATTAGTCACCTTCACACTCTACAACCCAGCTACATTAGCCTGGCACACAACAGTCAATCTCCAACCTTCAGGCCTTTTCCCTGGCTGTTCTTCATGCCTGGACTGTTCTCCCTCCTTACCTCTGCCTCTTAGCTTCCCTGGTTTATTTTAAGACTCAGCACAAAGATCACCTTCTACAGGTATACCTTCCTTGTTCCTCCAGCCTTCCCTCTGAACTACCATTTATAGCTGACTGGCAGCTGATAAACAAAGCTCTCTCCTCACATGCTCTGATTCAGATGTGTCTGGCAAATGAAGTTTAGAAATGTCAATTTTGGAAAACTGTGTCCCTTCCTGTGTGCATGGAGCTAACTGGGGAATGTAGTGGTTGTCTTCTGCTTAAGAGGAGAAATTGGTGGATGGGCTGAACAAGGCTGAGGGGAACTGAGGGGTCTCAAACCCATTGGTGAGGTAGGGGGATGTCTACCCCAAGTATGTGAAGACTTCCCTTGGTGGAATGGGCAGATGAAAACCATTTTTTCCAATGGCCACGAAGGTAGTTGAAGCAGGTGCTATGGAGCTCTTAGAGCTTGATTCGACATCAAAGATGCCATGGTCATCCACTGCATCGTGGGGCATCACCAGTCATTCTGCCTTTAGTCTTGCCACTGAACTTCCATGACTCTACAAGATAGAGTGAGGCTGACCACTTTGTGTAACTCTGCTGCACTTAAATCCAGTTCACTGCAAATCAAAGCATCATCCTTATATCATTGGTCCTCTCTGAAAACAACAAGAAAAAAAAAAAGAACTCAAAAAAAGGGGCAGCCAGGTGGTGCAGTGGATAGAGCACCAGCCCTGGAGCAGGAGGACTGGAGTTCATATCCAGTCTCAGATACTCTGATACTGTCCAGTCTCTTGACACTTACTAGCTGTATGACCCTGGGCAAGTCACTTAACCCCAATTGCCTCACCAAAAAAAAAAAGAGAGAGAGAGAGAGAAAGAAAGAAAAAAAGAAAGAAAGAAAGAAAGAAAGAAAGAAAGAAAGAAAGAAAGAAAGAAAGAAAGAAGGAAAGAAAGAAAAGAACAACAAGATATGTGTTGAATGTATAGAGTTCTTTGCCTCTTATCTCTTTCACTAAAATGTAAGGTCCTTGAGAAAAGGTACTGTGTTTTTAGCTTTCTTTGTATCCCTAGTGCTTGCTGACTAACTTACTAGACCTGTGATTTGAATAGCATGAGAAACTTCCAATGAGGAAACTGGGAAATCAGGTGCTTTACCCAGGGTGACACAGTATATATTGGAATGGGATTTCAATCCAGGTCTTCTTGACTCCAAGACTAGCTCTTTCTTCCCTAAGCCACACTATATCCTTCCACCCTATTGACTTCCAATAAAATGAAAACTTACATGCCATCTTTCCTCCAAACACAGCCTATGTTCTCATACTTAAGATGCCATTGTTCAAGTGGTTACCCCTTTCCCTTCTATTCCCTTGGCTTCTTGAATCCCTATGCATCCTTTAAAGTTCATCTTACATATTATAATTTTTTTTTTTTTTTAGTGAGGCAATTGGGGTTAAGTGACTTGCCCAGGGTCACACAGCTAGTAAGTGTTAAGTGTCTGAGGCTGGATTTGAACTCAGGTACTCCTGACTCCAGGGCCCGTGCTCTATCCACTGCGCCACCTAGCTGTCCCACATATTATAATTTTTTAAATGTATGTTTAAGGCAGGTGTATTTGAGATGGGCTTTGAGGAATGGATAGGTCTATGATTCTTTTTTCTGGGGAGGGGGAGCAATGAGGGAATGAGGGTTAAGTGACTTGCTCAGGGTCAGACAGCTTGTAAGAGTCAAGTGTCTGAGGTGGGATTTGAACTCAGGTCCTTCTGAATCCAGGGCCAGTGCTTTATCCACTGCACCACCTAGCTGCCCCAAGGTATGTGATTCTTAAGAGATTATAATCACATATGGTCTAATGTCTACATTTGTGAACTGGTTCTTCTATAATGTTAAATCCATCAATGAATGCACAGCTATTAAACACCATGTGGTAGTGATTGTCTTTCCACTAGGCACTAGAAAGAGAAAGACAAAAATAAAAGAGTCTCTGCCCTTAGAGAGCTAATGTTCTATTGGGGGAAACAATGTGTGTTCTTGTAAGCAAATACACAAATATATACCAACTAACTGGTTTTCTGTGGGGAGGTATAGCATGTAATGAGAGGGGGAATCAGGAAAAGCCTCATGTAGGGAAGGCCCTTGAGCTGAACTTTAAAAGAAATAGATTTTAAGTGGCTTTTTGGAAGGAGCACTAGCATGAAGGCCAGTCTGCAAAGACCCAGAAATGGAAAATGGAATGTGGTATATGAGGACCTGTAAGAAAGAAGGTGAGTTTGATGGGTTCAGAGAGTACTCAAAAAGTAGTAATTTATAAAAAGCATGAAAATGTAGGTTAGAGCTCCATTACAGGGGACAGTTAGTTCAATAGGGGCAGTGTTATAAATAGGAGTTATGTTCTTGGGAGGACAAAATTTGTGCTACAAAAGATTAAGATAGAACTTTATAAATACCTGGGACCATAGAATCTTAATAATGGTGGAATGGGGCATACTGCTCAGGTACAGGAATTGGTTTCAAAGCCTATCAAAATATCCTTTTATAATGGAAATACATTTTTGAGGGGTGGGGCAGGGAAATGAGGGTTAAGTGACTTACCCAGGGTCACACATCTAGTAAGTGTCAAGTGTCTGAGGCTGGATTTGAACTCAGGTCCTCCTGAATCCAGGGCTGGTGCTCTATCCACTGCACTACCTAGCTGCCCCCTGGAAATACATTTTTTAAAAGCTATCTTGACCTGTTACTTCACTGGTGTAGGGAACACCTGGTTCGAAAATTCTCTCCACCAATTGATAACTCACAATGGAAAAGAAGTAACTTGTAGTTTTAGGGAGATGCCTGGGGGCACTGAGAGTTTAAGGAATTTGTCCATGGCCAGGTGCAGTGGAGCAGGCCTATAATCCTAGGATTTGGGGAGGCTGAAGCTGATGAATATCTTGAGTTGTGGAGTTATGAGCTACAGTGGCTTAAGCTGTGGTCAGTTAAGTCTGGCATTAATATGATAAGCCCCCAGTAAATGGAGGACACTCAATTGCCTAAGAAAGGATGAGACAGGCCAGAAGTTGTTATTCAGTCGTTTCAGTTGTGTCCACCTCTTTGTGACTACATTTGGAGTTTTCTTGGCAGAAATATTAGAGTGGTTTGCCATTTCCTTGACTTGCCCAGGGTCACACAGCTAGTAAGGGTCTGAGGCCAGTTTTGAACCCAGAAAGATGAGTGTTCCTGACTCCAGGCCAGGTACTGTATGCACTTCATCACAGGTCAGAAGTAGAACAGGTCAAAGCTCCTGGGTCTATAAATAGTAGAATCAGGCCTGTGAGTAGCCCTTATACTTTTAGACATAGAGAGACCTAGTATTTAAAAGAGAAACAGAGAGAAAGAGAAAGAGACAGAGAAACAGAGACAGAGAGAGGCAGAGACACAGAGAGACAGAGACAGAGACTGAGAGACAGCCAGAGACAGAGAGAGATGGAGAGACTGACAGCCAGAGACAGAGAGAGAGATGGAGAGAGAGAGAGAGAGAGATTTCCCAGAGTCACATAGCTGAGTGTGTCATGGGTGACACCAGATCCTGAATCTTCCTGATTCAGGGAAAGCAGTCCCTCCAGTCCTTACTCCAAGCTGCCTCTCAAAGGTAATAAATATTAAATGCACATAATAAAATAAACATTAGATTTGAAATAAAAACTTTAGTAATTTCCCACCACCATATTATTCTTGAATTATATTATTGACGTTATTCAATAATTAATCAAAATCACTAATGCTATGCAATGCGGTGAAGATAAACAGACTGATATTCCCCTGGACAAATGCAGCTGGGGCTTAAGCATTTGGGCAGGGTTGTCTCTCTCTAATCATTTGATTCACATCTAAAGCACAAAATCGACTGAACTGTATTACAGCATGATTCTTTGGCATTGTAATAGGGTGTGATTAGAACGTATTAATGATGTTTTTGAGAAGGTATGTTGATTGGAGCAACTATATGGGATATGCCTCTAATCTCTCCACTTTTCCCTTACCTTTGAACCCCAGAGACAGTTTTATTTGAGCAAAACCAAACTCATATTAACAAATCAGAAGTAACAGCATAATATAAGCCTGTAAACTTATGTCTTTGGAAACTTGGACATCTGGACAGAATGAGTGTGGATTAACAAGGCCTGACTGTACTTTGTACTGTGGTGACTTGGTATATGTGGCCGGCTGATCAAAGGATTCCTCCCTCTGTAGCCTCTCTCCTTGAGATACTGGATGAAGCAAGAGCTCTGGTTGATAAGAGTATAGCGAACCAAGCCCATTGTAAATAAGGTTTTTTCCCGGAATACTGAAAATATCAGTTTCAGATGGATGGATGTGTAGACAAGCAGAATTTTAATTAATCAGACCCAGGTTGGGGGTGTGGGTGGAGATTTGTGTACTATAGATAGAGAGGAAATCATGCATGCTTGGAGTAAGTCTCAGTGGTAATTATGTATTACTTACCATATTCATCACACAAATAATTTATTAAAGGGATGTGTCAACAAGCTAGAGAGTGTACAAAATCCATGCACTATGGGAGTTCATGACACTGATACAGATGGGAACCTAAAATTACGTTTGAGATCCTTTATTCCTGGGATTCTCAAAGTCAATCAGTCTAGTAAGTGGCATGGAAAGTTAGTATGGCAGGGGACATCTCTTATTTACTCTATAACAATGAGTTATTTAATTCTTAACTGTCTCCTTTATGTCTTTGTTCATATGGTGTTATATTTATAGTAATTTAGCACAGATTCATAAAGGGCAAAAATTATGCCAACAGATGGCACATATATAAATACTTGCCGTGTGAGATCTTTTTTTAAAAAATCAAAGGCACAGAAATAAGCATTTTGGGAAGATGTGGAAGAATTAGGAAGCATTTCATACCTTTGTGGAGCTGACAATCAATGGACAACATGGCTATTAAAGTCTCATGCAAATAAAAGATTTGTTATTGTTCAGTGGGGTCTGACTTTTCATGACCCCATTTGGGGTTTTCTTGGTAAAGATACTCGAGTGGTTTGCCATTACCTTCCTCAGCCCATTTTACAGATGAGGAAACTGAAGCAAGCAGAGTTAAATGACTTGCCCAAGGTCACACAGCTAGTAGGTGTCTGAGGCTGGATTTGAATTCAGGAAAGATGAGTCTTCCTGACTCCAGGCCTGAGTGCTTTATCCACTGAGCCATCTAGCGGCCCAAATTAAAGGTTAAGGGGAGTTTATAGGATAAAGAATTGCCCATGTAAACACAGTAGGTTTTAGGTGGCAGAATCTTTTAAGGCATATCAGTCAAGGAAGAAAAAAATGCATTAAAGGCCTATGTACAAAAAGCCATCTGTTGTAAGCTGCAGTTGTTCTGAGAAATTGGAGGAGGGGTGGCAATACAAAGAAGTGCAATATAGGCCACAAAGGTTCAGCTCATCAAAAACCTGAATATGGCCTGTAATTACATTTGTGGTATTTTTCAAATGCAAGGAATGGTGCGAAGTTTACAACTGGGTACAAAAGAGAGAGCATTGGCTCTATTGTTGGAGCACTGTGGTTCAAATCCTGCTTCTGATGCTTACTACTGTGTTGTTCTGGGGAAGTTGCTTAACCTCACTGGGCTTCAGCTACCACATTAGTAAAGTGAGAGGATGGAACTAGATTGATGATCTGAAGGATCCTGAAGAAGTAAATAACATTAGTAAGGAAGGTGAAGAGAGCAGAGATGCTAAAGAAGAGTAATACAACTTCCTATTTTTTAGAAATTTTCATTTTTCAGGGGAGGCTTAGATATTTTACCTTTCATGGAGATTTCAGTTGAGGAAGGTGTCATATATTCATGTGGCATTTATTAATTTAACCTGCATTTGGACCAATACAAAGCATAACATTGTACATGTTTTCAATGAGCTTATAGTCTAGTTGGGAAGACAAGACATATTCATATAAAATCAGTAATATGGTTACGTTTACAGTTTAACAGAATGTCTATGATTGGGTAGAAATTCTCTCCATTGGTTTAGGTTATAACCCCATGTATGCCTTTTCATTCTCCTTTGTGCTCTTCCACAGCTTTTTCATAGAGGATCTATCCAATGCTTTTGGAGATGTTCCTGTAGGTCTTACATTTCATGTATTCAAGACTCTTCATATGTTGTACCATGCTTTCTATATATGATTGCCCTATCTCCTTTTCTGGGGTTATACATTTCCTCAATGATACCATTTAGGCAACTTTTCCATCAAGGATTGGAATGTCCTACGTCTTACTTATATCTACCATGTCTCTCTATTGCTCTTGACATCACCCACAGTTTCAATTCTTTAGGGATTGTGAAGAACCATATAACATCACTGGGAGAGTACTTGCATTTAAAAGATAGGCTTTTGATATGGAGTGTGTGTGTAAGTCTGATATTTAGTTAAAGCTCTACCCAATTTCCAAATGCAATCTAGCCCACTCTATTCTGCCTATTAAATTGCAAGAATAAAATAGTGATGTCAAGTCAGCCTATATTAATTGAGTGCCTAACCTGTCTGTTCTGCTAGGCCCTGAAGGAGATAAACAGATTTTTAAAATTTTTATTTTTTGCAGGGCAATGAGGGTAAAGTGACTTGCCCAGGGTCACACAACTAGTAAGCGTCAAGTGTCTGAGGCTGGATTTGAACTCAGGTACTCCTGAATCCAGGGCCGGTGCTTTATCCACTATGCCACCTAGCTGCCCCCCAACAGATTTTTTTTTTAATTAAAAAAATTTTTTTTTAGTGAGGCAATTGGGGTTAAGTGACTTGCCCAAGGTCACACAGCTAGTAAGTGTTAAGTGTCTGAGGCTGGATTTGAACTCAGGTATTCCTGATTCCAGGACAGGTGCTCTATCCACTGCGCCACCTAGCTGCCCCCCCCCAACAGATTTTTAAAGTGTGGTCTCTATGCTCAGGAAGCTCACTGTGTATTTCATCTCTATGAACTACTGGAGTGAGTGAATGAATTACAGAATCAATCTAGACAGTGCTGAAATTTAGATTTTTTTAAAATCCGGATTTATCTATATGTAAAATATCAGTATTTATCTATATGTGAAAGGCACATAACTGAATGTCTAGTCTATAATACAGTGGTTATGTAAACATTCTAGGAAAATGCTAGGCCAAAAGAAATCAATTTCATTTTGTTTTGTTTTGAAGTGAACATCTTCTTCTGGCTGCTGATCAAGTCCAAAGCTCGCTTTGCTCCCATTGGATGGCTCAGCCTACACCCCCTTCCAAACAAGCTGCTGATGGGTTATCAGCTGTGTTATTATGCATAGTATATGTACAGTGCCTCTTTATTTTGTAAAATGGAGAGCTGTGGATCTGTCATCTCCTTGAAAGAGGCAGGTTCGAGCCAGAATCATCACAAAGTGAGACAAAGATAAATAGGGAAAGTCACTACTGATGCTTGTATTGTATGCCGAGCTTGAGCAGACCCAGGAACAGACTGGACCGTGCTGGGCTCCAGTGAGCTGCATGCACAGCTGTCCTTCCCAACTGGTACTGAACCTTCTGCCTCCAACATTCCTTCCCTCTGATGGTAAACACGGGATGCCCCTCCCATCTAGGCACCTAAAACACACGGCAGTTTCACAATCAGTCTCTTGGAAGGCTTTCATTTGAGAGATTTCCTGCCAACTTTTAGAAGATGGATTAGAGTTAAGTTGTTCCTCAAAGCAGCAAAAGAACAACAGAACTTTTCAACATCATTGTTGGCAGGAAGGGGGAGTAGATGACGACATTTATTTTTTACTTTCTTAAAGAGATTCCCTCAATCATCATAGTGTAGTGAAAAGAACACTAGATTTGGAATTGGGGAAGGTAGGGTCAAATCGTAGTCCTACCCTTGTCAGCTGTGTGATATTGGGCTAGTCTTCTTAGTGTACTTTTCTGGGCCTGAATTTCTTCATCTATAAAATGAGGAGTAGACTAGATCATCTCTAACATCCCTTCTAGCTAAAAATTTCTGATCTTAGGACCCTAAGAGTTTGAGGCATAGCAAAAAGATGAGATCATACCATACAAATCTGGAAAGATACTAAAGTATCTTTCCATCAAGGAGCCCTGAGGACACCAGAAAGGGTCTTCCTTTTAAGGGACAGCTTTCTGTCTGATCCAGAGATGTCTTCTTTTCTCCAGAATCAACAACTTCTTTGGATGGGGAACTTGAAGATTCCTTTGAGGACAGAACAATTTTGTTGTTGTTCACTCGATTCAGTTGCATCTGACTCTGTGACCCCATTTGGGGTTTTCTTGGCAAAAATACAATTTTCTCCTAGTGATTCTGAAGAAGCCCTAGTCTAAATTACAATCCAATTCCTGTCCCTTCTGGGGTCTTTCCAGCTAGTTGCCCTATTCGTTGTTTACAAAAGCAGCCTCCACCCCCCACCTTTTTCCTATTGCTCACTAAAAAGTCTCAGGCCTGTAGCCATATCTTTCTTTAAACTTCTTATGACTCCCTCCTTCAGTGTTCTTAGCAGCCATCCAAGCTGAAACCCCCAGCAAACGTATAACTAGAGTGGAGCAGTGGAGACTTTGTCCCAGAGTGCCATAATTGAGAGGGTGTTGATAGGTCTTACAATCCTTCAGCAGCACCTGCCTAGCAAGAATTATTAGGTAACACTTTAAGAAATGACATCAAGATTTTAAAGAAATACAAGAAGACATAAAGAAGACAGCATGGTATAGTGGAAAGAGGTCTGGAGTCAGGAGACTTGGGTTCAAATCCTACTCCTGATGCTTATAACCTGTGTGACCTTGAGAAAGTCTCTTAAACACCCTGTGCCTCAGTTTCTTTATATGTAAAATGAAAGGATTGGACTAGATGGCCTCTGAGGTCTCTTCTAACTCTATAGCTATGAATCTTTGGGTGACCTTCTTTAATAGCCAAAGAACACCAGGAAACATACTTAGTCATTGCAGCACTGAGCCAGTCAGCCATGACCCTTCCCCCCTTTACCATCCCCACATACTGCGCTGCTATACCACTAACACTTCTTTGAACCTGATTGGCCAGCTGGCCATGCTTCCTTGACTTCCCACAAACCACCCTGCTCACCTATCTAGTGAAGGACTCAGCCATGCATCTTTTCCTAGATTGAACTTCTATCTTTGTGCTAAATTCCCTGGCTTTGACCCAGGCTGACCTGAATTTTTCACCCATTCATACTCTTAAGTTGTTACCACCCTTATAAGCATGGACCACCCCCCTTGATGATCCTTTTAAACTTCTTGTTCAGTTGTTTCAGTCTTGTCTGACTCTCTGTAACTCCATTTGGGGCTTTCTTGGCAAAGATACTGAAGTGATTTCCCATTTTCTTCTCCAGCTCATTTTACACATGAAGAAACCGAGGCAAACAGTGTTAAATGACTTGCCCAGGGTCACACAGCTATTAAGTATCTGAGGCCAGATATGAACTCAGGTCTTCCTGACTCCTGGCCCAGTGTTTTATCCACTTTGCCACCTAGCTGCCTTAACTCCTAAAGTATTTGACAGTAATTGCTAATATTCTGTTTCATGAGGAGAGAGTCCCAGTGTGGAACACAATCTAGGCACTTAATAAAAGTTTACTGAACTGAATGGGACTTCAATCGCCAACCTCTTCTGACCAGAAACCTCTGCTGTAAGTCCTGGGGAATTCTTGAGGGATCTCCACTCCGGATCCCAGGAGTGCCACTCCAGCCCCACCCTGGTCTTTGCTGGCTCCTATAATTATTCCTTTGGCCTGGAGAGAGCCCTGAGTTTGGTTACATACTCCTTGTTAAAAGGGAGATGGGTGAGTGTTAAAGAGAGTTGTTCAAGAAATATTAGCACATAAATCTGGCTCCCCTTCCCCCATTCATCTGGAGAACTAGAAAAGAAAAAAAAAAAAGACAAATTTTAGCACTGGTGGAGGAAGGGGGGAAAGTAAAGCTTTGGAGAGAAAGATAAACAGCTATCTAAAACATCGTAGACTCAAAAATTTGGTTTGAATATGAAGGAATCTTTAAAATCTAGTATACATACAGCTAGTTGGGAAGACCTCAGTTCAAATCCTACCTCAGAAACTGGCTTTGTGTGTCTAGACAAGGTACTTGATCCCTCAGTCTTAGTTTCCTCATATGTATAATAGGGGTAATAATAATCTCTGCTTCACCAGGTTGTTGGTCAGAATCAAACTGAAGGATATATGCAAAGCCTAAAATTAAAAAAACAAAACAAAACCCCAAACCTTAAAACTTTAGTGCTATAAAAGGTTAGTTGTCATTATGGAAAGTGCCATATTACATTAGATTGCATTGTTGCAGGGCTGCTTGGTGTCATGGCAGAAAGAGCACCTGACCTGGAGTCAGGAAGACTCAAGTTCCTGAGTTCAAATCCGGCCTCAGATACTTACTAGCTGTGTGACCCTGGGCAAGTCACTTAACCCTGTTTGCCTCAGTTTCCTCCTCTGTCAAATGAGCTGGAGAAGGAAATAGCAAACTGCTTTAGTATCTCTACCAAGAAAACTCCAACTTGGACACAATTGAAAAACAACAACAACAAACATTGTTAAATTTATAATATGTTCAGATCATTCCCTCAAGAAATACTCCTAATTGTGTGCATCTGTGCTAGATGGACTGTGGCTTTTCCCGTTCTAACAAAACTTATAGTCAAAACCCTTATGTTACAATAATAGAACTCGAGAGATGAAAGAGCTTACTGAGCAATTAGTCCAACCTTTTCATTTTACAAATGAAGTGACTGAGGTCCAGAAAGGAGGAACAACTTGCCCAAACTTATAGCCATTACTAACAGCCCAGTTTCTGCCATGTAGTCTAAAGACAAGGTTTTCCTGGGTTTCATCTTCCTTGCCCTCATGGTTTAGGGATCTGGAAGATGGAATCAATCTAATTTGCTAAGCATCTATTATACTGCCAGGCACAGTAGGGGCTGGGGCATCATGTGAAACATTATATACCATCATATACAAGTGTTGTCAACAGGACAACAGCTTCTGTGGGATGTGAAAAAGCCTCATGTAGGAAGTCTCTAAGATCTGAGTATTAAAGGAAGCTAGATATTCTAAGAGGCAGGGATGAAGAGAGAGGGTAGATTTGAGTAATGAAGGAGGGCCAGTGCAAAGGCAGTGGTGGTATATGGAATGCAATATGTGAAGAGCAACAAAAGGCCAGTTTGGCTGCACTACAAGGAATGGGAAACAATGTTTTATATGATGGAGGATGTTTTTGTTTTGTTTTGTTTTGTTTGTGTGTGTGTGTGTGTATGTGTGTGTTTTAGTTTAGTTTAGGCTTTTTTTTGGTGAGGCAATTGGAGTTAAGTGACTTGCCCAGGGTCACACAGCTAGTAAGTGTTAGGTGTCTGAGGCCAGATTTGAACTCAGGTCCTCCTGAATCCAGGGCTAGTACTCTATTCACTGTGCCACCTAATTGCCCCGATGGAGGATATTTCTAATGATGATACTTCAGTCTACAAATCACTCCTTTGAGAAGAGGAAGTCCTGATCCACCAATATACTGCCTTGACCATTAGGCAGGTGCAGGGACTCTCCATTTACCTTGTCATCTTATATTGCTTGCACAGGTTCATTGATAAACAAGGTGACTATAAGTTACTCATTTGTGTACATTTTGTGTTCTCTTTGTCTTTCCCCCCATCTCCAACCTCCTTTTCCCCATGCTGAGAATTTAAACTCTTTGAGTTTTAAATACTGTTTAAACAGTTAATCAGGCAAAGCAGGAATCTGAATTCCTTTTATGACACAAATATGGTGCTGATACCCAAACCAGGAGGAGCAAAACCAGCTAAAGTCACAGGCTGATTTCCCTAATGAATATTGATGCAAAATTTAAAAATAAAATACTAGCAAGGAGATTACCACAATATATCACAAAGATCATACATTATGACCAGATAGGATTTATACCAGGAATTCATGGCTGGTTCGATGCATAATTGGCCATATCAATAACGATAATAACAAAAATTATATACTTATCTCAATAGATACAGAAAACACTTTTGACAAAATATAATACTCATTGCTATTAAAAAATCTAGAGAGCAGAGGAATAAATGGAGCCTTCCTTAAAATAATAAGTAGTATCTATCTAAAACCAAGCATTATCTGTAATAATAAGATCAGTGGTAAAGCAAGGATGCCCATTATCACCACTATTATTCAATATTGTACTAGAAATGCTAGCTTTAGCAATAAGACAAGAAAGAGAAACTGAAGGAATAAAAATAGGCAATGAGGAAATAAAACTATCAGTCTTTGCAGACAACATAATGATAGAGAATTTTAGAGAATCAACTAAAAAACTAGTTGAAGCAATTAATGACTTCATAAAAGCTGCAGGATATAAAAGAAACCCACAGAAATCATCAACATTTCTATATATTGTCAACAAAGTCCAGCAGCAAGAGAGAGAAAAAGAAATTCCATTTAAAATAACTGCAATCAATATAAAATATTTGGGAGTCTACCTGACAAGAAAAATCCAGAGATTATATAAACATAATTACAAAACACTTCGCACAAATATAGATCTAAGTGATTAGAGAAATGTTAATTGCTCATGGGTAGGCAAAATCAATATAAAAAAATGACAATTCTACTTAATTTACTTATTTAGTGCCACACCAGTCAAACTTCCAAAAAATTATTTTATAGAGATAAAACAATAATAATAAATTCATCTGGAAGAACAAAAGGTCGAGAATATCAAGGGAATTAATGAAAAAAATGTGAAGGAAGATAGCTTAGCTCCATCAGATCTCAAAATATTATAAAACGGTAATTATCAAAACAATCTGGTACCAGCTAAGAAATAGAGTGTTGGATCAGTGGAATAGATTAGATATGCAAGACACAGTGGTATATAACTATAGTAATCTAATGTTTGACAAACCCAAAGATCCAAACTTTTGGGACAAGAATTCACTATTTGACAAAAATTGATGAAAAAACTGCAATTTGGCAGAAATTAGGTAGAGACCAACATCTCATACTGTATTGAGTACATGATTTAGACATAAATGGTGATATCATAAATAAATTAGGAAACATGGAATAGTTTACCTGTTATCTATGGAGAAGGGAAGACTTTATGAACAAACAAGAGATAGAGAGCATTACAGGATGTAAAATGGATAATTTTGATTACATTAAATTAAAAAGGTTTTGCACAAACAAAACCAACATAGCCAGTACTAAAAAAGAATGCAGAAAACTGTGGGAAAAAATTCAGAGCAAGTTTCTCTGATAAAGGTTTCATTTCTCAAATATATAGAGAACTATATGAGTCAAATTTATCAGAATATGAATCATTTCCCAGTTGATAAGTGGCTAAAGCCTATGAACAGGCAGTTTTTAGATGAAGAAATCAAAGCTATCAATAGTCATATGAAAAAATGCTGTAAGTCACTATTGATTAGAGAAATGCAAATTAAAACAATTCTGAGGCACCACTTCATATCTTTCAGATTGACTAATATTACAGATAAGAAAAATGACAAATGTTGGAGGGGATGTGAGAAAATTGGGATAGGAATGCACTACTGGTAGAGTTGTGAAATAGTCTAACTATTCTGGAGAACAATTAGGAACTATGCACAAAGGGCTTTAAAACTGTGTATACCCTTTAACCTAGCAATGCTGCTACTAGTTCTGTATCCCAAAGAGATTTAAAAAAAAAAAAAAGGAAAAGGACATATATGTACAAAAATATTTATAGCAACTGTTTTATGGTGGGAAAAAATTAGAAATTGAGGGGATACCTCAATTGGGGAGTGGTTGAACAAGTTGTGGTATATTGATTGTGATGGAATATGATTGTGCTATAAGAAATGGCAAGCAGGATGCTTTCAGAAAAACCTGGAAAGACTTACATGAGTTGATGGTAAGTGAAGTGAGCAGAACCAGGAGAACATTGTATAGTTACAGCAATATTGTATGGTGATTAACTGTGAATGATTTAGCTATTCTCAGCAATACAATGATCTAATTCCAAAGGACTCATGATGAAAAAAGCTATCTATAGCCAGAGAAAGAACTGATGGAGTCTAAATGCAGATTAAAGCATACTTTTAAAAAATACCTTTTCCTTCCTTCCTTCTTTTTTTTTTTGGCAACATGGCTAATATGTAACTATGTTTTACATGATTTCATTAATATAATTAATATCATATTTTTGACTTCACAATGGGTGGGTGAGGGTTGGGCGGGTGGTAGAGAGTTTGGAACTCAAGATTGTTTAAAATAAATAGATAATATTTTTTAAAGAAACGTTAATCAGAGACTATTTTGATTTTGTCTTGGTGTCAGCAATGCCTTACACAGTTATTTGCACATATAAAGTATGTGTTAAATTTGTTTTTGTTTGTTTTTATTTTAATTCGAGAGGTGGCAAGGCATAGTGCAAAGAGAAATGACTTTAGAATCAGAATGACATGTGTTCAAATTCCATGTTTGTAACATACTGGTTGTGTGACCCTGTGCAAATCTTAATACTCCAAACAATTCTCTAAGACTGACTAGCAGAACAGGTGCCCATCTGCATTGGTAGAAAGTGCTAACTATATGAATCCATTTATAAAGGCCATGACCTTTTACCTGAATATAGACCTGCCCAACCCATTAAATGGAATAGCTCATATTTATATTTACATACCACTTCAGGTCCTTCCTTACAATAAAACCTGTGAGATAAGTACAACTGTTATTATATACATTTTATGAATAAGAAAACTGAGGCTCAGAAAGATTAAATTGCTTACCCAAGAGCACAAAGCAGATAAATATCAGTTAGGAGTTCCAGGAATAAGTCATGCTGTACTCTTTCCTGCTCAGGCCACATCTGGGATATTATGTTCTATTCAGGAAATCACAGGTTTTTAATACTGGTTCTCCTAAGTGGTCCAAGGGTTAGACTTTTGTAAAGGACTTATTCTGAGTCCAGCATTATCTGGTACTGGCACTCAGTTCTGAGTTCCTGGGCTTTCCATCTCTTTAACCCATAATTCCCAGTCACACTGAAGACCTCCAGTGACAGAATAAGGTATAGTGGATAGAGTATAAGAGAAATGGTTATTAATAACTAATGATTTGAGGAGATTCAGGTTTTCTCCTTTTTCTTTTTCCTTTCTTTCTTTTTTTTTTTTTTTTTTTGGTGAGGCAATTGGGGCTAAGTGATTGCCCAGGGTCACACAGCTAGTAAGTGTCAAGTGTCTGAGGCTGGATTTGAACTCAGGTCCTCCTGAATCCAGGGCCATTGCTCTATCCACTGTGCCACCTAGCTGCCCCCCCCCCTTTTCTTTTATTCTCATTTCAAGACCTCAGTCTTTGAAGGTTGAGCTAGCCTTTTCCTCTATGCAGACTCTACCCAGGTGAGGAAGCCATTGTGCTCCACTCAAGCTTGGGTAGAGTTAAATTCTTTGAATAGATTTCCCAAGGCTGGTATAACTTAAGAATTAAATGTCATAATCAAAGTTCAGGTCCAGTCCCACATTTTAATATTCATTTTCTCATCAATTGTTAACCAGAGTTGATTGCCACCTTCAGAGTACTCCTCTTCTGATGGATGGTCATATAAACCCTCACCCATGATTGTCTTTAGTCTGAGAGAGACATCCAAATGACCATCCTTTTATTAAAATGCTGGCATTATTAATAAATTATTAAATTGACCATAAATGATGTTTCTCAAACCTTTTAAAATGCTACAAGTACCAGACTTGGACTCTGGAAGACCTGAGTTGAAAGCCCACCTCTGATACTTACTAGCTATGGAACCATATAAGCAATTTCCTTAACCTCGCTAAGCCTCAGTTCCTTAATTTGTAAAACTGGCATACATTCTAATGGTGTACACTCTAATAACTATGGCACTTAGGTTGTGGTGACTGAATGAGATAATGTATACAAAATATTTTTCAAACCTCAAAGCACTATATACATGTCAACTATTGTTATCTTCAAAGGGAGCCTGCTTTATTTTAAAGTAGCTTAAATAGGAAATTCTCCCTTAAATTGGATACAAAATCTGCCCCTCTGTAACTTTACCTGTTGGTTTTAGTTCTGTCCCAGGGGGCCAAACCAAATGAATTTTATCCTTCCACATGACAGTCTTCTAAATATTTGAATAAAATGATCATGTTCCTCTCTAAGTATTCCCTTCTCCAGACTTCAACATCCTCAGTTTCCTTAACATTTCCTTACATGTTATTTTTTTTTTAAACTTTCCTAGCAATACTAATTGCCACCATGTGGATATACTCCAGCTTGTCAATACCTCTCTTCAAATGTGGTGCCAAAAAGCTGTCCGGTCAGCAGAAAGCACATATAAGATTGGACATTTTGGTTTTCCAATTAGACTGTAATTTCCTTAAAATCAGGGACCATATCATTGTGTCTTCTGCTTTTCGATACTGTCACATTTAGACAGAAAGGCAGCTTGATGTGGTGGCTAGAGAACTGGCTTCCACACTAGGAAGAGATGGATTTAGGTCCTGTCCCTGACACATATTGCTTGCTTGACCCTAGTATAGCTACTTAACCTTTCAGGGCTCTAGGCAGCTGTATGAGACCAGAAAGGGTCCATATGCATTGGTGGAAGAATATCCATCTCCCGGTGATTCCTTACATCCATGAAATCAAAGATCTAGTTCCTATCCCAGATTCATACAGCACTATGCTAGACATACAACAGCACTCGGTAAATGACTGCTGAATAGTATGTCAAGCAAGACTCCCTTTTCAATTTGATCAGAATTGATTCCACTATGCTAAGGGCTATGGATATGAAGTTGAGATAAGATATAGTCTCTGCTCTCAAGGGACTTATGTCTAATGTAGGCAAAGGGTGGCATAGGGGAAGATGTGTAAACTAGTAATTATAACAGAAAACAGAATAAGTGTAAATAATAGATCCAAACAAAATGCTGTGAGACTATGGTGGAGATATTTTCATGGGTGGGGGCTGGGAGTGGGTGGGGCTTCACAGAGGAGGTGACATATGAATTGGGTCTTGAAAGAAGGTGGAGATCAGGTAATAAAGGGAGTCCATTCCAAGATGGAGCGAGCAAAGACAGAGAGGGGAGGAGGCAGCATGAGGACAAGGGATGGAGAGCAGGCAAGTTTAGCTGGAATTTAGACTATGCAAAGGGGAGTAGTATGAGGTAATGCAGAAAAGGTAGGCTGCAAATACATGGGTTGAATGCCAAGATAAGTAATTTATAATTAATTCTATATGCAATATGTAGCTTCTGAAGGTATTTTGGGAGAGGAATGACATAATCAGAGCAGAGCAGTGGTATGAAGGATTGATTGGACAGGGGAGAGATGTTGCAGAAAGATTTAGGAGACCGGCCACTAACTCCTATAAAGGAAAGCTTTATTTCTCACACTTTCATGATACTTAATGTGTAAGAACATCTAAGGTATTTTTATATGCTCTTTTGATACCCTATCTTACACATTGCGGGAATGTGGGAAATCACTTTCATTACATTATTCCTTAAACAACTGACATAGTAACTGATGAAAGGGGCAGTTAAAAATGCCAAATAATGATGGCCCATAACATAGAAAGAGCACTGGACTTGGAGTCAGTAGACCTGGGTTTGAGTCCCAGCTTCAGCATTTATCAGCTAGATAAACTTGGACTAGTAATTTAACCTTTCTGGGTCTCAGTTTTCTGACCTATAAAATGTGAACAACACTTGTGTGGCTGACTTCATAGGGAAAAATCAATGATCACAACTCCCATTTATGTAGCATCTTAAGATTTGCGAAGTTGATTTTCTTGCAACAGCCCTGTGCGTGCAACTATTATTGTCCCCATTTTACAAATATGAAAACTGAGGCCCCAACAGATTTGACAAGTTCCTCAAGGTTATCCAGGTAGTAAATGGCTTAGGTGGGATTTGGACCCAGGACTCAAAGCCAAGTCCAGTGCTTTCTTTCTTTTTTAGGGCAATTGGGGTTAAGTGCTGTGCCCGGGGTCACACAGCTAGTAAGTGTCAAGTGTCTGAGGCCGGTTTTGAACTCAGGTACTCCTGAATCCAGGGCTGGTGCTTTATCCACTGCACCACCTAGCTGCCCTCCAGTGCTTTCTTTATTCACTATATCATGACACCTTTTAAATGAAGGGATATGTGAAAAGTGAAATTTTCACTCCAGTGCCTGAGAAGGCTTCACTCTGGCCTGTCCTTTGGTGAAAGGACTAGAGAGAAAGTTTTTCCTGTTATATTATAGAAAAGAAATAGAGGCAGGAAACACAGAAACAAGTTTGAGATCTCATTAACTAGGTGCCATAATTACTATCATATTTGAATGTATTTTTGCAAATTAAGAAAGTGAGGCTCTGAGAAGTTAGGGAATTTATTTATGGTCAATTCATTAGTGTCAGAGATGGGTTGTGAACTCAGGTCTTCCGGAAACCTAGTCTGGTATTTTATCTATTATGTCACGTTAGGTCACTGGACTAGGAGTCATGGGTAGAGATGGGCAGAGATGGTCCATTAGCCTTAGCACTCAGAAGTAGGTAATCCTGGACTCAGTGCTTACTGTGTTCTAGGCCAGGGCTTCTTAAACTTTTTTCCACTTGTTTTCCCTTCCCTCCCTGCCCCCCAAATTTTTACACGACCCAGGGCATATATGCATATAAAAGAGGTGTATACACAGCCTTTTACTGTTATCAAATTTTTTGTGCCCTGCCCCCCCATTCAGTTATGTAACCCCATATTGGGTCATTACCCACAGTTTAAGAAGCATTGTTCTAGGTAAAATGCAAAGCAATGGGGATGCAAAGAAAGGCAAAAACACAGTTCTTGCCTTCAAAGGGCTTGCATTCTGATGGGGGAGGCAATTGGCAAACAACAATGAATAGATAATAGACATTTAGATAAATAGACATATGTACACATGGATTGGAGTAGGGAGAGCTTTGTAGCATGAAAACTAACTAGAGGACTAACTGTGAGGTGATGAGGGCCTGAACCAGAATCGTGTCAGTGTCAGAGGAGAGAAGAGGACATATGCTGATAGTGAATATAGAAATGACAAGCTGTAGCAAAAGATTGGATGTGTGGCATGAATGCAAGAGAAGAGTTGATGACACCCAGGCAGTGAGCTTGGGTGACTGGGAGGATGGTGGTACCCTGAACAGTTGTTTGTCCTTCGCTTTCAAAGGGGACCAATGACATCGCCAGTAACATCTTTATTTGTGAGTGGATTGGATTAAAGTGAGGCAGAATTGCACAAAATTGTCCGCCTCACTCACTCTCTTCTCCTGAGCTATCAAAGTCCACTGGCAGGACAAAAGTTAAGACGATTAGTAATGGTCCAAGAAGCAGGGGATGACCTTGACATCTTTAATGTCTGACCAATCTCTAAGCTCTCCAATGAGCTTGCTTCAGTTGCCTTCATGGCTGTTGGAACAAATTGTTCTCATCCACCCATTTCACCAAGGGACATCTTCACATGTTTGGGGTAAACATCCCCTGAAATCATTGGCAGGTTTGAGCTCTGTCAGTTACCCTCAACCTGGCTTAGCCTGTCTGCTGGGACAGTGTATTGGGGTGTGGCCAATGCACACACTACAACTTTTTGGAGCCACAGGTGAGAATTGGGTGAATCAGATGAACACTAAACAGCCCTGAAAAGGGTTCAGCAAGCCCTCACACCAGAGGTGCAAGTCCTCCCTGAACATTCTGTATCCCCACCCTGAGCAGTAATAGAAGTTTGGTAGAGGGGAGGGTTTTGGTGAGAGATAATGAGTCCTGTTTGGGACATGTTAAGTTTGAGATACCTCTGTGATATCCAGTTTGAGATGTCCAAAAGGCAGTTGATGATGGGAGACAGATGCTTAGAAGTGAGCTTAAGGCTGGACTTTCCATTGGCACCGCCCTGCTTCTATATTGCAAACCAATCATTCAACTTGTATTTATTGACCTTCTCTTATCTATAAGGTCATTTGTTAGTCTTTGCTGAGGGGAGGGGGAATACATACCTCTTATATAAAGCTCTACCCTCAAGGAATTTATCATTTGCTTAAAGCAAGACATCCTCATGTGGTGCAGGCCCCTGGGACTGACCATAAAAATCTGATAGAGAAAATGTTAATAGGGAGTGAAGATAGGAGATACTAAAAGTATAAGAATATAGTTGGGGATAAAGTAAAACAAATGTAATATAGCCAGTAGCTACTTTCAGGAATATATCAAGGATAAAAGCTGAAAAAAAGATATTATGCTATAATTATTTAATATTAAATGGGGGTCTGTTTTAAATAAGCTTCCAGCTTATGAAAGATCAGTGTATTATGTATACACATATATAATGTGTATATAGATACAGTCATACATATGTATTTATACAACTTATATTCATTGGTAACCATTCAACCCATAAATGTAAAATGCACATTTTGCATAATTAAACTTTGGTTCTGGTGCTTCATAAAATTACTTGGAATTTTGGCTTGGAAATCACATAGCCTCACTACTTCTAGAAGGAATTCCATTACAGCAGCACACACAGGTTTAAATCAATCAGCATTTATTAGCAATGCACTCTGTGCCAAGCATGTACTAGGCATAGAAACATAAAGACAAAAATGAAACAGGCCCTGTCCTCAGGGAAAGTATATTCTAAATAATGGACTTATTCTTTTCCTGGTCTTTTTTCCTAACTCAGAAAAAAATATTCTTTTTCCTTTCTTCCTATGGAAAGGGTTTTAAAATGTTCATAGTCTATGAATAGACTATACTCTAATAGAAATATAAGCTATATATATGCTTATATTAGAATTAGAATCTATATATTAAAGTATAAGATACACACATACATATATGCTACTATAAACTTCTGGTGGGTAGGGACTATGTCTTTTGAAATTCTTGTGTCCCTCGCACTTAGCAAAGTAGCTACATGCACATGAAAGAAAGTAATATATGTGTAGCAGATAAAAAAAATGGTACCTTGCTATTGATATCTAAGAATTAGAATCCTTCTGGGGTATTAAAAATTGCTTATATGCACATACATGTACATACATATGTATAAAATATGTCTTTAGCTCTGATACCACCTTTTCACAAAGTGTTTCAAAGTCCAGCATTCTCAGTTATTCTTTTTAAACACCAATCCCATCCACTCACCACCATTGTTACCAAAAATCTACCTCCTCCCTTGATATCATTTGTTTATCCATTGTCAGCCATGTGTCAGCTAGTTTTATGAGCTTGTGATAAGAAAATTTCAAACTCTTAAAAGTATTTCTGACTTCTTAGGAAATAGTTATGAGGGTTAGAACCTAGTCCTTTCTGAATGTCTTTGAAATCCTTCCTAGTAATTTCTTTAGCTGATAATGATGAAAAAGAGGGAAGGACAGGGTATTCTTGGAAATGGTTACCAGAAACATGTAGTTACCAAGTACCCAAGCATCTCATACTCTCCTCACATACCTAATGGTTCAGACTAGCTGAACTCTTTTAAGTTAATTTCTCTGTCTTTAAGCATTTCTCCCTCCACTCCCTACCCCCATGTATGCATGGAATACCCTCCTTTCTGCCTGTTGATATTCTATCATTTGTTCAAGGTCTAGTTCAAATGCCTCCACAAATCCTTCCCCAATCCCTCCCTCCCTCTCTTCCCCACCCAATTAGAAGCCATCTCTCCCTTACCTGATCTCCTTACACTTTGCATTCTCACTTGAGTATGATATGCCTGGAGGAGTAGACAGAGAATTCTGACACTAGTGATGGCACCATGGGCAAGACTTTTTGAGTTTCAGTTTTGCTTTTCTGTAAGACTGGGCTAATAATACTTGCACGACCTATCTCAGAGTTATTGTGAAGAAAGTGCTTTGTGAACCTTAAAGTGTTATGTAAATGTGAGTTACTGTTATTTTTCATCTCCCTTCATCTTGTCCTTCTTCCTATTAAAGATTTTGAGGGCAGAGACCAGAATATTTTTTTCTGAGTTAGGAAAAAAGACCAGGAAAAGAATAAGTCCATTATTTAGAATATACTTTCCCTGAGGACAGGGCCTGTTTCATTTTTGTCTTTATGTTTCTATGCCTAGTACATGCTATCAGTTGGCACAGTGCCTGACACATAGTAGGCATTTAATAGATGGTTATT
Organism: Dromiciops gliroides; assembly: GCF_019393635.1. Lineage (NCBI taxonomy): Eukaryota > Metazoa > Chordata > Mammalia > Microbiotheria > Microbiotheriidae > Dromiciops > Dromiciops gliroides. The sequence goes on from NC_057864.1 coordinate 149,496,767, forward strand.
GACTTGAACTGACTTATAAGAACACTATAATGGAACAGTGAAGTAGGATCATTATCCCTTCACTGCTGGTCCCAAGAGGTCAAAGTCACAAAATGGATCAGGAGTGGATCTGAATTGCTAATAGACAATCAGCACTTTCTGGAGTCTCCTACTGCAGATGGGTGATTGGCACTTCTATTGTTGGGATTCATAAATGAAAAACTACTACTTGGATTGCAACTTTCTCTACTGAACAAAGTACTATAAGAGGAAGAATAAATGTTGTTGATGAATGTCATTTGTCCAAACGGGATGGTGATTTGATGACATGTATATAGCAATAGAAAAGCTACTGTACCAGGAGGTAGAGAGAAAACTTTGCATTTTCTGAAGAGAGTGATGAACAGAAATTATAACATAATAATGTACTTCTGAGGCTCCCATCTCCTAAAGAGCCCAGTACACCTTTGAAGATTTTCTTACTTCTCTTTACTTATAAAACTCCAGCCAGGAAATTCAAATCAATTTAACAATATTTATTAAGCACCTATTACCTGTAATCTGGGGCAGTTAGGCGGCACAGTGGATATAGTTCTGGGCCTAGAATCAGGAAGACTCATCTTCCTCAGTTCAAATCCAGCCTCAAACACTTACTACCTATGTGATGTTGGGCAAGTCACTTAACCCTGTTTGCCTCAGTTTCCTCATCTGTCAAATGAACTGGAGAAGGAAATGGCAAACTATTTCAGTATCTCTGCCAGGAAAAGCCCAAAATGGGGTCAGTAAGAGTTGGACACAACTGAAAAATGACTCAACAACAACAATCTAGAATGCACTATATTAGGCACTACTCAATGAGCAGAATACTGTAGTGTACTGAGAGATACAAATTATATAGCTAATTAAGTACAAGATAATATTTAGGAGGGAAAGAAAGATAATAATGATAGGGGGATTATTGAGATAATGAGCATGAAAGTGCTTTGGGAAGTACTTAAATGTAGTGTTGTAATGGTAGTAATTATACACACTGATCCAGAACCCCATTGTGATCTTTTATAGGGTTCATGTTCAATCTGGTATCTTTTGCTGTGTCCCCACTTAGATTTCAGACTCTGAATATTGGACAATGCTTCATGCCTGCATCTAGTACTAATGAAGAGTAACATCTAGGTTTGCTCCTCCATGTCTTGGCTCAGTGTCTTTCTGGTCCTCAGCTCCAGATCCTGATAGGTCCAGAAAATCAGCTTAGTTGAGGAATTATTCCTCTTCCTTTCAGGATGTTTGGTCAGAGCCCTCACTGTGGGCTACTTCCCGTTTTGTAGATATGTAGGCAACATCCAGGTTCTGATGGTGTTCCCAGGGGGGAGCCAGATTTATTGGGGGACAAGAACCAAAGAGTATGATTTAAATGAGAATTCCCCCCCCCCAAGATTGAACCTGGTCCGTATAAACCCAGAGTCTCAGGTCCTGGGACGTGGATTACACTCTAAAGGCTATTATTTTCTTCGTAATTTATACCATACTGTACTTCTGGAAAAACCAACTCTTTCTAGATAGTTATCTATATTTTTACTGGTTGTAGTTACACAAGAAAATAAAAATATAATTGCATACTTACTGTGGACTTTAATAGGAAAATATTTCCTTGGGCCATGCTAGGAACACATCCAGAGGAGGGCAGCTGGGAAAGCAGAAGGATTCTGAGCCAAGCCACATAGGAATTGGTTGAAAGAATGGAAGCTGTTTAGTTGGAAAAAGAAAAGATTAAGTGTAGGGCACACCTGGATTGTGTGGACAATTATAACAGTGTTCAAAAATTGAAGGATTGTTATATGAAAGAGTAATTAGCTTTATCCTATACCACTTTGAAGAGAATACATAGGACTAATAGATATGATGTGTAGAAGTAGATTTGGGGTCAACATAGTACTTCATCAAAGCTGGATTTATACAAAAAGGGAATGGGCTGCCTAGTGTGGGGCTGATGGTTGGGGTTCTCAGTAACTGAAGGTGTTGAAGTGGAATCTGAATGGATTTGTCTGATATACTGCAGAGAAGATTTGTAAATTGAGTTGGGTGGGCAAGATGGCTTTTGAAGGCCTCCCAACTCCTGAGATTTTGTGAAGAAAAAAAAATAGTCACTAGTTAGAAACCCATTAAAGTAAGTGACACCTGAAAATACCTGTTGGGCACTTTTAACTTTTCCCATAAAAGCAGTTACAGAGCCCTGTATAAAGGAACAGATGCCTTATTAATTTAAGCAGAAATAACAGTAATGTAGATGGTAAAGGAAATCTTGGGAATTGAATGAAAAGGAGGAAACCTTCATTGACTATCAGAGATGATTCATTCACTCACTCAACCAATTTAATGCTACTATTTTCAAGCCCATCAAATGTTTATTGAACCACTACTAGGTCTGTATCCCAAAGAGTTCATTAAAAAGGGGAAAGGACCCACAAGTACAAAAGTATTTTATAGCTGCTCTCTTTATGGTGGCAAAGAATTGGAAATCGAGGGAATGCCCATCAATTAGGGAATGGCTGAACAAGTTGTGGTATATGAATGTAATGGATACTATTGTACTGTAAGAAATGATGAGTGGGCAGATTTCAGAAAAAAACTGCAAAGACTTAAGTGGACTGATGTTGAGTGAAGTAAGCAGAACCAGGAGAACATTGTACACAGTAACAGCAACTGTGTGATGATCAACTGTGATAGACTTAGCTCTTCTCAGCTGTAACAATTGGAATGACACCACCTGCTGGAGAGCTACTGTAGGAAACCTCCGCCATGAGGAGAAGGTGTCTGAGGGCAAGTCATGTGGTCAAGGTCCTTGGTGTCAGGAAGTGACATTGGCTCGTGGGTACTATCTATCAAGGCTACCAGCCAATCAACTTGAGGAGCCTCCCATTTCTGGGAGGAGGACATGAAGTAGGAAGTGGACACTGGCAGAGGGCTTCCTCCTCTTTTGGTTCCTGACCTCACCATGGCGGGTTAGATGATGGGGTCTCTTAGAAATAGTTAGATTTTTACCTTTGTCTCTGATCCTAATGCTCTTTAATAAATACTTAAACACTTAAATACTCTTGCTAAAGCTTATAATTTATTGGTGACCACTCATTAGATATTTTTGACTAGCTAGAATTTTAGCCCCTTACAACTGTGATAGACTTAGCTTTTCTCAGCAATACAATGATCCAAGACAATTCCAAAGAACTCATGATGGAAAATATTCTCCACATCCAGAAAAAAGAACTATGGATTCTGAATGCAGATTGAACCATACTGTTTCTACTTTTGTTTTTGTTTTTCTCTTTTTTGAAAAATTTCCCTTATGTTCTGATTTTTCTTTCACAACATGACTAATGCAGAAATATGTTTAATGTGATTGTACATATATAACTTATATCAGATTGCTTTATGTCTTGGGAAGGGGGGAGGGAAGGAAAGGAGGGAGAAAAATTTGCAACTAAAACTGTTATGAAAACAAATGTTGAAAACTATCTTTACATGTAACTGGAAAATAGTAAAATACGTTTATGATCAAAAAATGTTTATTGAGTGCATTTGGCAAAAGAAGAAACAAGAGACATAGGTAGTGAGGCTGCATAGTGGTCAGAGACTGGGCCTGGAATCAATAAGATGAGTTCAAATTTGGCCTTAGACACTACCTGTTTGACCCTCGGTAAGTCACTTAAACTTCTGTTTGCCTGTTTCCTTACATATAAAATGGGGATAATAATAGCGCTTAGCTCCCAGGGTTATTGTGAGGCTTAAATGAGATAATATTTGTAAAGTGCTTAGTATAGTACCTGGTACATAGTGTTAATAAATAAAATATTAAAAAATAACAAATGTTAGTTATTATTACTCTTATTATTACATAGTATCTCACCCTGAAAAACATCTAGTTTAGTAGGCAGAATGAGACAGACAAATAAAAACAATGCAAGGTTGCATTGATTCTATCTTCACAACTCTCATATCTATCCCTTTCTCAATCAACCAATATTTTTAAGCATCAATTATGTTTCAGGCACTGTGCTAAATGCTTGGTATCCCAAAGTGAAATTGTGTGTGTGTGTGTGTGTGTGTGTGTGTGTGTATGTAGGGAGAGGAAATGACATGTACATATACATATATATATATATATATTCAAAATGGATAAAGATTTTTTTTTTTGGAGGGGAAGACATTAGCAGCTGGTGAAGGGGGTAAATCAGGAAAGACTTCATGTAGAAGGTGGCATTTGAGCCAAGCATCAAAGGACACTAAGAATTATTTACACATGGGACCACCACCCTTTTTAAGGCTCTCACTGCTTCTCAAATGGACTGTTGAAATCCTCCTCATTGGTTTTCTTATCTCGAGACTCTCACCTCTTTAGCCCTACACACAGTTGCCAAAGACATATTCCTAAAGCACAGGTCTGATCCAGTTACTCCTTGTGCCCAATAAACTCTGGTTGCTTCTCTCTGTGATTCAATAAAAACTCTTGTTTATTCTTCCAAAATACATTTTACTGATATCGTTTGCTTTTTTATCACTTAAATTTCCCCATATGCCCTGCCCTGCCCCTTTTAGAGAGCCATCCTCTGTAACAACAACAAAAAATTGAAGAAAAAGTAAAGAGGAAGAAAAAAATCAGCAAAACAAATGAATAGTGAACAAATCTGACATTTTATGCAATATTCTACACCTGCAGATCTCTCTTGTCCCACTTTTGAAAAAGAGTGGGGAGAAAAATCTTCCCATATCTTTTCTTTGAATTCAAACTTGTTCTCAAGTACAAACTATCCTCATTCAATGTCCTTTACAATCTGGCACCATCCTATCTGTTCGCCTTACTTTACATCCCTCCCTTTCTGCACACTTCAGTCCAGCCAAACTGGTTTTCTGGCTGTGTCTGACACATGATATTCCATTTCTTTGTCTTTGCACAGGCCTATGTCTTTCCCTATTCTTGGAATGTATTTCTCCTCTTAGCTCCCCTGTTTCCTTCAAAGCTCAATTCAAGGTCAACTTTCTTAGTGAGGACTTTCCTGATGTCCTCAGTGACTAGTCCCTTCCTTACCAAGTTATAGTAGTATGTGTAAATACATAATACATATGTGTATATACACATAATTTACCATATGTGAGTGAATGATGTATTAAATTCCTCCTAGAGCAAAGTACTGTTTCAAGCCTCGAAAATACACATAGAAAAGCAAGATACTCCCTGCTCTCCAGGACTCCACAATCTTATGGGAGAGGGGGTGACAAACACACAGGATGGTTCATCTTCAGGGAGGATAGAAAGACTCGGGGGGTTCTATTGCAGAATATTTGTACATATAGGGCAGAGACTTTTGTTTTCTCTCTTTGTATCTCTAGTGTCCAGCATAGCACCTGACATAGAGCAGGTACTTAAGAAAGGCTTGTTGATTTTTAATTGATAAGATCTTCAGGAGTTCAGAGAAATGGGGAGGATCAATGAGAGTTGGAATGGTTGGGGACAGCCTTGTGAAGGAGATACTAAATAATCTGTTATTATTTGTCCTTTCTTCTCGAAGAGGACATGGCATCAGGAGGTGATATCATGACTTGCAGTGAATTGGATTTATCTGAGGGAGGGCTGTGTAAGGTCACCAACCTCACTCTCTCCTCCAGAGCCATCTGGGTCTAGAGGCAAGATATACATCAGGACGACTGGAGATGGCCCCAATGCAGTGGGAGACCATGGCCTTTTAAGCTATGGACTAAATTATCTAGATGATGGTAGATAGGTAAGGATTGGATAGACAGAGGGGAAGAAGAACATTCCTGCCATGGGAAAGAACACCATCAAAAGACAGTCTCATTGTCTTCTTGGTTTTTGCCTTCCAAATGTCTCTTATAAGCATGCCTCTCCCTATACTCACACAGCCACTCCCCTAGTTCTTAGCCCTCATCACTCACCTCTTGCTTGCTAATTGGTCTTTCTGCCTTAAGTCCCTCTTCCTCTGTTCCCTCTTCAGCTCAGCTCCCAAAGTGATGTTCCTAAAGTCTGAGTCTGACCCGTCACACAATAAACCCCAGAGATCCCCCATTACCTCCACTATCAAATAGAAAGTCCTCTGGCATTTGGAACCTGTTACAACTCGGCCCCCTCCTACCTTCCCTGTCTTCTTACACTTTATTCTTTCTACAATTTAGCTACGCTGGTCAGCTTGCTGTTCCTTCCAAGCAACAATTCATTTCCTGTGTCTTGGCACAGGCTGTCCGCCTTCCCTCGTTTCTCATCTCACCTCTTCCTCCTCCTAGCTTTCTTGGCTTCCTTTGAAACTCAGCTCAAATTCCAGCTTCTGCTGGAGGCCTTTGGAGATTCCCCCCCTCCCCCCACACTTTCTTCTGAGATTATCTTGCATTTACATTGTATATGTATTTTATGGACATAATTATTTGTAAATCTAGGTCTTGTGGTAAACTCTAATCAGTGTTTATTAAGTAATCCCTCTGTGGTGGGAATACAGACCATCTATCACTTAAAATGTTAAAGAGCTGCTTGAGGCTAGGAAAGGTTAATGACTTTCCCAAGGTCACAGGATTAGTAAACGCCAGAGATTGGATCTGACCCCTGGCATAGTACTCCTAGGGGCTGGCCACATTGTTGGAATGTCAGGTGTAGGTTTGCCTGAAAGACTATTTTGCAGAGAACTCACACAAGCCAAGTGCAATACAAGCACACTCTCATGGCCTCTCTGAAGAACTTTGGAACCTATTGGGTGATATGAGAGACAGCGGCAAAGGACCGCTAGGCATGATGGCCACATCAAAGAAGGTGCTGCACTCCATGAGCAGAGCAGAATTGCAGTAGCTCAAAAGAAATGTGAGATGCACAAATTTAGAGACATCTACCTTCCAAATTTTCATGTGGGCTATTTGTGCCTGAGCTGCGGTAGAGCCTTCTGAGCTGGTATTGGTCTGATCGGTCACAGTTGGACACACTGTACTTTGACACTAACATAGTGATGTCATTTGGCAGCTAACTGTCCACTGTGTCACACTGTCTCCTGAGTTTGGACTTCAGGGAGGAAAAAAAAATGCCTCCTCACTGGAGCAGCAGGTTTGTGTGGAAAGCTGAAATACAGTAGTTAGGTGAGGTGGGGCTAGATCAGGGAGGGCCTCGAATATCAATCTGGCTGAGAAGTTTGTACTTTATCCTGTAGGTTATAGGAAAATCACTGGTTATTTGGTGATAGGGTGGTGAGGAAGAGGGTGACGCTATGGAAAGGCTTTTTAGGAAAGTGAGCTGGCAGGCTAGATCAGAGCAAAGAGGACAATTAGCAGACTAATGGAATAATCTAGACATGAAGTCATATAAGATCTTGGCCAATCTGAAAAGTCTGACCAATACTATGCTAAAAAGCTTAAAACCATACTAAGACTTTGGGGACATTTCTGTATTGAAAAATAGAAATAGACAAAAGTGAAAAGTGAAATCATGGTTGTTAATTATCTTTAATTTAAGTTATATTTGTCACCTCAAGTAAATATATGTATACACATATATACATACATATTTATATGTATACACAAAAGCACATATATGCATATAATATACATACACATATGTTTAAAACAATCCATATTTTGTATTTGGATTTCTATTTATTCCTGAAGGAGTTTGCATCCTAAAATGACTCATAGGGTCATTTCTGCCTCCAATGAATTAGATCCTGGGCTAGGAGCCAAGATAATGCAATTTAGTCTTTTACAAATAGCCTCGTCGCATCTGTTGGGCCAAATAACAAGTTTGTGGGGACAGCATGGCCCTCAGTATGTCCTTGGTATTCCCTTGGCAGGGAGTCTCAGGGCACTCTAGAATTAGCATCGCCATATATTGAATTATTCCCTAGAAAAATGCAATTTCCGCTGTATGAAAGAAGCCAATGTGTTTTTCGCCCCCTTGGAATGTACATTGGCTTAGAAAGCAAAAAGTCTAAAAGGTGAGTGGAAATTGTGCAATAACGTGGCAGAGGCTGGGGGTGGGGGGAAAGGGCTTCTTTAGAAAAACCTTTGTCTCTTTGTGTGCTTTGATGAAGCATCTGTGACTTGTACTGGGCCAAGCTGCCATCTGATTTGCCTCCTCTCCCCTGGAAAATCCTTCTTTTATCTTGTGAGCTGTTATCCCCGTAATGATTATGCCATTGTTCTAAGCACTTTACTCCTTGCGGAAGATCTCCAGGTATCTATGGGGCCAATTTGCTAATGAAGGACGTGATTAGATAGAATGCTTAGTGGGTGGAGTATATAATGTGCTGAGAAAGGGAAGAACACAGAGGGAACTTCCAAACACCTATTTTTCCTCTTGGGTTTGGTTATTTTCTTTTTGCTTCCTAGGAGGGTGGCCTTGTGATACAGTTTGATCCCTTCCTGGACTAATTGCGGATGATAAAGTTTAGCTGGGGCTTGATCTTTCCTGGCCACAGGTCTCTCATCTAATTATCTCAATAAATGCTCTGGTTTATTGGTGATCCAGTAAGTCTGCAGCTGGGTGTTAGGATTTGGCCTCTGGCAGTTAGATTAGGGGAGCCTCTAGTTCCGTTTAGCCCCTGCAGAAAAAAAAAATCTACAATTATTAGTTTACACAACTCCAGCAGGGTCAGTGAAAATATTCATAGTCTTTGGTTTCTGGGTAACTGGGAAGGTCTACATCAAAGTGAGGCTCCTCTCAGCTTGTGAAGATGGAGCTGGTGAAAAAGAAATCAAGGCAAGACCCATTATGTGCCAGGAGAGTTCAAAGTTGGAGGTATGTTTGTGCTTTCCTAACATTGAGGCATTCCTTGTAGGTCCAAGAATTTTACGTGCATTACATGAATAGGTTAGTCATTTTCAGTTATGTCCCACTTTTGGTGACCTCTTTTGGGGTTTTCTTGGCAGAGATACCAAAGTAGTTTGCTATTTCCTTCTCCAGCTCATTTGACAGATGAAGAAACTGAGACAGATAGGGTTAAGTGACTTGCCCAGGGTCACACAGCTAGTAAGTGTCTGAGGCCAGATTTGAACTGAGAAAGTTGAGTCTTCCTGATTCCAGGCCTGGTGCTCTATACACTGCACTACTTACTTGCCCTATGTTTATAAAACAAATAATCTCTTATTAAGGCTTTTGAGAGAAGTGGAACAATTTTGAGTTATAATCAAGAGGGTCAGCAGGGTGTAGGGGAGAGAGCTGGCCTCAAAATCATATAGACCTGGGTTCAAATCCTGACTAGCACACACTGGTGGTATGACCCTAGATAAGTCACTTACAACTTCAGTACCTCAAAGAAAAAGCATTTAAGTCTGGGACTAAAATTTCTCCTCACACTGGGCACCAGATAATGTGGGATGGAATTAGGGTCAAATTGATTGTGAGTTGTCCCAAAAGAATTACAAGACTCAGTGACTCAGTTTTCCAAGTTTTATTGCAATACTGTGAGTGAACACAGGGAGAGAACCAGAAAAGTGGAAAGTATCTCTTGAATAGTGAAAGAAAAGACAGTTATATTTACAGTATAGATAAATTGATTATCAGTCTCATTATAATAATCTGCACCTTAGGGAGGTACAGGGGGAGGGCCTGTCCTAATTTGGATTTCCTGGGGTCCTAAGCCAATCCCCTGTGCAGGTACCTTTTTCTGTGGAAGTGTGTTTTTGGGGTTTACCTGTCATAAGGTGAATCTGGGGACAAATTTGGCCTTTTCTGCACGTCTCTTTCTGATTCCAATGCTTTGTTTCAAAACATCTTCATTTATCATTTATTTCTAGTCTAAATTTCCATAGCCTGTCAATGTATCATTGTTATAGTCTTAGGCCTTCATGGTCTAGCTCCCTCTGCTCCTGTTATGGGTACTGATTACCGTGGATAAGAGAACTTAGCATCCTGACTTGTAAGTTATCCATTAACTGGGATCTGAATCCCTCTTAGAGCTCATATCTGAATTAGATCTTGGATCTTAGGTTTTTCTGTTAATCCCTTTTTTGCCTTCTACATTACAGTCACTTTAAGACTGTAAACTGTAGGGGGCAGCTAGGTGGAGCAGTGGATAGAGCACTGGCCCTGGATTCAGGAGTACCTGAGTTCAAATTCGACCTCAGACACTTGACACTTACTAGCTGTGTGACCCTCGGCAAGTCACTTAACCCCCACTGACCTGCAAAAAAACCAAACCAACAAACAAAAAAACCCTCTCTTGTAACAAATGAGTAAAATAAAAATGTATATCTCAAAGACTGTATGCTGTAGAACAGAGGCAGATTGGTAGAGGAAGTTCTGGAACTTGGGGTTTGGTTGGGAAAAAAACCCCAAAACAAACCCCAAATCCAAAAACCCAACCCAGGATATTATGGGGGGGGGAAGATTTTGACAGGCCAAATCTACAGGGGGAGATAAAAATCACTATTTTGAATTTCACTTTTATTGATACAAAGAAAATTAAAACATAAAGCAAACAATTTCTTATAGCTACAGGTGTATGATGAACATTGTTAGGAGAGTCTTTAAGTACCCAGTGACTTTTCACTCTGTGTATATCAATCAGTTTTGAAGGTGACAGCAAGAATCATTGAAAAGTGAGCTCTAAGACCAAAGTCTTTAAAGGCTGTTATATAGCAGAATTCAAGTCAATTCCGTAAATTTCTCTTAAGTGTCTGCTGTCACCCAGCCCTCTGGTTAGTTATGAAACAAAGAGAATGAAGATGCCTTTCTTTTCCCTTAAAGAGCCTAGGGAGAGTATATTTTCTCCTTCATAGCCAAAGCTGATGTGATACCTGAAGTTATAAACAAACCTTAGGATCACCGAGCTGGAAAGGACCTCAATCATTGTATAATCTAGCTGAGAAGAATAAGGCCCAATAAGGTCAGCTGACTTCTCCAAGATCATGCTGGTAGTAAGTAGGAAGGTAAGGATTTGGGCCTAATTCTACTGGGATTTATAGGATCCCAGAGAGCTGGAAGGAGTCCAAAAAGATAGTCACTGTTCAATGCCTTCTTCTTGTTTTAAATATAATTTACTATAGCTTCAAGGTCCGAAGCCCAGCCTGGAACAGCTCCAGGAATTTGCTTTGTTGTATTCTGTTTTGTTTTTTTGGTTTTTTTTGGCGGGGCAATGGGGGTTAAGTGACTTGCCCAGGGTCACACAGCTAGTAAATGTCAAGTGTCTGAGGTCAGCTTTGAACTCAGGTCCTCCTGAATCCAGGGCTGATGCTTTATCCACTGCACCACCTAGCCGCCCCCTTCTGTTTTGTTTTAAGTCAAACAAAGTAAAAGTTTGGATAGAGTTTGGTGAGACACACAATAGATTCTTCACATCCAAGGTCATCGATGACTATGGTCATGTGCAAAGTGAAGTGATGACCAACATAATGGTTATTTAGATAATTTGCTACCATTCCTTCATACATACACACACACACACACACACACACACACACACACACACACACACACACACACCTAAAATGTCTAGATGTTTTTGACAAAAAGATTTTTTTTGGCTTGAATTATAGAATTATAAATAATCACCAAAATTTTCTGTTCATATTTGGCATGTCTATAGGTCAAAAATTTCCCTTGGGAACTTATTTCAGTGGAAAATACCGTGGAAAGAGCACTGGCTATGGAGAAGGACTGGTGTAAATCTTAGCTCTAATGCTTGCTATCTGTGTGACTTTGGGCCTCAGATTCCTCATACTATGTGAGGAACCTCATCTGGTTCAACCAGTTGATATCTTATGGTCCTTCTAGCTCTATTCTCTGATTTTATGTTTTAATTCAGCTCCACTCTACCTTCCTCATTCTAGGAAAATGATGAAAAAATTAAACTGAGGAGTAGGCAGCTAGGGGACACAGTGGATAGAGTACTAGAAGTCAGGAAGACTCCTTTTTGTGAATTCAAATCTGGCCTTTCATACTTACTAGGTGTGTGAACCTGGGCAAGTCACTTACCTGTGTTTGCCTCAGTTTCCTCATCTGTGAAGTGAACTGGAGAAGGAAATAGCAAACCACTCTAGTATTTTTGCCAAAAAAACTCCAAAACAGGGTCGTGAAGAGTTGGACAGCCCTGAAAACCAAATCATCAACAACAAATTATTATTATAGAAACTAGGAATGGTACTGAGTGACAGTGATGAACCACAAGTCTTCCTCATACTCATAAACTATTATGGAAAGTATATTGCATGTTTTCTTAATGAAGAAAATCGTGACTGAATCACAATCATTTTTTTTAATGTGGTTTCTTTTTTCATTTATACCTATTCCTTTTTTTTTTTTTTTGTTTTTGTTTTTGTTTTGCAGGGCAATGAGGGTTAAGTGACTTGCCCAGGGTCACACAGCTAGTAAGTGTCAAGTGTCTGAGGTCATATTTGAACTCAGGTCTTCCTGAATCTAGGGCCAGTGCTTTATCCACTGCACCACCTAGCTGCCCCCATACCTATTCCTTTTATATCACATTCTTTTCTTTTATTCTTTTTTATGATAAAAATTTTGTTGATATCTTTTGGTTTTGTATTGCCTAACCTTTTCCTATTATTGTCCCTAGAGACTCATTCCATATAATAATTATTTTTTTTTAAAAGAAAAAGTGGAAGAGAAAAAAAATCAACAAAACCAATCAACATATTGAAAACATCTGAAAACATATGCAGGGTTGTGTATCCCTTTACCTCCACCCCTGAAAAAGAATGGAGGAGGTATCTTCTCATATCTAGTTTGGGATTATGTTTGTTCTTTGTAATTCTGTAACATTAATTTTCAATTGTTTTGTGCTGCTTAGTGTTTCCATTTACATCATTGTAGTCATTGTAATGTATCATTTTCTTAGCCTGCTTACTTCACTTTGAATCAGTTCATGCAAGTCTTTCCATGCTTTTCTAAATTCATCATACTCATCATTTTTTATATCACATTGATATTGCATGCATGTGCTACAGCTTGTTTAGCCATTCATTAGTGGATGGATATATAATTTGTTTCCAGTTCTTCACCACCACAAAAAGTCCTATAGATATTTATAAATGATGACTTTTTACTTATCACTGACTTTCTTGGGTATATGTCTAGTACTAGAATCTCTGGATCAAAGGTTATGGGTATTTTAGTCACTTTATTTGTATGATTCCAAACTGCTTCTGAAAATGGTTCTACTTCACGGTTTTACCAACAATGCTCCTATCTTCTCACAAGCCCATCAACAATGATTATTCCTATCTTTTGTTATCTCTACCAATTTGGTGGGTGTGAAATGAAATCTCAGGGTTGTTTTGATTTGTGTTTCTCTTATTATTAATGATTTGGAACTTTCTTTCATGTGCTTGTTTTATAGTTTGTAATTATTTTTTTTTTTGAGAATTTCTTGTTCATATCCTTTGATTATTTATCTATACAAAATGACTTTTATTTATACATGTATGCATTTAAACATGTATATGTATATTTATTAGTCGTCTATATTTCTTGTAGAACAAAATCTGAGAAATTTGATGTTTTCCCTATTTGACCATTTCCTTTCTTATCCTACATGTATTAATTTTGTGCAAAAGTTTTTCAATTTCATGTAATTTGAAATGACCTATTTTATCTTTTATGATTTCTATCCCTTCTTTGCTTAAGAATCCATTTTCAACCAATAGACATAAAAGATATATGATCTACTTCTCAATTTTTTTATAGTATGATCTTTAATATTAAGATCACATATCCATTTTGATTTTATTTTGGAATGTGGTATAAGATGTGGCTAAGTTTTGTTTCTGCTAGTCTGCTTTCCAGTTTTCCCAGTAGGTTTTTGTTTTTTTTAAATCATATAAGGAGTTCTTTCCTAAATAATTTGTTTTGGGGTTTCTTGAATACTAGGTTATTGAGTTCTAATTCTTCCTTGTCTAGTATGTTCTATTAATCTATTTCTCTCTATATATATCTTTTTTTTTTTACTAATACTGAATGATTTTAATGACTGTTGTTTTATAATATAGTTTGAGGTCTAGAAGAGCTATTCCTTCTTCATTCCTACCTTTTTTATTATTTCCCTTGATAATGTAGATTTTTTCCCTCAAAATGAAATCTGTTGTTATTTTATTAAGTTCTATAAACAAGCCCTTTAATGGTTTCATTGCTATAACATCATGACCGTATTAATTAATTAATTGATGTTTTGATTGGTATAACATTATGACCATGTTAATTAACTTTAGTAGTACTGTTATTTCTATTATAATGGCATGAGCATTGAATATTCCTCCAACTATTTAAGTTGTTTTTTTTTGGGGGGGGGGGGCTATGGGGGTTAAGTGACTTGCCCAGGGTCACACAGCTAGTAAGTGTCAAGTGTCTGAGGCCAAATTTGAACTCAGGTCCTCCTGAATCCAGGGCCAGTGCTTTATCCACTGTGCCACCTAGCTGCCCCCTCAAGTTTTTTTTTTTTTTAAATTTAAGAGCACTTTGTAATTTAATCTATACTATGCCTTAGTAGATTCATCCCTAAGTAATTCATGTATTTTATAGCTATTTGAAATGGGCTTTCTCTTTCTCTCTCTCTCTCTTTTTTTTCCTTTTAGATTTTATTATTATTAGATAGAAATTCTATTTAGCTGTATGGGTTAATTTTGTAGTCTGAAACTTTGCTGAAATTATTAGTTGTTTCAATGATATTTGCTGATTTTCTAGAATATTTTAAGTAATCCACCACCTACCTCATCAACAAAAGGGAATAGTTTTAGCCTCTGTCTATGTTTTGTTTTGTTTTTTTAATGCCTTCTCTTTCTTTCTCTTGTCCTATTGCTATTACTAGCATTTCTAGATTTATAAGGGTAAGTAGGTGGTGAAGTGAATAGAACACTAGCCCTGAAGTTGGGAGGACCTAAGTTCAAATCTGACCTCAGACACTTACTAGCTATGTGACCCTTGGCAAGTCACTTAACCTGAATTGCTTCAAACATCCAAGGCCATCTTCAGTTATCCTGACATATATCTTGCAACTGGACCCAGATGGCTCTGGAGGAGAGAGTGAAGCTGGTGATCTTGCACAGCCCTCCCTTATTTAAGTCCAGTTCACTGCAAGTCATGACATCACCTCTTGATGTCATGGTCCTATTTGAGACAAAGAACAACATAGACATATTAAATAACAGCAAAGTAGGCATTCTTGTTTTATTCTTATTATTTAAAAACTGGTAAATCCTACAATATATTCCCACTGCATTTGATGCTTGCTTTTCATTTTAGATAGATACTTTTTATGATACTTAAAAAGTTCCCTCTGTGTCTATGTTTATAGAGATTTTAGCACAAGTATTGTACTTTGCTCCCCTCCCCCTCCCCCACTTCTATTGATATAATTATGTGGTTTTGGATATTTTTGTTTTTAACAGATTAATAATGTTAATATCCCCCCTCCAATATTGAACCATCTTTACACCCCTGGTATAAATTTAACTTGATCATAATAAAATTTTTTGATGAATCACTACATTGTGTTTGACAGGATTTTATTTTAAAATTTTTTCATAAAAGTCTGGCAGAGGGGCAGCTAGATGGCGCAGTGGTTAAAGCACCGGCCCTGGATTCAGGAGTACCTGAGTTCAAATCTGGCCTCAGACACTTGACATTTACTAGCTGTGTGACCCTGGGCAAGTCACTTAACCCCCATTGCCTAAAAAAAAAAAAAAGAAAGAAAAAGAAAAGTCTGGCAGAGTGCTTTCTTTCTAAGTTTTTGAGAATAGTGAAGCATTTGATATGAATTGGTTTTTAATTTTTAATAGAATTTTCTTGTAACTCTCTTTAGTTTAATTTACAGCTAATTCAATTTCCTTTTCGCTGATTGGGTTTTTAACGATCTTTATTTGGTATTTTGTTAGTTTGAAGATTTTATAATTTTGAAGGTATTCCTCTATTTCTTTTATGTTCACAATTCTGTTAGCATATAGTTATGGATAGTAAGTTCTGATAACTTTTATTTCTTCTGGCTTCATTGTGATTTCTCCTTGTTTATTTGCTATGTTTTGGTGCTATATCTTTTTGTAATTTAGTTAATTTTTCCTTTATTAATTTGCATGCTATGTCATTTGGAGCACATAGAGTTAAATATTGATAATAATTTGTTACCCATAGTTCCTTTTAGCATAATGTAGATTCCTTGTTTATCTCTATATTGTGAATTTTTGTTTTTTCTTTGTCTTTGGAGTCGCAATTACAGAATTTTTGAATTCATCTGATCCTTAGTAAATTTTGTTTTAACTTTCCATTTTTAGTCTGTGTATCTTTGCTTTTTGGATGTGCATCTTGTAAGTAAGAGATTATGGATTTTGTTTTCTTAAGTGATCAATCACTCTCTTTTATTGGATTATAAAATCTATTCACATTTAAAGTTATGATAGTGATATTTCCCCCCTTTTGTGTCTAGTATTGCTTTCTTTTAAAAAAAATTCATCTTCCTCTTTTAAGACTATGCTTTGTCTCTTCTGTTATTTTTACTTAATCTACCTAAAAAGCAACAAAACACCCTTCTTCCCAAGGGCTTTCTTCCCCTGACCCACAATACTCCATTGTATTTCTTATTCATTCCCCCTTTCTCTAATTTTGTATTTTAACCTATTGATTCCTTTCTCATATATTTTATTTAGATATTTAATTCTTCTTATTTTTTTGCAGTTAAGCAGTTAATTAAAACTTTTTTCCTCTCCCTCCAACATTTTTTTCATTTTCTGTACTTTTTGCTAAAATGACTTCTTTAGTTTGTTCTCTTTATTGATTCTCTTTCTTTTCTATCAAAAGTTTTTGTCTTTAATTCATATTTAGCCTTATTTATTCATTCTATAGTCTCTTATTGTTTCTCATGGTATTGAAACTTCTAAAGTGCCTATTTTGAGTTTCCTTTGAGTTTCATTATTTCCATTGAGACTAACGACCTTTTGCTCACCAAATCAATTTTGTTATCTAGCTCCATAAAGTACCACACCCCTTCTTACTATGAATAGCATAACATTAAGTATACAAATTAATTTAAGTGGTATAGTAATTTTTATTATATTGGAGTGGCCCAACTATGGGCAATGATTATCTCTACAATTATTTAAGCTATTTTATTTCTTTAAAGAATTTTTCATAATTGCATTTTTTATATGTCTAACCTGTGTCTTGGTAAAACAACCAAATATTAAAAGGAAAAAAAGTAGGAGTGGCCATTCTGAGGAATGCCACAAAGTATCTATCTGATAGGATTAAATGAGTGCTGACATATTTGTCCTTGTACTCTTCTGCTCTCTGTGTAATAAAGGCTTGTCCTATGAATCTATGTTTGGTTCTGTGCTATGCATTTTTATCATTGATTTGGATAATGGTATAGTTGGCATTGTTATCAAATTTACACAGCAGCCTAGAAGGGATAGGGAACACACTGAATCACACTGTCAAGTCAACAAACATTTGTTAAGTACTCTCTATGTGCCAGGCAATGTGTTAAGTTCTGGGGATTCAAAGAAAGACCAAAAAAAAAAACCAAACCATTGTCCTTGCTTTCAAAGAGCTCACAGTCTAATGGAGAAGAGCCACTTCATGTAAGAACAGGGTGGAAGTGAAGATAGTGGGAGCCAACATCTGAGTGAAGGGAAAGAGGGGATAAGAGGACATCTTGGCAAATGGTCTGTTTCTTTGGTAAAATATTAGGACAATTTCTTAGCTGATAGGGTGGGGAGAAGGAAAGCCTTGGGCAGTTTGAGGAGGGAAGGAAAGGGTTAGGAAAACTCCTGTGGTGAGTAGGATAGTGAATCAATTAGGGAGATGTAGAAGGATTGCCTAGTTTTGGTGGTCCCAGCTGAGATTATATCACACAGATTTGTAGTGGACCCAGTCCGAGTGGTTTATTGATTTTTCTCCAGCTTTGTTCATCAGCCCATGGGTACTAGTGAAGCCACAGGATGGTGAGAGTAATCCAACAATGAGGTTTGCTAGGGTGAATCCAGTGATAGGATAAAGGGATGAGGAACCAAAGAGTTCACCAAAGGGTGCCAGATAGGGAAGGGAGGAGAGTGTCACCAATGTAGGGTGGTGACCTGGAAAAGAAGTGAGGGGAAGGGGGGGCAGCTAAGTGGCTCAGTGGATAAAGCACTGGCCCTGGATTCATGAGGACCTGAGTTCAAATCTGACCTCAGACACTTGACACTTACTAGCTGTGTGACTCTGGGCAAGTCAATTAACCCTCATTGCCCTACCAAAAAAAAAAGTGAGGGGTAGGGAGTTTAGAGGCCACAGGGAGGATAAAGAGCAGGGTTTGGGGTTGCAAGACATCAGGAGAGATGTAATGATAATTATGATCAGATAAAGGAATTTTGACAGGACAGAGCATTGGGTTGAATCCAATAAGATAAAATTCAATAAGGATAAATGTCAAATCTTATACCTGGGCACAAAAGAGTTGATTTTAAAAGTATCTGACAGGTGAGGCACAGTTAGACAGCCATAGTTCTAAAAAGAGATCTGGTTTTTTTTTTGTTTGTTTTTAGCAGGCTACAAAATCAATATGAATCAGCAGAATTATGAGGAAACCAAATAAACTAATATGGTCTTAGACTGAATCAGGAAAGGCATAGCTTCCATGAATGAGGAGATGATAGTCCCAACTGTATTCAGCCCTCATCAGGCTCCTTGTGGACCATGTTTGATTCTGGGTGCCACTGTTTAAAAAAAGGGATGTTATTTTTATTTATCCTGTTCATAGATTGTTTCTACCTTTTTTTCCCCTTGTCTCCACCATTAGATTGTGACCTCCTTGAGGGCAGGGACTGACTGCCTTTTGCCTTTTTTTGCACCCCCATCACTCAGCGCAGTACCTGATGCAAAGTACATGCTTAATAAATGCTTATTGGTTGTTTGACATTGATAAGCTAGAGAACTTCAGAGGAAGGCAACTAGGACAGGAAATGGCCATGATTTGAGTACTGAGTGAAGGAAATGGGGAAGTTTGGCTTGGACAATAGAGGACATGATAGCTTCTTCAGGTATTTCAGTGGCTGTCATGAAGAAGGATGAGACTTGGTTATTTTGCTCCATAGGACAAACCTAGGAGAAATGGGTAGAAGTTGCCAAGGGGCAAAATATAATCTTAACATCGGGAAAAGTTTCCTAAAAATTGCTGCTGTCCAAAAATGAACCAGTGCAAATCATCTAACCCTGTTTCCCTCAGTTTCTTCCTTTGTAAAATAAGCTGGAGAAGGAAAAGACAAGCCACTCTAGTATCTTGCCCAGATGGGGTTATGAAAAGTTGGAAACAACTGAAAAAAATGAGTGAACAACAACAAAAATGGAATAGATTGTCTCAAGAGGTGGTGGGTCCCTTCCAGTTAGAGAAGTGGTGGACTCAAAATGCAGATGGACACTTTTCCCTCCCTAATATGGCCAATGTTGGAATTTGTTTTATTTGACTATACATGTTTTTAAGAGATTTTGTTTTCATTGCTTTCTCATTGGGGATTCTGAAAGGGGAAGTGGAAGGGAAAGAATGCAGAGGTGAAAATAAGATAACATTTTTAAAAAATAGGTGGTGAATTAACCCTTCTTGGAGGTCTTTAAACAGGGGCTGGATAAGCACTTGTTGGGTATGTTCTAGAGGGGATTTCTTTCATGTATAGTTTGGATTAGAGGGCCACTAAGATTCTTTCCAACTCTCCACTTTTGAGATTCATTTAAACAACAGATGCTTGAGACTAAGGGTTGGACTAGATTATTGCTGAAGTTCTTTTACAATTCTGAGGTTCTCTGATTCTGTTAGTGGTAATCTGCATCCTGACTTTTGGGGAACATGAGTCAATTTCTTTCTATAAAAATAAGTGATAAATTTTGATGTTGCCCCCAAGAAATGAACCTGATGGCCTGCACTGAAGATGCGGTGAATATGGATATGATTCACCTCTATAACACAGGTGGACGGAGCAAGAAAGCTGACTAGTCTCAGCAGCAGCATAGAGTGAATGAATAGTGGGAGACAAAGGGCAGGTGGGAGACATCGAGGTTGTTATTCGTACTTCATGTTTGAAGAGGACAAAAATGATATCACAATGTTGGAGTCAGTGTATCATTTGTCTGGCCACAATTAATTAGACCAATATAAGCTCAGGTTGGGTACCAATAGTCTGTGTGACCTTTCGAGAGGAAGATGTCTCTAAATTTGTTCATCTCACATTTCTTTAGAGCTGCTGCAATTCCGCTTTGCTCATAAAGCAAAGATAGGGACACTCCATACTGGACAATCCTGTGCCAGCATTGCCCATGTCTTATGATCGGATATTAAAGTTCCTCAGAGAGTGTCCTTGTATCACACCTGACCTCATTGAGAGCACTTGCCTTTGTGTGAGTTAGGCAAACGTAGGTTTGACATTTGAACAACATGGCTAGCCCACTGGAGATGTGCTCTCTGTGGTAGTTTGAATGCTTGGCAGTTCATCTTGATTGTGGACCTCAGTGTCTGGTACCTCATCTTGCCGTGTGATCTTCAGAATCTTCCTAAGACAATTCAAATGGAAGTGGTTCCATTTTTTAGCATTGCACTGATATACAGTCCAGGTTTCACAGGTATACAATAATGAGGTCTGCCCAGTGGCTCTGTAGACCTTCAGTTTGGTAAGAGGAGGAGATCAAGGACAGCATGGTACTGTAAAAAGAGTGTCTAATTTAAACTCAAAGTTCAGGTTTCAAATCCTGGTTCTGAGGTGTACTTTTGCGGGGGGAGGGTTAACCTCTTTGTACTTTCGTTTCTCTTCTGAAATGAAGAGGTTTGATAAAAGTGCCTCTAAGTTTCCTTCTAAAGCTAAATCTTTGCTTCTATGACTAAGTCTCTAGATTGCCTAGCAATGAGGTGGGGCTAGTCTAGTGTGGGAACTGGAAGTACTTGGTACAGGATAGAATCAAATGAGATAAGATAAGCAAAGCACACCGAACACATTAAAGCCCTCTCTGAATGTCAACTATTGTTTTTATAGTAACATGTCCCAGGTTAGCCTACTCACGCCTCCCAGTGCTGCCATTTATACCTGTGTGACCCTTAACCAAGTCCTTTGACCTCTTTTAGCCTCAGTTTGTTTCATCTGTAAAATGAAAGGAGTGAATTATATGGCATCTAAGGTGTCTTTGAGCTCTGTCTAGGATTCCATAATCTTCTCATCTCTAGCTCTGTGGCACAGTGTCTCCTACACAGCAGACCTTCAATAAATATTTGCTGATTGATTGACTGATTGATGGGAGCCAGGGTACAGGTGTTACTGCCCGTTTGATTTCAAGTTTAGCTGGGAAAACATTTCAGCAAGCAGGCTGAATTTAAGCTCAGATTCTCACTAACCCTATAAGTCAAAAGGAGGTAGAAGGGTAAGGAGATACCATAAAGCAGTAGCTGATATTCTAGAGCTAGTCTGGGGCAGGAGCAGTTCCTTCACAAGCTTTGTTTGTGGAGTTAAGCAAAACCCTTCCCTGAGTTACAAAGTCAAACAGAAAACAGTTCCTTATCTTTGTGGAAAGTACAGTGAAGAATGGCTTATTGTGCCCCATTCTTCTCTGCATGGATGTCATTGAATTAACACTTTCCTGCTATGCTAGTTTCAGTATCACAGGGTTGAGAGCTAGAAGGGAATTTAGAGATCATCTAGTACCTGACCTCATCATTCCATAGATGGGAAACTAGGGCCCTGAGAGGTCCATTAACATGCCTTTGGTCACACAGATTGTAAAAAGGTCACAGGTAGGGTTCAACTACAGGTTTAGCAAATGCTGACCCATTTGCATGGGGCTTGATAGATTTCACATATATCATCTCATTTGCTTCTTACAATGACTTCCTTTGAGAATTCATCAGGGCAGGTCTACCTTTCCACATTTTATAGAAGGGAAACCGAGGCTCAGAGATTGAGTTATCCAAGCAGTGCTGAGACTCCAACTACATCTTCTTACTTCTAATCTGGCACTTCACAATATCATGCAGCCTCACTTATACAGCTATAATTGCTATGGCTTGCAGTGATTATGCATCTAAAATCAATTCACCAATAAAGTATCTTGGTAAGTAGTTGCTGTTCAGTTGTATCTGACTCTTTGTGATCCCATTTGGGTTTTTTTTTCTTCTTCTTTTTTTTTTTTTTGTGAAGGGCAATGGGGATTAAGTGACTTGCCCAGGGTCACACAGCTAGTTAAGTGTCAAGTGTCTGAGGTCAGATTTGAACTCAGGTACTCCTGAATCCAGGGCCAGTGCTTTATCCACTGTGCCATCTAGCTGCCCTCTCATTTGGGGTTTTCTTGACAAAGGTACTGGAATGGTTTGCCATTTCCTTCTCCAGCTCATTTTACAGATGAGGAAACTGAAGCAAACAGGGTTAAGTGACTTGTCCAGGGTCACACAGCTAGTAAGTGTCTCAGGTCAGATTTGAACTCAGGACAATGAACCTTCCTGATTCCAGGTCGAGCACTCTATCCACTGAACCACCCAGCTGCTTTAGTAGAGTAGCTAATGTAAGGGATAGCTCACCCCTTCAGTATATCCAGTTGAAACCCCAATTTGATTGGACTGGGGTAAAAAAAAAATACAGGGAATAACCACTTTCTAAGTCCTGTTCATGAGCTTTTGGCAACATAGAGGGAATAGATTTTTAACCTGTTTTATTTCAGTCTTTGATGATGATTGGGAGCACTGAGTACATCCTGAGCTGGCATTTAGCCCTGGGCTCCATGCCAGTGGTAATTCTTGGTGCAGCATTTGCCCAGGTTAGTCACATATCTCTGCCCGTGTGTGCAACCACTGAGGTAGTGATTATTTCAGATTGGAGATTTTACCAACTAATATAAATATTTCCATGCTGAGGTTGCTAGGCACTTCTACTTCTGGGCTGGGTTAGTGCTTGAGGACCCCCAACCCCGATTCAGACTTTCAGAGAAAGGACTACTGGCCAATCCCAAGTCTTAGAGTCTGTGCCTTGTAGACTGCTTTTTACTCACAAAATTCCTCAGAGGGGTGTGCTTGTGATCTTGGATGGTCACCTCCAGAGGGGTGGTAGGGGTGACTGGCGTTCATTCTCCCAGATCAAACGTTTTGAACAATCTAGCATTTACTGTCTTGGACTTTTGACTTTCCTGAGAGCAAGAATGAGTCATAGTAAGGATTAGCTTCTTAGTTGCCAAACCACTTCTTGGCCAGGAAAGCCATTCCATTCCATGGAGGTGAGTTGAGGTTAGGCCACTATTCTTATGCAGATGAAGGTACTGAGCATTTCAAATGACCTTTTAAGTTATCTATTCTCCATGTTAACTGCAGAAGAGAACCCTTACCAGTAAAATCACATATCTTTTCAAGCATTACCCATGCCTTAGAGGGTCCCTTCTGGGAAAGGGGCTCTGGCTTGGTACTCAGATACATGGCTCTGGGGATGGAGTGTGTTGGGCTTGGACTATGGAGTCCGAAGGCAAAACAAGATGCCAGTTCAAATCCTGTCTCAGACACATACTAACTGTGCGACTCTGGGCAAGTCATTTAACCTTTGTCTGCTTCAATTTCCTTACCTGTGAAATGGGAATAATAATAGCACCTATTCTCCAGGGCTGTTGTGAGAATTAAAAAAAAAAAAGCAAGTGGATAAAGCACTGTCCCTGGATTCAGGAGGACCTGAGTTCAAATCCAGCCTCAGACACTTGACACTAGCTGTGAGACCTTGGGCAAGTCACTTAACCCTCATTGCCCCGGCAAAACAAAACAAAACAAAACAACCCCCCCCAAAGCAAAATATTACAAATCTTATAACACTATATAAATCCTAGCTATTATTATTAAATATTATTAGTTGTCATAATTGCTCAGAGGGACCTAGGTCATACTGGGGGTGGATTAACTCTACTCCCTCAAATGGTAGGAGTCAGGCTTTTCCCTCAAAGTTTGCTCCATTTTGCCCATACACCGGTATTCCTGGGAAAATCTCTACAAGAGAGCTTTAGTAAAATTTCCATTCAAATGAGTAATGGATTGGTTTCTTTGGAGAATGGTATCATTTTAGGAAGCCCCTGAAAATGGGCAACCCATCTGATACCAACTCAACAAACTAGGCACTTTCAAACTCAGAAGATAGTAGTCAAGGATGGAAAATTCCGTCTTTCAAAATATCTAGTCACCTGTGCTTAGGAAAGAAATACAATGCAGAAGAGGCAGCCAAAGACTTGAGGTCAATCTCAACCTTGCCTTCATAGGCCTCTGTTCTCACTACAAAGTGCTCATGGTTGGCATTGCTATTCAGCGGGAGAGGGAAGAGAAATTCCCTCTTTCTTAATGGCTATCCAAAGTAAAGCTGGAAGAATCTTGAACAATATGCTCAAAAGAGAAAACCAGAGTTTTTCAAGGGAAAGTTGATGTCTTTTAAAGTCAATGAAATCAAAAAAGTATTTATTAAGTACCTGCTATTCGCCAGGTATTGTGTTAAGTGTTGGGGATAAAAAGAAAGGCAAAAAGAATTGCTACCTTCTGGGGCAGCTAGGTGGTACAGTACAGATAAAGCACTGGCCCTGGATTCAGGAGAATCTGAGTTCAAATCCGGCCTCAGACACTTGACACTAGCTGTGTGACTCTGGGCAAGTCACCTAACCCTCATTGCCTTGCAACAAACAAACAAACAAACAAATAAATAAATAAAAGTAATTTTAAGCAATCTCAGAGAGGAAAGGCACTAGCAAGTGGCGGTGGGGCAGAAGGAGAGGGACCAGGAAAGGTCTCCTGGAGAAGGTGGGAATTGATCTGAGTCTTGAAGGAAATGAGGAAAAATAAGAGGGGGAGATGAGAAGGGAGAGCATTCCAGGAATGAGGGACAACCAGTACAAAGGCATAGAAATTCCAGTGTGAGAAGTGAAAAGGTATAGAGACAGTAGCAGGGAGAGTATTATGTTTGAGGAGGAGCAAGTGGGTCATTGTAGCTAGAATGTAGACTGTACATAGAGGGGAATAATGACTAAGATTAGAAAGTTGAAAAGGGAGCAAGTTGTAAAGAGCTTTAAATGACAGAGGATTTTATATTTGATCCTGAAGGTAATAGGGAGCCACTGAAGTTTATTGAATAGGATAGTGACATTCAGAAAATCACTTTGGCAGCTGAGTGGTAGATGGCTTGCAGTGGAGAAAGATGAATCTGGAAGCCCAACCAGATATTGCGAGGGGATGTTGCAAAGGTAGAAACAAGACTTGGCAACAGATTGGATACGTGAAGTCAGAGAAAGTGAGGAGTAAACTCTAATCAATTAGAGGATGACACAGAGGTTGTAAATCTGAATGAGTAGAAGGATCTAGTGATAACAGGAAAATTGGGAATAACATGTTCTGTTTTGGAAATGAGATATCCACTTTGACATGTCCAAAAGATAATCGATGACACAGGACTCTGGAGGGAGACTAGGGCTGGATATAAAAATCTAGAACCCTCTGCATAGAGATTATAATTGAATCCACAGGAGATGATGAGAACATCAAGAGAGATAGAGGGGAAAGAGAAGAGGGCCCAGGGGAGAGACCTAGAGGTAGACCTACAGTTATTGTGTTTATGGATGAAGAACCAGCAAAGGAGATTGAAAAGGAAAGGTAAGGTAGGTGGGAGGAGGAGGAGGAGGAGGAGGAGGAGACACACACACACACACACACACACACACACACACACACACACACACAGAAACAGAAACAGACAGAGACACAGAGAGAGAAAGATCAGAAAAACATATAAAGATGATTGCCAGTGTTAGAGGCTGCAAACAGGTTGTTAAGAAGGAAGAGGATTAAGAAAAGGACGTTTGATTTGTCAACCAAGAGACCACTGGTAATTTTGGAGAGAACAGTTTCAGTTGAATGAAGAGGTCATAAACTAGACTGTATTTAGAAGGAAGTAGATGGGGGGCAGCTAGGTGGTACAGTGGATAGAGCATTGGTCCTGGAGTCAGGAGGACATGAGTTCAAATCTGGCCTCAGACATTTACTAAGTCACTTAGCCAAAACATCCTGGGCCATCTCCTGTATATCTTGCCACTGGACCCAGATGGTACTGGAGGAGAAAGTAAGGCTGGTAACTTTGCACAGCCCTCCCTCACTTAATTCTAATTCATTGTAAGTCATGACATCTGAGTTGGTCTTCATTGAGAACAAAGGACAAACAAGAAGAAGAAGTGGATAGGAAGTGGGGGCACCTAGTGTAGATGAATTTCTTGAGTTTAGCTGAGAAAAAGAAAAGATATAGGAAGATAAGCTGGTGAAGAAAGTTTTTTTTAAGGATAGGGGAGACGTGTTTGTGGCAGCAGTTTGGAGTCAGTGGAGAGGGAGAGATGGAAGATTAGTGACAGGATGAGGATGATAGTGGAGGCAATCTTCTGGAAAACATAGGAGGGTATGGGCTCAAAAGTGCAGGTGCTTGCTTTGGCACAGAGAAGTACCACCTCTTCACGGGAAATGGTCATTGGCCCTCTTCAAGAAAGAAGGACAAACAAAAGCAACAGCAATACCAGCAAAGAAGGGAGAGAATATCTGAATGATGTGAGGGGAGAACTCTCAAAGAATGGCCTCAATATTTTTTGGTTAAGTATGAAGGGAAATCCTCAGCTGAAAGGATGGAAGGAGTGCCATGGGAGGCTTGGGAAAGACAAAGTTTGGAATGTCCACTGTGGAGAGTGGGAGAGCAAATAGTTCAGGGTTTATTAAAATGGGTGACACTTTCCTCCTGACTCAGTCACCAGTCCTCATTGACACCCTCCAGTCATGGGTAATGTCACAGGGGATTTGTGGTGGTCCTTAGTGTGATAAAAAGTTTTAACAGTTGGTTAGATAATGGAGAGATGCCAGTTTTTTTTAGGACCACCCTTTTGGGGAGGAGACCAACAGCATGAGCTACGCACACCAGTCCGCCTGCGACGCACGCCAGATTGCCTGCTGAGCACTCAACTTCCGGGGTGTGAGCTTAAAAGGCAAGGAGAGAACGGAAGTGGGGCCTTTTTTCCTGCTCTGCTGGTCTCCTGGTTGCGCTGCACAGACAGATTCGGACTGGAGTTTGACTCGGCCCGGCTCTCGGTTAACAGCACGCGCTTGACTAGGTCTCTCTCCCCAAATGTGGCCTTTGGCTTTTGGTGAGTTTTATACGGAATATAGACTAAGCCTAGACTTAAGACGATTTGTATTGTATTTCTACTTTCCTATCCTTCTAATCAACATCACCTTGTGACTACCATACAATAAAAGCTCTATCTAGAAAACCAGAAGCTTCTTCCATTTACTAGTCTGGGAGATAAATTAAGGGAAAGGTTAAGTAGGGTAGATTTATGACCTAATATCCAATTTTAATCTCACATTAGGTATTTTTCAATAAAGAAATACACCCTAGCACACAGTCCAATTAGTATTGAAGTGGTCTTTTATTTGGTGCTAGGAAAGTGACTGACTGGGAAGTCAAAGACTTCACCCCTTGGGAGGAGATGGCTTAGAAACATTCTCCTCCTAGAATAGAGGGAAGGCAAAAGCTTTCAAAGAGGATAGATGGGGTGTCCACCTGAAAACTGGAAAGTTCCCTTATGGGGTAGGGTGGGGAAAGTTTGGATGCTTGTCATATTCCTGAGATTGAGGGGGATTTTTTTTTCATAACAGTATTTTATTATTTTCCAGTTACATGTAGAGATAGTTTTCAATATTTGTTTTTATAAGATTTCTAGTTTCAAATTTCTCTCCCTCCCTCCCTTCCCTCCCCCCTCCCCAAGATAGCAAGCAATCTGATATAGGCTATATATGCATAATCACATTAAATGTATTTCTGCATTAGTCATGCTGTGTTAGAAGAATCAGAACAAAAAGAAAAACCTCAAAAAAGAAAAACAACAAAAATAGAAATAGTATGGTTCAATCTGCATCTAGATTCCGTAGTTCTTTTTTTCTGGATTTGGAGAGCATTTTCCATCCTGAATCCTTTGGAACTATCTTGGACCATTGTATTGCTGAGAAGAGTCAAGTCTATCACAGTTGATCAACACACAATGTTGTCGATACTGTGTACAATGTTCTCCTGGTTCTGCTCAACTCACACAGCATCAATTCATTTAAATCCTTCCAGGTTTCTCTGAAATCTGCCTGTTCATTATTTCTTACAGCACAATAGTATTCCATTACATTCATATACCACAACTTGTTCGGCCATTCCCCAATTGATGGGCATCCCTTCAATTTCCAATTCCTTGTCACCACAGAAAGAGCATCTATAAATATTTTTGTGCATGTGGGTCCTTTTCCCTTTTTTATGATCTCTTTGGGAAAAAGACCTAATAGTGGTATTGCTGGGTCAAAGGGTGTGCACAGCTTTATAGCCCTTTGGACATAATTCCAAATTGGAGTTGAGGGGGATTTTTAAGAAATTATGGTCCTGACCTTTGGGGTTATCTCTATCTCCTAGCTCTAGTCAGGTAGTAGCTACACCTAACTGATGTTTCCGCTATAGAATTTTATCTCCTATTTTTTTTTTTTTTTTGCGAGGCAATTGGGGTTAAGTGACTTGCCTAGGGTCACACAGTTAGTAAGTGTCAAGCGTCTGAGGCCAGATTTGAACTCAGGTACTCCTGACTCCAGGGCTGGTGCTCTATCCACTGCGCCACCTAGCTGCCCTTTCTTCCCTTACTTTTTTAGGTATGTCTGTCCTAATATCTAATTGGTTAATCTAAACTTTAATAGTCCCTTGATTCCTCCATATGTCTGTCCTGTTATCTGGTCATCTTTGGTTTTGCTTCTCACAGGAGAACCTTCTGATTTATCCTAAGCCCCATGTCAGGGAACAAGAAAACAGCGGCACTCACCTGTGCATTAGCAACTGATCTAAGCCCCTATCTCATCCCTCACATGGCTGGAGCACAAGCCTGGCCACTTGTTCCTGCTATACCTGTATCAGTGAGTTCATGTCCTTCAAAATGGGAACTAGCTGTTCTAGCAAGAAAGATTTTGTCACTGACTCTCCTGCCTCCTACACTCCTTCTTCTTCTTGAGCCTTTGATCACAGAGTATGTCCCACTCCTAGACTACTTCCTATTGTAATGATTGGAATGACGCCACCTGCTGGAGAGCTACTGTAGGAAAGCTCCACCATGAGGAGAAGGTGCCTGAGGGCAAGACATGTGGCTTTTCTTTGGCATCAGGAAGTGACTTTTGCTTGTGGGAGGAAGAAGGGGCGAGGCTGGCTCTCTTGCTCTCTTTTCATCTGGACTCTAGTGGAGAGTGGAGCTAAAAATGCACTCTCCCTTTGATAGACAGATGAACGTAGGCCTTTTTCTCTTCACCAAATTCTTATTCTCCTTAATAAATGCTTAAAAGTCTAAACTCTTTCTAAAGCTTATAATTTATTGGTGACCACTCATTAGATATTTTAGACAGTATAGATAGAATTTTAGCCCCTTACACTATCTTGTTCCTTTGCCTTCTCTGCCCCCCCCCCCACCCCAGCTCTTGGATTTCTTTTGTAGCATCTAATATGGAACTCAGCAAAATCAGTTCAGTTCAAGAAACACTAATTAGTTGCCTATTGTGTGCACTGTTTTTAGGTAGTGGGAACACAAAAGACAAAGCTTAAACAGGCCACATCCTAGATAATTTTTTAAGAAATCATTTTTTAATGAATGTTTAAAATTATCTTTACATGCAATTGGTAAAAAATATTATTTAAAACAAAAAATCATTTAAAAATTATTTTGGACTTTGATCTATGTAAGGAAACTCCCACCACACCAATGCATATCAGCAATTCACATCACTAATATTCTTAGGTAAAGAATTCCCCGGGGACAGGGAGGTTTTGATATGCCCATGATCGCATAGCTAGTATATGTGTCAAAAACAGAATTTAAATCGAGGCTTCCTTGGCTCCAGATCGATCCCTCTATCCACCTCACAGCCTCTCTCTCTCAGAGTATATCAGAGGCAAATAAGAATAATCACTGAAGTAATGAATGAAAAAAATGAATGGAGAGAAGGAATTGGAGCTCATTCTAATGACTATACCCTTCTCTAATTCTCTCAGGAAATGGTGAAAGGCGATCATGTTCTGTTATGATCAAATATCTTATGTTCTGCTATAAATCTGTCCATTCTCTCCATTTCAGTCCATCTGGCCTTCTCATCTCTTCCTATAGTCACCAGCTCTGGAAGTATTTCCTTGTCCCTGTCCCATTCCCCAAAAGATATCTTCCTATGATATGAGCTAAAGATCCTTTGCCATCTTGGTTGCTCTCCTTGGGATGCTCTTTTAGCTTTCAGTGTCCTTAACCAAACAGAATATTTCCGACGTGGTCTAACCAGCGAAGAGTACCGAAGACTATCACGTCCTATAATCCTAGAAGCTATGATTTTGAATGCAATTCCAAATTACATTCACTTTTTTTGGCTTCCAGACAGGGGTATATATGCTGGCAAATGTTATTGCTCTCCAGCAATACACATTTTTCACATTATTAACATTTTCTCCATCAGTTTTCTAAATCTAGATAATCAAATCCTGCTCTGTTTAGTGATTTCTGAGGTATAGATGCTTATATTGAAAAATTGAACAGTCAGCTCCTGCAGCTAAATCAGCTGGCTCCTGAAGAGTCATGCTGCCAAATAACAATGCTGAGTTATATTGAGCTTGCAGTACACTAAGGCCTTTCAATCGTTTTCAATCAGAGTAACTTCTGTTACTCCTTGTCTCTTCCTCTTCATTTCCATATCTTGAAAAGGGCCCATTAAAACAACATATTTCAAAACCATGCAAATACCTCTTGGATAACCATCCTTTATTGTAGCCTTCTTCTGTCAAAATCTTATTCTGATGCCTTGTCAAGTCACAGATTTGACTCTAGGTTCTCCAAGTCTATGCCAAATGGAGTATGAATTCTGGCAAATCTTATCGAGTTGAAAAGACATTGAGTATGGGCCTGTTGATATATATATAATTTTTGTGTGTGTGTGTGTGAGGCAATTGGGGTTAAGTGACTTGCCTGGGGTCACACAGCTAGTAGGTGTTAAGTGTCTGAGGCCAGATTTGAACTCAGGTCCTCCTGAATCCAGGACCAGTGCTCTATCCACTGAGCCACCTAGCTGCCCCTGTTGATATCTTTTGTCCAACAATCAAACAAGCTAAATTCAAAGAAATTCATGACCAGGTTGGCTGCTGAGCAAAGAGTTTTTAAGGTATAGCTATTCATGAAGATCATCTACTAGGGATTAGAAGTTTGTGATCTGCTTTGGTGAGAGGAGAACTCCTCCCTTCTTCCTTCCCCCCACTGCCAATGAAATCAAGTATCCTTGAAGTGTTAAAGAATTGTAATCCATCCGTCCATCCATCCTTTCTTCCTTCCTTCCTTCCTTCCTTCCTTCCTTCCTTCCTTCCTTCCTTCCTTCCTTCCTTCCTTCCTTCCTTCCTTCCTTCCTTCCTTCCTTCTCCTCCTCCTCTTCTTCTCTTCTTCTTCTTCTTCTTCTTTTCTTCTTCTTCCTCCTCCTCCTCCTCCTCCTCTTCCTCCTTCTTCTCCCTTTCTCTCTACCTCTCTGTCTCTTTCTATATCTGTTTTTCTCTTCTTATTCGTGTATCTATTCATCTATCTATCTAGGATATATTGAGGACATGTATGACTGGAGAGGTCTATCAATCCACATTGTAGCAGTGAGAAACAAAATAATCCAAGTATCCCTTGAGATATTAAAAGAGTCAGAGAAAGATGCATTGGGTGAATGGTTTATTAGAGATTTGTTGCAATACATGGATATGAAATTAAAGAGATAAGGATATATGGAGTACCGAAGCAGTGAAATTACTGACTTAACAAAGTAACAAAGGGTGTGTATTGTGAGAAAATAATTATTAATAGTAGATTTCTTGGGGGTGGACGTGGACCCAGAGATCAGTTTCAGTACTTTCTCCCCCTCCCCCCCAACTCCAGGAAGTTCAGATCTTGCCTGGGACAAACGCAAGGGAACAAAAGAAATGGAGATAGACTGTTGTCTAGCTCAGTGAAGCACCACACCTAGATACTGGATTTCTTTGCCTTTCAGGGAGGGTCTTTTACATTCTTCCCCTGATGTCTTCTGTAGAGTTCATTTTAATTTAGACCACCCTCAAATCATGTCAACCAATGGAATTGAATGATGCTAACCAATTAGCTTTGATCAATGTTTATCCTCTATGAAAAGAGGATAAAACCCTTGGTTGTCCTGCTCTTGGCTCATTCTCTTGGCTAGTGTTTGGTATGCACTCTTGGCTTAGCCCTCCCTTTTAAGACAGCATAGGTCTAAAAAAAAATTAATTAAAAAAAAAAAAAGACAGCATAGGTCTGATGGCCTGAGACCATAAGAAGTTAAGGAGACATGTGTGGTCAATCCTTTACTGATATATAATATTAATTAATAATAAATTCTTATGGCCAAAACTGGTACAATAGCAATTAATTATTTTTTTTAAAAAACCCATAATTTTAGCTTAATTTTTAAAAACACAGTTTTATGTATGTATATATGTGTATGCAAATATATAATATGCAAACATGTTTAAGCACATAGTAGGTGCTTAATATATGCTTGTTAGATTCTTAAACTTTTTGTGTGTGTTATAAACCCCATTGGCATTCTGGTGAAGCCTATGTGCTCCTCAGAATAATGTTTTTAAATAGTTGAAAGAAATGTTAGGTTTCAGGTAGAAGTTAATGAAAATAAATATGTATTTTTTTTTCTCATCCAAATTCGTGAATCCCTGACAATCTAACTCCAGCTTTAGGACCCCTGCATCAGAGAATTTAGATGATCTTTCACTCATATACCAACCTGATGCCTTATTAAAGAGTGGAGGTGACCTTGCATTCTAAAAGGTGATAGCAGAAACATGAACTCTGGAAGTTCCTATATAGTTAGAAAGGATTCAGGTATGTTCCTGGCAATAGATCATGTTCATATATATGTGTGTGTATATAAACACACATGTATACACACATATACATTCATGTATACCTATATATTTAAATATTATTTTTCCAATTACATGTAAAAACAATTTTTGACATTCATTTTCTCCCTCTCTCACTCCCCTCCCCCCTCCTTAAATTGGTAAGTAATTTGATATGTTATATATGTGTAATCATGTAAAATATTTTCCCATATTAGTCAGACAACGTTTATGTTGCTGAAGGAAGAGTCTAAGGCAAGAAGAATGGTAATTTTTATTAATTGAGATATTGTCCTCATCAGTGAACTAAGAGATCCCTAAATTAATATGCAGAATTATTTTAAAATAGCCCCACCCTCTTTTCTGCTCTACTGATATTGAAGTAAGGGTTTAGGGAGGGGGAAAAGCATTTCTAAAAAGCTGAAAAATTTATTGCCACTGTGCTGATCCAGGAAAAAAAAAATCCCTCAACAAGTGTTGTACGTGAGTATATAAGTTCAAAGGAAGGAACATCAGAAGGAGACTGGAGATTTGGAGAGATTGTAGGCCCCAGATCAAGTTAACTTCAGTGATAAGAAGCAAGAGGTAGAAAAATCAAAGGGAGATTGCACAATCCACTAAAAAGGATATATTAAGTTGTTGGTATGTTTTTCCCTCTAAATATAGACTTTAGGGAATAAGAGATCCAAAAGGGAGAAAGAGACAGCAATGGAGCATTTAAATTTAAATAATTGTTTTTTTAATTGCTTTTTCAATGAGGGGGACATGGGGGAAAGAATACAGATATGACAGTAAAATAAAATTTAACTAAAAATTTTAAAAAATTTAAAGAAATAACTGGCATTAACTTAAAAAAATGAGATTTTGGCTTCAAAAACAGTGAGAAGAAAGTAGAAACCAGATTTAGAGCATGTATAAAATACATGGTATAAAAATACTGAAAGTAGGCTAGAGGAAATAGATCTGGCTGTGTACATGGAACAAAGGGACGCAGGCTTGGAGTAGGTACATCATGTCGATTGGTAGAGTCAGAAAAGGATGGAAAAGGAAGTGGAAAAAAAAATTATTTAGGCTGAAGCCAAAATGTTGCAGAGATTCCAGATTTGAGCACCTGGAAAAAGGTCAGGAAAAAACAATACTATTTTTCAGTAAGAAGATACAGGGTGCAAATGACCATAATCTCTTGGATGAGGAGATGCCAAAGAAGGAGAAGATATAATCCTAGTTAAGATCTTTTTTGCCCCTTCCACAGCTGGGATGAATATAGAACAGAGAAGAGTGTTCTCTATAAAGAAGAAAAGTAGGGAGAAAAGCAAAAGGTTATAGCTGCAAGGAACCTGAGACATCATCTGATATAACTTGCTCATTTTGTAGGTGTGGAAACAAGAACCCAGAGAACATCAGTGGTTTACCCTAAGTCATATAGCTAGAGTGTTTCAAAACTGGAATTTTAACCCAGGTCCTGCTGGTTCTCACTCCAATGCTCTATCCATTACCCTACATTGTCTCCATAATGGTCTAACTAATTTTTATTAAATATACATACGATGTTTTAATATATAAATAAATATATGCACATGCATATATACATATACATACATACACACATATAATAGCATTGACAGAACCGCAAAGTTTGAAGACCACTGAGCTTGGAGTCAAGAGAATATGAGGTTGAATTCCAGCAATGCTATTTATCAGTTGTGTGATGCTGGGTAAGTCACTTAAACGTTGTGCCTCAGTTTCCCCATCTGCAAGTGGAGGGAATAATGGCACCTACCTCACAGAATGGTTGTTATGATTAAATAACACATTTAAAGCATTTTGCAAATCTTAAAGCACTATATACATACTTGCTATCATCATCACCACCACCACTACTACCACCACCACCATCATCATTACTGTCCATCTTGCCCATATCTGCTTGTTCCTGAACTAAGCCTACTATTTAAAGTATAAGATTTACTTTACTATTATATAGTATCCCAGAGTATAACTTCTATATTGACAGGCACACAGTATACTTAGTAGCATATGTATGTGTATGTGAATGTACACACGTATTTGTATGTGTATAGCACATACATAAATGTATGTACACATGCATGTGCATATGTAATACATGCATATATACATGTGTGTATACATACACATGCATACATGCATAAATAAATATATGTTCTAATTTAACATATCAGCCTAGCTTTTACTAGCTTCTGTTTGCAGTTTCTCCCAGTTTCATCCCCAATCACATCTCCCTTTCTCTTCTTTTTTTCCTCTCCTTTTGCTTCTCCCTTTCATATCTCTGTTTCTGTCTCTCTGTATCTATCTCTGTCTTTCTCTTTTTCTCTCTCTCTCCTTCTCTCTGTCTTTGTCTCTCTCTTAAGGATGTAGAGGTAATTCTGTGCAACAAATGTTTTAAAAATGTAAAGTAGGGTCTCAAGGTGTTTCTAGAGGCTCCTAAATGAAGGGGAGCTGGGACACTGAGAGACAGAACCATAGATTGAAGCTTCTGGAGTATCCCAACACTGAGGTTTAACTTACTTCTTTTTTGGGGGCAGGGCAGGGCAATGAGGGTTAAGTGACTTGCCCAGGGTCACACAGCTAGTAAGTGTCAAGTGTCTGAGGCCGGATTTGAACTCAGGTTCTCCTGAATCCAGGGTCAGTACTTTATCCACTGTGCCACCTAGCTGCCCCTACTTTTTTTTTTTTTCAGTGAGGCAATTGGGATTAAGTAACTAGCCCAGGGTCACACAGCTAGTAAGTGTTAAGTGTCTGATGCCAGATTTGAACTCAGGTACTCCTGACTCCAGGGCTGGTGCTTTATCCACTGTGCCACCTAGCTGCCCCTACTTATTTTTTTAAAATAAAATTATTATCGATATCTTTTTAAAACACCAACAAAATCTCCCCCAGTATCCTTCCTTCTTCCCTTCCCAGAGAGCCATCCACATAAGTTTTTATATTCAAAAAAAAAAAAAAGGAAAAAGGGGGAAAAGAGCAAAACTGGTCAATGTATTGAAAACATCTGAAAATATGTGCAATAAATCACACTTGTAGATATTCCATATCTTCAGAGGGTTAGGGCAGGGTATCTTCTCATTTCTCTTCTCTTGTTCTTTGCAATTTTACAGCATTCATTTGTGTGTGTGGTTGTTTTTTCTGTTTACATTGTTGTAGTCATTGTGTGTGTATGTGTGTGTATATATACACACACACACACACATACACATACGTTTCTGCTTACTTTACTCTGAATCGGTTCAAATGGATGATCTTTCTGTCCTCTGTAGTCATCACATTTGTCATTTCCAAAGGTACAGTGATATTCAATTACATTCATGTACCATGATTTGCTTAGCTACTGAGTATCCACTTCGTTTCTAATCCTCTGTTATCACAGAAAGTGCTGCTATAAATCTTTTGATATAATTGGGGACTTTTTTCTTATCAATGGCCTCCTTGATAAACCTGAGTACAATCTCAAAGCTAAAAGAGTATGGAAATTTTATTCCCTTTATTTGCATCATTCCAAATTATTTTCCAAAATGGTTCTACTGATTCTCAGCTCCACCAATAATGTGTCAGTGAGCCTATCTTCCCACAACCCCCCCAACACTAACTATTCTCATCTTTTGTCATCTTTGTCAATTTGTTGGATTGTTAATAGTTTGTCATTTTTTTGAGAATAGCTTGTTCTTAATATATTTCTTCATATCTTGAGTGCTTAGCATATTTTCTGGAATATAGTAGGTGCTTAATATATATTTGTTGATTTGATTTTGATGTGTCCTCTCATATCCCAAGCCCCTAGAACTCCTCATCTCCTGGCACTGGCAGCTATGTCTTTGCCCACAGGCAACAAACAGCCACACCCAACCCTGATATATTGGTTTGACTATAAAGCAAAGGATACAAATTAAAACAAAATACATTTTTCTTTTATTATGTTGACCTAAATAGAAGATGAATTTGAATGTGAAACATAGAATCACAGATATTTATGGGATTATAAATTTAAAGCTGGAAATTACCTTAGAGATCAGATAATACATGGGTTTTTAACCTGGGCTCTGTAAACTTGTTTAAACAATTATTTTTAAAAACTATTTCAATACAATTGGTTTCCTTCATAATCCTATATATTGTATTTTCTGCATTTAAAAATATTCTAAGGAGTTCATAAATTTCCCCAGGCTGTCAGAGGGGTCCATAATACACAAAAAAGTCAAGTCCCTGATCTAGTCCAACCACATCATTTTACAGGCGAGGAAACAGAGACTCAGGAAGGTTATATAACAGATTTGAACTCAGGTCTTCTAAGTTCAGAGTCAATGTTCAAAGTGGAAGAAAGAACAAAATGTCTGAGAAGGTAAGATGGAGTCAAGCTGTGGAGTATGACATTGAAAGCCAAACACAAGAGTTTTTATCTTATCCTAGAGACATGAGGGACACTTTTTAGCTAGGTAAATCACTTAAACTCTCAGTGCCTCATTTTCCTCATCAGTAAATAAGAATAATAATAGGAGCTACTTCACAGTGTTGTTGTGAGGATCAAATGAGTTAACATGAAAAATGCTTTGCAAACCTTAAAGGGCTATATACATATTAGCCAAGAAATGTTAGCTAAGTGGAGCAGGCAGAAAATAACATTAAATGCTTTAGAGAGGTCAACAAGAATGAGGACTGAGGAAAGGCCATCAGATTAGCCCAGGAGATAAACAGGATATCTCTTGCTGGACGGTCTGCCTGGATAAGTTCAGAGAGCTTGTCACTCTGTTGGCCACAGATGACCTTTGTTTTTAAGTCCTGTCTGACTCTTCTTGACCCCATTTGGGGTTTTCTCTGCAGAGATACTGCAGTAGTTTGCCATATCCTTATCTAAGTCCTTTTACAGATGAGGAAACTGAGGCAAACAGGATGAAGTGATTTGCCCAGGGTTACACAGCTATCTGAGGCTGGATTTGGACTTGGGTCTTCCTGACTCCAGGCCCAGTTCTCTATCCACTGAGCCATCTACTTGATTCCACCAGCTGACCTAGCTGGTGATGAACTTTTCAGCAATGGCCATTCTGAAAGTTGTAGAGAAAATGCAGTCTGGTTGGTATACCCACACTGATGAAATCACAGATCCTTAAAGCACACCAACAACAGTGATAAAACCAAAACTTGCATTAAATTATTGGCACCTCTAGTACCTCAATAATATGGTCTCTAAGTAAGTTTTCAAGGTACCCTAGTTGGCAGTACCATGCCTACTCCAATTCCTAAGCATCTTGACACCAATCTTTCTGTCTTTTGTTCTTCACTTAGCATCAGAGGCCTGCTACATTGTATAGCTTCTATGAAATATATTTGTCACATTCCCCTTTCTTCTCCCTCTTGCTATCACCTACAGCCCTTAACCCTAACTGTCTACTCTGAATACATGGTAACACGGCTCAATCAACCAGTCCATTCATCAATCAACAAGAGTTTATTAACAGTTCCTGCTCTATGCCAAGCACTGCACTCTGTCCCCTGTGGCCCCCTGCCTCCAAGCTCATCATTTCATCTCCTTGGACAATTCTCTGGATTTTCAAGGTATTAGGTACCACTCCTGGGGGCAGGGAGACCACCTCAGAACACCTCAAATCACACAAGGAAGTACTTGATTATATACTAGGAAGAATGCTGGAACTGGAGTCCAGAGACACCTGGACTTTGGTCTAAGCCCTGATCACTTCCAGTTATATGACTATGGTCAATCTTTTCTGGGTTCCAATTTTCCCATCTATAAAATGAGAAAAATAATACTTGTAGCACCAGTCTGACTTAATCTGACAGGATTATTCTGAGGCAAGCACTTGGTGAAAACTTAAGATATTATTTAAATGTGAATTATTATCATTATCCAACATTATTGATCTATGGCATAATTCCTATGTACAAGACAGCTAGGAGGTGCAGTGGTTAGAAGGCTGGACCTGGCGTCAAGAAGAACAGAATTCAAATCATGCCTCAGATACTCACTATGTGACCGTGGGCAATCCAGTTAACTTCTCAGCCTCAGTTTTCTAATCTGTAAAATTGGGATAATAATAGCACTTACCTTCCAAGGTTGCTGTGAGAATCAAATGAGGTAATATTTATAAAGCACATTGCTAACCTTAAAGTGCTATATAAATGCTAGCTATTGTTGTTATCATAATTCTTGGATTCTACCCCTAACCTTCACCTAGGGATATGCTGGTAAATGTTTAACAACTGGTTCTCTGAGGGGGAAAAATGTAGGGCACTTTTAAGTTTCATCTTCGTTATAAACATTTTCTTTGTTACTTTCTTTTCTTTTTTCTTTTTTTTTTTGCGAGGGGCAATGGGGGTTAAGTGACTTGCCCAGGTCACAGATCTAGTTAAGTGTCAAGTGTCTGAGGCTGGATTTGAACTCAGGTCCTCCTGACTCCAGGGCCAGTGCTCTATCCACTGTGCCACCTAGCTGCCCCACTTCATTACTTTCTTAAGCCTAAGCTATCAACAAAACAATAAATCAGGCCCTGAATTGTAGCATTTGATGACTTCCAAGGCATAAATGAAAATTTAACAACCAACTTTCTCCAGCTGGTATGGGCTGGCTCCAGCACACTCCTGCCTGGCATGACTAAAAGGAATTCTTAACCTTTTTGATCCCAGGGGTGGGATCAAAGCCGGCAGCAGTTCTGTGTAATGAAAGCAACACTAGCCCTGGGTTCCATTGTCAGCTCTGCCACTCCTTCATGGGCTGTGTAACCTTGGACAAATCACCTTTTGGTCTCATCTGTAAAATGAGAGGGTTGATATCTAAATAGAGATGATAGCTAAAGCTGTTCAGGCCTCAATATTCTCTGATCATTGGGCTAAGATCTGCTTAAAAGGGGGTACTGGAGAATGCCAGAAAAAGAAGTAAAACTGTTATGTACCTGATTGGGTGCTAGGTGAGGCAGGTGAGAAGAAAGAATTAAGACCTTTTGTCTGGTAGGTTTCCCTGTCTCTTCATATACCCCACCTCCACCCCATTCAGAATGAGCTTAAATATCACATTTTAAAAATACAAACACCTCTGGGTGCTATCTGTGGCTCTGCTAACATAACTTGAACTGATTAGTGACTCAGTCTCCAAAACTGTAAAATAAGAATTATATTTACACACACACACACACACACACACACACACACACACGTCCTTAATCTATTTTGCAAAGAGCTAGTAAAGATGTAACACCAAGTTGGTGAGTGTTCAATAAGCATTTTAAAGAATAGACAAACAAAAAAGTGTATAAAACATATATATGTGGATATGTGCGTGTGTGTGTATATATATATAATATACAGTACATATACAGTAGAATCACTAATTGCCCTCAGCAAGATTTAAAAGGAGCAGTTATGGGGCAGCTAGGTGGCGCAGTGGATAGAGCACCGGCCCTGGAGTCAGGAGTACCTGAGTTCAAATCCGGCCTCAGACACTTAACACTTACTAGCTGAGTGACCCTGGGCAAGTCACTTAACCCCAATTGCCTCACTAAAAAAAACAAATAAAAACAAATAAAAGGAGCAGTTAAAATACTAAATAACCAACATGTTGTCCAATATCTTCATCATGTCCTGATGTATTTTAAAGTAACATTCAGATGTCATTTGTTCCATGAAGTAATAAAAAGATAATTTATTCAGCCTTTTTAACCTTTCTGCATTCTGCTCCTATCTTCCCAGAACCCTGAGATCCTTTTTAACCTCTTCCAATTCAACTTTTTTGTGGTGTCTGCATCCTACTATTTCTTATTTCATTTGCTTATATAAAATTTTCAATTTTTACCAGAAAAAATTTTCTTGACACTAAGGCCTCTCTGAGCACTGTATAATAAGTATAATTTTTACTACTAGTACAAATAAATGTCAGAATCAGCTAGTGGCTCAGTGGGTAGAGTACTAGGCCTGGAGTCAGGAAGATCTGAGTTCAAGTCCAGCCCCAGGCATTTCCTTGCTGTGTTGTGATCCTGGGCAAGTCATTTAATTTCTGATAGCCTGACAAAAGGATCCATTAGATTCACTGGAGAAGGAAATAGCAAACCACTCCAGTATCTTTTCCAAGAAAAAATTCATGGGAAAAGGACCTACATGTACAAAAGTATTTATAGCTGCTCTCTTTGTGGTGGCAAAGAACTGGAAATCAAGGGAATGTCCATCAATTGGGGAATGGTTGAACAAGTTGTGGTATATTAATGTAATGGAATACTGTTGTGCTGTAAGGAATGATGAGCAGGCAGATTTCAGAAAAACCTGGAAAGACTTAAGTGGACTGATGCTGAGTGAAGTGATCAGAACCAGAACACTATACACAGTAACCCCAACTGTGATAGACTTAGCTCTTCTCAGCAATACAATGGTGCAAGATAATTCCAAAGAACTCATCCAGAAAAAAGAACCATGGATTCTGGATGCAGATTGAACCATACTGTTTATACTTTTGCTTTTTGAGGTTTTTCTCTTTTGTTCTGATTGTTCTTTCAGAACATGACTAATGCAGAAATATGTTTAATGTGATTGTACATATATAACCTATATCAGATTGCTTTCTGTCTTGGGGAGGAGGGGGGAAGGAGGGGAGGGAACAAATTTGGAACTAAAAACCTTATGAAAACAAATGTTGAAAACTATCTTTACAAGTAACTTGAAAATAATAAAATACTTTTATGATAAAAAAAAAGAAAAAAAAAAAAGAAAAACTCCATGGACGGTA
The DNA here is from genome assembly GCF_019393635.1 of Dromiciops gliroides. Lineage (NCBI taxonomy): Eukaryota > Metazoa > Chordata > Mammalia > Microbiotheria > Microbiotheriidae > Dromiciops > Dromiciops gliroides. The sequence continues at coordinate 149,538,432 of NC_057864.1, forward strand.
TTATCCATGGGGTCACAAAGAGTCAGACACAACAGAATGAATGAACAGCGACAACAATAAATAAATGTCAGTCAATTAGACTGCACCACATTGAAGCCCAAATAAACTATATGCTTTGCCTTGTATATCCCATTGACTAGTCAGGTTTTGCTAGAGGAGATTGGAGAGCTCTATCAATGTGAGTCTTCCATGATTAGAAAGAACCTATGAAACAACCTGGGCAAATTCCCTTAATGATCAACCATTAGCCACAGCATTTTTTGTTTATAAGTGGAAGAACCAGTTCTGTTCATTTTTCCCAATAAATACTTTCTGGAGGGAGGGGTAAGGAGGGTTAGTGTATAAAAAACACATCCAGTATTATTATAATGAATGCAAGGCTCCCTCTAGACAAAAGCACCAGTCTTGTTTCGCTTTGAATTGAGGATGCATTCAGTGGTAAAGGGGTTACTAGGAATTGGGCCCCATGCAGGAGTAGAATGAAGGCCTGAGAAAATGCCAGTCATTTTCTGTTGGGGACACCCTGCCCTGCCCCCTCCTCTAACTCCACTGCCTCCTGTTTTATCAGAAACAATGTCTTTGAAGTGAACTGTAGTTTCCCTGATTACACAGTAAGGCAGCCCTGGCATTCAAGAAAGCCAGGGGTGTATAGTTGCCAAGGGCTTCTGAGGCTGAAGTTTATAATCTGATATTTCAAATTCACTAGGTAAGTTTCCCTTAGCCATCACTTAAATACATTCCATGGCACAGTGCTATGCACACAGTAGACACTTAATAGAAATGGTTGTTGCATTGAACCAAGTGGCAATAATTGTGATGGGTGGGGTTTTTGGGGGGAGTGGGTGTGAAAGATAAAATATGCAAAAGATATCTTATGAAAAGATATAATTAACTTCTTATTTATTTGACATTAACATGGATAGAAGACCTATCTCTTTTAGCTCCCCTCCCCCCACACCCCCAACTTTTGATAAATAACCATTGGAGACCACTGACTTTCTTTTCGACAAATTCATATCTGGCCTAACCCTCTGCTTCTAGGGAAGGAGGAAAGGTAGGAATTTCAGGTTGAGTGTTGCAGAAGAGAGGTCTCAACTCAAGTTAATGAGACTATGTGGCCTTGAGCCCCAACTTCTTCATATGTAAAATGAGAATGATGACAATCCAGCAAACATCTACTGAGTATAAATCAGTCTGTTGGGTGCTGGGAACATTTCCAACTCTGCCACTCACTGTGACCTGACTGACTTTGGGCAAATCAATTGACCACTCTGAAACTCATTTTGTTTATGTGTAAGAGACCATGTGGGGGGCAGCTAGGTGGCACAATGGATAAAGCACTGGCCCTGGATAAGTCAAGGCACAGAAAAATTAAGGGAAATTTTTGAGGTGACTGCTGTTAAATTCCAGAGCTGGGACTTATCTTCAGTTCTTCTAAGAACCATGTTCATTCCACAACCCCATACTGCATGCACAATTTATTATGATCCTTTTTTTTTCTTAAACAGATGGCCAGAGAGGGCAGCTAGGTGGCACAGTGGATAAAGCACCAGCCCTGGATTCTGGAGGACCTGAATTCAAATCTGGTCTCAAAGACTTGACACTAGCTGTGTGACCCTGGGCAAGTCACTTAACCCTCATTGCCCCACCAAAACAAAAACCAAACAAACAAACAAACAGATGGCCATAGACTGAGTTATAGCAGAGATTCTCCAATCCTGTATAGCCCAGGCAAGAGAGCTCATATTTCCTGACTCCCATTCAGCCTTTAGCTATAAACACAGGCCAATATAATTTCCTTAATGATTCAATTTTGTTTATTTTAATTTACTTACTCTATAATAGTTTTAAACCAGTTTTGGGGATTATTTATTGTCAAGACAAGTCAACAAGCATTTTTAAGCACCATGTACTAAGAACTGAGGATACAAAGAGAAGCAAAAAGAAAGAAAGAAAGAAAGAAAGAAAGAAAGAAAGAAAGAAAGAAAGAAAGAAAGAAAGAAAGAAAGAAAGAAAGAAAGAAAAAAGAAAAGTCCCTGCTTTCAATAGTCTAAAGGGGAGAAAGCATACAAACAACTATGTTTAAACATAATCTATTCAGGATCAATTGGAAGTAATCATACAAGGAAGCAATTGACATTAAGGAGGAATGGGATAGGCTTCTTGTAGAAGGTGGGATTTTAACTGTAACTTTAAGAAAGCCAGGAGACAGAGATGAGGAGGGAAACATTCTAGGGATGAGCGACAGTCCATGAAAGTGCACGGAGTATGAGTAAGGGTGTAAAATGTAAGAAATATTATATTGTATGTCATCTAACATGGTATACTTTGTAAAGGTCTTTTTTCCCTTTTTTTTCTAATTGTAAATTATTTTAATCTATCATCTAAATATACTGTTCCTCCGGATACACTTTTGGACTGTATTCTCTAATTTTCTAAAAAAATAAAAATAAAAATCAGTTTGGAGTTGGTATCCACAGCAGAAGATTAGTCCTCCAGTAAATCTCAAGGGTCCAATTCTAGAATTCTCTACTTGAGAAACAAATGGACTTTCCATGGATGTCATTCCAGGGACCACAGCAACCAAGGAAAATGCCCATGTGCCTGGAGTAAACCTCCTTGTTCTCACTGTCCTTTCATCTTTTGCCAGGCATAGGCACCCAGGGGCTGTGGGTCTCAGAAACAAAGATGGGATTTGCACCGGCAGTCTCCTAGATACTCATTCAAAGTTCTGCTAATTCAACAAGGTATATTTACTCTGGAATCAGAAGCCTCCCAAGCTCTTCCAAACACCGCATTTACATCCAATACCCATTGCTTTAAACTTAAAGGAGGCATTCACTCCCTGAAGATTAGTTACTTAGCTGGATAAGGCTTAATTACTTACCTGTGGCTCAGGTCTGGTAAGATCTCAAGTTCTCCTGCATTTCCCTCCCTGGGTTGGGACAAGAAGTTCCTGGAAGCCGGTACTGGCAGACATTTCCTTCAAGTCACAGGAGGTAAGATTCCTCTGCCCCCAGGCCCTTTCTGAGGTTCTACCCTGGAAAGTCCACTTTAGCAATGGTCTTTTGCTAGGATCATAGACTTAGGCCTAGAAGGAGTCTGACATGGGGCTTAGAATAAATCAGAAGTTTCTCCTGTGAGAAGCAAAACCAAAGATGACCGGAGAACAGGACAGACATACAGAGGAATCAAGGGACTATTAAAGTTTAGATCGACCAACTAGATATCAGGACAGACATACCTAAGAAGGGGAGATAAAATTCTATAGCTGAAAAGTCAATTAGGTGTGACTATTACCTGGCCAGACCTAGGAGACAGATAACCCCAAAGGTTTCCAAAAAAATCCCCCTCGACTCTCAGGAATATGACAAGCATCCAAGCTTTCCCCACCCCACCGTAAAAAGGAACTTTCCAGTTTTCAAGTGGACACCCTATCTATCCTCTAGGGAAGCTTTTGCCTTCCCTCTTCTGTTCTAGGAGGATATTGTTTCTAAGCCCTCCTTACTGAGGGATGAAGTCTTTGACTTCCTGCTCACTTTCCCTAGTGCCAAATAAAGATGACTTTAATTCTAATGGGACTGTATGCCTAGAATGTACTTCTTTATTGAGGAATACCTAAAAACTACCACAAATCTCCCGTGTCAGGTCTTTTTTTTTTTTTTTTTGCGGGGCAATGGGGGTTAAGTGACTTGCCCAGGGTCACACAGCTAGTAAGTGTCAAGTGTCTGAGGCCAGATCTGAACTCAGGTACTCCTGAATCCAGGGCCGGTGCTTTATCCACTGCGCCACCTAGCCGCCCCCCCCCACCCATGTCAGGTCTTAGAAGTCATTTCAGTCTCTTACTCTTGGCAGGTTGGGAAACCAAGGCCCCAGGAAGATTGTAACTTGATCAAGGTCACAAAGGTAACAATAATAATAGCTAACTTTTATATAGTGCCTACTATGTGCTAGGCAGTGGATAGAGCATTGAGCTTGGAACCAGGAAGACTCATCTTCATGAGTTCAAATCTGGACTCAGACACTTCCTAACTGTGAGACCCTAGGAAAGTCACTTAACCTGTTTACCTCAGTTTTCTCATCTGTAAAATGGAGATAATAATACCACTTACCTTCCAAGGTTGTTCTAAGGATCAAATGAGGTGATAATAATTGAAAAGTAACTAGCATAGCTAGGCCAGATTTGAACTTAGGTCTTCCTGACTCCAGGCCTGTGCTCTGCCCACCATGCTACCTAGATAGTAAGTTCCAGTGGTGGAATCTGAACTCACGTCTTCTGATTCAGGGCCATTGCTTTGACTACTTACTGTAACAGGCTGCTTTTCATCATTACCCAGGAGGGAAAGGATGGAGCCATTGAAAAGTCCTTCTCTGCCTTCTTCCTATCTTTTCCTGCTTCTCAATCCCTACCTCTCTCTCCTATTTCCACTCCATCTAGAAGTAGGGAAAACATAGGTCCATGGGTTATGCTTCAGTATTGGCTGGAGGAGGGGGGAATTTGGGGGTGGGGGAGTGGAGATAGGGAGTGTTAAAAAACTTGATTTGGTTTTATTATTTTTCCCCCTCTGTGTGTTTTTAATTGACCTGATGATTAAAATGGAAAAATGAGGTGTAGGTAAAAACCCCTGTTTTTGTTATTCTTGGCTTTACTGTGAGATACCAGGCCAGAAACCTCACTTCTCTCTGGGCTTTTCAGCAAAACAAAGTAAATAAGGCGTATACTCTCTCTTCCTCAGAGGAGAGCTTCACGATTAATGAAATTGTTGGAAGCTCTCCACAATTTTGTCACTTGAATTTTGGTTTCTAGGTATTTGGAGTAGGTAGGGAAGGTGATTTGCCAGAGTGGGGGAAACAGGAGGTTCTATAAATAGTGTGGTCAATAGAAAGTTGGAATTGGAGTTAGGAAGGAGTAGTGGACAGAGTCTGTAACTTCCTAGGCCTAGGGATTCTGGGATGAGGAGACTTCCTCTATCAATGCAGGACAGCCCCCTTCTCTGAAAGATATAGTCAAGTCTTAGATAATTGCCTGGGGAACAGAGAGTTTAAGTTAATTTCCCAGGATCACAAAGTCAATATGAGTTAACATGTCACTTGAACCCAAGTCTTCCTGGCTTTGAGGCTGGCTAGCTAGACATTATAGGTTACTATCTCAGAAAGACATGGCTTTGAATACTGCCTCCAGACACTCACTAGCTGTGTGCCCCTGGGTAAATCACTTAACTTTTTCTAGTCTCAGTTTCACCATATGTAAAATGAGGATAATAATAGCAACCACCTCAGAGGATGAAATGTAATAATATATGTAAAGCTCTTTACAGACCCCTAAACACAATAATAAGTGTTATCTATTATTATTAATAACATATTGATATTATTAATAGATATATTATCTATTGTTGTTGTTGTTTTATTACCCCTCTCATTCAGCATGGGTTATATAGGTCAAAAGGTCAGAGAGGGAAAAGGAAATTTTGATGACCCCCTACCCCTGCCAGAATGAGCTTGGGATGTCTAAGGGTTAATTGGTATGCACACTGGACCTGAGCTGAGGCACTGGCTGGGGAACTGGGCAGCCGGAAAGCTTACAGTGCCTTATTTGTTCTTTCAAGGGGATGGAGGGAAGAGCGATGACACAGATTGATGGACAAGGGCTGCCAGAACTTTCCCTCAGGCTGGTAATTGGAGCCTAAAGGCTGACAGATATATCACAGCCCTGACCTAGGATGGGTGAAATCCCACGTCCCATTTTGGGACATATTCACATTAAAACACCTACCTACAGGGCATAGATTTTTTTTTTAAAATGGGCTCTTCTCAGTCAATAGGAAGCAGTTCTGTGATATGTGTGAATAGAGCATGCGTGGAATTTTCCTCTCAGGTTGAGGGGAGGGGAGATGAAGAGAAAGGGGATGTAGTTTGCACAAAGAAAAGCTCATAGTGTTTGATGACTTCGAGAGGGAGCTGCATCTCTGGGTCAGCTGAGTCAGCATTCCACAGGCTGCTCTTTCATTTGGGCAAATGGCTCTTTACATGCCCATTTTGTGGCCTAATTCCCCCTACCACCTTGGAGCTATTATCCTCGAGATTAATCGAGTTTGCTTTGAACAAAGGTGACTCAGACCCCATTTGTAAGGGGCCTGATTTAGGGCTGGGAAGTAACCTTGGAGCTCAACTAGTACAAACCCTGATTTTATAGATGATGAAACTGAGGTCCAATGAAGTGTCCGAGATTTGTAAGTAGCAAGTCTGGGATTTGAACATAGATCTCCTGGATCTGCCTTTGGGGCTCTTTCTATTATTCCACACTGCCTCCAACAGATTTTGGTTCTTTCTATGAAAGATGCCAAGATGGAATAAAATTACCACATGCTACTTACTCAAGAGACAATGAGAAATAAAGTCACCGAGTAACTTTATGGGACCTGTTATTTCACTGATTGAGGGACTTCTCCATGAAGTACAAAATGACATCTCTGCAACTCATCTCCACTAATCTCCTGTGCCTAGGGGCACTGAGAGGTTAAGGGATTTTCCCAGGGTCCCACAGCCAGTAGGCATCAGAGATAGGACTTGAGCCTAGGTCTTTCTGATTCTGAGGCTATGACTTGATTTACTAAGCCATGCTGCCTCTCATATGTCTTCAAACTGAGGTAACACAAGAAAAGAAATGATAAAATATAAATTATAAAGTTATTTACAAAATGATTATAGAAGAAATCATGTCCATTTTAATGCTTGTTCCCTGACAAAATACACAACAACCTATTGACAGTAGCAATACGAGATTTGTGCCATCTTTGATGGGAACATTTTAAACACTGATTGGAAAAGCTACCCACCCACTCCAAGTCCTAGTAGCTGGTCTTCAGGGGCAACCGGTCAAAAGAATTCCTTCTCTGGTCACCAATCTTCTGATGCTGAGCATCTGAATTTAGCTAGGCTAAACCAGAGAGGTGGCACGGTGGATAGAGAGAAGGGCCTGAAGTCAGGATGACTTGAGTTTAGATCTGGCCTCAGACACTTACTAGCTGTGTGACCTTGGACAAGTCACATCACCCTGTTTGCCTCAGTTTCCTCATCTGCAAAATGAGCCGGAAAAGGAAGTAACAAACCATTCCAGTATCTTTGCCAAGAAAACCCCCCAGAAGGGTCAAATATGACTGAAAAATGACTAAACAACAGAACAACCCATTTTACAAATGAAAAAAACAAGGAGGTTTGGAGAGGTGAAATTGCAAGACTAGTCTTTGTATGACATACAGTTTTTTTGGGGTTTTTTTTGGTGAGGCAATTGGGGTTAAGTGACTTGCCCAGGGTCACACAGCTAGTGTTAAATGTCTGAGGCCGGATTCGAACTCAGGTATTCCTGAATCCAGGGCCGGTGCTCTATCCCCTGTGCCATCTATCTGCCCCCTGACATACAGTTTTACTCGCTGGGTTGGTACTTGAAGCTTTTTCAGTTTCATTAGATCAGCCAGCACTAGTTCCCTGATGGCATGGCATTTGGGAAGTCAAGATTACCTCCATGCCAGGATGAGCCACTAGCATAAGGTTTGTGATGACGAATAACATCACTTCCACAAACCTTCAGCAATCACCTACTGGCTGACTTAAGAGACAACTTAAGGAGAGAAGGAAAGAGAGGTAAGAGCCGCAACCCTGTGGGAAGCTAACATCTGGGACACAGGAGGAAGAGGAGGCATAGACAGGTAGAAGGAGGCCCAGGAGAGTACAACATCAAGGGACTGGGGTGGTGGGGATGGTGGGGGGAGGGTGGAAGGGAAGGAGGGGTTGTCAGCGGCATGAAATACTGCAGAGAGGTCAGAGAACGTGAGGCCTGAGAAAAGGCCGTTGCTTTTGTTGATTAAGAGGTCAGAGGTGACCTTTGAGCCAGCGCTTTCAGCCCCACGGTGTTTAATGATAACTCCCATGTGTTGCTAGGAGTCGAGGGCTGTAAGCCCAAGTGGATCTGCAGAACACCGAATGAAATTTTGGCCATTATTTTGCCTTTTAATAGGCTGCTGCCTCCTCCCTCTCCTCCACACACCCTTTTGTTTGGAATGTGTTTTCCTGGAACTGAAAGTGCACTGGACCTGCTTGGGAGAGCTGGGCTTTGGGATTGATTGGTTCTGATTCCAATTCATTTCATAGTTGGATCCCTAACTTCCTTCCAAGCATAGTTTAGGGGCCCTCTCCTAAGGGGCCTTTTCCTGCTTTACCCTACTCCACTTACCAAAAATGCTTTCCCTCTTGAAATTATTGGATGTTCTTTGTATTTACCTTTTGGTGTATGTATTGTATGCCCTGGAAGAATATAAGCTTCTTGAGAGCAGGCACTATGGATATTTTATTTTTCTTTGGACCCAACTTGTGATTTCATTGGTTTAAAGAACTTTCTATCAGGAAATTGTTGTTGTTCGATAGTTTTCAGTCATGTCAAAGCCTTTGGCAGAGATGTTGGAGCAGTTTGCTATTTCCTTCTCTAGCTCATTTTACAGATGAGGAAACTGAGGCATATCTTTTCCTTTTTTTTGTTTCCTCTCTATCCACTAGGATAAATTGCCTCTTTTTTTTGGCAGGGCAATGAGGGTTAAGTCCTTGGGCAAATAATTTCACCTCTCTGAGCCTCAGCTTTCTCTTCTGCAAAATGAGCTGTTTGGACAATATGATCTTTTTAGTTCCCTTTCAAGTTTGGGTATTCTATGACTCTAAAATGGTGGCTAGTGGTGTAGTGGATAGAGTACCTGGCCTGAAGTCAGGTAGACTCATCTCCCCAGTAGAAGGAAATGGCAAACCACTCCAATATCTCTGCAAGAAAACCCCAAATGGAGTCTGGAAGAGTCAGACATCATTGAAAATGATTGGACAACAACAAACAACAATAACTCCAGAAGAAGCATTCTGACTTTTTATTTGTTTTTAGTATCATGGCCTGATTTGGCAGTCTGGTGAAACTTAGGACCTCTTCTCAGAGTGTTTTTAAATGCATAGGCTTATAAAGGAAACCAATTATAGTGAGATATCAACACATGAAAAATTTAAAATCAAGCTCACTGATGGTATTAAGAACCCTTGCTCTAGACACTATTAGAGAACTGTTTATGTAAGCTTTTTTTACATAGAGTGAATTTAAAAATATAGTCTGTGGTACTGATGGAAAAAAAAGTTCTAAAATGGTGGTTGTTGAATTGGTACTTGAATGTCACTACACTTGGACAAGGATGTAAGGGAGCCATGTGGGATTCAAGTCAATTTTACCTTTAGCTTCTGCTGCATTAGATGAGTGTCCCCTTCACCCCCTGTTCAATTTTATTATCCTGTTGGGGAAAACTTCACATAAAAAGTTTTCAGCAAAGGAACATTTTTCTAGTTTCAGTGAACCCTTAAAAACCTTTTTGTTTTTTGCCAAGTTTCTTTAACTTGGGTTTCAACCTTTCTTTCAATTTGCTCAGTCTCATTAACATGATGGACAGCCATGGGTATTTCAGAGAGCGGTGGGGTCACCAACCGTGAAGTCAGGGCCCTTAATGGAACCAGCTCACACAATAGACTGTGAGGGCTCCGAAGGAAACATTGCATTCAGTGGCCTTAGAGCTTTGTAGATTAAGGAAGTTGTCTACTTACCACCACTGCATTTTTTCCCCCAAACAAAAATGTTGTGTTAACTGCCCACACAAGCAGTCCAATCTGCTTGGACACTTAGCACATTCCATTGCTGGTAAAGGGATCCTGGGAAGTTTTGTTCCCAATAATTCTGAAGGGATTAAATCTTAACCCTAGTGTTTGATTTACAAAAAGCAAGGATAGTCATTCAACATTCGTCCTTCCATGCACTGATCTGTTCCTAGGGAAAGAGAATTATGGAATCCTATTGTGGGATGAGACTTGAGAAGACATTTACTTGAATTCTTCTTAAATGATGAACTCTATATATCACATTCCCACTCAGTAATTGGTCCAGATTCTACTTAAACACGTACAGTGAAGGAGGAATCACTCCACTATCAGATAATGCATTCTACTGTTGGATGACTCTGTTAGGAAGTTGGGTTTTATTGTTGTTGAACTTCAACAACAATACGCTTTGGTCCTAGCCCTGGCCTACATACAAAGCAAATGAAATCTAATCCTTCCTACAAATGACTTGACAGTGACCATCATGTTCCCTCCTAAGTCTTTATTTCTCCAGGCCGAACATCCCTAGGTCTTTCAGCCACTCTTCTTATGATTTCCACTTCAGGTTTTAAGTCTCCTCACCATTCCAATCATCATTCTCTGCACATTTTCTAACTTTAAAAGGTTGTTCCTCAAGTTTGATGCCCCAACGTGGGCAAAATTCCTCCTGATATTATTGTCTGACTGGGCAGAGGACAATAGAACCAATACTTCCTGCATATTGGTCAATATACATAATGTCTCTATCATTATTTTCTTCCCTTGCCTTGGGTGAGTGGTCAAATGCTATGAGATTGAATAGGATGATATGTCTCCTTCCTCTGTTTTCATGGATCCCCCTCTCATGGGGGCTCAAATTGAGGCCCAAATTGAGACAGATTTAGTCCATTTTGTCATTGGTTGTAATCTTTTATGGTCTACCTTTCCCCATCCCTTTTCTCCTATTCTTACTCTACTCCCTTTCTTTTTTTTTTCTTTTTTTTTTTTTAAACAGGGCAATGGGGGTTAAGTGACTCGCCCAGGGTCACACAGCTAGTAAATGTCAAGTGTCTGAGGCCAGATTTGAACTTATGTCCTCCTGAATCTAGGGCTGGTACTTTATACACTGTGCCACCTAGCTGCCCCCTCCACTCCTTTTTAAACCCCACCGACAAACCAGGTCTCCAGTGTTCTCAGTCTCCCTTTCTTCCTCCACAAATGGGAATCTTGTTCACTGGCACAAGTTTATTTTGGTCAATAATTTGTTTAATGCCAAGTAACTAATTGACTTTACTATCTGTGGAGCTGAAGGAAGTCCTTATTCATTACCATCTGGAATCTTTTTTTTTTTTCCTTTTGAAGGAAACTCCAAATAATGCCAAACAAATTTGTGGAACTCAGGAGATAACTGAGACACCTTAGGTGGCCTAATTTATTTAGATTAACACTAAGTCTATCAGGAACTCAACTATTCTGTGTCAGTCTTGTGAAGTCTATGGAATTCTTGGAATAATTGGAGGAAATACTAAATTAGAGCTAGAGGCTAGTGAAAACAAAGATGTAATTTTTTCCACCCAAGTTCATAGGCACCCCCCCAATCTATTTATAGACTCCAGATTAAGAATCCCTGCATCATATCTTTTCCTTAGCATTAGACTCCTTAAGAAATTCCATCTATTGAACCTTTCAAGGTTTGCCAAGTGAATAGGTGGTGGTGTTTGGTCTTCGTTTTCAAAGAGGACCAATGGCATTATGGGATAATGTCTTGACTTATGTATGAACTTGATTGAAGTGTGGCAGAGTTGTACAAAGTAATAAGCCTCACTTTCTCTTCCAGGGCCACTGAAGTCCAACAGCAAGACAAAAGTCAAGTTGACTGGCGATGGCCCAAGATGCAGTGGATGACCTTGGCATCTTTGATGTCTGACCAAGCTCTATATGCCCCACAGTGCCTCCTTCAGCCACCTCCATTGGCTGGTGGAACAAATTGTTCTCATCTGCTCATTCATGTGGCAAGTCTTCCCATTTGGGGTATACAACCCCCAACTCACTTTTGGGTTTGAGACCTATAGGTTACCCTCAACCTGCTTTAGCCCATCTGCTGAAATGGTTTACGGGGCTGTGGCTGCTGAGTATGCTGTGTATGCTATGGATTCTTAAAGCCACAGGTGAGAAATGGGTGACAAGGGGATACCAAAGGTGGATAAGCAGCCCTAGAAAGGGTTTATTTAGTAAGTCCTCATACCAGAGCTGCTAGTCCTTGACTTTCCATAGAACACCAGTAGAAGGCTAAGTGTAAACTGCTGGTCTTATATAAACCTGAACCATACACAGATATCCTAAAATCTTAGATAAGAATCTTGTATGACCCCCAAATATGTTGGGGTGGGGAATAAACTAAGGCAAACCCTCTGATTTCTATCATCTTCCTGTTTTTGAATTTGGGGGAAGATAACAACACGACAGCTGGCTAACTATTATCCCCATAGTTGGTTTTAGCTGCAAAGATTAAGAGAATTTTCCAAATTGCCTATGTGGATGCATCCACAGAGGCTCAGCCACTCTTTTCAGGAGTGTGCCAAGGGTGTGACTGAAGGCATAGGCCAAGTGTAGGAGGGGAATCCAGGCTTAATCTTGTGACTTTTAAATGTTTAAAGTCTGCAAGGACTTATTCGGAAAACTTAACTGCTTTCATTGAAAACCTTTTGGCAGTGGCTTAAGGAGAGAGTATGAGAATTAAAAGTGTCACTGTCAGGAATACCAAATCCTTGCCTGGCACGAATCAGGATATTAGTGTTGGAAGGGATTCTAAAAGCCTTCTAGTTGAACTTATTCTTGAAAACAAATCCACTTTAAAACATCTCTGACCAGTGGCCCTTTAAAGGGTCTAACAAGAGGGAACCCATTGCCTTTCAAGGAACCTCTTCTACTTTTGGATAGTCCATCTGTTAGGAAGGGTTAATGAAATCTGCCTCTCTGCAGATTCCACCCACTCATTGACCAAAATAAACTGCAAGTTTGGGTTTGTACTGTCTGGGTTCAACTTTGGGGGCTTTTCACTAATCACACTTTTTCTGACTTCTTTCCCTCCCCTGCCCCCCACACCCCACACTCAGGAGTTCCCTAGGAACATCAGAATTTGGCTCTTGACTAAGTCTATAAAAAGGACTCTTAGCTCCTAGGTAAGCTAAAAAGAGAGCTGTAGGATTGGTTTTATTTCTTCTTGCAGAAGCATACAAGACACAAAGCACTCTCACTGAGTCAATGACTAGTTAAGGCAACTCTTTTTCACTCTCTGATGAGCCTTTGACTTCCCAGAGACCTACAAGGTTGGTCAGTCAGCTAGCATTTATTAAACACCTACTATGTGTCAGGCATTGTGCTAAGTGTTGGGGATACAAAGAGAGGCAAAAAATAAAAAGTCCCTGTTGTTAAGGAGCTCACAGCCTAATGGGGGAGTCAATATATAAATAACATATATGTACATATATGTATGCATATATGTAGGTATACACACATGTATACACATGTATATATATAATATTTTATACACACACATGATAAATTAATCATTCAGGCTTGTAGTCTTACACTAATTTGAGGTTTGTCTGCAAGGGAATAGCACTTGAGATTGCTAAATAGTAAAAAATAACTAACTAAATAAATAACTTAATAAATAAAATTATTAAATACCCCTCTAATGAGCTCCACCTGGGCCAGGGACCTATACAGTCCTCCAGACATAGTACTGTGCTAGGGTTGAGATCTTGCTGAAAAGGGAAAAGACTCAGGCTCACTGGTAAGTTGATCCCTTTCCCATGAAACTTTATAGTTCCTATAACCCATTGTATCAAACAAGCTCATGGCCCAAGTTTGAGTTCCACATTGTAGCTTTGTCTTTTGCTCTTCCTTGGCTCTAAGTCCTTCTTGATCCAAAGACTCTATGTTATATAGGATCTCCCACTCTGATTCTAGGGCACTTGGTCTAGAACTTCCTCTGTTGCTCTAATACTGCTTGTCTAGTCTGTGTTCCTGAAGTTCTCAGATTAGCTTCAGAACTTAGTACCATTCTTTGTAGTTCAGTTGTTTTCAATGATGTCCAGCTCTTTGTGATCTCATTTGGGGTTTTCTTGGCAAAGATACTAGAAGGGTTTGCCATTTCCTTCCCTGGCTCATTTTGCAGATGAGGAAACTGAGGCAAACAAGGTTAAGTGACTTGCCTAGGGACACACAGCTAGGAAGTATCTGAGGCTAGATTTCAACTCAGGAAGATAAGGCTTCCTTACTCCAGGCCCAGCACTGCTGAGCCACCTAGTTGTCCATTACCATTCTACCACTTTTCTATCTGCTGCCATCTCTGGGGTCATGTGCTTCCTTCTCTCCTGTTACCATGTGGTACACTGGAGGTGTTTTGTGAGTGTACTGGCTTTCCACTAAGGACCTGAATCTCCTCTCTGGGTATAGCCCTTCTCCTCTCAGTATCTCTTTAGCTCTCTATCAATCTGTTCTTGTTCTCCCTTTAAAAACAATTCCACCACTAAACTAAGGATACAATTAAAGTATTAACTTCATCAGGATTAATATTTTATGGGGTAATAAATAGCTATGAACTTCTTTATCAAAGAGGGGAGAACTCAGTGATGTTCAGGACAAGGTAATGCATATCTTTTCCTTTTTTTTTCTTTTTTTCAGGACAGTGAGGGTTAAGTGACTTGCCCAGGGTCACACAGCTAGAAAGTGTCAAGTTTCTGAGGTCAGATTTGAACTCATGTCCTCCTGAATCCAGGGCCAGTGCTTTATCCACTGAGCCATCTAGTTGCCCCCTGCATATCTTTTCAAAGAGACAATAGTGCTAGGACAAATGTCTTATATGTATTAATATCATTACAAAGAAATATTGAAGAGTGAAATGAGCAGAACCAAGAAAACACTGTATATAGTAATAGCAATATTATTTTAAGAATGATTTTAAATGATTAAGTCATTTTGATTATTATAAATACCCAAATTAACCATAAAGGAAAGAGGAAATAACCATAAAGGAAATGAGGAAAGATGCTATCTGCATCCAGAGGAAGAACTAGTAAATAGAAGTGTATATAGAATAACTTTACATATATATATATATATATATATATATACATGTGTTTATATATGTGTGTATACATATATACATACACATACACACATCTATATCTATCCATATCCATATCCATATCCATACCCATACCCATACCCATACCTATCTCTATCTCTATCTCTATCTCTATCTCTATCTCTGTCTCTGTCTCTGTCTCTATCTCTATCTCTATCTCTATCTCTATCTCCATCTCCATCTCCATCTCCATCTCCATCTCCATCTCCATCTCCATCTCTATGTATCCCTATTTGTGTCTAATGGTAGCCATCTCTGGGGAGGGTGAGGGGAGGGAAGAAAAAAAAGAGAAATTTACATGATAACTTTTTTTGTATATTTAGAGGGTATAGCAAGTCGCATATAATGGATTTGCAGTTTCATGTGCAATCATTTTTTATTATATTATGTTATGGAAATGCTCATTTTATTCCATAAATTAAAAAGAAAATTTTGTTTTTGTTCTTTTGTTTTATTTTGTTTTGTTTTTTTGTGGGACAATGGGGGTTAAGTGACTTGCCCAGGGTCACACAGCTAGTAAGTGTCAAGTGTCTGAGGCCCGATTTGAACTCAGGTCCTCCTGAATCCAGGACCAGTGCTTTGTCCATTGTGCCACCTAGCTGCCCCTGAAAATAATTTTTTTAAAAAGAAAAAAAAAACAGAGAATTAGCCTTGTCATGGTGTTCTCTCAGGAGGGCCTTATCGATCTCTGCAGAAACAGAAGCTCTCTTCCACCTGACAGTCCCTTAGATACTTGAAGCCTGCTATCATGACCTTTCTAAATCTTCTCTTTTCCACACTAAACATGCCAAGCTTTTTCAGTTGATCCTCTCATGGCATGATGTGAAGGGCCTTCACCATCTTGGTTGTCTCCCTCTGAATGCCCTCCAATGATCAGTGTCCTTTCTGAAATGGGTCACTCAGAACTTAATATGATACTCCAGTTGTGGTCTGACCAGGGCAGAGTAGAGTGGGACCATTACCATCTTTAGTCTTGGACACTATGTCTCTCAATGCCGCCTAAGATTGCATTGACTATTGTGGTTGATGTGTCATGCTGTTGGCTTACATAGATCTTTTTTCTGTGAGTCGACCAGCTCTTTTTTACACAAACTGCTATGTGGCCACCCATATCCCATCTTGTAGCATTGATGATCACAATTCAATTGAACTCTATTGAACTTAGTGGTGCTATTCTTTCCCCTAATGCTTCAGAGCATTAAACATTACTAGAAAGAGGAGAGAAATTAAGTATAGGCAAGAAAAAGCAAACTAATGCCTTCATGCTGAGATTTTAAATGAGCTGGAGAGTTGATGAGGCAAGGAGGTAGAGGGAGTTTGTTCCAGATGGCAGGATTCTGTGTGACTATTAATTAATAATTACCATAGGTAATTAAACATTAGTGAATTAATGGAGGCAGAGCATTTTGAGACCCTCTGCTGAAAGGCATATTCAACTAACAGCTAGCTCTGTTAGCTGTAATTTATAGTTTGTCCAATTGATACTGTGCTTTTGCTTGAGACTCTTTATGTATTGATTGCCTTAGAAAAGTGTAAGTGGAGAAATAATTCTTCTTCCTCTAAATTAGATCATAGATTTGGTGGTGGAAGGGACCTTAGAAATGATCTAATTCAACCCTTTTATTTTATAGAGGACAAAACTGAGATCCAGGGAGTTTAAATGACAAGCTTGAGCTCACACTGGTAATAAGTGGCAGAACCTGCATTTTAATATAGGCTCTTTGGTTCCAAATGCAGCACGATTTCTTTTGTTCCACAAACTTGCTTTATTTCTGAATTGAAAATAGCCCACATTTGTTTGAAGTTTGGACAGAGTGCTATGCATGAAACCTATAGGGAGAGAAGTTGTATTATATTATCTACAAAGTTTTTCTTTACCCATGCTTCCTTCATCCGTTTCCCTTCTAGTTAAACCTACTCTAGATTTAGATTCAAATTCATCAAACATTTCTTACACCCCTATTTGTTTCAAGGTATGAGAGCTGGAAAACAAAGATAAAATGGGACACAAAATCCTCTTCAAGTTTACAACAGGATCATTTAGAGTGGGGATGGGGAGATATGAAAAGTTTTTCAATGACAATAATATTGTACTTTGCAGGGTTGATGTGAGAATCAAGCAATATTTTAAAGTGTTGAGCACAGTGCCTGGCACGTAACAGGACCTATATAAATGTATATTCCTTTTTTCCTTCTCTCCCCTGATATAAGGCAGAATGCGATTGGCTCACATTAGTTATGTAGGCAAAATTCTAGGAGGAATATGAGGAAAACCTTCAATGGGAAAGAAAGGACCAAGAAAGGTTTCTTCTAGAAGGTATATGCCTGGATTGGACTTGGAAGAAATTTCAAGAGAAAGAGAAAGAGAGAGAGAGAGAGAGAGAGAGAGAGAGAGAGAGAGAGAGAGGGAGGGAGGGAGGGAGGGAGAGAGGGAGAGAGGGAGAGAGGGAGAGGGCGAGGGCAAGGGCGAGGGTGAGGGAGAGAGAGAGGGAGGGAGGAGTGGATAGAGTTTATTCTAGGCATGTTAGACAGTATACATAAAGATAAACCTGGGAAAAGACAGAATGAAAATTTTAAAACAATGGAATAGTTCAGTTTATTTGCCACATAGAGTGACCAAAGAAGAATAATATGAAGAAATGGGAAAAGTAGATTGGAGTGAGGTCAGAAGTTTATGCTGTATTTGGTAGGCATTCGGGAATCCTCTAAGCCTCTTTGAATATGTAGCATAGATTCTGGGGCCCAGTCTCCTATCTCATGTGTGGACTGGAAGGCTGGGTCCCCAGAGGATGTCTGGGGATGGCTAATTCTCCCCTCAGGATTCTAGGGGTAACCATGAGGGGTAAGAAATAGTTTTCTAAAGCTACTGCTTATGAGCCCCACCTTGTGTGCTCCTTCAATTATTGGTTAATATCAATTAGCTAGACAGACTTACTTAGCTTTTAAAGATAAAAATACTAAGTGCTCACTCTATGCCAGGCATTGTGCTAAGCACTATGGTTACCAATATAAGCTTACCCTCAAGGAGCTTATATTCTGATGGGTAAAAATAATATATAAAAGGGAACAGAAAGATAGGGGTGGGATACCTGCAAGGGGGCAATGATGCAAGGAGGTAGAGAAATCTGCTGAGTGAGGTGTGGAGTGAAGAGTGAAGTGGTCATGGCTTAGGTGCCTCATGAAATGGTGGTCCAGGCCAGGGACTCGCCAACCAAAAGAAGGGGCCTCAGGATAGAGGGTGAGAAGGCTGTTTTAGAAAAGAAACAGAAACTTTTCAAATATTAGAGCACTATATAAATGTGCAATATTATTACAATAATAATCATCAAGAAGTCATTGTGGCTTCTGCAAACATTGTTTCCTTTTCTAAGAGTTCATAAACCACAATGTATTCTAGAATCTTGCCAGGAATAAAAGTAGAGATCACTGGACTATAGTTTACAGGTACCATGTTTCTCTTTTTTGAAATGTAACACTTGCCCCTTTCCAGTCCTGAAGTACCTTCCCAATTTTCTAAGTAAGAATGGAAAAAGAGGAGACATATTTAAGAGATTTTGGAATTAGAATCATTAGGATTTGGAAACTTATTGGATATAGAGGAAGAAGAAAGAAGAGAACCCTGAAGTTTCAAGTCTTAGTGGGAGGATGGACAGTGGTGATCCATCTTGACATAAATAAACTAGACATCATTTGATGTGGAGAATATGACGAGGTTGCTTTTGGATATGTTGAACTCAAAGAGCTGATGGAACATTTGTGAGGACACATCAAACAGAGGTTTGGAACTATGAAAATAGAGCTCAGAGAGTGGTTGGGAGTAGAAATAAAGATCTGCAGGTTATCATGGAGGTAATGATCAATGTTTTGGGAGTGGATGAAATTTTCAATGAAGAGGGCATAAAGAGGGAAGAAAGTAGGGTCAATGAGAGAACCTCGGAGGATAGGCACTTTATTTGTTTATTTATTTATTTTGGTGAGGCAATGAGGGTTCAGTGACTTGCCCAGGGTCACACAGCTAGTAAGTGTCAAGTGTCTGAGGCCGGATTTGAACTCAGGTCCTCCTGAATCCAAAGCTGGTGCTTTATCCACTGCACCACCTAACTGCCCCTCAGGTTTTTTTGTTTTGTTTTGTTTTGTTTTTCAGCAGGGCAATGAGGGTTAAGTGACTTACCCAGGATCACACAGCTAGTAAGTATTGAGTGTCTGAGGCCAGATTTGAACTCATGTCCTTCTGAATCCAGGGCTGGTGGTTTACCCACTGTGCCACCTAGCTGCCCCTGGATAGGCACATTTTAAGAGAGAGAAAGAGTACCAAGAATTGTCAGAGAGAGGATCAGAAGATTGAAGTTTCAATGAAGCCAAGGGAAGATGAGAGAGGTGGTGATCAATGATGTCATGACATTGGAAGGTCAAGGAGGATGAGGACTGAGAAATGTCCAGTGCATTTGGCAATAGGCAGGTCTTTGGTGACCTTGGAGAGAGCAGTTTGGAGACAGAGTGGTGGAATGGAGGTCCATTGTATAGATTGAAGTGACCAAAGATGAGTAAGATCAAATTATACTGTGGTCCATCCTGAGCATTTCCAAACAATGACATCTACACTTTGGTCATCGCCCTCATGCTTCTCCCTTTGGAATCTGGACCCTATATAAACTCAATCTCCCAAGTAGTTTCCTGGCCATTTAAAAATCATAATCACCCTGCCACATACCCTCTTCTATTTTCCCTTTGTCCACTGTCTTTTCTCATTTCAGTTCCCTGAGGGGAGGCACTGTCTTGCTTATATTTCTATACCCTGCACAGACCAGTAATCACTTAATAAATGTTCTTTCATGTGTTACTTTTCATTTTAGTCATGGAGGCAGAAAATGTAAACAAAGACCTAGAATTGAGAGAGGACCCCTCTCTTCTCTTTGTCCCTATCTACATATGTGGGCCAAGTGGGTGGGGTGGGGCAAGGAAGAAAATGGCTATTCTTTAGGTCTTCAGTTTCAGCAGAACAGGGAAGTGCCAAATGTAAGGATAATATTGATTACAACATTTGACAAGTTTCTCATGATATGCTGGGGGACAAAATCAAAGCTATCTGGGCTGGATCAAAGTACAGGTAACTGGACTTTGTAGCTAGTCAAAGAAATGTATATTAATGTGGAAGAAGATTTCTAATACTGTGTTATAACACTCTATCCTTCAGCCTGCCCTGTTCAACAGTTTTAACAGTGACTTGGAAGAAGACTTAGATAGTTCATTCATCAGCTATGTATATGACAAAATAAAACAGACTCCCTGTTTTCCATAGCTAAGACCCAGCAAGGAAACTGTGCCCTGAGCTTGGCAGGACAACAATCCTTTGCGATCACCCTCTGGATGATCTCACCCTCTGGGCTAGTCACATAATTCACCAGGTGTTCTCTGATCAAAGACAAATACTGGACAAACTCAGAAAGTCCTGCAATGAATCAAACTTGTCACATGCTTGCTGTTCCCTCATTGTTAGGGCTACAGCTCACTGGGCAACCACTAGTACTAGTATTGAGATTTCCCCTTACTACCTTGTATGGGCCCCGACACATGTGTCTACAGCTCCTCCTTGATTGCAAGTCTTTTTCCTCACTCTGAAAATAAAACTTTAATTCCTGACTCTCCTGTCTCTGGCCTATTCTGTTAGGCTCTGGCCATTCATGGGTTAGAGGCGAGTTTTGATCTGGTTGACATATATGACACAAACCTGGGAGGAATAGCTAGCACATTGGGTGACAGTATTTAAAAGTATCTCAGACTGAAAACATTGGGCTGAAATGAATAATATGAAACCAGTAAGATAAAAGTATGGATAAATGTAAAGTCTTATATTTATATTTTTTTAAACTGCAATATATGGTATGGGGTCATCATTTGCCAAGAGTTTATGTGTAATGGGGACATAAGACTTTGCTATTATGTCAAAATAGCCAGCAGTTACCACTGGGTCCTATATCCTCTCTAGGGTCCTATTACTCCCTTGAGACTACTTTAGCAAGATATTAGGAAAACAAATCTTTGCAGCAAATTTCTCTGACATAGGTTTCATTTCTAAGATATATAGGGAACTGAATTAAATGTACCAGACTAAGAGTTATTCCTCAATTGATAAATGGTCAAAGGATGTGAATAGTGAAAAAAATCTGGGCTATCAATAGCCATATAAAAAAAAACACTTTAATCTCTAATAATCAGAGAAATGTAAAGTAAAACAACTTGGTGGTACCACTGCACATCCAACAGATTGGTTAAAATGACAAAAAAGGAAAATAAGAAATTCTGGAAGGACTGTGGGAAGAGAGGTATGCTAATGTAATGGTGTAGGGCTATGAGCTACTCCAACCATTCTGGACAACAATTTGGAACTATACCCAAAGGGCTATAGAACTGTGCATACCCTTTGATCCAGCAATACCACTGCTAGGTTTATATCCAAAAGATATCCCCCAAAAGAGAAAAAGACTTATTTGTACAAAAATATTTATAGCAACTCTTTCTGTGGTGGCTAAGAATTGGAAATCAAAGGAATGCCCATCAATTGGGGAATGGCTAAACAAATTGTGGTATGTGATGGTGATGGAATATTACCATGCTATAAGAAATGACAAGCAGGATGACTTCAGAAAGGCCTGGAAAGACATGTATGAAATGATGTATAGTGAAGTAAGCAGAACCAAGAGACAGCAATATTGTTTGATGAAGAACTGTGAATGACTTGACCATTCACAACAATACAATGATCTAAGACAATCCCAAAGGACTAATGGTCAAACATACTATCCACCTCAAAGAAAGAACTGATATTGATTGAACATAAATAGAAGCATGCTCTTTCATTCTTTTTCTTTGATTTAAGTTTTCTTGTACAAAATGATGGATATGATAATGTTTTACATAATTGCACATGTATAACCCATATCCGATTGCTTACTGTCTCAGGTAGGGGGAAGGAGAGGGAGGGATAAAATTTGGAACTCAAAACTATGAATAAAAACATTTTTTGTTTAAAACAAAACAGAACAACAACAACAAAAAGAATTAAGCATAAAAAAAAGAAAGACATAGGAACTCGGATCAACACCATGACCCACCATAATTCTAAGGGACTCATGAAGAAACATGCTATCCTCCTCCAGGTACAGAGCTGATGGACTCAGTGCAGACTGAAGCATGTTTTCTTTTCTTTTCTTTTTTCCTTCCTTCCATGGATAATGAGGAAATTTGTTTTCCACAACAGTACATATTTGGTTTTGTTTTTCTTGCCTTTCCAATGGGTAGGAAAGAGAGAGAGAGAGAGAGAGAGAGAGAGAGAGAGAGAGAGAGAGAGAGAGAGAGAGAGAGAGAGAGAGAGGAGAAGGAATTCATAACTGAAAATAAAATTGAATTTTAAAATAAAATTAATTTTAAAAAGAGACTTCTTTGGGGCAGCTAGGTGGCACAGTGGATAGAGCACTGGCCCTGGAGTCAGGAGGACCTGAGTTCAAATCCGGCCTCAGACACTTAACACTTAACTGACTGTGTGACCCTGGGCAAGTCACTTAACCCCAATTGCCTCACCAAAAACAAAAAGAGACTTCTTTGAAATTCAGGTAATTTGAATGGTATATCCCTTTCCTTTAGGGGTAGAATTGGTGATGGGGGAGGCTGGGAGAATGGAAAACAGAAAGATGAATGGAAACAGTGTGGTTGTTTTTCTGAGCCTGCACGACTCAGTGAGAATTTCTGGATGAGTGGAAGGGGTGAATCTTGCCCAAACACTGAGTAAGGGAAGAGGGAATGGAAACCCAATCATCATAATTTGGCTAAAGGTGTGTGTGTGGGGGGGGGCAAAAGGAGCAGGGAGATCTTCATGGTTGCCTAATCAAGCCCTTTTATAGAGAGGATGGAGACTGTGGGTACTAAGTGGGGGGAAGGGGAGACACATAGATATAAATGGATTGACTCAGAGACATTCCAACATTGGGTCAGTCCAAAAGAGTCAGAAATCTGTGAGCTGGCCTAAAGACATGTTGGCCTTAGTTATCTCATGATAAAAGAGATTTAACTCTCCCCAAGGAAGAAAAACAGTAGTGGGTGGATAGTGTTGCTCATAGCAGAGGCAATGAAGCAGGGTGATGGAGTCACACACCCTTGGCAGGAGTAGAAGACTGGAAAGAGAGAATGAGGTGAGGGAAACTCAGCATGAGCCAGAGAAAGAGCACAAAACATGCCTCGTGGATCTGGAAGCATTGGCAGCAGAGTAATTGGGTACCTAAGGTAAGGAGAAAAATATTTGTGTCAGGGGACAAGGGAACTGAAGGTGAGGTGAAAGTTTTAACTAAGGTATAAAGAGAACGACACCCCTGAAACTCACATCCCAATAGCTCTATGTTGGAACTGTAGGGGGTGCTAGAAAATGCCTCAGTTTCCCCTGGCTTCCTTTAAGGTTCAGCTCATATCTTTATTTTTTTATTTTATTTTATTTTTTTTAGTGAGGCAATTGGGGTTAAGTGACTTGCCCAGGGTCACACAGCTAGTAAGTGTTAAGTGTCTGAGGTCGGATTTGAACTCAGGTACTCCTGACTCCAGGGCCGGTGCTCTATCCACTGCGCCACCTAGCTGCCCCGCTCAGCTCATATCTTACCTTCTGCAAGATGCCTTTCCCAGTTCCTACAGGGGCTGCTTCTTCCCCTCCATCTGCTCTGAATTTATCAGATACATATCTAGTTATTTAAATGTTTTCTTCTTCATTAGAATGTAAGCTCCTAGAAGGTAGGTCCTGGTTTTGCCTTTTTTTTTTTGGCAACCCACCTCTTAGCATAATGCCTACCACATAGTGAGGATTTCATAGATGCTTGTTGACTGAGACCTGCTTACATTTCTGTCAACTCTGCCTTACCTCCTTATCTGTTACCATAAATGGTGCTCCATTCATGTTCTAACAACCTCTATGGATGTCTAGCCCTGCTTAGCCCTACTGATGGTAATAGAAATAATGTATTGGGAGTAAAGGGGCTGCTCAGATTTCTAAGGAGAGGCCATTTCTGCAGCACACATATAGAACCTTGGGAGTGAGTGTGAAAGGAAGCAACATGAACCTCATTTCACTCTCAGACATATTGCATTTTGGGTCTGGGGGAATTCTGTGTGAGTCATTTCCAGTTCAGAACACCCAGACTATAGTTAATGACTTGCGTTTTTATTGTGTAGAGAAATACTGAGCCCCATAGACTCATTCCCCAGCCTTTTTATTGTAGTTCAGTTGGCTCACCACTTCCCCCAACAAGTGGTGCCCCTTATGGGAGGTTTTGAAAATACCCTGGCCTGGCTCAGAGCCCAGCTGGCCTTAACACATTGCTATATGCTACACTTTCTTACCCATCATCATTGTTCAATGGTGAGCCCAACGGAAAATGACATATGCCTGATTTTGAATATCTGGATATCTCTTCTAAAGAGGTATTGTTGGTTTAGGCTCAGAATAGCAACTGGACCAGGAGGATGTGTCTTTAGAATCTTTTACTTGGACTAAGGTAGGTTTAAGGGCAGCTAGGTGCCACAGTAGATAGAGCACTGGGTTTGGAACTCATCTTCATGAGTTCAAATTTGGCTTCAGACACTTCAGTTCACCCTGTTTGCCTCAGTTCCTCATCTGTAAAAAAAAAAAAAAATGAGCTGGAAAAGGAAATGGCAAATCACTCCACTATCTTTGCCAAGAAAACTCTAAACTGAATCATGAAGAGTAGGACACAATTGAAACAATAACAAGAAAAGACAAGTTCATCCATTCAGGATTACTTGGCTTGCCTTAGCATCTGAATCCTTAAATACTTTGTATTATATTGTCTTGCTTTGTTATTTCGTTATCTTCAATTTTTTCCTAGTTGTTTCATGTATGCAAGTCTTATCTTCCCAGCTAGATATCAGGAACTGTCTCTTTTATTTGATAAGATCGCAGCATTCTAGACTTGGAAGGGTCTCAGTTGCCTCATCTATAAATAAGAGGGTTTGACCAGGTAGTTTTTGAAGTCCCATCTAGCTACAAACCTATGATTTTATAATTTTAAAAAAATGAGGCATAGAGAGGTGACTTACTCAGGGTCACAAAGAGAACCTGTGTTGAAGTAAGAAAAAAGAACCTGAATTTTCCAGTCTCTGTTGTATGTATTTGAACACACTTGTGCCTGCATTCACCTACTTTCTGCTCAGTGCCACAATATAGTATTTTCCTGTGACTATGTGAGAGGAGATGAGGGGATGGGTTTGACAAAGTTGGGGAAAAGGTGAGAAAGGAGCCTTTTGGGCTAGAGTAGTGAGTGCCATTTTCTTATGACACAGGAGGCACAGCTACTCCTCTTGTCTGCTTTTCCACAGACACAAGGTCTTTCCTGATTCTTTCCCCCCACCTCCAACCCACCTGTTAATGCCCCTTTATATTTACTTCATATATGTTTTGTGTAAATGGTGGAAACTTGTTTCCACAAATAGAGTATAAATTCCTTGATGTCAGGAATGGTTTTGTATTTAATCTTTGTTTTTTTCCAGCAACTAGAACAGTGTCTAGTGATTAATTATTGCTTAATGAATTCTTGTTGATTGATTCTTTTTTTCTTTTTCTTTTTCTTTTTTTTTTTTGCAGGCAATTGGGGTTAAGTGACTTGCCCAGGGTCACACAGCTAGTAAGTGTCAAATGTCTGAGGCCAGATTTGAACTCAGGTCCTCTTGAATCCAGGGCTGGTGCTTTATCCACTGTGCCACCTAGCTGCCCCTTGTTGATTGATTCTTATTGGTGGCAGATATATGCCCCCTTTCTACCTGTGGGCTGGTGGTTATCTCTCCACTACCACTTGGGCAATCCTTTGAGAAGTGGCCAGACCCTTAGTGACTGTAAGGGTTTTCAACACTTAATATTAAATATTAAATCAAATATTCTTTTAATCAACCATCAAAAATTTACTCTTTTTCCATAAAAATTTTTCTACAATCAACTTCTTTTTCATATTAAAAAAAGAAACATGTAAGAGGAAAATGTACAGATCATTTTAGATGATAGAATTGCCAAAGCTTCTGGGCTGGTGTCAATCAAGTCAATGGTGTGTGTGTGTGTGTGTGTGTGTGTGTGTGTTGTATCCAGTTCAGTTGTTTCAGATAAGGTAGAAGGAGAATTCTTAGAAACATTGTACCAGAAAGACACCCCCCCACCCCCAGCCCCGGGCACAATAGCCCAAATCTCACAGTCGTATTATTAATAAACAGTAGACCATACATTTGAGGTTTTCAGCAGCTTTGCCCAGATAAATATCTTTCCACACTGTGTTAGTTTTGACAGGATTAGTTAAGGAGTTCTGAATAAAAATCCCAGGATCCTTGTTGGCTAGCTTGTCTGTTAAAATACAATTTTATTTTTCCTTAGTTTTTGAGCTCACTGAGCCCCATGAAATGTTCTTGAATATATTGCTTCCTTGCCGACATAACCCAACCCAGGCCAGACTGTTGTATTTCAAAGAAGTAGACAGCTGTCCCCAGTGAGGGGATCCTAGGTGTTGGGGGGTAACTACATGAAAAGAGTCTATGCTTTTCTAGCATAATCTTGAAGTCTGGGGGCAGGGTATGAGAAGATTGTGTATAGTGAAGCTAGGATTGCTAAATAGTTCAAGCAGTATCTGGGTTGGGGGACCTAGAAAAGTGAGTTTCTCTTTTCTACTCCCAGAGTCAATGATGAGTGTATTTCTGGAAGCAGTAAGTATGGGGAAGAGAGTTTTGTAAATAATTACTTAGGAGTTTAGAAAAAAAAGTGTGTGTGTATATACACACATACACATGCATACATAAACAACACGTTTGATGGGGTAGGAGGTAAAAAAAACAAACAAGTGGGTGGGGTGAATTTTCTTGGGCAACTAAGCCAAAGTCTCTTCCATTTAGAACCTTCTAATGAAATGTGTGTAAATAGGATATCCTACAATCTATAATGGCAGCTTCCAGGGCTTGTGGACAGAGTAAGTTTTTTGGTCATTATCTATTGCTTTTACACTCCCTGCCCCCAGGCTGTGTAAGAGCAGCAAGATGGACTTAGTAGGTGGTCAGACAACTTGTGGGGTCTGAACATTTGCTGGGGATCATCCAGTTTGGAATTTAATTTGGTTTGAACTCTATGGTATCTTGTCTGGTGTTTTATTTCATAGGATTTGGTGGAAAAATATCTATATTAATCAAATGGTCCTTGTTTGCAGTGACCTCATCTTCCTCAATTCTTGGATATTGCTTACTCAGTGGTTCTGATATCTTGGGTTGAACCGGCAAACCTCATATGAAAACGAGGCCAAACTTCTGTAAGTTTCTTACCATTTACCTCTTAAAAGTTGGCATGAATTTTATATATATATATAAAAATCTTGTCTGATGCTTATCATTGGTGTGAACTTGGGCAAGTCACTTAACCTTGCTGAGCCTCAGTTTCCTCATATGAAAAAATAAAATGTGGACTAGATAACCCTTTGAATTCTCCACCAGCTCTAGACTGAGTATTTTGTGATCTATTACTGCTTCCAGCCTCTCTCCACATTAAGTACATTCTTTAGGATAACAAAAATCATCTCTCTCAAATATTGCTTTGCCATGTCACTCCTCAGCTTCCTATAAAATTGTCATTTACAAATCTAAACCCCCTCACCCTGGTCTTCAAAATGAGCACTTTCCACCAAATACTTTCCATTTCTCACACACACCATTCCAGTCAAGTAACATGTTTTTGGTCTCCTGCATCAGGCCAGGTAATAACTACTCCTGCTTCCGTTTTTGTAATCCATAGAATTCATCTTCTCCATAAACTTTCCCTGAGTGACTTCATCTAGCTGATATTGTTCCATTAACCCCTCATGCCCTTAGTTAGTTCACAGTAAATTAATTTGCATTTTTAAAGGTTCTTTTATATGTCTTCTTGTGACATTAGCCTCCTTGACATTTGACTCACTAGACACTCCATCTACTAAATGAATTTTCATAGGCTGTTCCTCATACCTGGAATTCTCTCCTTTCTCATCTCCACCTCCAGTATTCCCTGACTTCCCTCAAGCCCCACCCAGCTAAAATTCCATCTTCTATGGGAAGTCTTTTCCAGTCCCTCTTACTTCTGATACCTTCTCTTAATCATTTCCTATTTAATGTGTATATAGCTGTCTGCCTGTTGTCTGTCCCATTAGACTGTAAGCTCCTTGAGGGCAAGTACTATTTTCAACTTTCTCTGGATCCCCATTGCTTAGCACAGTGCTTGGCACATAGTAGGTGTGTGTTGACATGTTGACTTCTCTTTTTTCCTTTTCTTTCCCCTCAGGACAATGAGGGTTAAGTGACTTGCCCAGGGTCACACAGCCAGTAAGTGTCAAGTGTCTGAGGTCAGGTTTGAACTCAAGTCTTCCTGAATCCAGGGTCAGTGCTTTATCCGATGCACCACCTAGCTTCCCTGACTTGTTGACTTCTTATGTCTTTTTATGTGCCACATGTCTTTTCTCTTTAAACTCCACTGGGGTAAATGTGTCTTTTATTCTGTGATGTCTCTCCATAGCCATTAACAATGCTCTGCCTAAGTATTTTAATGAACAGGAGACTAAGCTGAGACTGCCAGAGAAGGGAAGGAGATCTTTAGAATAAAACATCCATTCACTTCTCAAGTTTCAATATTTTTACTGGGGGGAAAAGCTGCTGGTGGTTCAGGCAGTCTTATGACAATTTCCCCAGAGCCACACAGAGCATTGTAAATGCAGAGGTTTTGCTATATTGACATCTGTCATTCTAGCCAGGCCAGACGAGATCACCTGGCCAATGAAAAGACACACATTGAACAGTTGGGGGAAGGGAGGGAAGGGGAGGAGGAACATGGAATATAATGTAATAAATCAGCCTCAGAGGGAGGGTAAGTATCTGCCTGACAGGGCTAAAGCATGGCTAGCTCACATTTTCAGGTTTTTTTTGTTTGCCTTGAGAATTATTTAAAGCAAATCTATTCCTGAAAAGTGAAGTAGGGAACTAGAACAATTGTCCAGATAGTACGATGCCCCTCAAATATATGGTTCTTTATACTTTTGAGGGGGTTTGCCTATTTGGGGAGTGAAACACAGGAATCTAGGTGGATCAGGGACTTAAATTTTCCATAGGATCATCTAAACCCTAGCTTCTTAAACTGTGGGGGTTGCAAAAAAATTGGGCAACAGTAAAAGGTTATGTATACCTATTTTATATACCTATATACTTGGGGTCACATAAAATTTTTTTGGTGAAAAGGGGTTCTGAGTGGAAAAAGTTGTAAGAAACCCTGATCTAAAGCTCTTTCTTTGGCTATTACAAAGCATTTTCTAGAACATTATCTCATTTGATCTTCTTAACACCCTTGGGAAGTAGATAATATTTGTCGTATCTCCCACCCCTTCCCCATTTTATAAATGAGAAAACTGGGGTTGGCAGAGTCACAGCTAATAAAAATCAGTGTGGGAATCAAACCTAGCCCTTCCCACCCTGGTTTTGTTCCTAGAATCGTCACACTAGCTTCAGTGCCCCAATCCCTAGGAGACTCCTCTGGGTAGAACAAATGTTGTCATTCAGAATAATGGGAACTTGGCTCTCAAGGTTCTAACTCATTTAGCAAGAAGACATCAGGTAAAAAGTCAGAGAAAGTGGCCAATGGGTCTAGTCTCTCTCCTAATTCCTTCTAATTCCCTAATTAAAACAAAACAAATCAGCAGCAAGAATAACAAGTTCTACGAGACATTAAGAACCATTTTGTACTTCGCCTTGCATTCATTTCTTCTTTAGAGATTCTTGCAACTCCTTTCCAGTCTAGTCATGACCACATATTTGTGACTTAGAATCAGGAAGACCTGGGTTCAGATCCTCTCTTAGCCATTTACTAGCTGTTACACTCTGGGTAAATCATTTAATCTTTTCCATATCCAGTTTCCCCATCTGTAAATTGGGGCTAATAATAGTACCTATTTCATGGTGTTGTAAACAGCTAGATGGCAACCTGGAATCAGGAAGACTTGAGTTCAAATTCTGCTTCAGACACTTACTAGATGTACTTTACCTTGGACTAATGGTTCTTAGTAGGTCTTTTTATTATTGCTGCTGACTTATTTTGTTTTAATTAGGAAATGGGTTAGAAGGAATATGAGAGAGATTAGACCCATTGCCCACTTCCTTTTCCATTATACCTGATGTTTCCTAAATGTTTCCTTGCTAAATGAATGTCAAGCTCCAGGAGTTTTGGATAATTATATTTGTTCTACCTGGAGGAGTCACATAGAGATTTGGGTACTGAAGCTAGTGTGACATAATTGTAGTAACAAAACCCATGTGAGTCAAAGGAACCTTTCAGCAGGATATAGGAAGAATCATGATGGGTGAGTGGCAACACAATCTCTGAAGCTGTTGGATTCTCACTTTTCCTCATGCTCATTTGGGTTTGGGGTTAAGTTGTGTCTTGAACCAGGCTGGTGAGCAAGGCCTTATCAAATATAAGGGAAGGATATTGTCCCATGTCCTCCCTTTTCTATCCCCAAACCCCATTCCTCAGAATATCCTGAAGGCTCAGGCTCACCAGGCTTTATAATAAGAAGGATGGCATGGGGGGTGGGAGTGGTAGGAAGATTTATACAGGACAAGAGGATGGAAAAAGTGATGAATGGGAGAATTCCTCCCCACAGACCCACTCACAAGCACATCCACCTTGAAAATCACTTCATTTTGGCAGGTGGAGGGGGGCGGGGGAAGGGTGATGTCTAACTGTCTGACAGGCAGGGAGATGATATCTTAAACTGGTATATCACTTTGTCTTCACACACATTATCTCATTTGTTCCCCACAACTCTGGGGGGGCAGTAATAGCACTTTAGTAAATGTATCATATTATAAATGAGGAAATGGAGGCTCAGAGGTTTTCTCAAAGTCAGAGCCTGGGACTCAAACCTAATATCCTAAATGGGGAGCAGGGCAGTATAGTGGAAAGAGCCCTGTGCTGGGAGGGCGAGGTTACTGGGTTAAATCTCACCACTCTCCCTGCTTGGATGACCTTGGACAAGTCTCTGGGCCTCAGTTTCCTCATCTGTAAAGTGACAAGTAAGATTTAAATGGCCTCTCAGGCCTTTTCCAGCTCCAGATTCTGTGACGTCTAGAGGACCTTACAAGCTGGAAGAATCCATATTGTCTGAGTCTCTTTACCTTTATCTCCTTAGCCTTTTTTTTCCTGCTCTTGCTTCTGTCTTTATTCCTGCTTCTCCATATCTATTTCTGCTTCTATTCTTGTCTCCTTATCTTCCTTTCTTTCTCTCCCTCTACCAATCTCTATCCACCTTTGCTTCTATCCCTGTCCTTCTATCTTTCTAATGAGAGGTGACACTGAATGTGCCAGTAAGTTAGCGAGAACTTGATGTAGATTATTCATTCCTTCATCTGTTTATTTAATATCATTCCCAGGTGAAAAAACCAACACTCTTTACCCGTTCAAATCAGTACCTTCTCTGAAATGAACAGTCTTGGAGAGTTTTGGAGAAATTAATTGATTTGCCCAGGCTCACATTAGCTAGTATGTGCTGGAAGCAGCACTTGCACCCAGGTCTTCCTGCCTTCAACGTCAACTCTGTGTACTAGAACATGCTGATCTAGTGATTAAATTACCTTCTTTAGACTAAATATAATTACCAGGGTTGGGGAGGGGAGGTGATAAGGAAGAAGGGGATCTCCTGGGTCTTTGGAAAAGGGGCCAGGAGACAGATGGCAAGCCTGAAGAAGGGGAGAGATGGAGGGGGGGCAGGAGTTGGGAGACTGCTCTTACTCTAGAGATTAGCAACAACTCCTGCTATTTTCTGTTCTCAGTTAACAGAAGTGTGAGGACTGTTGTTCTTAATCCCACCCAGGATGGGGGTCCCCAAATAGGGGACTAGAATCATGCAATTGTCCTCCCTTTACCCCTCCATCTCTGCTCAACCCCAGTCCCACCCATGTCGATACATTGGATATGATGTTTATGGGCCACATATTTGAGTATAAATTTTTGTTGTTATTGTTCAGTCATGCCTGATTCTTCATGACTCCATTTAGGCTTTTCTTGGCAGAGATACTGGCATGGTTTGTAATTTTCTTTTCCAGATCATTTTATAGATGAGAAACTGAGACAAACAAGGTTAAATGACTTGCCCAGGGTCAGCTCATAAGCGCCCGAGGCCAGATTTGAACTCAGATCTTCCTGACTTCTTGCCCAGGGCTCTATCCACTCTTCCACCTAACCGCCTGTGTAATACATAGGAAGCAGATATGAGCCATAGGGATGAAGGCAGAGAAGGCAGGGTTATCCTATTTGCAGATGAAATAAAGCTAGGAAAGAGAGCTAATATGGTGCACGACAGAACCAGAACTCAAAATTATCTTGATAGATTTGGATGTCAGGCTCAAGCCAGTGAGATAAAGTTGCATAGAAATAAATGTAAAGTCTTAAAGGTTTGAAAAATAAATTGTCCAAATGTATAAAGAGGGGAACAGATATGGGGTAGTGGAAAGGTGACTAGGCTTGGAATCAGGAGATCTGGCTTCCAACTCCACATTCACCATTTAAATAGATGTGTCCCTTAGAAGGGCTCAGTTTCCTCAGCTGGAGAATGGAGATAGTGACTCTTGACCAACCTATTCTGTAAGATTTCAGAAGGGAGGAAAGCACTTTGTAAACCATAGAATACAAAATAAATCAGTATTGTTATTGCTGTTGTTATATAGAGGGATTGCTCACCAGAAGTTGACAGCTGTTTTTAAAATCCCATAACAATAAGGGAATAGTCTCTATAGCACAGGAGATGATGGCCCCATCATCCTTTGCCTTGACTAGTCCACATGTGGTGTATTGTATTTAATTTGGGGTGTCACATTTTAGGAAGCTGGAGCTTCCCATTATTCTATCTTCTGAGAAAAGCAACAAAGTTAGAGAAGATGCCATAAATTGTCTCAGAGTAACTGAGGCCACTGGGGATGTTCATCCTGAAGAAGAGAAGACTAGGGAATATGATAGATTTTCTTCTAATCTGGATGTTGTTATTGTTGAGTTGTTTCAGTCATGTCTGACTCTTTGTGACCCCTTTTGGGATTTGCTTGGCAGAGATACTGGAGTGGTTTGCCATTTCCTTCTCCAGCTCATTTTACAGATGAGGAAACTGAAGCAAACAGGGTAAAGTGACTTGCCCAGGGTCACACAGCTAGTAAGTGTCTGAGTCCAGATTTGAACTTAAGTCTTCCTGACTCCAGGCCAGGCACTCTATCCGCTGACTGCATCAGTTAGCTTCCCCTTATTATCTGGAAGAGGGATTCAATTTAGCCTGTGTAGCTCCAGAGAGCAGAACTAGAACCAAAGGTGAAAGTTACAGGAAGACAGATTTGGGCTCAATATACAGAATGGTCTTAGCCCTGGAGCTGTCCAACAATGGGACAGGTTCAGCTGCTTTCAGAGTGAGTTCTTGAGAGGGCTCAAGCAGTGACAAAGATGACCAGTCATCTCTTAGGTCATGGGATTTAGAGTGTTTCAAAACTGATAATCCTTGCATGATCAGGGAGAACTGAAGGAGTGTCTGATATAATTATGGAACACATGTTCAATATCTATAGAGCACATGTGATTTCAAGCATGTGGCTTGTGGATCTGAGAGGGCAGTCTCTTAGAACACTCAAGCCCCTTGGAGTCCTCTTGGCTGGGGGGTGTTAATGGTATTTTTTTGTTTGTTTGTTTTTTGTTTTTTTGCTTTTTTTAGTGAGGCAATTGGGTTTAAGTGACTTGCCCAGGGTCACACAGCTAGTAAGTGTCAAGTATCTGAGGCTGGATTTGAACTCAGGTCCTCCTGACTCCAGGGCCAGTGTGTTATCCATTGCACCACCTAGCTGCCCCCTGTTAATGGTATTTTATGTTTCCTTTGGACAGGATAAAAATGCTTGTCCCCACTCTTCTCCGACTCCCTCCCCTAACTTCCCCCCTCCCTGGCTGGTTCAGAATTCTCCCCAAACTGGCCAGGAACTTCAGTCACCATTATGTTCATGTCCCTCCCTCCAGCCCTCTCTGAGCCCTTCAATCACATTTCTGTCCCCATCACACCTACTGAAATTATTTTCTTCAAGATCATAGATTTAGAGCTGAAAGAAATATGGCAGCAATCTTGTCCTGCCCCCTCATTTTACAGATGAGAAAACTGAAGACCAGAAAGATTAAATGAACAAGGTTACACCAGCTTATGCATGTATCCCTTTAGAATTTACAAACCACTTCAGAGACATTATCTCATTTGACCCTCACAGCAACCCTTGGATGTAGATGCTATTGTCATCTCCCTGAAACTGAAGCTCAGAGAAGAGATGTTCTTCGCTCAGGGTCACACAGCTAAAAAGTATCTGAGGTAGGATTCAAACCCAGATACTCCCAACTTTAAGAGCCTGTGCTCTTAAAAATTCATGTTCTTTTAAAAAATGTTTGTGCAGCAATTAACACTATTGACCCCCCCCTTCTCTTTTCTGATACCTCTCCTTAGTTTCCAAAGCACTGATCTCTTTCATTTCTCCTCCTACCTTAGAAGAATCAGGAAAACCTGAGTTTAAATCTGTACTCAAACACTTACTAGCTCTGTGACCCTGGGCAGATCACTTAACCCCTACCTGCCTTAGTTTCCTCATCTGCAAAATGAGGATTAATAATTGTGCCTACCTCCCAAGATTATTGTGAAGACAAAATGAGATATTCACAAATAAGATATTATATTCTATACAAATGTTAGCTATTATTTTTATTGTGCTGATGATCAAATGAAATAATGTAAACCTTAAAGCAATTAACAATAATAAGATAAGTGGCATTTCTGGATTTACTGTGAAGTTCTCCAGGGCTGTAGTTCTTCGGTGTAGAGAACTGGTGTCATCCTGGGATTCAGGGTGACTTGGTTTTAGGTCCTGCCTCTGACTCATACTGGCTCTGTGCCCCTCGGCAAGTTGCTTAAATTTTCAGTGCCACAGGCAACCTTCAGGTACAATAAATTGCAGAACACCTGCTGAGATGTGCATTGGCAATGGGAGTTTCCTCTAACAATGAAATCACAGATCAGATCCCACCAAGCCCTCCAAAAGAAAAGTTCTCCATAGAAAGACAGTTAATACTACAATATGAATCCTGGAAATATATCTTTGATGGAGGTGGGGGTGTGGAAATGGCTATCACTAGTTTGTATGACAGAATGGGAAAACAAAGCTGGAGAGAGAAAATAACTGTCCATGTAGGGAAGACAGCAGGAAGAAACTAGCCATCAAACTTGGGTGATAAAACTAGCAGGGACTTTAGGGATTGGCCAGCCTCACTCCCTGCCAAAGTAGATATATTGCATTGAATCTAATCTTGTCACTAGAAGACCCAGGTTTGAAGTCCCAGTTTTGGAAATTGATGACTCTGTGGCCCTGGATGAGGTAACCTTTTCGAGCCCCAATTTCTTCATTTGTAAAATTGGGGCAGTAATACATGCACAACCTAATTTTTTTTTTGGTGAGGCAATTGGGGTTAAGTGACTTGCCCAGGGTCTCACAGCTAGTAAGTGTCAAGTGTCTGAGGCTGGATTTGAACTCAAGTACTCCTGAATCCAGGGTCCGTGCTTTATCCTCTGTACCACCTAGCTGCCCCAAGAAACATTTATTAAGCACTTACAATGTGCCAGGTATGGTATTAATTGCTGGGGATATAAAGAGTAGAAAAGAAGGCAGTGCCTACCTCCCAGTATTGTTGTAAGTGTTGTAAACTTTGAAGCCTTATAGAAAATGGCAGTGGTCATGGTTGCTGGGGAAAGAATCATGAATGGTGTCCAATTCAGTCTTTCCTTGAACTCTCCTAGCTTGGGGCAACTCGCCACTGAACGAGGGAGGTAGCCCATTCATTTCCATACAGCACTTAACTGTTAGGCATTTCATTAGTTCTAATTGTCAGGCAGATCAATCACATCTGAGTTGGAGAGAGAGAGCTTGCAAGGTTTGTTCTGCAGTCTCCTTATGCTGTGCTTTTTCATTGGCCATTAGAGTGAATGGCAGTGACACCTATGCCCAGCTGGGCTAAAGGCTTTTAATGCTGTTAATCCGTAATGAGTGCTGTGTACACCAGGGACATTTCTGAACTTCGGCTGAGGGGCTGAGGTTACAGAATAGCATTACACACACACACACACACACACACACACACACACACACACACACACACACCCCAAAACCCAAACATTTCAAATCTATAAGGTATGAAAGGATTTTTTTTTTTTAGCAGTATGACTTTTGTCCCTCACTACATTCAGGCATAATAAACACAGAGAAAACCACTGTGGAGGAGGTAGACAGACTGGAAAAACCATGCTGATTCTCTCAGGACTATGTGACCCCAGGTTCGATGATGAGTTTGGGGAAAGGAAGGCGTTTGTATGGCCTTCCTGTACTTTCTGTTGATCTGCAGCTTGGTATTACCTTTAATGAACCCACCAAACTGTAGCAAATTACATCATAAACTCCTGTAAGTGCTGTAAATCATTACTTTAGTTGGACTCTGGAAAGTGGCCAAGAAAGCCAATACAGGCCAGTCTGAGTTCAGCTCCAGCAGAGGATGTGGTAGATTTTTGTAGCTTTTGTGGTGTTTGTTTTTTTCCCCTTTCTTTCTTCTTTTCCCCTCAAACCTCTCACCTGCACCTACAAATCAAGCCTCTATTTGGCTTGAACCAGAGCCAAAATGACCTCAGAGGTCAGTGATGCGTGTCTGCTGGCCCGAGTCAAAACTACCCAGTGACCCTTATGTAAGGCATTCTTGTTATCTGAGAAAAGGACTATTCTCTCTGTAATAAACACTCCATGTGGTTGTGGTTGGTGATTTTTAAAAGAGGTGTGTCCCAAGGGCTGGGTGTTCCAGAGACCTGAACTCAAAGGCAAAACAGCTGCTTTCATTCAAAGATCCCAACTTGTTCTGCAAACAGTAACTAAGTCACCCAGCACCCATGAATGCTTTTTGAAAGTTGGGTGGGGCTGGGCCAAGACAGGTGAAATGCCTCTCTTGGCCTCTAACCAGTTCAAGGATAATGACCAAGTACATCTCCTGGGACAGTGCCCAGAACCTTGGGCTCCATTTCCCATTGTTTTATTTATTTTTATTCCATTTATACTCAATGAACAAATCTTCCACAATAGAAGAGAACAAGCTAAAGAATCAGGAGGAGTAAGTTATTTACCTAAGATTTTTCCTTCCCTGTACTTATCAACTAATTCCAGAGTCAGATAGAAAGAGAGAATTTCTAATTTTTGCTTGGCTCTAGGTTGAAGTGCTGGGATTGTACTCCAGCTCTCCAATAATGATGTGGTGGGCTCACCTGTCTATTTTAGATTAAGCTGAGCCTAACTTTTGGGAAAAGTTCCTGATCAGGAAGGAGTGCGTATAGTAATGTGGATAGGTTGGTATAAAGTGGCTTTATTCCCACTACCAATCTGGAATTAGGATATGAGATGATGAAAGAAAAGACCAAATAATTTCACTTCAATTTGCATGCTTCCTTCCTCAATTGAGGTGGAAGAGCATCATATTTTAAGGAAGTGGTTCCAGGACTCCCAGACAGATTTAGAAATATTCTTGCCCTGGCTAAAGTCTCCTTCCTTTCCTGTTTTGGTCTCAGACACTTGCTAGCTGTGTGACTGTGGGCAAGTCACTTAACCCCAATTGCCTTAAACATGCAGGGCTATCTCCAGTCATCCTGATATCTATCTTGTCATTGGACCCAGATAGCTCTGGAGCAGAGAGTGAGACTGGTGACCTTGCACAGTCCTTTGTCACTTAAATTCAATTCATTCCAAGTCATGACATCTGTCATGGTCCTTTTAGAGAATGAAGGACAGTTTTGCTCTGTTGGGGAAACAACTCAACTCTATATTATTCTTCTCCCAGATCCTTAATTTCCTTATCTTTTCACCAATCATACCTTGTCATACCCCAGCCCTGAATTACTCCCAACACTCACTTCCTTTGCTCCTGTTCACATGATGTTGAATGAAGCCAGAGGATATCATTACAAATGTATCTGATCTCAAGTAAGTCCTTTTTGCAGCAAGACAAACATTCTACTTCCATAATCAATTCACTTTCCTGCTCTCTTCAATGACTTTCAAACTTACTCTTCTCTCCTCATGCCTCTATACTATTCACCACAGTAGTTATACCAAACCTGTTTATCCCTCCTCCACCCTCTCTTATCTGAGGACCTCTCCACATATATAACTGCAGAAATGAGTTCATTTGCCTCCCACTTCTCCCCTTCTCTTTATCCCACCTCACTCAGACATCTCCCCTTGAGCCCACTATTGACTCCCTCACTCTTGTCTCAATTGAAGAGGTGGCCCTTCTCCTTGCTAATGCCAACCCTTTATATGCATTCTTAATTCCACCCCTCCTATCTTCTCCAGTAGATTGGCCCCACTATCATCCATATTCACTTTCTTATCTTTAATCATCCTTAATTGCTCCTTCTCTGCTAACTAGAAACACACCCATGCATGTCTTTCCAATCCTTAAAATACAACCTAGAAGACCCTTTCCCTCATCCCATATCTTTCATTCCCAACTTGGCTAGACTCTTTAATAAAGCCATCTACACTAGGTGTCACTACTTCTCTCACTCTGTTCTAAATCTCTGTAATCTAACTTCCAATCTCATTATTTAAGTGAAACTGCCTTTTTCAAAGTCACCAAGGATCTCTTAAGAGCCATATCTGATGGCTTTTCTCAATTCTCATCTGTTTCTGTAGCATTTGACACTGTTCTTTTCCATTCTTTTCCTGGGTATACTCTCTTCTCTAGATTTTCACTACACTAGTCTTTCCTGGTTCTCTTTCTGATTGTCTGATTGTCCTCAGTCTCTTTTGCTATAATTTTAATCAAGGTCACAAGACTATATTCATCATACAATATTGCTGTTACTATGTATGATGTTTTCCTGGTTCTGCTCAATTCGCTTTGGATCAATTCATATGAGTCTTTTCAGGTTTTTCTGAAATCAGCCTGTTCTTCATTTATTATAGATGAATTACCTTTTATACATCTTAAAATAGGTATCTTGTGGTGATCTCAATTCAACAGTTTGGAAAAAAATAACTCATCATCTTTCTCCCTCTACTAATTGTTCCCTCTTTCTAACTTCCCTATTATTGATTAGGCCATCACCATCATGCCAGTAATCTACTCACCCAACATTTTTAAGATGTTGCCAAATCCCATTGTTTCTACCTTCAAAACATCTCTTATGTATATTCCCTCCATTATTCTAGTTTAAGCCTTGATCACCACCTGCTTGGACTTTTGCAATAGCCTTCTAATTGGTGTCCTTGCCTCAATTCTCTCCCAAATATAATACGTCCTCTACTCAGCTGCTAAAACAATTTCCCAAAAGTACCAATCTAATCACATCATCCTTGTAACTCAGTAAACTCCAGTGTCTCTACATTACCTCCA
The DNA here is from genome assembly GCF_019393635.1 of Dromiciops gliroides. Taxonomy (NCBI): domain Eukaryota; kingdom Metazoa; phylum Chordata; class Mammalia; order Microbiotheria; family Microbiotheriidae; genus Dromiciops; species Dromiciops gliroides. The sequence continues at coordinate 149,577,764 of NC_057864.1, forward strand.
GAATCAAATATAAAATCTTCTCTTTGGAATTTAAAACTCATTACTACCTAGCTCCTTCCTTTTGTTGTTGTTCAGTTGTGTCCTACTCTTTTTTTTTTCCAGGGCAATGAGAGTTAAGTGACTTGCCCAGGGTCACACAGCTAGTGTTGTGTCTGAGGCCAGATTTGAACTTAGGTCCTCCTGATTCCACTGCACCACCTAGCTGCCTCTGTATCTTACTTTTCTTGACCCCATGGACCAATATGTTTTTTGTCTCCCCCCAAGATAACAGAGTGATTTGCTATTTCCTTCTCCAGTAAATTAAGGCAAACAGAGGTTAGGTGACTTGTCCAAGGTCACATAGCCAGTATGTGTCTGAGGCCATATTTGAACTCAGGTCTTCCTGATTCCAGGCCCAGTGCTCTAACCACTGAGCAAACCAGCTGCCTCAGTCTCTTCCTACTGCTTAGTGTTCTTATACTTCTTTCCACACACTCTGATCTATCTCCAGTGACCTAGTTGTTCCATTTTCTTTCCTTGAGTCTTTTCACTGGCTATTCCTCATGCTTGGAATACTCTCCCTCTTTACCTCTACTCCTAACTTTTCCGTGATTTCCTTCAATTTTTAGCTCAAATTCCACCTTCCATAGGAGGCCTGTTCTCCCTAATTGCTAAGTGCTTCCCTCCCCCACCCCCCCCACCCCCGAGATTTTTCTTCCATCTACTCTGTATATATTTTGTCTAGAAAGGATAGGGGCTGGATCTATGATTTCATTCATATAAATAACCTCCAGGCAAGGAAATTCTCTCTACCAAATCAGGTTGGTATCTTCTTACATCTTAGTGAATGATCAGAACACTGAGTGACCCAAATTATATAGCTAGTATGTGTCAGAAGAAAGACTTGAACTTCCAGGCTTTGTGGTTAGTTCTCTATCCACTATGCCATGTTGTATCCCATGTCTTATATTTACCTAGTTTTCTCACGTTATTGGAATGTGAGCTACTTGAAGGTAAGGACCATTTTTTTGGGGGGGGCAGGGCAATGAGGGTTAAGTGACTTGCCCAGGGTCACACAGCTAGCAAGTGTGAAGTGTCTGAGGCTGGATTTGAACTCAGGTCCTCCTGAATCCAGGGCTGGTGCTTTATTCACTGTGCCACCTAGCTGCCCCAGGTAGGGACTATTGAGGCACCTAGGTGGCACAGTGGATAGCGTACCAGTGCTGGAGTTGGGAAGGCCTGTACTGAAATATGGCCTCAGAAACTTTATTAGCTGTGTGACCCTGGACGAGTCACTGAACTACTCTTTGCCTCAGTTCCTTCAACTTTGTTGTGAGGATCAAATGAAATAACAATTATAAAACAGATACCACAGTATCTGGCACATAGTAGGAACTTTAAAAAAATGTTTATTTCCTTATTTCTTTTCTTTGTTTCCCAAGTGTTCAGCTTAGTGCTTGGCACATAACAAATCACTGAATAAAAACTTTTTGATTGACTACAGGACCAATTCCTTTGGAAATGACTGTTTTTCTAATTTGGTCTAGATGTAATTCTCTGAGGAATCAGATGATTTTCCTTAGCTAGAGACTTAGAAGCTTCATGCTTCCTTTCTCCAGGGACTGAGACCTCCTTACTCTGAAACACCCACCAACCACACTGGCCCTCTTCTACCATTGGTGAGTTTCTTCTGGGGCCTCCATTTTGGGCAAGGGCCCAGGTTTGCCAACCTTCATTCCCTTCCTCAATTTCCTTTTGCCTTTCTAGATTTCAATACCATGTCTCAGCTGCCTCTTACCCTGGAAATTTCCTCTGCACCTTGGGGCTTCTTGCCCTGGGACATCCATCCACCCCTGTGGCCTTCTCACCATGGGCATATGTGCTGTCTACTTCTCTTGTTGGTGAGTTCCTTCTGGGGTCTCCATTTTGAGGAGGTAGCCAAACTGGGCAAACTTCATTCTCTTCTTCTTCTTCTTCTTCTTCTTCTTCTTCTTCTTCTTCTTCTTCTTCTTCTTCTTCTTCTTCTTCTTCTTCTTCTTAGGGCAATGGGGATTAAGTGACTTGCCCAGGGTCACACCGCTAGTAAGTGTCAAGTGTCTGAGGCCAGATTTGAACTCAGGTACTCCTGAATCCAGGGCTGGTGCTTTATCCACTGTGCCACCTAGCTGCCCCCTCATTCCCTTCTTGGTTATGCTTTTTGACTTGTAGGACTTCAATACTTTGTTTCCTTAATTCTTGCTTCTCCTTTCCTTTTTGGTTTCTTTTCATGGGTTGTCTTTCCCCATCAGAATATAAACCCTGTGAGGGCAAAGAGTATTTCTTTTTTCTTGAATCTGTATCGCCAGGGCTTAGCACAGTATCTTGCACATAGTTGTTTCTTTGCTACTTAATAGAATAGCTTGATGATTCTAATAGAGGAACTCACAAGGGATTGTTGAAGCCCTCTGATGATGGTGGAGTCCTTCAGATGTAAACACTGAAGAAAACAAATGAGAAATTTAGTGGGAGCTTGTCCTTGGTTCTCTTAGCTAAGTCTCTGAAAGTCCTTTGGGGTAAAATAATTTTTATCTTTGCTTGAAGTTTCCAGAGACATTAACTAGAAGAAGGGGGGAAGAGAGAGAAAGAGAGAGGGGATGGGGGGGTGGGGAGAGAGAGAGAGAAAGAGAGAGAGAGAGAGAGAGAGAGAGAGAGAGAGTGAGCGAGAGCACGGGCACGCTAAAGAGGAAGAGGGGATGTGTTTTTAACCCTTTGAACATTATTGTTCTGTTTGGTTTTGGTTTTTTGGTGTTTTTGTTTTTTAAACAGGGCAATGAGGGTTAAGTGACTTGCCCAGGGTCACACAGTTAGTAACTGTCAAATGTCTGAGGCAGGATTTGAATTCAGGTCCTCCTGAATTCAGGGCCAGTGCTTTATCCACTGCCCCACCTTAACTGCCCCAAACACTATTGTTTAAAGAGTTGTAGGGATGTCACCAAATGAAGATTCATAAATTTGGCCAGAAAGCCTTGACAGGGGAAAATATCACAGCCTTTGGAGTTGGAGGACCTAGGCTCAGATCCTGCCTCTGTCATTTATTTCCTGTATGACCTTTGGTAAATCACTTATCTTTCCTGTGCCTCAGTTGCTCCTTTGTAGAATGAGGGGGCTGGATTAGCTGATCCTTTCTGAGGTCCTCTCTAGCTCTAAGTCTACGCCCTAGTGTCAGTTTCCTGGTGGAAAATGATACTTATTTATAGCTTTGCTGTCCTCAATCAGGTCCTCTCTACACATATGCCATATCCCTCTCACTCCTTTTGCAGACCAGCCCTTAGCTGGGAGGATACTAACTTGTTACTGGGGTCTTCCTGCTTTATCACCTACCTCATTCAGTCATCTTAACGTTGCTCTCTCTATCTGCATATGCCGTCATGCTTAGAAGGAAAGGTCTGTGCTATTCTCTAGTCCTTACCCCCTCAGATCACCACAGGCTTGACTAATGTCAGAGAGAAAATAGAGCCCCAAGGCCCCAGGCCTGGTTGGAGCAATAAGTGATGAACAAGTGGTAAGGGGACCTGACCCACTTTGTAGAGTCTACATCTCTCTCCCTCATTGTGCCCTGGGCCTGCCCAGCACAGAACTTGGCAGAATGCCTGTCTTGCTGCTTTGTGTCCCACTGTGAAGCTATTGTTTGGATGTGTCAGTGAGGATGAGCAAACCAGACAGTAAATTTGCCAAATGTCACAATTGGGAGTGTGAGTCCAACTGAAATAGGTGCAGGAGAGTGATGATTGCCTCCTTTCCTTTGTTAGGAATTGTAGTGATTCAGAGGCTAGCTGAGCAATGTGATTTCAGAAGGAGCCTAACTTGGGGAATTTATCCAGAGCCAGGAGGCATCAATCAATTCTTCTCTCACTTAGTGATTTTTGGCAAGTACTTCTATTCCTTCCCACTCACCTCTTCTACTGCTCCTTTCTTCCATGCTTCCCCCAAGTCACACAATCTGTATATATTCTGTTTTAAAGGACAGATAAGAAGTAGGTATGTCAGGTCCTTTCCATCTCTACATTTTTTTTTTTTTTGGTGAGGCAATTGGGGTTAAGTGATTTGCTCAGGGTCACACAGCTAGTAAGTGTCAAGTGTTTGAGGTCAAATTTGAACTCAGGTCCTCCTGACTCCAGGGCTGGTGCTCTATCCACTGCGCCACCTAGCTGCTCCTCTACATTTTAAAAATCCTAAATCACTGTGTTCTCTGTGAGTAACTTGCATATTACTAATACTTATAAATAATTCTCTTTACTTTATCACCTACCCACTAAGTGTGGGAGTTGCTCGGATCTCTTTTCTGGGTTCTTCTCTACACCCTCTCCCTTGGTAGGCTCATCAGTTTCCATGGACTTGCTTATTATCTTGACACAAATGACTCCTAAGTCAACATATCCAGGCCTAGTGTATCTCCTGGAACCTAGTTCTTTGTCATGAAATGTGTAATGAATCCTTTTTATATATGTGCTATTGGCACCTCAAGTTTAACATCCAAAACTGAATTCATGATCTACTACCCTAAACTATCATTCTTTTTTAAAAAAATAATAAACATTTTAATTTATAGTTTTGGGTTCCAATTTTTATCCCTCTTTCCCTCCCTCCACTCCCCCTTCCCTGAAGCAGCAAACAATCATATATGGGTTATACATGTATGATTATGTAAAACATTATCATATTTGTCATTTTCCTAAACTATCATTCTTCCTCTAAACTCCCTTATTTTTTGTGGGTACTATCATCCTTTCAGTCACCCAGACCTGAAAATTTGAAATCATCTTTGACTTTTCATTCTCTTTTATCCTCTATCTCCTTAGGAATCCTGTTGTTAGGCTTTAAGAGATTCTATCTCCACACTAGCCCATAAATCTATACCTTTTTCTTCATTCACATAGGTACTGTGCTAGTTAAAGCCCTTATTGCTTTTCTCCTAATTGGTCTACTTGCTTCCCGTCTCTCCCCTCCCATCCATTTTCTACACAGCTGTCAAAATAATATTTCTAAGGCCAAAGATGGACCACATCACTCCCTTGCCCCCAAACCGTTAATAACTCCATTATCTCTGGGATAAAATACAAATTCCTCAGCTTGGCGTTTAAGGCCCTCCAGAGTCCACCTTATTGGCTTTATTTTGTACTAAGGACTCAACTTTTCGGTCAACTTTAGCATTCCTCCTCTTGTCTCTATCCATCTGTTCAAGTTGTCTCCCATGCTGAAAACGATCCTTTTCTTCCTTCCAGGTTCAGCTCACAGGCCGCTAGGTCAAAGTCCCTAATGTTCTCTCCCTCCTCCCTTGAATTATACTTATTTGTGTGCATATTACATTCTTCTAGTTTAATGTTAGCTTCTGGAGGGCACCAACAGCCTTGTTCTTTGTCTTTGTATTCCCACTGTTTAAAATAGTGTCTTGAATATAGGGGATCCTAAATAATGTTTGTTGAATTTGTGTTTGAATCTCTTCCTGTAAATTCTGGTTTGGAGATATTTCTTTTCTTTTCTTTTCTTTTTTTTTTCAGTATTAGAACTCAGTACAGTCAGAGGAGTTGTTTACCCCTAGCAAAAAAAAAAAATATATGGTTGAAATTGGAAAGAAAAGACCAATGGAAAAGACCAGTGACTGAGATGGCCAAGACTAATGCCTCAGACAGCAGGCCCCTTGCTTCAAGGACTCAAATTGGGATTGGAGACTCAAACAACATACCTCTTGCCATCAGAACCTCATCTGAGGGACAGAACCAGAGTCTTAAATGGGAGGTCTCTCACCTCTAGGACCTAAGCGGTTACGTAACCTTTTATAGTCAAGGCCTTTTCTTGGAACTAACACCAGGCTTGCTATCCCTTCATCCCTAATAATAGTTAGCATTTATATAACACTTTACAATTTGCAAAGTGCTTTACATATATTGTCTCATTTAATCCCTACAATAGCATTGTGAGGTTAGTGCTATTATTAGCCTCATTTTATTGATAAGGAGGCAGAAATAGATGAAATGATTTGTCCAAAATTACATGGTTAAGTAAGCACCTGAGGCAGGATTTGAACTCCAAGCCCAGCTCTCTATCCACATCACCACCTAGTTCCCTAGGGTATGAAGTAACTTCCTGCTACAAAGTCTTCTGCCACCAAAGAGTCCTTGAAAACAAGAGAGTCAGGCTAAAAGTAGTATATCCCAGTACAATGACTAACATGTTCCAACATCTTCATCTAGTAATCTGGGTAATTAAAATTGCCTAATACCTAGGAACCATTCCCCTTAACCTGCTTCCATTTCTTACTCTTATCCCCATCTACACTGGCCCCACAGCTTGTCTAGCTTTGCCTTCCTTTTCCATTGTAACTTTTAGAATCTCTTGCATTTTGTTAACAAACTTTCTTCATCTTAGACCTTTTCCTTTCTCATTTCTCCCATCTTCTTACAGTCACTTCTGACTTTGCCCTCCATCCCCCCTCTGAAAACATGACATTATTTATGACCACCCTCTCCAATGTTGGATAAACTTTCTTTAATGTTGTCCAACACTCTAGATCATGGGGAAGAAGAAGAGGAATCCTCCTTGCTCTTGATTGTTGTTTCAAGACCTTCACGCTTCTATCCCCAGTACCTAGTGTCACTATGTCTATTGATTACTTATGTGTCTGAGATTCACTCTGTCCAGATATTTCAGCCTAACCTAACCCATTGCTTGACACCCATTGCCCCCTCCCAGGTCATTCTGAAGGAGATGAGTACTAGATCACATATCTTCCCCCCTCCCCCCTGCCACCATAAGTTGTGTCTATTCTTGGAATGCCACCTTCTTAATTCCATTCTAAAATAATCCTTTTATTTTTTCCAAGGTTCAGTCCAGGTGCCATGTTCTTTACAAAGCTTTCCCTGATGGTTCCTGTTGCTAATGCTTTCTCTTTCTTTAAATCACCTTTGTCTGTGCACATGTTATATTCCCACAGTAGTATATAAACCTCTTGAGGGCAGAAACTTTTTTCCCCGATCTAGTGCCTAGTTGATGGCTTACATATAGCAGTTGTTTAATATTTGCTGAACTGAATTGTTCAATTACTACATTCCTTTTTAACTGATCACAAACTATTCCTTTAATAACACCTTTTAGAGTGGGGCATCTAGGTGGTGCAGTGGATAAAGCACTGGCCCTGGATTCAGGAGGACCTGAGTTCAAATCCAGCCTCAGACACTTGACACTATCTGTGTGATCCTGGGCAAGTCACTTAACTCTCATTGCCCCACAAAACAAAACAAAATAATACCTTCTAGAATTTTGTCAAGTTAAGTTCAACAGTCTGTGTTCTGAGGACTCTACTTTCCCTCTTTTGAAAGTTGGGATAGTCACTCATCTTGAATTAAAAACTATTTCGTTGCTAACCAATACTTTAAAATATTCTGAAGTGAATATGGGGGAACTTACAGCCTTATTTATGAGAAGGTTGTAAAACCAGAGGTTATTTTTTTTAATTCATTTTAAGTGCAACTCTAAGTAAATATTGAGTAACCAGCTCTTAAGAAGAACTAGAGGAATTCATGATTGGAAAAATGTTCATTGAGGAATCTAACTGGGTGCTATCAAAATCATGGTGTTTACTTTTGACATCTTGCTCTTTTCTTTCCTACTCACAAGAGAAAAAATATGTGTGTGTGTGTGTGTGTGTAGGGGTCAGGGCACATGTGTGACAGAGGAGGGGGAGAGCCAAAATGTTGTTTGGACAGGCAAACATGGCCTTTTCCTACATGGAAGAAAAATGGTATTGTCTGGTAAAAAGGAGGTTTTAGAATTCTAAGTCTCAGAGTCCAGCAAGTAAGATTCAAGGTATTTCATTTTGATATGGACATAAAAAATTAAAGTAAGGAAATTTAAAGGGACACGTGAAATATAAATGGGAAAGTTAATTTTTTTCCATAAAAAAATTAGTACCAGATTAGAGCAATAAGAAATTATAGTTGAATTGTGGGAAGAAGCACATAATTTGTCCCTATGGTTTATATTTTTTAAAATCAAATTTGCTCTAGATTTCCTTTAAAAAAATTTTTTTTTTGCAGGGCAATGGGGGTTAAGTGACTTGTGACTTGTCCAGGGTCACACAGCTAGTAAATGTCAAGTGTCTGAGGTCGGATTTGAACTCAGGTCCTCCTGAATCTAGGACTGGTGCTTTGTCCACTACACGTAGATTTCCTTTTAAAATGTACTCAAACATGTAGCTACTAGTGATTAGCTAAAAGCAAAAAAATATTAATTTTAAAAAATAAAACCATATTTTTATAGAAAAATCTTCATTTAGTGAATCACATCCTCTGTGTCTCAGATACTTGGGTAAAATTAGGTGATTTGCTTGTAGAAAATACAATTTATTTTAGCATCATAGAATAAAGTGCTTTGTATCCTGTGAATCTAGAATCCTGGAAAAGGGAAAGAAAGATGAACCAGTTCAGACAAGATGAATTATCTTTGACAGACAGTTATTTACGATTTTGGTAGGTTCTTCCTTCCTTCCTTCCTTCCTTCCTTCCTTCCTTCCTTCCTTCCTTCCTTCCTTCCTTCCTTTCTTTCTTCCTTCCTTCCTTCCTTTCTCCAGAGACAGACTCCTCAAGCTCCTGTGGTTTCCCATTCCAAAACTTTATCATGTAAATAACTAAGCAATTCTCTTATTGTCCAATCAAAATGTCTTTTGCTTTCATTTAAAGCTTGTTATTTCCTCATGATCAGATTTTCCAACAGTTCGGCATCCTCCTCATTCAAAAATATGAAGGGAATAATGCAGTCTATCTTTTCTGATAAATAATTTTAGTTTCCTTAACCTTTTCTTTAGATATAATTTCTATACTTTTGGTCTTTTTTTTTTTGTTCTCCAAACTATCCAATTTCTCTTTATCTTTTGAATGGTGTGGTGACCCAAATAAGACCCAATCCTAGAATAAGGATTTGATCAATGAAGAGTGGGACGATGCCTCACTTTGTAGAAAAGATGTTCCCCTAAAGATAACCAGTTACATTGACTTTTAAAAAATTTAATCATTTGTGTATATCTGTGTGTACATTTCTCTCTCCACATATATATACATATACACACATATACATACACATACACACACACACACACACACACACACACATGTAAAGAACCTGAGGTTTTAAATTAATCCTGAAGTGTACTGGAACTAGCTCAGATTGGCTCCAGAGCTGATTGTTAAATTTTCAGCTTGAGCATTTATACCTCAGAAATCATCAAATTCTTAGAAATTCATTTTTTTATTCATTGTTTTGTTCATTGTCTAGATGTAAGAAAGTGATGGAGGGGCAGCTAGGTGGCACAGTAGATAGAGCTCCAGCCCTGGAGTCAGGAGGACCTGAGTTCAAAACCAGCCTCAGACACTTGATACTTACTAGCTGTGTGACCCTGGGCAAGTCACTTAACCCCAATTGCCTCACCAAAAAAAAATTATGGAGAAAATGCTAATAATGCAGATTAAATTTTAAAATGTGTCAGGCATATAACCCCCTCTTACCCCACCCCAGTCAGTTGATAAACATATAACAGGACACCTCACTGTGAATTGTATAACAAAGTAAAGAATTCATTCATACCACAAAGTATGTCAACTTAGTTCTATGAACTTAGGCCCTTTATATATCAGATTTTCACAAAATAGGGCATAATACTTGTGAAAAAGAAAGATACTTGTTACTAAAATAATACTGGAAATGATCATATGCCAGTATAGCCACCTAAGTTGGTCACCTTTGATGTAATTACCTGTAGGCCTTGATAAATAGCATATCTTATCAACTTGGGTGGCAGAGTTAGGGTGCTTAGAAGAAAATGTATTGTGACATCAAATACACAACTCTGACAGATTCTGCTCATTTTAAAGATTTCTTGCCATACTTTTAAGCCTCTTTGGTGGGTTCTTTTTATCCTCACATGGAAGGAATGTTACTCTAGACTTAATTAACCTGAAGGAGGATTTAAAGCTCCAACTTCCCCTTCTAGGGAAGATTAAGCTCTACCCAGACATCATTTATTCAGGGGCTCAATAATATTTAATATGACATTTAGTAATGACATATTTTAAAATGGAATGCTTAGGTAATCTTTAGAGATAGCTCTAGTCTTGATTATATTCTTCTCCTTTTGATGTACTTTTTTCTTTTCCTATCTTTATAAAATTATTTTACCAAACTATCCCAGTTTGGTAATCTAGTTTGACAGTTAATTTGTTTGTTTGTTTGTTTTTTGTGGGGCAATGAGGGTTAAATGACTTTCCCAGAGTCACACAGCTAGTAAGTGTCAAGTGTCTGAGGCTGGATTTGAACTCAGGTCCTCCTGAATCCAGGGCTGGTGCTTTACCCACTGCACCACCTAACTGCCCCAAGTTAATACTTTTTTTAAACATAATATCCATGAAATCAACTAATTAAATAAATATATCAAATAAAAACCAAATATTATTTAAAGTTTCAATTATTAGCAAAATAAAACCATATAACACTTCAATTCAGCAACATTTATTAAGTCCTAATATGTGCTAGCACCCAATGAGGAGTGGGGCATGGTGTTGAACTAGTTGACTCTATTTGCATCTAAGGTAGTTTATAAATGAATGGGAAAGGGACAGCTAGGTCATGCAGTGGATAAAGCACTGGCCCTGGATTCAGGAGGACCTGAGTTCAAATCTGACCTCAGACACTTGATATTAGCTGTGTGACCCTGGGCAAGTCACTTAACCCTTATTGCACTGCAAAAAAATTTAAAAATTTAAAAAATAAGTGAATGGGAAGCCTAACTGGATGAGGTGATAAGCATTCCATTTAAACTTTTTAGGAATGAGTTAATTAGATATACAGATAAGAGCTTGAGATAGAGTCAGAAGTCCTGGGTTTGGGTCCTTCTCTGCCATTTGCTAGCTGTGTTGTCATGGGTAAGTCATTCATTCTCTCTGAGTCTCAGTTTCTTCAGTTGTTAAGTGGGGATAATAATAATAATAATAATAATAATAATAATATTTTAGTTTTCTACCTTGGCAGGCTATTTTGTAGAGAGCATTTTGTAAAGTGTCGGGTAGTGTAATTAGTGTAGTATAATGTGTGTGTGTGTGTGTGTGTGTGTGTGAGAGAGAGAGAGAGAGAGAGAGAGAGAGAGAGAGAGAGAGAGTTATTTCCTCCCACCTCAGCCCAGTTGATAACAATCACAGAGAGGTGTTAATGTGCAGTACAAAGATGAGACTGTGTCCAATTTCTTTTTCTTTCTTTCTTTTTTTTTGTGAGGCAATTGGGGTTAAGTGACTTGCCCAGGGTCACATAGCCAGTAAGTGTTAAGTGTCTGAGGCCGGATTTGAACTCAGGTCCTCCTGACTCCAGGGCCGGTACTCTATCTACTGTGCCATCTAGCTGCCCCTGTGTCCAATTTCAAATTGTTGAAATACCCAGAGTTTTCCTTGATGGAATTATAAAGGGAAACCTACCCTCTTTGCCAGGCAAAAGACTGGCTACCCCCTTGGCAGCCTTTAAAACAGCTAAGCTTGTCAGCCCTAAAGATAGTCCAAGGCAAGGTGCAACTTCGTGGACTGTGACTCCTGCAACTTCAACTAGAGAGTAAGAGGGAAGGGGGTGGGGAGAGTATTTCTTCATCTCATTTCTCCCTTCCCCTCATTGACCATGGCATCTTTTTGTTTTGTTTTGTTTTGTTTTTTGGTGAGGCAGTTGGGGTTAAGTGACTTGCCCAGGGTCACACAGCTAGTAAGTGTTAAGTGTCTGAGGCCGGATTTGAACTCAGGTACTCCTGACTCCAGGGCTGGTGCTCTATCCACTTCGCCATCTAGCTGCCCCCATGGCATCTTGAAATAGAGCTACTGACCCAATGAGAAATAGCATATCTAGCTAGGAGAAGAGGTAGAGATAGGTAAAGGCAGGAAGCAGCCCAAGGGAACAAGAACCTTGGTAGTGGCACAGGAGAAAGGCAACCAAAGAATCAAACAAGATTTGTCTCTGGCATTTGGAAGCTGAGCTAAAGAGAGGAGTAGATCTAGGGAGTGTGGATGAATGACCCACCCTCCAGAGATTCTTTGCTCCAATGGGAGCAGTTTGAGTGAGGGGAGCCTGAGAAGAGAAAGTTATTCTCCTAGGGAACCCAAACCTCAAGAAGGGTGGATGGTTTTTGGGGGGAGAAGCTACATAATATCATAAATGTGAGCTGCCAGTGGTTACTTTATAATAAAAAGCTTAAAACTCTTATCTTCAAAGTTACTGATAGCTTCAGGGGTTACAGAAAATGAATGATAGATCTCATTGTTGTAACTTGTGTGGGAGGGGTAGCTAGGTGATGCAGTAGATAAAGCACCCGCCCTGGATTCAGGAGGACCTGAGTTCAAATCCAGCCTCAGACACTTACTAGCTGTGTGTGGGAGATGAAGTCTACTATGCAGGTAGTCCTAATTCCAATGTTTTTCAGATGATCAATTAATTACAGCCAAATACAGAAAGTCAGTGTATATTGGAAGCAGGTCTAGTTCTGCCTGTTATCTGCCTTTCCTACATGATATTAATGAATGTATTGGACAGCAAAGGGCTCAGGACAGATCACTGGGACATCCCTTTAGACACTGACGACTCCAGGTTGACATCCATCCAGTAATGACTACTCTTTGGTTACAGTGGTTCAATAAAACTATTTCTGTTTTTTCCTGACTGTAGAGTCAAGATGCTGCTTCTATTTTCAGATCTAGTCATTCTATTAATTCATTGTGCATGAATTGGGGGAAGCTATAGCCAGAAATGTTTATGATGCAAAAACAAAAGACATAAGTAATGTTGCAAAAGAATGTTAGCCTGGTACCAGTGTGAAGCATGGTTCAAAAGAACTGTTACATTGGACAAGTAACTTCTCTTCCCTGGGCCTCAGTATCTTCATCTGTAAAATGAGATGGGACTACATGATTTCTTTCTTTCTTGTTTTTTTGGTGAGGCAATTGGGGTTAAGTGACTTGCCCAGGGTCACATAGCTAGTATGTGTCAAGTGTCTGAGGCTGGATTTGAACTCAGGTCCTCCTGACTCCAGGGCCAGTACTCTATCCACTGTGCCACCTAGCCGCCCACGGGACTACATGATTTCTAAGCTGACCGCCAGGTCTTGTGTCTGTCCTTAACATAATCTAGACTTGAGGGACTGAGTACCTAAATAAGAGTAACCGTCTTGGGGATGGCTAGGTGGCACAGTGGATAGTGTACCGGCCCTGGAGTCAGGAGGACGTGAGTTCAAATCAGGCCTCAGACACTTGACACATACTAGCTGTGTGACCCTGGGCAAGTCACTTAACCCTCAGTGCCCTGCAAAAACAAAAACAAACAAAAAAGAGTAATTGTCTTAAGGTTGAATAGGACTAATAGAATTGGTCAAATTTCTTAAGTTCTGTGAGATGTATGTGTGTGTATACACACATATACATATGTATTTATACATGCATATACACACATTATAGATAGGCTCTCATGTCCTCTTTTCTTACATTCTTTAGAAAAGAGACATAGGTCTTTATATTAAAAAGTTACATCTGATCACACTCATACTATGGTGTGATTTTTGATGCCCCCCCCATTTAATTCAGGAGGGAAAAAAAATGTCCATATGTAAAAGTTTCCTATACAAAGTTTCAGCCTGGGTGATCTGAATTTTACAGAAGAATTAGAAACTTATGAAAACAGAAGTTTATAGTAACAACTGTCACTGTTAATTACGGCAGCCTTTGGAAATGCACCCACTGTGATCTAAATGGACACTTGGCTGAGATAGCACAGTTCTCCTTACAGGGCCAATGTCAGATTCAAATGAAATTTCTGAGTTGCTCAGAAAGTTTGCACTGTGTGAATCCTTCCTGGAAAAGGAAGGTGTTAACAGAATAGCTAGAGGAATTTATTTTGCTTTCAGCCCATAGATTGTGAGAGTCACTGAAGTACAAGGACAAGAAACTTCAAAGTGATTCGTTGCCATCCTTTTGGTGTCAATCAATCTGGAGAGTTTTCTGGCACTTCTTTATTTCATTTAGATTGGGAGAGGAACAGAAAAGAGAAGCAGAAGCCTGGGATGGCAATGGTTTATTTGAGTGCAGAGAAGCTCATCCAATTTTGAATCATCCAAAATAGTTTGGATCTGACTTGAATCTTGGATTTAGGTCAAAGAATAATTCAATTCAATAAGCATTTATTAAATGCATATTATGTGCAAGGCACTGTCCAAGTCAACCCTGTGAAGTCTAAAACAGGGTGATAGCGTGAGTAAGTAGTCTCAATGTTAAAAACCTGCCAGTGTTTATTATTAGATTTCTCTATTTCTCTCTCTGTGTGTCTCTGTCTGTTTCTGTCTCCTTCTTTTCCTCTCCCCTCTTTCTCTACCTTTCCCCCTTTTTCTCCTCTCCCCCCTCTCCCTCCCCCCTTCTCTCTCCCTTTCCCCTTCCTCCTTTCTTCCCGGCTCCCTTTCCCTCTTTCTCTCTCTCCCTTTCCCACACCCCCTTCTCTCCTCTCCCTTCTTTCCCCTTTCTCCCTCTCTCTCTCTTCCCCTGCTCTCCCCCTTTCTCCTTTTCCCCTTCTCTTCCTTTCCTTCCCCCATTTCTCCTCTCTCTCTCTCTCTCTCTCTCTCTCTCTCTTTCTCTCTCTCTCTCTCTCTCTCTCTCTCTCTGTTTCTCTCTCCATGTGTCTGTCTCTCTCTGCATCTTTCTGTCTCTCTGTCTCTGTGTCTGTTTCTCTCTTTGTGTGTCTGTTTCTGTGTCTGTCTGTCTGTCTCTGTCTCTCTCCTTGCCCCACTTCTTGCTTTCCTACTACTACTCCATACCCAATAAAAGGCATTATGGAATAGTGGACAGAGAGCTGGCCCCAGGGTGAAGAAAAACTCCCTCTTCTGATACACATTGGTTATATGACCCTGGGAGATTCACTTCACTTCTCAGTGCCCCCAGACAATTCTCTAAGACTATAAATTGCAGAGCAATTGCTGATCAGCTTTGGTGGGGAAAATCTCCTCATCTGGAGTTCCCTATACTAATAGAATTCATAGTTCCCATCTAGACCAATTATCAATTCCCTCTCTCCCAACTCCCAATAGGCTTTCCTTTATTTTAGTAGAAAAAACCCTAAATCATTGAGGTACTATTTTGTCCTGGTGGTCAAAAATTTAGGTCTTACTAAGGACTGCCTGACCATTGAACACAAAATCTTAGGTTCATTTTCTTCTACCTTTACATCTATTTTTGATGGAAGTTTGTTACAGTAGAGTGATGCTCTCCCCAAAACATACACTATGCATTTTGAGTCTCTTCTTTAAATTTTCATTAATAGAATATTGATCCCCAAATAGAGAGTCCTGGGTTATAGTGTTGATGTGTTTGGGAGATGACTGAATGTAAAATGTGAGAGGGAATTTGCATTACCAAAGGAGGCAACACACATTAATAATTCTATTTGGTGTTTAAGTCTAAGAAGATATGAGCTGTCAAAATGCTTTACCTTTATAAATTGTGAGGCACTTTCATATATATATATTTTACCTCATTACTTCCTTACAATCCTGTGGGGAAATGTGATTATCAATTCCTGAGTAAGAGGTAGAAAAAGAAGGCAGAGTATATGCAAGTATATGGGAAACTAGGTGGCACCATAGTAGAGTGCAGAGCCTGAAGTCAGGAAGACTCATTTTCCCGAGTTCAAATGTGGCCTCAAACACTTACCAGCCAGTGTGACCCTGGGCAAGTCACTTAACACTGTCTGCCTCAGTTTCCTCATCTGTAAAATGAACCAGAGAAGGAAATGGCAAATCACTCCAGTATCGTTGTCTAGAAAACCAGAAATCTAGTCACGAAGAGTTGGACATGACTGAAAAAAAAAAAAAAAGACAACAACAATATGTGAGTGGTGATATTGGATCCCAAGTCTGACCTAATAATGGTCAAAACAGGGATTGGTGGATTCCTGAGTTCTGTCTGGTTATAGAAGGATGAATAAATATCCCTTTCTTTACTTCTGAATAATAATTCCTAAAGAAACTGGGAACAATTTGTGCAGATGAAAAATGGGTTTTTGTGTGCTTAGAAAAAAGACAAGTATGTTGTAGGAGGCTCTCCTGGCTAACTCCACTTCCATCTGTTTGTACCCTTACTCTCTACACCTTCAACCTTCAGTTTTTATTTTTATTCAAACAATTTTATTTTTGTTCAGAAATGAAAATCTACCTTCTCTCACTCCTACCCATTCCCTCAATTGAAAAAGAAAGAAAAGCAAAACTCTTGTTACAAATTTGCAAAGTCAAGCAAAACCAATTCTTGTATTGGCTGTGTCCAAAAAATATGACTAATTTTGCACCCTGAGTAGATCACCTCTGTCAGAAGGTGAATAGCATGCTTCATCATTGTTTCTTTGGAATTGTGGCTAAACACTGAAAGATCAAAGTTTTTGGTTTTTTTTACAATATTATTGTCATCATATAAATAAGTTTCTCCCCCTACTGGTTCTGCTTACTTCATTCTATATCAGTTTATACATTTCCCTAAATTGTCCCCTTCCTTATTTCCTATACCACAGTAGTTTTTCATTACATTCATATATCATTACGTCTTTATCCATTCTCCAATTGATGGGTGCCCTCTTAGTTTCCAGTTCTTTGCTACACAAAAAGAGCTGCTATAAACATTTCTGTATATAAGGGACTGATCGCTCTTTCTTTGATCTCTTTGGAGTATAAAACTAATAGTGGCATCAATCAGTCAAAGGGTATGCATGGTTTAGTAACTTTTTGGGCTTAGTTCCAAATTATTTTCCAGAATGGCTGGACCAGTTTACAATTCCACAAGCAGTGCATTAATGTCACTATTTTCCCACAGCTCCCTGCAGCATTTGTCATTTTCTTTTATTGTCAACTTTACCAATCTGATTTATGTGTTCTGTTTTTTAAATTTTCTGGTTAAGAGATGTTATCAGATAAATTTCCTGTTAAAATATTCATAAAATATATGAATCTACTTTTATGCCTTAGTAAATAGAGAATAGAAAAAATGCATCTTCAAGCCTTTTGAGTCACTTAGGATTAATTTAATTTGTTCAATCATTATTTACTGAGTACCTACTATGTACAAGACATTGTACTAGGACATGTGATGGAACCAAAAATGAATAAAATGGTCCCTTTCTCCCAGGAATTTTTATTCTAGTAGTTTTGTTTTGTTTTTTTAAGTGAGGCAATTAGGGTTAAGTGACTTGCCCAGGGTCACACCACTAGTACATGTTAAGCGTCTGAGGCTGGATTTGAACTCAGGTACTCCTGACTCCAGGGCCAGTGCTCTATCCACTGCGCCATCTAGCTGCCCCTATTCTAGTAGTTTTAATCTAATTTTTAAATCTAGTTTTTAATCTAGTAGTAATTTAATATAGAGGGATAATCGGCTAATTTTAATTTAGAATTTGTTATGCATCAAATATTAAAAAGGAGAGTTAGCATATTGTGGAAGGGTACTGGATGGGTTGGGGGGAGGGGGTGTCAGTAGACTTAATAGCTAGTTGTAGGGTAGTGTACTGAGCATTTGATTTAGAGTCAGATCTGGGTTTGAACCTCAGCTCTGCTGAATGATCTCAAGTAAACCACTAAACTTCCTATGCATTAGTTTCCTTACCTTTCTTCAGACAGATGATTGCTCTGTGCTCTAATGTCCTTATCTGTAAAGTAGAAATAATGCCTTTAGTATCTATCTCACTTTACTATCTAAAGTGCCCTTTAGTACCTACTTCACATCTACTATGTCTGGCACATAGTAGGAACCATAGAAATGCTAGCTATTGTTGTTGTTGTTGTTATTAAATTAACATTATCTGCATTTTATTGTATTTGTATTTATTTTGCTATTTCCCAATTATATTTTAATTTGAACCAGGCTGTACTCCAGAGTATTGCATGTTTGAGACCTCTAGTCTAAAGCATCCAGAGGTCAAATAACTAGTAGGTAACCAATCAGTAGGTGTTGGAGGTAGGGCTTGAAATCTAGGTCTTCCTGACATGAGTCTGGTTCTTTAGCCACTCCACTCAGCTGCCTCTCATTAAAGGAAAGAGGATTAAAAGAAGGAATATTAAATATGGCACTAGTTCATAAGAGATTAAAGGAAAACAGCTTATAAGACAGACTATAGCAAAGTGCAAAACTGTGTCTATGATTACAATATTTAATAATCTTGAGGTATAGAACCAGATTTTTTGGGGAAAATGAATGGATTCCATAGGGTTATATCTTAGTGAGCAAGGAGGGAAATGTGTGTTTGTATTCAAATCAGTATATTAGAGCTAGAGGGAAAGTTAGGGAGGAGAGAAATCTATGTGAGCTGAAGCCAGAGGTGGGACCTCTGCTGGGTCCTGAAGAATATTCATTGTTGTTGTTCCTCCTCCATTGAAAAGAACCAATGACATCACCGGGTAATGCCTTGACTTGCACCTGAATTGGATTTCAGTGAGGCAGAGTTGCACATAGTTGTCAGCCTCACTCTCTCTTCTTGAATCCTCAAAAGTTCAGTGGCAAGACAAAAGTCAAAATATGGCAATACTTTGCATAATCATACATGTATAATCCATATCTGATTGCTTATTGCCTCAGGGACGGGGAAGGGGAGGGAGGGATAAAAATTGGAACCCAAAAGTATAAATAAAAATGTTTATTACACTAAAAAAAAAAAAGACAAAAGTCAAGACAACTGGCAATGGTCCAGGATGCAATGAATGACCTTGGCATTTTCAACATCTAACCAAGCTCTAGACACTTGGCCATTGGAACAACCAGGGTAAGTCTTTACATACTTGAGGTAGATATCCACTTAACTCATCAATGGGTTTGAAGCCTGTTGGTTGCCCTCAACCTACTTTAGCCAGTCTGCTGAGATGGTTTTACTGGGGTGTGGCTGCTGCACAGGCTACAACTTCTTGGAGCTACGGGTGAGAGTTGGGTGAAAGGTGGATACCAAAGGTGAATGAGTAGCCCTAAAAATGGCTTGGTGAGCTCTTACACAAGAGGTGCTCATCCTCCCCAAACACCCCACATACCCCTAATTTAGATAAAAGGGAGGAGAGAAGAGAGCATGCCAGTATAAAGGAGCATCATGAATAGAAAAACAGATACCATAGAGAAATGGGCATTTTGAACATCAGTTCTCAGTATATAGAATTGAAGATGCATTAAGTGAAGGAAATTAGAAGCCATATCTTGGGAGTCATCTAAAAACAAACAAAATCCCTTTATATCATATTCTTCAAGGATCAGATACAAACTCCTTTGGCATTTAAGGCTCTGAGTATTTGAATGAAGGTCAATAAAGCAAGAAACAGAAGTGATTTTATCATTAGAGTACACAACAGACCACTTGGACAGAAAGAGAAATAGGTGAGTATTTGGAAACAGCCCATAAGCCTGACACAGAAGCATGATATAGCAATATTGGGGAACTTTAATATCTATTAGAACTCTTTCTGGTAAATGCATAGCAGTTGATAACTTTTTGCCTCACCTTAGTGATAACTTAATCCTTCTAAAGGTAGAGAAACCAACAAGGGGAAATTCTGTTCTAAATCTGATTGGTTTTTTCTTTCTTTTTTTTTTTTTCCTAGATCTGATTCTTATCATCAGGGAAGAACTAGTTGCTGGGGTGGAGATGATAGAAATCCTGGGCAGAAGGGACCACTTCATCGTAGAATTTGTGATAAAGGAGAAGAAATCCTGTCATGGTCTGACATGCAAAGAACTTCCAGAGCATCTCTCCCATCTAACCTTCTCTCTTTACTCACATAGTCACCACTTTAGTCCAGGTCGCCATCACCTTTCACCTAGATGATTGTAAGAGCCTCCTAATTGTTCTCCCTGCCTTGAGTTTCTTTCTCCTCATTCCAGTCTTTCCTACACATGCAGCTGCCAAAGGGAGGTTCCTTAGATGGTGATCTGACCATGTCATTCCCCAACTCAGTAAACTCCAGTGGCCTCCTATTGTCCCTATACTCTTCTGTTTGGCATTTAAAGCTCCATACAATGTGGTCCCAACCTATCTTTACAGCCTCAGCAGACATTCCTCTCCTTCCAGTACTCTGAAATGCAATCATACTGGTCTCATCTCTAATTCTTACACATGGCATTCCATCTCCCATCCCCATCCTTTTACAGTGGCTGACCTCCTGATCTGAATACTCCTCACCACCACCTTCTAGAATCCCCCTTTTTTCCTTTAAGTCACAACTCAAACAACTCTTTTTACATGAAGCCTTTTCTCATTCCCGCAATTCTAGTGCCCTTTCTCCTTTATATTTTTCTTTATGTTTATTCTGTACAAACTTATTATATGTACTAGCCATCTCCCCTGTGAGAATGCAAAACAATTGAGAATAGGATGAGAGTAGGAACAGACAATTACTAGCTGTGTGACCCTGGTAAAGTCCCTTAACCCTGTTTGCCTCAGTTTCTTCATCTGTAAAATGAGCTAGAGAAGGAAATGGCAAACTACTCTAGTATCTTTGCCAAGAAAACCCCAAATGGGTTCATAAAGAGTCAGATATGACTGAAACAACTGAACAACAAAACAAAAATCCAGAGGGAGATAACTAGGGTGGTGAAGTACCTTAAATCCATGCCATATGAGAATTAGTTGAAGGAACTAGGCATCTTTAACTTGAAGAAAAGGTTACAAAACTTGGCTCCTACCTATCTTTTCAGGTCCCTTGAGGGACAGGATAGTGGCCATTAAATGTTTGAAGAACTATAACTTGGAGAAGAGATCAAAAGCTTATTCTTTTTGGTCCCAGAGGTCAAACTAGGAGTAAGGGATGGAAGTTACAAAGATAAAAAACAATTAAGTTTGATGTCCAGTTGTTGCTGTTTAAAAAGAAAACAACTGTATTTCCTCATCTTGCCCAAGACAGGAGTGCAAAGGCTATGCACAAATTCAATCCCACTACTGATCAGACAGAAAAGCTTTGACCTACTCCATTTTCAACTTGGATATTAGTTCTCCCTTTCCTTAGATAACCTAGTGGTCCCTTGTTCCTGGAACCTCACCAAATTGATGCCAAACTTTTTGTAGACATTGGATTGACATTCCCTCTTTGCAGCTCAGCTCAAGAGATCCACCAGCCTCATCCTCCCTAGTAGATAAGATTTCAAGGCATGGGTCACCAGGCCCATCAAGATATAATTTTAAGTTAGAGATGTCCACAAAATGGAATGGGCTCCCCCTCAGGAAATAATGGGTTCCTCTTCCTTTGAGGTCTTCAAGCAGAGGTTTGATGAACAGTTGTCAGGTATGTTGTATAAATGAATCCTTTTGGGCAGCTAGGTGGCGCAGTGGATAGAGCACTAGCCCTGCAGTCAGGAGGACTTGAGTTCAAATCTGACCTCAGACACTTAACACTTACTAGCTGTGTGACCCTGGGCAAGTCACTTAACCCCAATTGCCTCACTCAAAAAAAAATTAAATAAAAAAATAAAAAATAAATGAATCCTTTTATGTGTGGGTTCAATTAGATGGTTACTGAGGTCCCTTCCAACTTTCAAATTCTGGGAATCTGCCAATGTAAGCTCTTTCAGATCAGAGACCATTTCTTTTCTGTCCACATATCCTCAGTGCTGAGTAAATAATAGGCACTCAATAAATTCTTGTTAATTGAATATCCACCATTTTTGTCTCTTCAACACAATAAAAGAAATCTGAATAACTGAGGATTCCAAATGATGGCATTCCAGTTAATTATCTTTTCCTTCTCTATACCTACTTGAGAACTATGCACACAGTTTAAGTCCTTGGAGGGATAAAAGTGACTTTGCTACCCTTCTTCCACCTCTCAAAGGCAGAGTAGAAATCATTCATTCACACCTGCAGTGAAGGGATTGTAGTCTCTAAGGGTAATATTCATGAGCACTAAACTCAACACAGAACCTAAAGGGGGAGGGGAGGGAAAGAACGGAGGAGAAAAGAAATGAAAGTTTTCAATCACTCCTGTGGCTCAGATGCTCAGCCTGAAAGGAGACTTTGATTTATAGCTTGGCTCTTTTCCTGCCAGGCATAAATAAGGGGAAGGAGAGGCTGGTTAAACTCATGAATTTCCAGAGCTTTATTTACAGTGCTACCTTCTTTCTCTCTCATCATTGTATACAAGATAAAAAGGGAGAAAACACCCACATAGCTCTTTTTACTTATGTGTCTACCCATCCTGTCCTGGGCCCATAATGTCCTATTCCCTAGATTTTAGGTGGTGAAAAATGGACTTCTCCAGGTTGTCTTCCTGAGGGAAGATGAATACGTGTGTTTGTGATCAAATCATAGGGTGTTGGAGCTGGAAGGGAATTTAGAGATTATTCAGTCCAACACTCTCATTTTACAAATCAGGAAACTGAGGCCCAGAGAGGGAACAAAATTGATAGCAAGCTAATGAGTGGCAACACTGGGACCAACCCTAAGCAAAGTCTCTTGACTTCTGGTCACTGACACTGGTCTTGTCCTCTTCACCATGCTCTTTTCTTGTGAAGGGAGCAAGGGCCAACCTCGTCAGATGATTGTAGGGAAGAGGTTGTAAAGTTCCCCTCCCTCCTCCCTTATCCTTTCCCATTGTGGAAAAAGTGCCTATAAATCCCTAAACCACTTGCTCAATTTTTCAGAGTGAGAGGGCAGAGGGGAAACAGCCTTATCCTGCTTCCATCTTGGGCCTGTTCTTCATGGGTAATAAATAGAACCCTGCACCTTTCATTTCCCTCATGGTGATGGAGGGATATGAATTGTTTGCTTTTAATGAATTTCTTCCCCTGCCCCCCACTTGGTAGGGGGAAAGCCATTGTCTGTAGGTCACAGGGCAAGCTCACGAGGCTCCCAGTCCTTTGTCACTGATCAAAGTTCAGCAGTGACATTGCAAGGGAGCAGTCAGGAGACTGTTTCTTTTTTCAGACTCTGAAGTCTTCCCCTACTTTATCCCAAGCTTTCCTTTCCCACCTCCTGGACTCCCTTCTCCCATTGTGGGGATGTGGCCATTAACTCAATCTCCCTATTCTTCCTTTCAGTTAAGTAATGGAGTTTGAAAGCCCAAGGCTAAGCCCTAGGAAGTGAGAGGAATTAGAGTCAATGAAAGCTGTATTTCTTCCCTTTGTCCCCCAACAGTACCATCATCTGGTCTTCTCAAACCAGAGGCTAGTAGGTACCACAAGTTAATCAGCCTCCAGCGGTTGCTACTTAAGTGGCAATCAGAGTAGCTGATTATCCTGACCTAGTTCCTGGACACAGTCTGAGCTTCTTTTCTGAGGGCTGAAAGAGACAGAAGTTTTTTGAAGTCCCCCCAGTCCTTTAGTAGCCAAATGGATAGATTGTAGCCAGCCCTGAGTGCCATACTTCTGATGGAAGTCAGTGACTGGCATGTAGTCTTATAGTATATGTTGATCACAAGCTCTTATGACTTAGAGCTTGGAGGGACCTTAGAGGTCATTTAGTTTTTGTCCTCTGATGCTAGCTATTATAATAAATTACAACTAATATGCTATGTGTTATATATATAATTATTATATTAGAATTATATATTATGTGTTATAATATACATATACACAATTTATTATACATATGTTATATTATACATACATAATTTATTATAAATATATTATATTATACATTATACATACATAATTTCATATATAATAATACATGATTTTTTATATAGAACATTAACATAGAATATATTTTTATATAATAACTTTCTATGTGATTATAGCTTGCATTTATTTAGCTCTTTAAGGTTTGTAAAGTGCTTTAAAAATATTATCTTATTTTTATTCCCACAATCCTGGGGGGTAGGCACTTTTATCATGATTCCCATTTTGTTGTTGTTGTCATCCTTAGTCCTCAGTGCCAATATCAGGGTCAAAGTACACTGTGTCTGACTGTGACTGATCATACCACTATGAGCTCAGAAGGCTCTACCACAGGTTGCAGTCAACAGTCTGTTTTACAGCTGAGCAAACTGAGGCAGTAGAAGTTAAGTGGCTTGATCAGCATCGATTGTTCAGTTCTTTTTCAGTTGTGTATGACTCTTGGTGGCCGCATTTGGAGTTTCCTTGGCAAAGGTACTGGAGTGGTTCGCCATTTCCTTCTCCAGCTCATTTTACAGATGAGGAAACTGAAGCAAACAGCAAGTGAAGTGTCTTTCCCCGGGTCACACATCTAGTGAGTGTCTGAGGGAAGATTTGAACTCAACAAAATGAATCTTCCTGACTCCAGGTTCTACATTCTATACACCGTGCTATCTAGCTGTCTCTAGGCAGCTTTACCGTAAGATCATAATGCACAGAGAAAGCTATTAAGGATATATTTCAAACCAACACAACTGTTTAAAAATCCACCTTCCCCTTAAGGCAAAACTTTGGCCAGCTTCTGTGGGTCCCTGAGTACCACATAGTGGCTGCTGCTGGACGGTGTTCGAATAATCAGTATAAACTCAGATTGGGAAGGATGAATTTGGCATGCTGAGGATAAATTAATCAGAGATATTGACTGAGAGCCCACTATGTGTGTGGTACAGAGATAGTTCATTTAGGGTACACAAAGATAGACAAGACCCAGTGCTCCTTCTTTTGGAGCTTATAACCTCATGGTAGAGATAAGATAACCCTGTGAGGCAGACCTGATTTCACAGGTGGGAAAACTGAAGGAGGGGGACTTTACAACCTCTTCCTTCCAGTCATCTGACAATGATTTGATGTGGTTGGCCCTTGCTCTTTTCCTAAGGAGGGACAAACTGATGAAGAGGGAAAGACCCTGGACTAGAAGTCAGGGGAGTGAAGTGATTTTTATCATGTAGATAGTAAAGGTCAGAACCAGGATCCACATCCAGATCTCCTTTCTCAAAAATCCAACATTCTTTCCACTATACCACATGGCTTCCCTTCTTTCTCCAGGAGATTCTGGTTCTCTCAGTACCCATGGTGATCTGAGATCCACACAGAACACCTAAAAGACCACCCCTGCTCCTCTGGAGCTTTTCTAGGGAGCCCTACATTAGTCATCTGTGCATTATCTACTTTTTATCTTATCTGTGGCATACTTTGCAGTGGTGTCCCAGTCTATTTACAGAGTTAACCTGGGAAATATAGTCTAAGCAAAACCCATTTAGGAATGCAAATGCCCAAAAGATTAATTTTAAATACATTCTAGGTCGATAAATAGTTCTAAAAAATCATCTGCGGAAGAAACTCATTATCGCTTTTGGAAAAAAATGTTCAAAAGAGAAGAGAAGGATGTTCAGGAGATACCAACAAGTTGGACAGCATTGAAACTAACCTGTGGAACTTAAAAAAAAAAATAAGTAAGCTATATATACTAGAGATTCACAGTTTCATCTACAATCTTTTTTTCCTGTTCCTGTGAAGACAGAAATGTTTGTGTTTGTAAAATTCAGAAGAACAAAAACATTGAAATGAACAAATGACCTCTTGTTTTGTATGATTGCTGCCGGCCATCTTCCTACTTTTATACTGGAATGGATCTGTGATCTCATCATTGTGCCTTATCTATCCAGTTGTGAATCCCATCTATGAATGGGAAAGGGACAAAAATGGAAAATTTCTTCATAGAAGGACTTATGATAAAAAATACTATCCACTTCCAGAGAACTGATGGAGTCTGAATATAGAGTGAACCATATATATGTGTGTGTGTGTGTGTGTGTGTGTGTGTATGTGTACTATATATGCATAGGTATATATATATACACATGCGTATGTATTGTGTATGTACATATGTATAAGTGTATATATGTAAAACTTTCCTTATTTTTCTTGGTTTTGTTCTTTTTTGATCTATGTTTTTTCTCACAACACAACTAATATGGAAATATTATTTGCATGACTGTACACATATAATCTATATCAAACTGGGATGGGGAGGGAAGGGAGAGAGGAAATTGAGAATTCAAAAATTTTAAAAAGATGTTAAAATTGTCTTTACATGTAATCGAGAAAAATAAAATAATTTTAAAAAGAAAAAATTTTCATAGACAACATTTTCATATATATATATCTGTCTATTCATATTTGTAAGTATATATGTATAGGTGTGTGTATATATATATATATGTTTTATACAATACATATGCTTTTTATACAAATACACATACATAAATATACTTATACATGTATATACATA
This sequence comes from Dromiciops gliroides, assembly GCF_019393635.1. Classification (NCBI taxonomy): domain Eukaryota; kingdom Metazoa; phylum Chordata; class Mammalia; order Microbiotheria; family Microbiotheriidae; genus Dromiciops; species Dromiciops gliroides. Next base: position 149,603,948 of record NC_057864.1, read on the forward strand.
CCCATACATATACATTAAAAAGAAGTTAAAAAGCACACACACATATGTATGCTTTTTTTTACCTCCTTAACTTTTTTACCCTCCTCAACTTTTTTATCCTCCTTAATAGTAAGCTGTAGCTAGCTTCATTGTGGTCAACATGATGTATCTTCATGTTCATGGTGATCCAGGCAAATGAGATGACAAGTATGTAAGATTACAATTCTTTTTGCCTTAGGGGAGTGATGTGTACAGTAATTTTTTTGAACCAGACATGATTTTGTTGGTATGAGAATTCAGTGAGGAAACACCTAGTGCTAATGCAGATAGGCCAGCACCTTCTTTTTGATTTTGTCTTTAGAGAATTGCCTGGAATACTAAGATATTAAGTGACTTACCCAGAGAGAGGATTCGAACCTAGTTTCTTCCTGACCCTGACTTAGTACTCTATACACAATGCTGCAGCTGGTTGCAAAGTACCTTATACTTTTTATCTCATATATATTGAACAACTCCCACCTTTGCACTGAGCTGAAACATTTTTTGTTTTCTAGCTTTTTTGTAGTGAGAAAACCACCATGAACATGATATAGTTTAGACTCTAGCCCACCTTCCTAGACTCATTTTACATTACTCCCTTTTGCACATGCTATGCTCCATCCAAAATGACTCATTTGCTGTTTCCTGAATTCAGCATTCTATCTCCTATGTCCATGGCTTTGCATCTGCTGCTGTTCCTTGTCTTGCCTTTATAGGAATAGAATCCCTCCTCATGTCCATCTTGGCTTGGCTTCTTTGCCACCTTCTATGAGAAGATTCTCTCTTTGTTGGTATCATTTCATTTGATCCTTAGACAAAGAAGGTACATTCATAGTAACAGCAGTCAAACTAACGTTTGTAGGTAGTTTAAAAACTGATTCGGTCACATTTTCTTTTCTTTTTTTTTAATTTAATTTTTTCATATTTTTTTAGAGCAATGGGGGTTAAGTGACTTCCTTAGGGTCACACAGCTAGTAAGTCTTAGGTGCCTGTGGTCAGATTTGAACTCAGGTCCTCTTGAATCTGGGGCTGGTATTTCATCCACCTAGCTGCCCCCCACATTTTCTACTGTGGATGTACAAAGGGGCTCATAAAACTGAAGGCTCTTTTATATTTTTATCCAATATATGTTGCCTCCTTCATTAAAATGTAAGCTCCTTGAGATAAAAACTACATATTTTTGCCTCCCCTTTCCAGTGAATAATCAATGCCCAGCACCCAGCTTAATAAATACATGTTGATTGATCAATGTGTCAACATGGCCCAGAAGTCAGTCATCTAGTAGCCAGCCTCCTAGCAATTCTCTCTCTTATCAATATTTAGCAAGTCTGGTCCTTGGACAGCAGACGCAGGCTATAATCAGAACCATTTTGGAAGATTTCCCAGAGCTTGGCAGACCTTCCAGAGATTGACTTCTGAGAAAACAAGGCCATTTCTGTGGCATGATGAGGTATCAAAGGTGGACTTTGTTGATCTCTTCTATAATGACAGATCATTGGTGCTGCAGAAAATAGAAACTATCAGGTGATCAGCTCAGCTGGGTTACAGTTTGTGATTTTATTCACCGGGCTAACATTGTCTGTTACCCAAAAGGCATATCTCTCCTATTGGGTAAGAGGATCTCTTACTCTATCCAAACTCAGTGATAAATCAATGGGACTTTGCCATAGAGTCTCTTCCATTTTGCCCCTTTCCAATCCATCTTCCACACAGCTGCCCCAAACATCTTCAAGCACAAATTTGGCCATGTTGCTATCCTGTTTAAGAATTTTCAGTGGATCCTTATTGTTTCTAGGATCAATCAAACCTCCTCAGTTGGGCATTTAAAACCTTTTACACTATCGTTTCAGACTACTGTTCTGGATTTGTTCCATATTATTTCCTTTCATGTACTCTATATTCCATCCAGATTATCCTTTCTGTTTCCTGGACTCAGCATTTCATTTTCCACATTTCTGTCTTTTTATATGCTATCCCCCTTTACTTCCACCGGTAGAAAGCTTCATTTCCGTCATAGTTCAGTTCAGAGAAGTCTCTCTTGATTCCCCCTTGTTTTATTTATATATTTATTCATTCATTCATTTATCTATCTATCTATCACCTATTTATTTATTTTTGCTTGTTTGTCTGTCTGTCTATCTATTTATTTCTTTTGCAGGGCATTGAGGGTTAAGTGACTTGCCCAGGGTCACACAGCTAGTAAGTGTCAAGTGTCTGAGGCCTGATTTGAACTCAGGTCCTCCCGAATCCAGGGCCAGTGCTTTATCCATTGTGCCACCTAGCTGCCCCTCCTCCTTGTTTTAAGCATTCTTGCCCTCTTTGATTTATTATAAGCATAATCATTTATAAACATGTTGTCTCTGCAGGAGAATGTAAGCTTCTTGAGGTGAGGGCCTGGTTTCATTTTTATCATTTTATCCCTAGCATATGGCACTGTGCCTTACACATGGGGAGTATTCGATAAATAATTGTCGGATTAGATTGGACTGGATGAAAAGTATGGCTTTGGGCATTTGCTTAATCTGCATGTGACTTGGAAAATCTCCATTTATAAAATGAATTGATTTCATTTGAAACAGACTCTCCTGGTTGCTTGGTCCATACTGGAAATTTGAAAAAGAACTTCGGGTTTTAATTTTAAGGCAAGTACAAGAATAAAAACCACAAAGCTCTCCATGGAGGTGCTCTGAGTATAACAGACTTGTAAGAAAGGCTCTGGTTTCCGTCTTTGACTCTGTCATGGATGTGTCAGTACAGGACTTAGCCAAAGGTCACACTGAGTTTGTGACTCTGAAGTGGGAATGATAGCACATGCACCCTACCTACTTATGCCACAGGGATCCTGTAGAGGAGTAGCTGAACAAAATACTACTGTCACTTGATTTAAAGTGAGTGGAGAAATGGTGAACCTCAAGATAGAGAGGGGCAGCAAAATTATGCAGCAGAGAGAGCGCCTGGCTTGGAGTCAGGAAGATTTGAGTTCAAATTTGGCCTCAGACATTTACTAGCTGTGTGACCCTGGGCAAGTCTCTTAACCCCATTGCCCTCAGTTTCCTCATCTGGAGAAGGAAATGGCAAATCACTCCAGTATCTTCGTCAAGAAAATCCCCTAAAAAGGGGTCACAAAGAGTCAAACATGACTGAAATAACTGGTCTTCTCAAAGAAGCAAAATATGAGTGGTGCTAGGGAAGGAGAGGGAACAATGATGCTTTTGTTGAAAGAAGTGTGTTGAATTAAATGTTTGTTGAATCAAGGCAAATTGAAACTGAGTTAGAGGGTATGGTTCTATCTATTAAAGGACACCTTTATTCATAATGACTAAGTACAGTTTGAGAGGCAATGACAGGGCAGGTAGGTGGCACAGTAGATAGAGCACCAGCCCTGGAGTCAGGAGGACCTGAGTTCAAATCTGGCCTCAGACACTTGACACTTACTAGCTATGTGACCCTGGGCAAGTCACTTAACCCCAATTGCCTCACCAAAAAGAGAGAGAGAGAGAGGCAAAGAGGTATACTGGGTAGTATAGTAGGTGGGTCTTGGAGTTGGGAAAATATGGCTTTTGTGGATTATACAAGCTATGTTATCATTGGTAAGTCATTGGACTTCTTGGTGTCCCAAGGCATCTCTCTGAGACATTAGTTTTAAAAAGTAGTTGTTGATCAGTGGTGGAGGAAATTTTCACACTGGAGTTCTCCCACTCCTTTTTCAAATGCATGGAGCCTTCTCCCACCTCTACCAATTCTTGTGCCTACTTCTGTTAATTATTTCCTATTTATTCTCTATATAGCTTCCTTTGTATAACTTGTTTGCATGTCATCTCTCACTCCAATTAAATTGCATTCAGGACTCCCCTCTCCCCACCAAAAATCCTAAATATAGAAGCAAATCTGGAGGGAGAAGTGGGTAATGAAACCACAGTGTAGACAGCTCAGATAGAGAGCCTGAGGGTTCTTCAGAGGACAGAAGGAAGGAAGATTTCTAATAGTAGAGGGCATGGAGGGAGTGCCAAAGGTCAGGAAAGGTCATCCTGGGTCTTCCTTCTCCTGCTGTGTTTATTTTGGGTCAGATTGCCTTGATAGAGGTATCTCTTTCCCACACCCCATGGAGTCCCTCCCAAGATGGAAAGCAGACCCAGAGACAGGCAGCACAGCAGGGAGGACAGTTTGCAAATTAAAGCAAGGCTAAAAGATTATGGGAACCTCCTTTTTGCTAGGTGCTTTCTCTCTTTACTATTCCATTAACGACTTGACTCTCCCATGAGGCAGAATTTCCGACTTGAGTCAGCTAAAAAAAAGTGTGGATAGGAGGTTGGGGCAGTTTGTGTGGGAGTGGGTGGGTGGGATTCTTAAGAAGGGGCTTTGTAGGGGGTTAGCTAGGTGGCACAGTGGATAAAGCACTGGCCCTAGATTCAGGAGGACCTGAGTTCGAATCCAGCCTCAGACACTTGACACTTACTAGCTGGGCAAGTCACTTAACCCTCATTGCCCTGCCAAAAAAAAAATGGCAAATGGTAAATGGCTATGTAAAAAGACCCAACTAAAATTCCATCTTTTATAGGAAGCCTTTTCCAACCCTTCTTCATCCTTGTGCCTTCTCTCTGTGAATTATTTCCTGTTTATCCCATATATAGCTTGCTTTGTATAATTTGTTTGCATGCTATTTCTTCCATAAGATTATAAGTTCCTTGAAGGTAATGACTTCTCTTTTGCCTCTTCTTGTATCCCCAGTGCTCGGCACATAGTAGGTGCTTAACAAATCTTTATTGATAGATTGTTCCAATGGCCATGAAGGCAGCTGAAGCAGGCTCTGTGGAGCGCTTAGAGCTTGGTCAGGCATTGAAGACACCAAGATCATCCACTGCATCCTGGGTCACGGCCAGCTGTCCTGACTTTTGTCCTGCCACTGGACCTTGATAAGTCAGGAAGAAAGAGTGAAGCTGACAACTTTGTACAACTCTGCCTTATTTTAATCCAATTCACATGCAAGTCTAGATATCACCCATAATGTCATAGGTCCTCTTGGAAAATGAAGGATAAATAACAACAACATTGATTGACTGATAAATAGGGAAGGTACAATTATAGACTGGCTTTTCCCCTAAGTAAGGAGTCACAGAAGCTAGATCCCTGGTTGGAGAGCTAAAATATGCCAAGTATCACGAGTTTTCAAATGGATCAATCAATCAACAAGCATCTAGTAAGTGTTTACTAAGTGTCAAGCCCTTTTCTAACAGCTGGGATAAAAAGAGACCATGAAAATAGTCCCTGCCTTGGAGGAACTTACATTCTAATGGGAAAGAGAGCATGTTATGTGACAGAGCAAATCATTTCATTTCTTGACTCAGTCTCCTCATCTGTTAAATGAAAAAAGCCCCAGATCATGTTCCTCACTTGTGTGAGGGCTTGGACTAAAATGCAGGTCTTTTGAACTTCAGCCTCCCAGACTGCTTCCCTTCCAAGTGCTGCTCCTACCACCACCCTTGTGTCTTGGGGTTCAGGACAGGAGACAAAAGAAAGGGAACACAACTTCAAAGCTCAGAATGCCATCCCATGCATTCCTCTTGAGAAGCAACTAATGTTAGCTGGGAAATAAAAACAAACCAGGAGGCAAATCACCCAACGTGTGACCCAACAAAGTGACCTTCAGCCAAAGATCACAGGATCTTAGATTTAAAGTTGGAAGGGATTTCTTCATTTAACAGATGAGGAGACTGAGTCAAGAGATGAAATGATTTGCTCTGTCACATAAGTAATCCAGGATTTGAACCCAGGTCTTATAACTCTAAAGCCAGTATTCTTTCCCCAACTCCCCAACTTCCCATCTCATTGATTTCCTTGTGCCTATGTCTATGGCACAAGTACTGATGCAATTGGGGGACAAGGGAGGGGAAAATGATCATTCACTCCTGTCAAATTGCTTGCTGGCATTTGAAACCCATCAGCTCACATTTGTGCTGCGTATAGGTTGAGCAGTGCTGGGCCTGGAGTTAGGAAGATCTGAGTTCAAACCCAGCCTTAGGCATTAAGCATAGGACCCTGAACAAATCACTTAATCATGTTTGCCTCAGTTTCCTCATCTGTAAAATGAGTTGGAGAAGGAAATGGCAAACTACTGCAGTTTCTTTGCCAAGAAAACCCCAAATCAGGTTATGAAGAGTCTGACATGACTGAAACTACTCAACAACAACAGTGGGAAATAAGGATGAGATGGGTGAGTTGGATGGGTGAGTAGAGATTAGTGATAAGAACTGATAGTTATACAGCACTTTTGATTTACAAATACTTTATATAAATTATATAAAAATTAGTTAACTAACATTTATTTAGTACCTAGCATATGCCAGACTTTGTGCTAAGGACTAGGGCTACACAGAAAGGCAAAAGACATTTTCTGCTTCTCAAGGCACTCATAGCTTAATGGGGGAGACAACATGCAAATGACCAATGGTGTACTGGTAAATGTTTAACAATCAGCACCCTAGGAGGAAATATATATTTATATATATATATGTATATATATGTATATATATGTGTATATATATATGTATATATATGGCACACTTTTAAACTTAATCAGCATTATTGACATTTCCCCCATTTTTCTTAAGTCTAGACAATCAGCAAAACAATAAATCAAAGTCTGATTCTTAGCATTTGCCAATTTCTGACCTGCTCTCCCAAGCTGGTACAAACTGGCTTCTGTATACCCTTTCAAATAACTATGCACAGATGAGATATAGACAGGATAAATTGGAGATAGTCGTCAGAGGGAAGGCACTAGCATTAAGGGTGATCAGGAGAGGCTTCCTTTAACTGGGACTTGAAGAAAACCAGAGAAGCCAGGAGATGTGATATAGAGGGAGAGCTTTCCATACAAGAGGGACAGCCAGGGGAAATGCCCAGAGTCAGGAGATGGAGCATCTTGTTCAAGGAACAGCAAATAACCCAGTGGTACTGGATCACAGAGTATCTGGAAGAAAGGAATATGTTTGAAGACTGGAAGTGCTAGGAAGCTTTTTGAATACCAGAGAGAGGGTTTTATAGAAGACAGAGTGATTTGGGCCAATAGCAAACAGTTATAGAGTACTTACTGTATACTTAGTGCTTTGCAATTGTTATCTCATTTGATCCTCACAACAACTGGGGGAGGTAGTTGCTCTTAGTATCTTCATGTTATCTATGAGGAAACTGAGGCTAACGGAGGTTAAGTGACTTATCCAGGGTTACTGGATTCGAACCAGATCTTCCTGACTCCAAGTCTTCTATTTTATGGATAAACTGAGGCTCAGGAAGGTAACTTGGTGAGGTCCATACAACTTGTACTATATCCTAGGTCTCCCTCCATTTGCTCTTTATGATCACTATGGCCTTTCTCTTCTGTTCTATTGATAAACCACTTTCTAGTTAAAGTTTATGGGTAGGGGAGTCTTAGAAAGAGGAGGCCCACCTCCATAGCAGCAGCTGCCCCTTCCCCCTTCTCAATGGTGATATTCTTATACCAATGGCCTCTGTGTTAATATACAACCTTTGGATACACATAGTTGCAGGGGAAAAGAAAGAAGTGAGCAAGCTTAGCAAGGTTCCTCCTTTCTCTTTCTCCAGCCCCCAAAGAACTTGTGAAAACATCTGGGGAAACCCGTACTCCCCAGATGTTCTCTTTAACAGAACACTTAACTTGTTTATATTTTGCCCAGCACTGGAATCATGACAGATTATTTTTGTTGCAAGGTCTCAACAACATTTTGTAGGTGGTCTCATAGAGGAAAGCAAATGTTTAAAGCCTTTCTCTTTCTCTGCCCTGATTGTTTATGTGGGGAGAGTTGGTACCAGTTGCTTCTGATAAGGACTGAGAGCACTAGGCAGGAGTGTAAAGAATGATCATCGTAGCTATGATGATATATGTTCTTTGTACAAGCTATGCTCACATATAATGTAGAGCATACTTATAGAGCTGTGCCTTCAAATTTTCCGAATGGAATATATGAGAAAATGAAATTTTCTGTGTATATTAATATACTCTAGTGTTGAGTTAGATATGAATTATGTATGTATATAAGAAACTATATTTTAGTCTCATACATATGGATGGCTTAATTATACATTTCATATGTGGTACCCACTTAATATATGCCCATATTTATTATGATATAATTAAATAGGTAAGTCATAATGAAGCTAATAAATAAATAACTCAAAATGAGTAAAATATTTAAGTAAAAATAATAATAGACCTTTTTGTTTGGTTTTTGTTTTTTCAGGGCAATAAGGGTTAAGTGACTTGCCCAGGGTCACACAGCTAGTAAGTGTCAAGTGTCTGATGCTGGATTTGAACTCAGGTCCTCCTGAATCCAGGGCTGGTGCTTTATCTACTGTACCACCTAGCTGCCCACCAATAATAGACTTTTATATATCCATTAAAGTTTGCAAAACATTTACATGAAAGACAGTGTAGGGTGGTAGCTATAGGACCAGCCTCAGAATCTAGAAGATTGGCACATATGAACCATGAACAAGCTACCAAACCTTTCACTGCACCAGGCCACTCTCCAAGACTTAAAGTTACCCACAGATTTCTGATCAGCATCTCTGGAAACTTCCATGCCCCACTGAAATCACAGATCTGGTCAATTATGTCATTTGAATCTTTACAACAACCCTGTGAGTCATTATTATCTCCATTTTCAAAGAAAGTTATTATAACACCCATTTTAAAGATGAGGGAAAACGTTAAAAAAAAAGTTGTGACTTGCCTATGGTCACATAGATAGTGTCAGAGGCAGAATTTTTTTTTCTGGGCAATGGGGGTTAAGTGACTTGCCCAGGGTCACACAGCTAGTAAGTGTCAAGTGTCTGAGGCCAGATTTGAACTCAGGTCCTCCTGAATCCAGGGCTGGTGCTTTATCCACTGTGCCACCTAGCTGCCCCAGAGGGAGGATTTTTGAACCCAAGTCTTCCTGACTTGAAGGCTAGTACTTTATTCACTCTTCCAGAGTATTCCAGAATATGCTCATTTTTGTATTCCAAAATATGCTCATTTCCTTATTACAATAACTTTGAAAAGAATGTTCTGTACAGGTCTGTGGTGCATAATATACATTTCAATTCAATTCAAACCTCCAAACAGCTTATGCCATACAAGTCCCTAAGGATGTAAGCATATAGATATGACACAGAGCCCCCTCTCTTCTTCCTTGAAACCTAATAGGAAGGAAATAACATGTGCCTAAATAACCATAATACAAGGGGAAGTGTGAAGGAGAGGTCTAGACAAAGTGGTCTAGGAAATGTGAGGAGGATGAGGTCACTTTCAGCTGCTGGGTATGTTGTTGTTGGGGGTGGGGCAGGGGATCAGTGAAGGGAGGCTATATGGAGAGGGTGATATCTGATTTGGTCCTGGATGAAAAGGAAAGACTTCAACAGGCAAAGATGGGGAAAAGAGAGGGGAGACAGGACATGGAGATAGATCATCGTTAGCAAAGGAATGGAGTAGAGAGAGCAAGATAAAGGCAAAGGAATGGTGGCACATTAATGGTTCCCATCTGAACGCAATAGTCTATATGTGGTCCAAGGCAAAATGCAGAGGAATCACCCTTTCCTCATTCCTCACAAAGCAGCCTAATATTAGACTAGATTTCTTGGCTTTATAACCAGCCTATTTGTCTCTCCTATTTTCCCCCTCCCTCCCAACTGAAAAGGCAACAACATGGTATAGTAGGAAAACCATTGACTTTGAGGTCAGAGGACCCAAGTTCAGATCCTGTCTCTGATGCTTGCTCCCTGTGTGACCTTCAGCACATCTCTTTATCTTTTCTTCTGGGACTAGCTTTTTAACCTGTCAAGATCTTTTATGAAAGCTGGTTGTTGTCTAATTCATTAGCTTTTCCTCCTAGCTTGGTGTCATGTTATTTGTTTATCCTTATTCTTTTTTTTGTCTCAGGGAAATTTGACATTGAAAACTTTCTCAGACATCTATTAGCTGTGTGACCAAATTGTCTCATCTTTCTTAGTCTCGGTTTCAGCCTTATTTGGTACAGTTAGGTGGTACAGTGGATGAAGGTCTGGGCCTGAAGACTAGAAGAACTGAGATCAAATTGGTCTCAGATTCTTACTGTCTGACCCCTAACTCCTGTTTGTATCAGTTTCCTCAACTGTCAAAAGGGGATAATGACAGCACCTGCCTTCCAGGGTTATTTTGAAAATGAAATTAGATAATATTTGTAAATGTACTAAGCATTGTTCTTACCACATAGTAGGCACTATATAAATGCTTATTCCCTTACCTTTCCTCATCTGTAAAATGGGGATAATAATAACATTTACTTCACAGGATTGTTGAAGATCAAATGAGATTGGGGGGCAGCTAGGTGGCACAGTGGATAAAGCACCAGTCCTGGATTCTAGAGGACTTGAATTCAAATCCAGCCTCAGACACTTAACACTTACTAGATGTGTGACCCTGGGCAAGTCACTTAACCCTTGTTGCCCTGCAAAAAGAAAAAGAAAAAAAAAGGGGGGGAAAAAGATCAAATGAGATTGATAGATACGTATATGTATAAATATTTTGTTGTTCAGTTGTTTCAGGCTTGCCTGACTCTCTAAAACCCCCATTAGGATTTTCCTGGCAAAGATACTAGAGAGGTTTTACCATTTCCTTTTCCAGCTTATTTTACAGATAAGGAACTGAGGCAAACAGGGTGAAGTGACTTACCTAGGGTCATATAGCTATTAAGTGTCTGAGACCACATTTGAACTCAAAAAGAAGAGTCTTCCTGACTCCATGCCTGGCACTAGATCCACTGTACCATCTACCTGTGCATATATAAATAAATAGGCATACATCTAAATCTACACTGAAATTTAATTATATATAATCACATCTGTTATACTAAATTATACATAAAATAATAATAAATTTATATATAATTGTTTCACACATGTTATATGTATATTTAATTATATACATTCAACCTAAAGAAATATGCATGTAAATATATACACATGTGTGTTTCAAAATATAAAACACAATATTATTATTATTGTTATTATTATTGCCACCTTTATAAAAATCATTGATAAAAATGTTAAGTAGCACATGATCAAACATGGATCTTTGAGACACTTCACTAGAGACTTCCGGCCATGTTGATATTGTGCCCTCAATGATTCCACTTTTTGTCCAGTCATTAAACCAGTTTTAAACATACCTATTTATACTATCTTCTTGCCCATACCTCTTGCTCTTTTCCACAACAGTAGGATGAGTTTCACAAAATGCTTCAACAAAAGAGATAAACTATGTCTATTTTCCCCAATCAGCCGGTTTAGAAATTGTTTTTTGTTTTTTTGTTTGCTTTGGTGAGGCAATTGGGGTTAAGTGACTTGTCCAGGGTCACACAGCTAGTAAGTGTCAAGTGTCTGAGACTGAATTTGAACCAAGGTCCTCCTTATTCCAGGGCTGGTGCTCTATCCACTGCATCACCTAGTTACCCCTGTGGTTTTTTTAGGGTTATTTCAGCATGACTTATTCTTGATGGCACCATACTAGATCTTTGTGATCAATGGTGGCCTTTTCTTTTTTCTTTTCCTTCTTTCTTTTTTTTTTTTGCGGGGCAATGGGGGTTAAGTGACTTGCCCAGGGTCACACAGCTAGTAGGTGTCAAGTGTCTGAGGCCAGATTTGAACTCAGGTCCTCCTGAATCCAGGGCTGGTGCTTTATCCACTGAACCACCTGGCTGCCCCTGGCCTTTTCTAGATGTTCAGTCACCATCTAACCAATCCTGAGGTATGCCTTCCATTCTCCACAATCTATGGATGGTGGCTCAGCAGTAATATCTGTCAGTTCTTTTGTTTTTTGTTTGTTTGTTTTGGTTTGTTTTGGTTTTGGCAGGGCAATGGGGGTTAAGTGACTTGCCCAGGGTCACACAGCTAGTAAGTGTCAAGTGTCTGAGGCCGGATTTGAACTCAGGTACTCCTGAATCCAGGGCCAGCCCTTTAACCACTGTGCTGTCTAGCTGCCCCCTGTCAGTTCTTTTGAACTCTTGATTGTTGTTTATCTAGACCAGGTGACTTGAAGTTATCAAAGGCAGCTAAGTGTTCCTTTACTATTTTTGTACTTATCTGGAGTATCAACACCTTTTAAACCATTTTTTTTTTTTGCTTTGTCCTTGATCATTCTTCAAGGCAGAGAAAATAGGAGCAAAACAAGAATTTAACCTTCTCTGTGTTGTTAGTGGTTGTACCATCCACTCAGAGAAATGGCCTCATCCCTTTGTTTATCCTCTTTTCCTCCTTGAACTCTCCATGTTTTTTACTTTAGAGATCACCCCCTCCTCCTGGCACACAGTAAGCACTTTCATAAATGTTTGTTGACTGACTTCCTATTTACTTTCTCATTCCTTGGCTTGTGTGATATGGCCATCTCTTTGTTCTCTTCCTACCAATCTGACTGTTCTGTTGCTGGTTCCCTACCTGTCTCCGGCCTTCTAAGCACAAGTATTTCCTGGGATTCTTTCCTGGGCTCTCTCTTAGATCTCAGATCCTCTGTGTTTAAAGCTCATCTTTACACAGATTATTTTAACATCTCTATAGCCAACATTTCCACTTTTGCAGCAATATCCTCCTGACCTCCAACCCCAGTAGATGCTCTTCTGTAGTTCTCTCTTCAGACATATGGGAAGAAGTTCTGAGCTCCTTTAAACAGGCTGTTTTTATATGTTGTTATGTGGGGTATGGAGCATTAAAGAAAACTAGTACCTCTGTGGGGAGGGCTCACTGAGACTGCTCATCCACTTTGGTGTCTACCTGGCATTCAACTCTCACCTCTGGCTCCAAGAAGCTGTAGCATATGCAGTGACCATACCCGAATAAACCATCTTGGCCAATGGGCTAAAACCATCTGGAAGGCTTCAGATTTGTTATGAGTTAGGGGGATGTTTACGTCAAGCATATGAAGATTTCCCTGAGTGGAATGGGTGGATGAGATGTCTATGAAGACAGCTGAAGCAGGTTCTTCGGAGCACTTGGAGCTTGGTCAGACATTCAAGATGCCAAGGTCATCCACTGCATCCAAGGACATTGCCAATCATCTTGACTTATCTCTTGTCACTGGACTTCAATGTCACTGGACTCTGGAAGAGTGAGGCTGATGACTATGTGACTCTGCCTCACTTAAATACAATTTGAAAGTTAATCAAGATACCACCCACACAATTTGCATGTTGTTATTGTTGTTCTTGAGTTGTTTTTAATAGGATCTGACTTTTTGTGACCCAATTTGGGGTTTTCTTGGCAAAGATACTGGAGTAGTTTGCCATTTCCTTCTCCAGCTTTTAGATGAGGAGACTGAGGCAAAAGTTAAGTGATTTGCCAAGAATCAACTGCTATTAAGTGTCTGAGGCCAGATTTGAATTTAGGATGATGAATCTTCCTGACTTCAGGCCCAACAACCTCTTAAGACATTTTTTTAAAAAACCCTTTAATTATATGATCCAGCTGGAATTTATTATGGTATATGGTATAAAGTAAGGATCTAAATTAATTTTTGTTTACCATTTTGCTAAGCCAATTCCTTAACATTTCTTAGTTAATAACTCTTTCTATATTTTAATCTCTAAGTTTATCAAACATTATTTAAAATGCATTTTGTTTTATTTTGAAGGGATTCTGATTTCATTTCACTGGTTTATTTTTCTATTTCTTTTTGTTTTGTTTTGTTTTTGTGGGGCAATGAAGGTTAAGTGGCTTGCCCAGAGTCACACAGCTAGTAAGTATCAAGTTTCTGAGGCAGGATTTGAACTCAGGTCCTCTTGAATCCAGGGCCAGTGCTCTATCCACTGTGCCACCTAGCTGCCCCTATTTCTTTTTTAAAAACATACTCCATACCGCATGGTACTGATTAGGGCTACTTTATAATATGTCCTTAAATTTTAGTATGGCATTTATATACGAGGGGGAGTTATTGAATCAGTCACCCACCCCAGTTATAGTAACTAACAAAATGTCATGCCAAGATATCTTTATTAGGCACGAACACCTTTATTGAATCAGTCAATCAAGGGAATTAGACTAGTTGTGAGAAGCCCATGATCAATTTGGAAAGAAAGTCATCGAATAAAATGGAATAATGCTGCATAAGAGGTATATTGGGATTGACTGAAGAGATTTGGTCATGTCCTGTTGGCATTATATAAAATAGAAAAAACAGTTTCAGAACAGAGCATTCAAGTCAGCATTTTCTTTTCTTTTTTTTTTTTTTAGTGAGGCAATTGAGGTTAAGTGACTTGCTCAGGGTCACACAGCTAGTAAGTGTTAAGTGTCTGAGGCTGGATTTGAACTCAGGTACTCCTGAATCCAGGGCCAGTGCTCTATCAACTGTGCCACCTACCTGCCCCTCAAGTCAGCATTTTCAACCAAGACTCAGAGGGTATAGCTTGGGTGTGTGGGAAGAAAAATTCCTGTTTTTTCCCAACTCTGTGACCAGAAGATAACCTTGTAAGCTTTGAAAGACTGGAGGATTTGGACTTCTTATCAGCATCCTAGCGACATCCCTGTAATAGTTGTTGTTCAGTTGTTTCTTACTCTCCATGACCTCATTTTAGATTTTTCTTGCCAGAGATACTGGAGTGGTCTGTCATTTGGGTCTCTAGCTCATTTTTACAGATGAGTAACTGAGGCAAACAGGGTTAAATGAGTTGCCCAGGGTCACACAGCTAGTAAGTGTCTGAGGTCAGATTTGAACTCAGGAAGATGAATCTTCCTGATTAAAAGCACAGCGCTCTATCCACTATCTATCCATCAAACTGTCCTATAATAGCTGTAGCAATGCCTATATCAGGAGGAGAGAACACACTAAGGAAAGGTGGCTTAGGGCTCTCTAAGAAATCCAGAGGAAAGCTATGCCATATCTAAGGAGAACTTCATGAGGGTCCCATGAAAGGTTGCCCTTTGCCACATCTTGGCCTCTAAGCCTGAAATTACTTTCCCCTGGATTCCTAATGTACTTGTGGTAGACTGTGCCCCCAGGATTGGGGGTTTGAGGGTGAGTGGGAATTGTAACAAGTGTCCTTACCATACCACCTTAGAAATACCCATTTCTGAAGAAAAATTAAGTCAGGCTAGCTAATTGATATCAATTGATAATGTGGGGAGTATGCCAGTGGGGGCTAGAGAACCTCCTTCCTGCCTCAACCCTTCAGAGTGTCTTAGAATCCTTAGAGGACGAGGAGCTGGCTGTGTGCTAGGTAGCCAATCTACCACAGCTAATGAAGGTTTGAGATAGTAGTTCCAGAGCATCTACATGGGCTACATATAGATGTGCTGATAATAACAATAACTGGCGTTTATATTATACTGAAAGGTTAGCAAAGGACATTATCACATTATCTCATTTCATCCTTACAACAGCTCCATGAAGTATGTCCTACATGTACTATTGTTTCCATTTTCACAGATGAGGAAACTAAGGCTTAGAAAGGTTGTCACTTGCCTAGGAACATCAGAGGCAGTCCTTGAACCCTGGTCTCATCTGATTCCAAGTCAAGTGCTCCCTTCACTACTCTGAGCTGGTTTTTCTAACAGGTGTTCAGTCAAGCTCCTAGGTGCTTTCCCTTTGCAATATGGTGGTTTTTCCCATTACAGTGGTCCTCCAATGCCTTCTCATGCAGCTGAAACAACCTTGGGCTTTCAGAGGCTATTGAAGTGAAGCCTGTTTAAAGGCCATTTAGTCCAGAGATTCTTGTCACAGAACCAATTCAGGGAATTAAAGCAAGGACAAAATACTACAGAAAGAGTAATGAGGGGAAAGAAGGGCCCCATACAGCTCAAGGAAATAGGGCTTCACTTCAGCCTGGATCTCCTGAGTATTATCCTTTTTTACTTTTGCATTTGTAGATGGCTTGCTGCTGATACTCCAAGAAAGGGAGAGGTGGAGGGTGAGCAGAATACAAGTACACTATGTTTGTATTCTTTGGGTTGTCTCTGTGGGCCACGCTTTTTTTTTTTGCTCCACAACCAAGACATAGGTCATACTGAGAAGGGGAAGGAGTAGTTAAGCAATTGACCTGTGTCCTTAGTTGGGTCCAGGACCTGAGTATATGACTATTTCAGTCTGTCCCTTTCTCTGGGAGATGTAGACTTCACTGTGGGCACCAGGATTTAACAGGCAAAATATAGGGTTTAAAGTTTCCTTGTTGACCTGCCATAAAGTTTATTTAAATTTTGTTGTTTATCTTTAAACTGCAATGCATTTCATAATTTGTAATGGTTTCAAGACCCACAATTATACTTCAATGTGTGTATGTGTGTGGCAGGGGAAGGGGGAGAATGAGGCATATGGGAAGGGATGAGATTTAAGAGTTAAATTCCTGGCAATGTTTCATAAATGTTCTATTGTTATAACTCGCCATTCTCTTGAGATTTCCTAATCAGGAATGAGGACCAAATGAAATAATGGATATAAAAGCACTTAAAAAAATTAAATGTGCTATATAAATGTGAAGCATTTCATCACAATCATTGTTATTAATTATGTAATTAACCAGTTGAGTGCTCAAAGTTATGGAAGTCATCCCAGTATAAGAATAAAAGAATGGTTGATTTGGGGATCTATATTCATCACATATTCTATTCAAATTGACAAACATGTATTAAGTACTTATTATGTGCCAGGAACTGTTCTAGTTGCCAAGGATTCAAAAATTTAAAATGACAGGATGCCTGGCCTGAACAACCTTACCATTTAATATGGAGAATAAGACATACATGAAAAAGTATGATCCTATGTAGGGTGTAATAAAGGCAAAAGGCACAGTGCTATATGAAATCTGAAGAGGTGAACTCAGAGGAAGGGCTGCTTTAGGAGGAGAAATGTTGACCCTATGAGATATCAGTGGAATGTTCAGTTAGATGTTCAAGCAGTCAGAAAGGTGAGACTAGATCTTTGGTAAGAGATTATGACTGGAGAAAGCTAGCTAGCTTAGCTTTGTAATTCAGCTACATAGAAGTGATCATTTAAACCTTGGGAATGAATGAGAAAATGTAGAAAGAAAAAAGAGTCAAGGGCAGAATATTGAGAGATGCCTACACTTCTACATGGCAAGAGAGTAAAATGATCTAACAAAGGAACCTTGGATGGCTTAGTCAGACAAGTAGGAGGAGAACCAGGTAAGAACAACATGTTGAAATCAAAGGAGGAGAAAGTTTTAAGAAAGGTTTAACAGTCCCAGGAGATATGTGTAAGGTATAACCACCCTTATGGGTAGCTGAGGTATCTAGGGACCAAAGTTGAATAGATTGACATTGGACTGAAAGTTCAAGTCACTTAAAAGGTCACCAACACAAATATTGACTCACCAAAGATGAGAGCAGAGGTCCATTATTCATGAAAATATTTTCTGCACAGTCTCTTTGGCCCAGTGCTTGGGGCCAGTAGTGAAGGATAAAGAGAAGAGAATGCCTTCACCCTTTTAATGCAGTTTCTTTGATAAGAAATGCTCTTGCCAAAACAAAGGTTAGTTTCCCACCCCCTCACCTCACCAACCCCCAAGCTCAAATTCTTTTCTCATAGCTTCTTTGGAGGTCTTGAGTTATCTCTCTCCTAACTGCATTCAAAACCGAAGTGACTTCTAGAAATAGTAGCTTGTAGATTTTGTAGGCAGATTTGCCCAATCACAAACAGCAAATCAAATGCATTTTCCCTCAGTTTGAATAAAAAAGTAATTCAAGGTTAATGGAATATGTAGCTTTTGGTGAAATGTATTGGTCTATGGTGCTCCGAGGGAACAGGAGGAAAGTTGGTGGCTTTGAAAGTAATCACTATAAAACATGGAGAGAGAAATTTGAAGGGAAATATATAGAATATTGGAGAAAACTGGAGGAGAGTCAATAATTAGCTGATAAACATTTATTAAACACCTATGATATGTCAAGCACTGTGCTTGACATAAATCCTACCTAAGTACATAAGTACTACAGATACAAAGAGAGGTGAAAGTTCCTACTCTCAAGGAACTCACAGTCTAATGTGGGAGAGCAACATGTGAACTATCATATACAAACATGTTATATAGAGGATAAATTGGAAATTACCAACAGAAGGAAGACAATAGATTTAGGTGAGATTAGGAAAGACTTCCTGTAGAAGATGGGATTTTAGGCAGGATTTGAAGGAAACTAGAGAAGTGTAAAGAATTAATTGTGATTTGAGGTTTCTATGTCCCCATCTTTGCCTAAAATTAGAAACCCTGTGCGCCCTGACCTTGCTCCAGCAAGCACCCGCGCACCTGCATGGGCCTGGTCAAATTATAATGAGGGCAGCTCCACCATGACTGGAAGCTGGGTGAGGGCAGTCAGGTGACCTCTGGTGTCTGGAAGCTGAAGGGGGGCTGGCAGTTGTAGAGTGGCTTGTTAATTCTGTCAATCAGGGCTGCCAACCAATTAGCTTGGGGCTGTGTGTGTGTGACTGCTCCATTTCCTGTGAGAGAGGGGGTTGCTGGTAAGGAGAAGGGAGGGGATTCCCCATTCTGGCATTGAGCTGGAAAGAGACAGGACATAGCTATGTGTTCTGCTGAGCCCTGGGTGGTGGTGTGATTCAGGTCATATTGTTTTCCTTCCCTCATTCGTTTTTTTTCCCTTTCCCTTAATTCTACTAATCTTACTTGTGTTTTTAAGTTTGTTCTTGTTAATAAACCCTGTTCTGTTTTTGAAAGAGGCTGTTAATCTCCTTTCTTGCCCTAATATTGTGGCGAGCTGCCTAATTAACACTCTCCCATTAAAATTTGGCCCCTACAGATGCCAGAAGGTGGAGAAGAGAAGGAGAGATTCCAGGCACGGGGGACAATCAGTGAAAATGCTTAGAGCCAGGAGATGGAGTATTTTGTGTGAGGAAAAGAAAAGAAGCCAGTTTTACTGAATGAAGAGTATGGGGAGGTTATAAGATATGAGATGACTGGAAAGGAAGGGGGGCAGGTTATAAAGGGCTTTGAATGCCAAACAGAGTATTTTCTCTTTGATCCTGGAAGTGAAGGGAACCACTAGAGTTTATGGAATTGGGAGGTGATGTGTTCACACCTGTGTTTTAGAAAAATCACTTCTACAACTGAGATGAGGATGGATTGCAGTGGGGAGAGAAGTGACAGAAAGAACAACAAAGAGGCGGTTGCAATAATCCAGGTATGATGTGATTATCAGAGAGAAGGGAGGCATATAAAAGATGTCACAAAGGTAGAATTGATAGACTTTGGCAACAGATTGGATAGAGGAGATAAGAGAGAGAGTAAGAGAGTAAGGAGTTGAATATTTCACCTAAGTTGTGAACCTGGGTGCCAGGAGGATGGTACTCTCAACAGTAAAAAAGTTAGGAAAAGGAGAGCATTTTGGGAGGGAAAGATAATGAGTTCAATTTTGGACATGTTTATTGTAGGATGTATTGGGGGCACCCATTTCAAGATGCCCAATAGTCATTGAAGCTGAAGGTCAGCAGAGAAGTTAAGTATGGATAAGAAGATTTGAGACTCTTTAGCATCAAGATGATCACTAAATGCAGGAGGAAATTGTATCATTCAATCTATACCTTTGTTTTTGGGTCATTTCAATTGTGTCTGACTTTTTGTGACCTCATTTTGGGGTTTTCTTGGCAAAGATACTGGAGTGGTTTGCATTTCCTTCTCCAACTCTTTTTTTTTTGGCAGGGCAATGAGGGTTAAGTGACTTGCCCAGGGTCACACAGCCAGTAAGTGTCAAGTATCTGATGCTGGATTTGAACTCAGGTCCTCCTGAATCCAGGGCCAGTGCTTTATCCACTGAGCTACCTAGCTGCCCCATCTCCAACTCATTTTCTTAAAATTTTTTTAATTTTTAGTGAGGCAATTGGGGTTAAGTGACTTGCCCAGGGTCACACAGCTAGTAAGTGTTAAGTGTCTGAAGCTGGATTTGGACTCAGGTACTCCTGACTCCAGGGCTGGTGCTCTATCCACTGCACCACCTAGCTGCCCCCCAACTCATTTTTACAGATGAGGAACTGAGGCAAACAGGGTTAAGTGACTTGCCCAGGGTCACATAGCTAGTAAGTGTCTCAGGCTGGATTTGAACACAGAAGAGTCTTCTTGAATTCAAGCCCAGTACTCTATCCATTGTGCCACCTGGCTCCTTCCTCCAAAATAACAAATGTGTTAAATTAATTCATTCTACAAATACATATTGTGCACCTATTATATTCCAGTCACTGGAGAAGATACAAAGAAAAACCAGACAAAGTCCCCGATCTCAGAACAATTGCAACCTAGTAGAAAATCTAAAAACAAATGAGCAAATAATAGTAATTCAAGACAGTTAAATGAAGTGTCATAAGAGAGATACAGAGAACTATGGGAGTTCAAGAGAGGGAAAGATTCTTCTTGGCTGGAGAATCAAGGAATAGAATAATATAAAACAAGTATTCGTGAAACACTTGTACAGAACACTATTCTAGGCATTGAGGGAAATCTACAAAGTTTAGATAAAACAAAGATTTTGCTTTCAAGGAACTGCTAACAGTCTTGTACAGGAATAAGACATTAAGCATATTTCTATAATACCTGAAATTACACAAGTGCATCAGAGTTACAAAATAAAATCCTATGTGAGATCTGAGGGAGGTGGATTACCAACCAGAGTGATCAGAGAAGACTTTATGAAGAAGGTGACATGAGTTAAGATTTAAAGGATGAGTAAGAATTCAACAGATAAAGGTAAGAACAACTTTTAAAACCCATCTCTTTGCTTCTAGGTAGTCTACACATAAATCCTTCAGAACAGTAAGACTCCATCTTAATATTAAGAATATCCGGGATATAATTCTGGGCTGCTTTAGGGAAGAGAGGTAGACATTCAGCTTTACCTGTGAGGGAGGAGGTATACATTGGAAAAAGAAAAGTTTAGAAAAACAATTAGTTAACTTCAGAAAACAAAGGCCTTTTTGGGTCTTTTTAAAAAAATAGGAGTTAGTAGAAAATGAATATAAAACATAGAACCATTATTTGGGGATGATTTAAGGGGAAACTCAATGAATTTAATTTGGGCCCTAAAAGATGAATATGATTTTGAGGAGAGGCAAAGGTTGATGAAGGGGAAGGGATATTCCAGGTGGAAGGAATAACTTTAATATAGTATGTTCTTGTTTGTATTGTGTGCTATTTTGTCTCCTCTGATAGAATGTAATATTATTGAGAAAAGAGATTTTTTTTTATTCTTTGTATTAACCACCTACATAGCACAAAGTAGGCCCTTTATATATGTTTGTTAATTGATCAATTGATTGGGTAGAGTTGAGAGCTGGTATGAGAGAGGAGGCAGATCGTGAAGGATTTTAATGCAAGGATTTAATTTAATTAAATTATCTTATCACCTGAAAAAGCCTTTTTTACTGTCTCTAGTATCAGATGAAAAGGAAGGAAAAAGAGGAAACAGAAATCTCCAGCTGGTTTTAAGTAAATTATAATAATCATTTATTTTGTATACTGTATATCTTCATTTTAAATTTGTCATTCATTTCCCCTAATGACTGTAGACCTCTCTTTCCCCTTCTTTCATAATCCTTTACCCTCTCAACATTTGCTTAGTCTTAGTGATGCTGTTGGGACAGTTAGGTGGCACAGTGGATAGAGTGCCCGGCTTGGAGACTCATCTTCCTGAGTTCAACTCTGGCTTCAGATACTTACTAGCTCTGTGACCCCAGGGAAGTCACAACCCTATTTGCCTTAGTTTCTCCTCTGTAAAATGAACTAGAGAAGGAAATGGCAAACTATTCCAGTATCTGCCAAGAAAACCCCAAATGGGTCATGAATGGTTGGACATGACTTGAAAAGACTGAACAGCAACAACTGATGCTGTTGTATCATCGGCTGTTGCAGCTTTGGTACAGTGTATACCACACATATTCCTTGGCACGTTCATGTCTCCAGGATGGAGTGTGTTTCCCTTATCCTACCTCCATAACCTTCACTAAGTACTTCTAGATCTTTTGCCTTTCACTTCGTCCTTTAAATTCCAATGGAAACAACAAGATTGGAATGACTCTTGCAGCTTGGAGGAAGATCAGTCAGATGGAGAACAAAGCTGTGGGAGCAGGCCTCATGAGAAATCCTTTGTGGGTGGTAAATCTGTGTATAGTCATGAGCTGAGTCCTTTGACATCTTGGGTTTCTAAGGACATCTGTCTTTCAGCATGAATCATAGAATCCTAAAACTACAGAGTTGTATGGGACTTCTGAGTTCATCTAGTCTGACCCCTTCCCAGAGCATAAATCCTTTTATGATATTCTCAACAAGTAGTCATTTAGCCTTTACATTACAACTTTTACCATTTCATTTGTTATTTGTTGTTCGGTTATTTGGAGTCATGTCCAACCCTTTGTGACCACTTTTGGAGTTTATTTGGCAATGATACTGTAGTGGTTTAACATTTCCTTTTTTAGCTCACTTTACAGATAAGGAAACTGAGGCAAACAGGGGTAAATAAATGACTTGCCCAGGGTCACATTTCATTTGTAGACAGCTTTAATTTAGAGTGAGGAAAAATCTCCTTCTATTTAACTCCTAGCCACTGGATTTAGTTCTGTCCTCTAGGATCAAGCAGAACAGTCCCAACTAAACTAAAATCCTACCTTCTATAGGAAACTTCCCCCAACCCCTCTTAATTCTAATGCCTTCCCTCTATTAATTATTTCCTATTTATCCTGTATATAGCTTGCTTTATATGTATTTGTTTGCATGTTGGTTCCCATATTAGATTGTAAGCTCCTTGAGGACAGGGTCCATTTTTGGCTTCTTTTTGTATCCCCAGTGCTTAGAGCCATAGAAGGTACTTAATAAATGTTTATTTATTGATTGATTGATTTTTTTCTTTGTTTAGCCCTATATGGAAAGAAGTTCCAATAATTATTTATTGTGTCCATGGTGTACTTAGCACAATGGTGCCTTCTATTTCAGGGAGATGCTGCTACTACCCAAGGTTCCCCTATAAGACTTGCAAAACCCATGAACAGGAGTTCAGGACCAGAGTGTCTCTAAGAGCAATGTTCCAGAGATTGCTTTTTGCAGTGGCCCCAAATTGAACTACCATTGGTTAATAAACAAGCAAAGGGAGGTAGCATGGTATATGGGAAAGAGCACCAACTCAGGAATCATAGGACCTAGATTAAAATCATGCCTCTGATACTACCCATATGACCCTAGGCAAGTCATACTACTCACCACCTGGGCCTCAGTTTCCTCATCTGAAAAATAAAAAAAAAAGTTTAGACTATATGACTTCTGAGGTTCCTTTCTGCTCAAGATCTATGACCCTATGAAAGCTTCCTTGTAGGGATGGTAGCCTTGGTGAAGTGCTCTGTGGCCACTCCCCTGAGCTAGGTCACTTTAAGGGAGTGGCCAAAGATGAGTCAAGGAGGGTATCAATATAGTGTGTTGGAGGGTGCTATTGCATAGTTGCCATCATTTTCATCCCATTTCCGTTCTGGGGTCCTCCCACTCTCCTGTGGTTTCTACTTATGGACATTGGTGTAGGGAAATCAAATTCCCATTCTTCTTTAGGTGTCAGACTTTTCTGAACAGCTGCATAGTCCATAATTAGCCCAGAGTCTTGCACTGTTGTAACCCTTTGTCAGAGACCTTCTCATGACACAAAGGGCCCAGGTAGACTTTGGAAGATCTCAGTCTCTTGGCTTTTATTCTACCCTCCCTATAAAGGAAACCTAGAAAAACCTACTCATGTTAACTCTTCTTCCCCAGGATACTGAGACCTACCCTCTACTTGTAAGCACACTACTTAAGTTCACACTAAAAGGCAGCAGAGAAGTTCTCAAACTCTTCTCATTGGGATGGTGTAAGATTAGGTCACCCTAGAATTTTAGGACTATACTTAATAAACCTTCCTCACTCATGAACTCTCAAGAACCTTGGAGAAAACCACAGGTAGTAAGAATGACCTAGATAAAGATCCACTAAAGGAGTTGGAGAAGGAACAAAGAAAAAGTATACCAATACTACTGGTAGTATTGGTATTGTCAATCATCAAGGATCTGCGATTTCAGTCCTATGGGGAATTTACTACCTGGTTAACACTGAGTAGATAAGTCTAAGAGAGTTAGTTGCCTTGGGCTCAGAGAGGTTTGATAACTTGCCTAGGATCACAGTGCTAATAAGTGTCACAGATAAGATTTGGACCCAGGTCTTTGTGATTCCAAGTTCACCACTATTCATTAGACCATTCTGCCTCCACTGCTACACTATGACTCATTAAATAAATATCATTAAGGCAGGGACACAAACAGCTTCACTGCCAAAGCTGATAGCTCCAGCAGGCACAAGAAGAAAAGAGAAAAGGAAGAATCAGTAAAAAAGAAGAGAGATATAGCAGTCATAGACTCTTCATTATAGTGGGCCTTATAAAGCATCGGCCCTGGATTCAGGAGGACCTGAGTTCAAATCCGACTTCAGATATTTGACACTTACTATCTGTGTGACCCTGGGCAAGTCACTTAAGCCTCATTGCCCCACCCAAAAACAAACAAACAAACAAACAAAACACTATAGTGGGCCTTGTATCAGTCCTGGCTAATATCTATCAATCTATTAATGATCAGAAAAATAACTGGAGTGTGCCTGGGTTTCATGGGTTTGTGTGTTAAGAATGAAGCTTAGGGCAGCTAGGTGGCCCAGTGGATAGAGCACTGGCCCTGGATTCAGGAGAACCTGAGTTCAAATCCGGTTTCAGACACTTAACACTTACTAGCTGTGTGACCTTAGGCAAGTCACTTAACCCCAATTGCCTCACACACACACAAAAAAAAGAATGAAGCTTAACCATTGGATGGCTCATATGCTTCATGAATTTCCTTATGAGGTCTAGAGAAAACAAGCAAGGAAGGCTCCCAAAGCACTGAATGGGCCCCTTGTTTGGGAATTTACTGGAAGATGTGGACAGGAGCTCTGTAGGATGGGCAGGCACGGATGTTTAGGAAACTGTGTTCTTGGAGGGAACATCATATCCTTGAAATCATGGATCCATTTGGGTAGTGAATATCAAGTCTCCCTGTTTTCATGCATCATGCTCCTAACCCAATAGTCAATTTAACTACAAGCTATAACCCTCCTTGGGGACTTTAAGAATCAAAGGCTTTCTACCATTGGATTTGTAAATATGGATTTTATGCATTGACTATTCCCTTTTAAGGCTTGAAAACACACCCAATCCATCAATGTGTTAACAGCTCCTGCTGAGGACAATTAAATGAACAATTAGTGTGTAAAAATAAAAATAAAAAGGGTAAACACAAGCACCATCTATTAATTTATTGATGTCAGTGGACTTTGGTCATCACATTAAGTTTCAGGGTATTTTCAAATAACATGACAGAATCCATAAACAGCAAGATTGGGCAAGTCAGGGGCAGCTAGGTGGCACAGTGGATAAAGCACCAGCCCTAGATTCAGGAGGACCTGAGTTCAAATCTGGTCTCAGGCACTTGACACTAGCTGTGTAACCCTGGACAAGTCACTTAACCCCCATTGCCCTGCAAAAAACCAAGAAAACAAACAAACAAAATAAAAGACTGGGCAAGTCCCTTAAACTCTCTGCGCCTCAGTTTCTTCATCTGTAGAGTAAGGGAGTTGGACCAGATGGTCTGTAAGGTTTCTTCTAGCCCTCAATCTCTCTCAGCGCCTTCCCACCCCTTTAGATGTACTTAGTGCCTGGATGTGGATAGGCACACAGAGAGCAGGCTACTAGAAAACATTTCTTGGAGGAGTTCTAGAATTCCTGGAAAACAGTTGCAATGGAGTTGAATCCTTGGCGGGGGGCGGGGGGGGGGGGGGGGTGGAGGATGGTGGGAGGGGGTAGAGACAGAGTCAGAGACCCAGAGAGAGATAGAGACAGAGATGGTCTCCCCTTTTTGCTGGTTGCATTTACTTAAAGCATATTATATTTCCTTTTCAGGGAAACGAAACTGGGCAGCTGATAAGACGTGCATATGGATCTTTTCAGTTTAATGTTTTGTTTACCCCAAGAGCTGGTTTTCCAGCCATGTGTCATGTTTTAAATTACTCCTGTTTCCCCCTTAAACCAAACAGTAAACTCCTTTCCCACTGAGTGTGGGGGTTTTGCCTCAATGGTGATTTCCCCCACCTCACTCAGATTATATGGTAAGGATCCTGTTTCAATTCACATTGAGCTCAGGTTTTTGGCAGCTTCTCCGGGACTATCTGCTTGGCCCTTTTTCTTTTTATTGTCATTTGTAACTTACCATTCTTTTAAAAATGGCGTGAACTTAATGCTCGGGCAAGTGGCCAGATCCAATGCTCCTGAAGTAATCCATCTAGGTTCCAGGGTCCTCCGGGGGAAGAGACTGGTCTTTGGCCTCATTTGAACACTCCCCTCACTGCAGTGAAAGTTTGTTCATTTGGTTTTTGAAAATGACAGTGCTTGTCTATTTCTCTCCCTACCAGTCCTGGGAAGCAGAAACTACACTTTGCCCTACAAAACTATGGATGCCAAACAGCTTTCCCTTCACCCTGTCCTTGTCTGATCAAATCAAGTTGGACGGGACAGGATAGTTCTGATTTTTTTTCTGCTTGACAGCATGAACATTCCCTTCCCTCTTTCCCCAGGAATATCCCTTGGTGTCTTATTTTGTGCCTCACTTGGGACCCCATTTTCCCTTCCTCTCTCCTTTCTTTCTCCCCTTCTTTTTCAGTCTCTTTCTTCTCTTTCAGTGCGAGTTGCTTGTTTAAATCATAGCCTTCATGTTTCTTATATTTCAACTCTCAATCAGTTAGCCAACCATTTCTTTCTTTTTTTTTTTTAAGTGAGGCAACTGGGGTTAAGTGACTTGCCCAGGGTCACACAGCTAGTAAGTGTTAAGTGTCTGAGGCCAGATTTGAACTCAGGTCCTCCTGACTCCAGGGCTGGTGCTCTATCCACTGCACCACCTAGCTGCCCCTAGCCAACAGTTTCTTAAGTGCCTACTACATATCAGTCACTATTCTAGCCACTGAGGATACAAAGACAAAAATGAAATAGTGCCAGCCTGCAGGGAGATTACTTTCTTTTTTTTTTTTTTTTTTTTCTTTTTTTTTTTTAGTTTTTTTTTTTGAGATATTTTATTTTTTCCGTTACATGTAAAGATAGTTCTCAACTTTTGTTTATACATGCTTTACAATTTCAGATTTTTCTCCCTCCCTCCCTCCCCTCCCTCCCCCCTCCCCTAGACAGCAGGTAATCTGATATAGGTTATATCTATATATATCTATACATATACATATAGATATATATATACACACACATATATATACACATAATAACATTAATCCTATTTCTGCATTAATCCTGTTACAAGAGAAAGAATCAGAGCAGTGATGCAAAACCTCAAAATAGAAAAAAAAAAACAACAGCACCCAAAACAAAAGAAATAATATGGTTCAATCAGCATCTATACTCCACAGTTCTTTCTTTCTTTTTTTTCTTGGATTTGGAGATCCTCTTCTATCATGAGTTCCCTGGAACTCTTCTGTACCATTGCATTGGTGAGAAGAATATAGTCCATCACAGTAGGTCAACAAGGGAGATTACTTTCAATGAGGAGGGCAACATGCATAAAGTTAGACATGTATAAATTAAATACAAGATACATTTGGGGGTGGCGAGAAGGAACTTTCTAAAGAAACATTACATCTCAGTCTACCTGTTCTGATTAGTCCTTTCCCCAGCTCTATTCAGCACTTCAAGGGCAGCTAAATGGCACAGTGGATAGAGCGTGGGCTTTGAAATCAGGAAAGATCTT
The DNA here is from genome assembly GCF_019393635.1 of Dromiciops gliroides. Classification (NCBI taxonomy): domain Eukaryota; kingdom Metazoa; phylum Chordata; class Mammalia; order Microbiotheria; family Microbiotheriidae; genus Dromiciops; species Dromiciops gliroides. The sequence goes on from NC_057864.1 coordinate 149,631,777, forward strand.
CAGTGCCTGACTTCAGGCACTTTCTAGCTATGTGACCCTGGGCAAGTGACTTTACCCAGTTTGCCTCAGTTTCTCATCTGTAAAATGAGCCGGAGTATCTTTGCCAAGACCACTCCAGTATCTTTGCCAAGAAAACCCCAAATGGGGTCACAAAGAGTTGGACACAACTGAACAACAACAAATCTATCTCCTAAATTGGACCCCTTTCTTCTCCCCAATCATTATACTTCCTATCCTGTGGAGTGATCGATCTCCCAAGGAGGCCTGTAAACAAAAGTCATTCCCTGTGTTCTCTATTAGTGTGTCTGAGATGTCATCACTTGAATTCAACCCAGTTTCTGATTGGGGAGAATCAGGACAATGAATTGAAAACACAGGCACCAAAATACTGGTTAGCAGTCATGAACAAGGCTTGACCAGGTCCCAGAAGGGGTAGAATATAGGTACGCTTTCTCCAAATCCAGGCAAAGGAATATGAGCTCATACAGACATTATTTATTTATTTATTTATTTGTTTATTTTTGCATTTGGGTTACAGCCAATCCAGACCCTTCAAGACCAGTGTTTCTGGTAAATGGATTTAGGTGCTAAGCACTAATTGCAAGACAAGAGGTCCATGTCTAGTGAAAGAAGCTTCAGAGGGCTTGAGGAAGGCAGATTACTCTGCAAAGACATTATTTATGGATTTTACATTTGGGCCTTCCCCACTCCCCTCCCCCCCCCCCAACCTCAGCACTTCTCACCCCTCAGGGCCTATTCTGATGGAGATGGGAGAGTGGGGAGTTTCCATTTTCTTGCTAATTGGTTTTTGGCCGCTGTGCTCAGAAGAGAGCAAGAGTTCATGAGAGGCATCTGCAAAAATACTCTATGGAGAAATCCTTTTGGTATTAAGGGCATAGCAAGGCCTGTGGTTTCTGTTTTCCCCATATGTTGATAATAAGGATCATTAATGTGGTTTGGAGTGTATGTATGGTGGTAGGAGTTGGGGAGTGGGGAAAGAATGGAGGTGAGGAAGCCTGACCAGACAATTTATGATTATTTGCTAGTTAACTCCATCCAGCAAATCCAATGAACTGGACCTCAAAAAGGTAGTGGGAGTAGGGGAAGCTAGGTGGCACAGTGGATAGAGCACCGGCCCTGGAGTCAGGAGGACCTGAGTGCAAATCTGACCTCAGACACTTGATACATACTAGCTGTGTGACCCTGGGCAAGTCACTTAGCCCCAATTGCCTCACCAAAAAAAAAAAAAAAATAAATTAAAAGGTAGTGGGAGACCTAGAAAATGAGAGTCGTTTGGTCAATGGCTGAGCTAGGAATAGAACACAAAGCTTTTTCATAGAACTGCTGTCCACAGGCCCCTCATAAGGTTCCATGGTCCCAGAAACTGGGTGGATTGATGGGGGAATGATGGTTCCCAACCCCAAAGTATTTCCATAGAAGGTTCTATTAAATTCAAGAAGGAATCCATAAAGACTGGCCGGATATAGCCATGGTTCTATTTACATTTAGCGCATATTTGAGGTAAAAAACCTTGCATGGGTAGGAGAGGCAGAGTTTGTTGAAACAATTTATTTTGTAGCTTTTTTGGGTAACAGGGCAAAAAAACAACGAAGAGCAGAGAGACCTAGAATCCCAGTAAGGAAGAGGGTCATAGATTTAGTGCTTGAAGGAACCTTAGAGATGATCTAGTCTAACCTCATCATTTTGCAAATAAGGAAACTAAGGTTTAAGGAGTTTAAATGACTAGTCCAGGGTCACACAGCTAATAAGTGCCTGAGGCCAGGTTTGAACTCAGGAAGAAGTCTTTCTTCCCCCAGGCCTGGTACTCTGTATGGTGGCACTGCCTAACTGCCCTAAAACCTAGCCCTAAAACCCACGGGTCCAGACCCTGTATGAGGTCACGTAATGTGGGGGTTGTGGAAATTCCGGCCACAGCAAAAGGTTATGTATACCTAGTTTATACACCTCTATACTTAGGGTCAAGTAGAAATTTCTTGGGCAAAGAGAGCACACAAGTGGAAAAAGTTTAAGAAGCCCTGTCCTGGGGCAGCTAGGTGGCGCAGTGGATAAAGCGCCAGTCCTGGATTCAGGAGGACCTGAGTTCAAATCCGGTTTCAGACACTTAACACTTACTAGCTGTGTGACCCTGGGCAAGTCACTTAACCCCAATTGCCTAACCAAAAAAAAAAAAAAAAAGGATAGATATAAGTACAACTATAGATGTCGATCAGAGGTTCTTCATGTAGAGTTCATGAAATTAAAAAAAATTGATAATCATATTTAATGTAATTGTTTTCCTTTATAATTCTGTGTATTTTGTTTTATGCATTTAAAAAACATTTTGAGAAGGGATCCTTATGTTTCAACAGACTGCCAAAGGGATCCACATCACAAAAAAAGTCAAAAATCTCTAATATCGATGAATGTTGAACAATATCTGAATAAAGTCTTATAAAAGGGAGCAGCTAGGTGGCACAGTGGATAGAGCACCAGCCCTGGATTCAGGAGGACCTGAGTTCAAATCTGGCCTCGGACACTTGACACTTACTAGCTGCGTGACCCTGGGCAAGTCACTTAACCCTCATTGCCCCACGAAAAAACTTAGAAATGATGAAATGCATTTTTTTGTAATAAACATTTTTATTTATAGTTTTGGGTTCCCATTTTTATCCCTCTTTCTCTCCCTCCCCTCTCCCCTCCCTGAGGCAGCAAACAGATATAGGTTATACATATATGATTATGTAAAACATTACCGTATTTGTCATTTTGTACGAGAAAACTTGATTAAAAGAAAAAAATGAAAGAAAAAATAAAAGAAAAAAATGAAAGAAAAAAATGAAATTCACCTTCTTTGGAGGTGAATAGTATACTTCAATAATCCTTTGGGATTGTCTTGGATCATTGTATTGTTGAGAACAGTCAAGTCATTCACAGTTCTTCATCAAACAATATTGCTGTCTCTGTTCACAATGTTCTCTTGGCTCTGCTCACTTCACAATACATCAGTTCATACAAGTCTTTCCAGGCCTTTCTGAAATCATCCTGCTTGTCATGTCTTAATAGCACAATAATATTCCATCACCATCATATACCACAGTTTGTTTACCCATTCCCCAATTGATGGACATTCCTTTGATTTTCAATACTTAGCCACCACAAAAAGAGCTGCTATAAATATTTTTGTACAAATAGGTCTTTTTCTCTTTTGGGGGATAATGAAATGCATTTTAAAAATATTCAATAAATTGATAAAGTTCTCATCCATAATCATCTGGAGTTGTGCTATAACCTGCAGCTCTCAACCATGTACCAGGCAGGTAGAAAGGTGGGCAGTGCTAGAGTTCACCCCAGGAGCTAATCTTAGGTCCTGTCACTTCTGGGCTTCATGCATCTATCCTGTTTTCAGAGCATGAACCAGGAAGTACTTTTTCATCTGGGAGGGAGGGAATGCTCAACTTCTGATTAACTTTCAAAAAGGGGGAAAAATGTAAAAGCCCCTGAGGGAGTAGACTGATGATCCATGTGAACAGGGTTTACAGGGACTGAATTAACCCAATTTCAAATCTCAGCTTGGCTGCTCACAACCTGTACAATATTGAGGAAGTCTCTTGATTCCCCTCAGACTCAGTTTCCTGATCTATAAAGGGCAGGAGTTAGACTCGATGGTTTCTAAGGTCCTTCTCCATTCTAAATCTCTGATCCCAGGAGGTATTAGCCTGATGATAATGATAAGGAGCAATCAGAGCCTTGTTGGGGCTAATTTTGCTAGTCAAAAACTAGTGACGTGTTGGTGACATATAAGTTCTTTCATTCAAAAAGCAGATTGTGTCAAAAATTATTTTCGAATGACATAGGAGGGATTGAAGGACCACTACTTAGTAAGGTTTTATTGCTCCTTTCTTAAAGCAGTCTTAGGAAAGAGGAGCAAAGTGATGGGCCCCATTCTGTCAGTTTCTGCATAAGTGGCTTATGATGAAGAGTTAAATTCACTAAATAGTCCAATGCCACAGCTGCTTAGATGATCATCAGCCTGAAAATGCAGAACCTGCAACATACAAGGGATAAAGGAAGAATGGAAGACAAAATATAAAGTACCAAATCTATTCATTGTCCTCCTACCTCAATTCAATTCAGTTGTTACCATGTGCCAAGTGCTGTGTTAGATACTTGGGATACAAAAATGAAACAGTCCCTGACCTCAAGTAGCTTTTATTCTATTGGAGGGAAATAACATGTACAGAGATAAATGAATACAAAATATATGCAAAATAAATGTAATATTTTGTTTGCTTGTACTTTAATACCCAATGCTTAGAACAAGGTAAGGACTTAATAAATGCTCTTCCTTTCTATCCATTCATTAATCTTTCCATTTATATCTATTTGTCTATCTTTCTATTTTTCTATCTATATACTTCTATCTTCTATTCATCTATCGATATGTCTATCTTTCTATTATCTATCTATTAGCTATGTGCTACTATCTATTTTTCTATCTACTCATTTTCTATCATCAATCCGTCTGTTTTTCTATCTATATACTTCTACTACTCATCTATCTATATTTCTGTTTATTCATCTATTTTTCTATTATCTATGTGCTGCTATCTATTTTTCTATCTAGTAATTTTCCATCTATCTATCATCTATCAATCTATCATTCTATCATCCATCCATCCATCCATCTATCTATCTATCTATCTATCTATCTATCTATCTATCTATCTATCTATCTATCTATCTAATTTGTGAGGAAGGGAAACACTAATCTCTTGAGACCGACATCAAATGTAGCAGCACTGTAATCTCAAGGATTGAGATATTAAAATACTACAAATAATCAAGATTGTGGGCTAAAAATATCCCTCCTTGCAAGCTGGAAGACACTTCATAATACATACATCTTCTTTGCTTTAGGTAAGTCCTTTGGAAATCAGAATGTTTTAAAGATTCATCCCTAACTCCCCAACAGTGTTTAGATCTGACAGTGTTTCTGTTTTGATGTTTTCCTGGAGTTAATACTCTAGTGTTTTTTTTTTCTTTTGTTTTTTTTTCTAGTGTTTTAAAGGATTTTTATGTGGGGAAGACAGTATGTTGTATGGGAAAGGGTGCTGCATCAAGTCAGGTTACTTGGGTTCCAATACCACCTCAGATGCTTACCAGGTTTGTGACAAGGCATTCCGTTTTCTCATATGTCAAATGGGGTTGTAATAATTGGATTAGCTGTCTCACAGAGCTATTGTGAAGGAAACATTTTGTAAACCTTATTTCACTATATGAATGTGGACTGTTAATATTAAAAGAAGTATGGGATATCTTTCTGAGAATTCTGCCACCATAGAGGACTGGAACAAAACCCCTGATTGGAGAGAGATTTGTATGTTTAACTGAGCAGGTGTAGATGGGGGAGCTGAGCAGCTAGGTAATGCAGTGATAGAGTGCTGGGCCTAGAGTCAGAAGACTCATTTTCCTGAATTCAAATCTGGCCTCAGACATTTACCAGCTGTATGATTCTGGACAAGTCATTTCGCCCTGTTTGCCTCAGTTTCCTCATCTGTCAAATGAACTGGAGAAGGAAATGGCAAACCACTCCTGTGTCTCTGCCAAGTAAACCTCAAATTGTCTCACAAAGAGTTGGACATAACTGAAGAGACTGAACAACAACAAACAACATGTATGGGGGAGGGCAATTGGTCTAGACTTGTGATTTCATCCATATTGAGAACTCCCAGTGAACTCCTTCTACCATTATACAATGGCAGGTGATCTATAACTTATACATTTAGGGACTTTCATGGGTCACTGAGTGGCTAAGTGATGTACCCAGCATCTCCTGACCCATATTTGTCAGAATGGGACTTGAACCCAGGTCTTCTTGACTCCTGAGTTGGGCTTACAGCAAGGAATATTGATTGTCCTATCCTTAGGATCAACATATAAAAGTGAGAGTCGATGTAGTGTCTTAAAGAACTGGTGTCAAACAACTACTGAAAACCCAGAAAGAAAGTCTTTGATGCCAAAGTTCTTGGTACCATCAAATGTGCATTGGAAACTGGCATGGTTTCATTAATAGAAATGACACTTAAGAAGACATATAACTATCTGCCTTGTCACTCTACCCTTGGGATCACTGGACCTCTTCATCTGACTTGCTGCTGAAACCTCTTCCTATTAGGTTGTGACCTCTGTGATGGCGGGGATTATCTGATTTTTCCATTTGTAGTTCTAGCATTTAGCACATGTACCTTGCACAGAGCAATAGCTTCATTCATTCATTCATCCATCCACTCATCTGTGAAATGGGCATACTAATATCTGTAATACCTGACTCATTGGGCCTGGGTTCAAATCTCAGCTCTTCTATTAACTCATTATGTGCTTTTTAATAAGTCTTGTCTCCTTTTTGAGTCTTAGTTTTCTCACCTGTAAAATTAAGGGGGTGTATTAGAGGGCATTTGAGGTCCCTTCTTGCTCAAAGTTCTATAGACTTTGTTGTTATCTCCTTCTCTTTAGTCTGCCTACTATCTGCCAGTCACTGTGATATGTGTAAGGGATATCATTAGTAAAAAGAATATAGGGGACAGCTAGGTGGCACAGTGAATAAAGCACCAGCCTTGGATTCAAGAGGACCTGAGTTGTGTAACCATGGGCAAGTCACTTAACCCTCATTGCCTCGCAAAAAAAAAAAAAAAGAAAGAAAGAAAAGAAAAGAATATAGTCCCTGCCCCCAAGGAGCTTACAATCTAAAGGGAAATGACACACAAAAGGGGTCCAGGGAGTTGAAACCAGGCTAAACAGCAGATACAAAATGGAGTGAGCTAAGAACCCAGTTTTTGCCCTACTATAAAGGAAGGCATGGGAAGGAATTTGTTACTTTACTCTCCAGACCTCTGATCAGAGGGGAGAGGAGGCTTAGGGAGGTGATAACAATCAAGGCTTGAATTTGCAGCATGGCAGTGAATTTAGAAGTGATAAGCCTCTCAGCAATACAATGATCCAAGACATTTACAAAGGATTCATGACAGAAAATGCTATCTGCATCCACAGAAAGAACTGGTGGACTATGAATGCAGATCGAAGCATACTATTTTAACTTTATTTGTGTGTGTGTGTGTGTGTGTGTGTGTGTTTTCCTTTTGGTCTGTTTCTTCTTTCACAAATGTGACTAATATGGAAATATCTTTTACATGATTGCACAAATATAACCTATATCACATTGCTTACCATTTTAGAAAGAGGGGAGGGGAGGGAGGGAGAAAAATTTGGAATTCAAAGTTTTGTAAAAATGAATGCTAAAATGGTCTTTATATATAATTAGAAAAAAATAAACTACTATTAAAAATTAAAAAGAAGCTATGAGCTTATTCTGTGAGAGGCATCTTGTTCTGTGGAGCTGAAATCAGGCCAAGGTGCACATGCAAAGTAGATTCGGGAGTGCTGGACTGGAAGAAGTAAAGGTGAAATTAGGGAGTAGAACTAGAGATGACAGTAGAGCTTGGCCAATGAGTCATGTTATGCCAAGCTACTTTAAGTAATATGATTATGTACCTGTAACTGGCCTTCCCTTATGCATTTTGGATGCCAAGAGGGTACACTGGAATAAAGAAGTTTTATTTTCTCAATGACAAATTGAGAATTGTTGTTGTTGTTGTCAGTCCTGTCTTTGTGACCTGTTTGGGACTTTTCTTGACAGAGATACTAGAGCAGTTTGCCATTTCCTTCTCCAGGTCACTTGACAGATGAGGAAACTGTGGCAAACAGGGTTAAGTGACTTGCCCAGGGTCACACAGCTAGTTAGTTTCTTTTTTTTTTTTTTTTGCAGGGCAATTGGGGTTAAGTGACTTGCCCAGGGTCACACAGCTAGTAAGTGTCAAGTGTCTGAGGCCGGATTTGAACTCAGGTACTCCTGAATCCAGGGCCGGTGCTTTAACCACTGCGCCACCTAGCCACCCCCAGCTAGTTAGTTTCTAAGGTCATATTTGAATTCAGGAAGATGAGTTGTCCTGTTTCCAGACTTGTTGTCAAAGCTACCATGAAGGAGGGGTTTCTAAGAGATAATAGTTAGGTAGGTAGATAATAAATATTTATTAAGCACTTACTGTGTGCCAGGCACTGTTTATGTGCTGGGGATATAGGATCAATTAAAATAAGACAGCCCTTGCCCTCAAGAAACTTGCATTTTCACTGAAGAGGACAACACATGAAAGGACAGCTAAACAGCAGGGTGAAGGGGTTATGATGGCAAAGTCTGGAGAGTCAGAAGAGATGCTAGGAGGGGAGTGAAGGAGGCTTTTTTTCCAAATTGGAAGCCTTTCAGTGACTTCACCAATGGGAGGAGGGGGCCTGAGTGGGGGGTGAGAAGGTAGCAGAGGTATGACAGCAAAGTCCTGGGAGTCAGAAGAACAGACAAGAGGGGAAATGCAGATATAACAGGGAAAGTCTGTGGTCTAGAAGAATATTTCCCACCTCCATTTCCTTTGGGTAGCATTGGTGGTGGTAAATGGCATGCTGGGGAGGGTTCTGTTGTCAGAACTTTTGCCCTTTCTTCTTTGGGAGGTGGGGCATTGCAGTAGGATACTCTGCAGCACCACCTGCTTCCCTCCATCCTCATCTGCCCTTCCACCAATTCCTGTGAAGTTTAATTGGATTTCTTCTGATTGAAGCCCAAAAGGGTCAGTCAGCATTTAAGTGCTTGCTATGTGCAAGGCACCGTGCTAAGCACTGGGAATGCAAATACATGCAGAAATGGGAGCTTACATTCTAATGGAGGAAGACAACACATATAAGAGAGCTGAAAATGGGGGATAGGAAGGTACTTGGTGAGGAGCGGGGTGCCGATTGGTAGAGAAAGTACTGTGGAGTTGAATAAACAGCGCTGCCTGGAGATTAATGAAGTCATGGCTGCCCTGGGATTCCTCCTGATATTGGAGGCTCTGGGAGGAATCAGTCAATCAGAAAGGGAGGCCACAGAGGCAAAGGATATTCCCAATTCGATTAGTCCAGGGTTGGAGAGAGCTTCCAAGGTGAAGAGGTTTCTAAGGCATGACAGAGAAAGCGCTCTGGAGACAAATCGGCATAGCATCGCAGCCTGCAGAGAAACAAAGAGGAAGCCTGATTAGTGTTACTTCTGGGGTTTTCCCCTTTGGAGCTGCTATTTCTTTACATACCCATGCCACTGTGGCACCTGCCTATACCATCAAAGTAGACTGCTACATGAGATATGATGTTATTGTTTTGTGGAGTGGACTTCAAATTGTGAATGAGAATATACAGTCACACAGCAAGACGAAGTCAACTGTCACATTCACAATTTGGAGTCCATTCTGTGTGTGTGTGTGTGTGTGTGTGTGTGTGTGTGTGTGTGTGTGTGTGTGCCTCTCTCTGTTTCTGTCTCTGTCTCTCTGTCTTCTTTCCTCCCTCACTCTGTCCCTCTGCTTTTCTCTCTCCCTTTCCTTTTCTCCCTCTCCCCTATACCTCTCTCCTCATCTCCTTCCCCCCCTTCGCTCCACCCTACCCCCTTCTCTTCTTTCTCTCTACAGGCAAATACATACATATGTAATGTAATTTAATATAATGGAATGTAATGTATTGTATTGCATGTGTGTAGGTATGTAGGTAATGTAGATATGTATGCACGTATGTATTTGCCTTAGCTTTCCTATCTGTAAAATAGGTATGTGGATAATGATTTTCTCCTAGATGAGTTGATATTACTCTGACCCTCATGTTCTAATTTTTTTTCAATCTCCTTTTTGCTCTGTATTCCTTTAAATCAGGAATTAGCAAACTGCAGCGTCAGGGCCAAATCTGGCCTATCACCTGTTTTTATGCCACTTGTGAAATAATTTTTTTTTTTGCATTTTAAAATACAATAAAAGCTCATGGCAGTACAAAAGCTGGTGGTGGGCCAGATTTGGCTGTAGTCTGCCAACCCCTGCTCTAGATTAAGAATGTTCCACAGTGGATAGAACCAGCTATGGAGTCAGGAGGTTCTGAGTTCAAATTTGACTTTACATACTTCTTCATAGTGTGACCCAGAACAAGTCACTTCACTCTGCTTCAGTTCCTCATCTGAAAATGAACTGGAAAAGGAAATGACAAATCACTCCAGTATCTTTGCCAAGAAGACTCCAAATGGGGTCTTGGAAAATTGGACATGACTAAAATGATTGAACAAATAAACAAACAAAAAATCTGAGGTTGCTTGGGCTTCTCTTTCTCTTATTTGATCAAGACAGCACTTAGTCAGTCCATCAAAGCACACATACACCTATGTGTGTGTGTGTACATATATATATGTATGTATGTATGTATATATATATAAGTATATTATACATACACACATGTTTATCTCTCTCTAAAGTAAGCTTCTTGTCTATACACAGTTATTTGCATGTCAGCTCCCCTATAAGACAAGTGGGTTCTTTGAGAATAGGGTCTAGTTTTTTTTTTCTTTCTTTTTATCCTTAGCACTTGGCACAGTACTTGGCACATAGTAGGACCTTAATATATGCTGGTTGACTTGACTTGATTTGAATTGGAGATTGGTATTGCCAACATCCAAAAATCAGGGCTTGATCCTATACAGTCTCTATATGGCTTATTATAGATACTGCCCATTGGCTTAGGTCCCTGTCTGTGTTCCTAGGCAGCTTTAGGATTCATGTGTAAATGACACATTTGGGAAGCTTGGGAACCTGTGACCTTTAATCTAAGGTGGAAATGGAGTAAGAAGGAAGCCATCTAATTAATAAAGACCAGGAATAGCCCCAGTTGGGAGAAGTCATTAGCATGCCATATGCTTTACCCGGCTCAGCATCCCCCAGTCCTAATCTCTAGTTTTAATATTGTAATTAGCGACTTCGTTCACTCACTTCACACTTGAAAGTGTGGTTTTTCCATGCTGTTTAATGCGATGCTAAATTTCTTTTTTTAAAAAAAGATCTTGTTTAGATAGCTTCACAAATGTGTCTGTCATTCAGCTGCTTGAAAAACACAAAACTCATTTTTTTCTCTAGATGATGATAACAGGGATGATGATTGATTGATTGCCTTCAGCACATGTTTATCTCTTCCAGTTCCTCCCCAAGAATTCAAGGTGTTTAGCATATGAACATTCCTGCTTCTTAGTCAGGGTTGCAGTTGGGGGGAGGGGCAGGTGTGTGGAGTACAAGTTTGATTTCTTTAAGGGAGTACTTCACTTTCCCCTTGAAGCCAGTGGACTTGGATGACCCTGCAAGAGAGAGTGAGGCTGATGACCTCGTGTAGCTCTTCCTCACTTAAATCCAATTCACACACAAATCAAGACATCACCTTCATGATGTCATTGGTCCTCTTGGAGAACAAAGGAAGAAGAGGAAAAAGAACAACAATAAGAAACTACCACTACCCAACCACCTAAATGTAGCCAGGGCTGGGCATACAGCATTGTGACTTCTTAAGCTGATCCACCACACCACACACTCCCTTGAGATTTCTTAGTGTAAGCTGTCACTTGACTGGTAATGGGAATTGTCTAGGGAGATTTGTCTTCTGAAACTGACATGTTGTCTGGCTTTTGATGATCTAGTCTATTACTCAGTACTGCAATTTCCCCCATTTATATCATATCTGTCTTTTTACTTTACTACACTCCACCCTATCATAACAAAAAACATCTGTAAGTTTTCTAGAGGGAAGATGTTAATGATAACATTTGATTCAATATTCCAAGCATCTGTGCTTTTCTCAGTCTAGGTAATTCCTCCTTTTAGAGAGATTGTAACTCCTCTAGGTTCCAAATGGTCTATGTATATTATGATGTACCTTCCTCCTCTCCACCCTCCCTCAAACCCCCAATAACACTCAACATCCCTTAGGCTACTTTCTAGGTGTTACAGTGCATAGATCATGGGACTTGGAGTCAGCAAGACCTGAGTTTGAATCCTGTTTCAGACACTTACCAGCTCTCTGACCCTGGGCAAGTCATGTAACCTCTCTCTGCCTCAGTTTCCTCATCTGCAAAATAAGGATAATAATTGCACCCACCTCTCAGGGTTGTTGTGAGGAATAAAGGAGGTAACATACGTAAAGTATTTTGTAAACCTTAAAGTGCTATGGAAATGATAGTTATTATTATAAAAAATACTCTACAAAGCACTTTCTCATAGTATCATAGGATCATAGATTTAGAGCTGAGAAGAAACCTTAAGACCATTTAGTCTAGTATGCTCATTTTACACAAGAGGAAACTGTGGCTTACAGAGGTAAGTGAATTACTCAAGGTCACACAGTAAGTGACAGGGGCTTATAAAATATGTGTGGCAAGATTTTAATCCAGAGAGATCCTCAGACTCTAAAATCAGAATTCCACCCACTATACCACATTCTCTCATGTAGTAGTATCTCATTTGAACCTCATGATAAACCTATAACACACTCAAGGAATGTATTATTTCCATCTTACAAATGAGTAAATTGAGACCCGAAGATTCTTTTTTAAGGTCACATGGCCAGAACCAGTCTTCTGACCCCTAGAACAATGATCTTTTTTTTTTGTTTGTTTTGTTTGTTTTGTTTTGTTTTTTTGCAGGGCAATGAGGGTTAAGTGACTTGCCCGAGGTCACACAGCTAGTTAAGTGTCAAGTGTCTGAGGCTGGATTTGAACTCAGGTCCTCCTGAATCCAAGGCCAGTGCTTTATCCACTGCGCCACCTAGCTGCCCCCACAATGATCTTTTAATAATTTCTTTTTTAAAAACTCTCTTTTTTATTTTCAATGTTCTTATTTATTATTGAGTTTGACAAACATCAAGAAACACAAATGTTTCCCTATGCAGAGAACAGAAAAAGAAGATTGACGTGATATTGTAAGTCCCCATAATGTACAGCTTGTTTATTTAAAGTATATTTGAAATTTAGTGTTGACATGGAGCTTAGGAATGAATCAGAAGAAGTTTCTCCTGTGAGAAGCAAAACCAAAGATGGCCAGAGAATGGACCAACATATGGAGGAATCAAGGGACTATTGACCAACTAGATATCAGGACAGACATACCTAAGGAGTAAGAGAAGATAAAATTCTATAGCAGGAAAGTCAATTAGATGTGGCTACTACATACTGGACCTAAAAGACAGAGATAACCCCAAAGGTCAGGACCATCATTTCAAAAAAAATTCCCCTTGACTCTCAGGAATATGACAAGCATCCAAACTTTCCTGATCCCATCTCAAAAGGGAACTTTCCGGTTTTCAAGTGGACACTCCATCTATCCTGTCTAGAAGCTTTTGCCTTCCCTCTATTCTAGGAAGAGAATGTTTCTAAGCCCTCCTCTCTGAGGGGGAAAGTCTTTGACTTTCCACTTGATCACTTTCCTAACCCAAATAAAAGACCACTTTAATTCTAACTGGACTGTGTGTGAGGGTGTAATTCTTTATTGAGGAATACCTAGGAACCACCACAAATCCCCCATGACAGTGTGGTAGTTCCAATATTGCCCTATTGCTTTGTGTCCACTTCTGAACTCCTTTCCCTTCCCTTCCCTTCTCCCCCTCTGTTTTTTCTTTCATTAATCCATCTCTTCAGTGTAACCATCCTCTGCCCCCCATAAACAAAAACAGAAACAGACACCAGAGCATGGGCATGCACACACACACACACACACACACACACACACACACACACACACAATGAAAACTAGAATCTGGCAAAACAAATTCCTGCATTTGCCATGTTCAAAAAATGCATGACTTTTTCTGCATTTTACATTTATCACCTTTTTGGTAGGAGGTAAGTAGCATGTGGTTTATCATTATATTGGTTAGAGTTCAGAAGTCTTTCAAAATTGTTTTTCTTCTATAATATTCCTATCATTGTCTAAATTAATCTAGTTTTGCTCAGTTTACTCTTCATCAGTTCATAATTTTCTAGGAAGTTGCCCATTTTATCATTTCTTATGGTGAAATTCATAATATTGTTCATTACATTCATATACCACAATTTGTTCAGCCATTTTCCATTAGGAAGACACCTCTTTAAGCTTCTAGTTTTTGTCTACCATGAAGAGTTGCTATGAATTTTTTTGTATATATATACACACACACACCTCTGAAGAAATTTTTTAAAAGATGGAAAGAACATATATATAGTATATATATGCATATGTATATATATGTGTGTGTGTGTGTGTGTGTGTATTTCTTCAGAGAAAATGGCCTAGTAGTGGCATGGGTGGATCAAAGGGTTATGTACAGTTTAGTAACTTTTTGGCCACAGTTCCAAATTGCTTTCCAGAGTGGCTACACCAATTCACAACCCCAGCAATAATAGTACAGGAGAGTACCTGTTTTTTCTAGGCTACCAACATTCTTTCTAATATACCAAATTGTATCATAGTTTAAAAATGCCAGATGATGGCTATAAGTACTCCTTCTTTTGTCTACCATACCGCTAAGGTATGGTCCACTGTAGCCCATACAAATTTTTTTTTTTTTTTTTTTAGTGAGGCAATTGGGGTTAAGTGACTTGCCCAGGGTCACACAACTAGTAAGTATTAAGTGTCTGAGGCCAGATTTGAACTCAGGTACTCCTGAATCCAGGGCTGGTGCTCTATCCACTGTGCCACCTAGCTGCCCCTAGCCCATACAAATTTAAAACTAAGAGATGAAACAGGGAGGGGGAGGAGGGATGCTACTTCCTTTCTTTTTCTGTCTGCCTTAATAAAATAGGATGCAACTGTATGCTATCCAACTTGATCATTGAGATTTTATCAGGAGCAAAGACTTTTCCAGACTCTCCAAATTGGGGGCAGTTCCCCATTGCTCTGAATCCCTGTAGCTCTTTTTATTAGAACTACTCATCTGCTACTTGACTTTCTATTGTTATTGCTCTTTTTGATTTGTGTCTCCTTTCCCCTTAACTAAACTGTAAATTCTTTGTGGGTTGATATTGGGCTTATCTCATCTTTTATCTAGTAGAGAGCCTTGCATAGAATAGGCACTCAATGAATATTTGATGATGACAATGATCTGATCTGCTTCCAGAGCAGAGGTTGTAAGGAGTCCCAAGGCCATCTTGAAGGCAGCTTTTTCCTGTGGTTGAGTTAGTTGTGCACCATTTGGTATACATAAGCCAAGAAAAGGAGCCACCCACATTTGAAGCCTTGGTGTTATTTTTTACTCTTCCCTTTCGCTCCCTTCTCATATCCAAATTGTCACCAATTCCACCTCCACAACACTTAGCAATTATTTTCTTCTGCCTGTTTCCATAGTCACACTTTTAGTCCAGGCCCTCCTTCCTACCTACCTGGATTACAGCCCTTGAAAAAGTCTTCCTATTTCCACTTTCGTCTCTCCTTCAATTTATTCTTCATCTTACTTCTCAACATATTTCCCTCACACACAGATCTAGTCACACCACACCTCTGCTTGAGTTTTTCAGTGGTTCCTTCTTATTGTCTTAGTAAAGGTTAGATTTCTTAACCTGTTGTTCGGTTGCCTTCCACAAAGGACAGTTCTACTTCCTTTCAAGCCTTATCTCAATTCCTCCAAATACCAAACTCTGCTAAACTGGTCTACTCTCTATTCCCCAAACTTTCCTGCTTTGTTCATGCCTTTATTCATGAAGGCCTCTGTGTGAAGAATGCCTTCCTCTTCCCTTTCTGAATTCTTACTCATCCTTTAAAGCCCAACTCAAATGCTATCATTGCCCCAAAACTTCTTCTGATCCCCACTGTCGATAATGCTTTTCTCTTTTGAGTCTTACAGGTCACTTTGGGTTTTTTTTTGGTTTTTGTTTGTTTATTGTTTGTTTGCGGGGCAATGGGGGTTAAGTGACTTGCCCAAGGTCACACAGCTAGTAAGTGTCAAGTGTCTGAGGCTGGATTTGAATTCAGGTCCTCCTGAATCCAGGGCCAGTGCTTTGCCGGTGCTTTATCCACTGCGCCACCTAGCCGCCCCAGGTCACTTTGTTTTGTGCCTCTTCATGTAAAGTCGCATATCAATGTTATATACGTTTGCCCTCCAACTAGACAGGGAGCTTCATGAGGACAGGGACTCGTTTAACATAACCTCTGTAACTGTACCATGGCTTATCCAAGTGCTCTTCACCCCTGTGGCCCTCCATTAAAGTTGTTTGAATTGAATGGACAGGAATAGAGAGTTAAAAGAACTAATGAATTGTCTATATTGAACAGAGCTAGGGTTTCTCCAGCAGCTGCCTCCAGCAGCCATAGACTTCTGGACCCTGAGTTTATATATAATAAATTGCAAATGATTTTCAGAGGTCAGTGCCTTTTGAAGTCTGAGTAGGAGCTAAACTTCTAGTTTTCACTTATCTATTTTTGAAAAATAAAATTCTTAAGAAAAGCATCATCATGCTGGAGGGATGTGTTCTTTGGCACAGTTCCCCCCTGCCCCGCTTAGTCTCCCTATCCCCATTATTATTCTAACAGACCTACGCTTTCCAAAGTACATTGCAATCATTTTCATTAGGGACACATAGACTGCTCAGTTCTGTTTTCCTTGCTTGCCTCTAGGGGAAACTCACCGGGGTCATATTTGCTTTCACATGTCAATAGATGTTGCTACATCATCTTCCCTTCCTGTTGCCAGCCTCACATCACTGCAGGCCCACGGCCTCAATGTTTTCCACAGGAAGAAGGATGATTTTCCTGTTTGTGGCTGAGATGTTCCAGCCTTTCCCCTCTTCTTTGAACAAGTTCTTATTGTAAAGGTGACTAGATTTGCAAAATGGAGGGGGAAAAAACAGCAGAGACTGGGAGGCTGCCTTTTGATAAACGTGTTGTAAAAAACAAAGGTATTCATGCATCAGGGAGAGTTGGCACTGCAGGATCTCAAGGCCTCTCCCAACTCCGAGATTCTCTTAGTACTATGGAAGTGTGGTTTGGAGTTGGGAGAGTTGGGAGAGAGGGAGAGGAAGGAAGGAAAACAGGTTCAATCTATCACAAAGCTTCTTAAACTGTGGATTTCAATTCCATATGGGGTTGTGTAACTGAACATGGGGGGGTGTAAAAAAATTTGGCAATAGTAAAAGGTTATGTATACCTGTTTTATATACCTATATACCCGGGGTCATGTAAAAATTTCTTGGGTGAAAAAGGGGTCTGGAGTGGGAAAAATTTAAGAAGCCTTGATCTATCAGAACAGGGCCTCTGGTCATCTTGTCTCTGCATTGCAAAGTGTATAACTTTTAAAACTGCAAAATGACCATGGTCAGCTCCACATCCAACAGAGAGAGAGAGAGAGACAAAGGTAATGATAACTAAGAACAATGATAATAGGTGAAGTGTATATGGGAGATAGATTGCACTGCTAGGCCTGATTATCTTAAGACAACAAAGGATGTGGGCACTGACAATGAGTTGTCTCCATCTTTGGAAAAAGAGGACAATTTGCAAGTTTCCAAAGGACTTCCTAAGACTCTGAGGTAAAATGTTGCAACAGGGGTGACCAACTCAAAAGTGGCCATTGATTCTGTGAGTATCTGTTAAGCCTCTGCCTCTGAGCATGGAAGAGTTCTAAGCTCTAAGGCTGAGTAAAGCACCTGGCCTGTCTTCAAGGATCTTACTAGCTGGTAGGGGAAATAAGATATGCAGGCACCAAAATGGCATGAGGAATGACTCACCGTTCTATGGCATAGCAGAGACTGCCAAATGCTTTGCATACAGGGTCTCATTGGCTCCCTCCTGATGAACCTGTGATGACTTCACTGCATTTCACCTGCTGGTCTTAACCCTGGAACTCTCTCCCACCTCACCTATTCTGGTTTCTTTCAAGTCTCAACTAAAGTCCCACCTTACACAAGAAGCCTTTCTGGGGGGCAGCTAGGTGGCGCAGTGGATAAAACACTGGCCTTGGATTCAGGAGGACCTGAGTTTGAATCCAGCCTCAGACACTTGCCACTTAACTAGCTGTGTGACCCTGGGCAAGTCACTTAACCCTCATTGCCCTAAAAAAAAAAAAAAAAAGAAGCCTTTCTGGATCCCCTTTACTGCCCGTTGATCACCTCCTTTATTTAATGCTTTGTTGATTGCCTTCAATTTATCCTGTATACATCTTACACAGTTTTGTGTTTAATACATAGTACTTAGAACATACTTGCACAGTACGTAGGGTTTGCTTGTTTTTTCTATATGTATAATTAAATGGTGCTACTTGAGGCTGTATTTTGCCTTTCATTGCATCCTTGATGCTTAGCATAGTGCCTAGAATGTGGCAAGTACTCAATAAATGCCAGTTGACTGGTTTAGGTAGTGCTAGAATTATCAAACCCTCCCCCATTTTATGGATGAACTGATAGAAGCCCAGAAAGGTGAATATGTGCTCTGACCTAGGATTCAAACCCGGGTTCTATAATTCCAATTTCAGAGTTCTTTCTACTACATACTGTATAACAAAAGGTAACATGTCAGATATTATCAAAAAAGGTACAAAAACAGTGCAGTGTGAGTTCAGAGGAAAATAGATCACAACCACTTGAAAAGCAGGGAGGGGTTTTTACCCGCGAGAGCTTCAGAGAGGCAGTAGCATTTGATCTAGGCCTTGAGTGACTGGAATAGTTTCAATAGTCAGAGATATGAGGAGAGGGCATTTAGGCAGAAACAGTGTGAGGAAAAACAAAGAGATAGGAAATCAGGGGCCCAGCTGGGTAGAGTGTAGGGCCTGAAATCAGGAGAAAGACTCATCTTCATGGGTTTAAATCCAGACTCAGACATTTATCAGTTGTGTGACCTTAAGCAAGTCACTTAACCTTGTTTGCCTCAGTTTCCTCATCTGTCAAATAAGTTGGAGAAGGAAGTGGCAAACCACTCTAGTCTCTTTGCCAAGAAAAGGGTCACAAAGAGTTAGACATGACTAAAATGACTGAGCATCAATAAAAGAAATTAGGAGGCATCTTTGAGTAAGGGAGGCAGGCATCCTCAACTGGAAAACTTAGCAGAGGGTCTCAAAGATCTGTCCTTTGCCCTTTTCTGTTCAACAGTTTAATCAATGACTTTAATGAAGGCATAGCTTTCCTTCTCATCTGATTTGTCCATGATACATAGCTGAGAGAAATGGAAGATAATGGAACACAATGGAAGATAAAACTAGAAACTGAAAGGATCTTTTCGAGTTAGAGAAATGGACTGAATCCAATAAAATAAAAATTTATCAGGATAAGGAAGAGATCCAGTGCTTGGAATTAAAACATATCAAATGCACAATTACAGGATAAAATAGAAAATTACAAGTTGGGGGGATGAAAAGCTAGAATACATTAAATGGAAAGAAGATATGAGGGTTTTAGCTAAAAAGGGTTTTCTAAACTTTTTGCCTCTCCTGGCATCAAGCACATATACAGTAGGTGCTTAACATGTACTTTCTTACATTATTTTGGAAAAACCATGAGCTTAGACTGCAAGAATAGCAGAGCCCTGGGGCAGGTAGGTGGCATAACAGATAGAGTACTGGCCCTGGAGTCAGGAGTACCTGAGTTCAAATCCAGCCTCAGACACTTAACATTTACTAGCTGTGTGACCCTGGGCAAGTCACTTAACCCCAATTGCCTCACTAAAAAAAAAAAAAAAAAAAAAAGAATAGCAGAGCCCTGTCCAGAGAAAGAGATGTGATCCCTTACTGTATTTTGCCCTAGCAGATCACATTTAAATTACTGAGTTTAATCTTGGGGCAGCATGTTCTGGAAAGGACATTAAAAAGATGGAGTCTGTTCATCAGGGGAAATACAGGTCAGTAAGGGAATTAGAAACGATTCCTCAAGAGGACTGGTTGAAGGAATTAGAGATTTCCTTCATGGGGATATGAGAGCTATATTCAAGGGCATGAAGGTTTGTACGTGGAGCAGGAATTACACATTTTTTTTGGTTCCAGAGGATGGAGCAATGTGTGAATACACTGTAGAGAGACAGGTTTTGATTCTTTGTGAGTAAAATTCCATGACAGTCAGAGGTACCCCAAAGTAAAATGGTCTGGGTATAGGAATTTGTAAGTTGTCCAAAAGCTGAGGTCTTTAAGTAGAGGCAGGATAATCATTATAATCCTTTTGGAGAGATGTTATAGAGGGGATCCCTGGTTAGATAGAAGTTGAATTACCATACCTCTGAGGTCCCTTTCTTCTATCAGACTATAATAAGTTATTGGTAACCACAAAGAACACTATGAGTAGAGTGAGATATGTAGGACTGCTTTCTAACCCTATCATTTGACATTCAAAGAAACTGATGCCCAGAGAAGTGGTTATTCGCTGTCATACAGCTAATTAGCAGTAGAACCGAAGCTAATTAAGTCTTCCAACTCCTAGTGCAGTGTCTTTCCTACAACATTGTTGCTGTTGTTCATCCTTCATTTTCTTTTTTTCCCTCTGTTTAGAATTTTATTTTCCAAATTACATGTAAAATCAAATTTTGACATCAATTTTTTAAAACTTTGTGTTCCAACTTCTCTTCCTCCCTCCCTTCCCACCCCTACTCCCAAGAATTCAAGCAATTCACTATAAGTTATATATGAGTAGTCATGGAAAACATCTTCACATTAGCTAGGTTGTGAGAGAAAACAGATAAAAACAAAACTTCAGATTAAGGAACTGTCAAAAAAAATTGCTTCTGATGTGGGATGGAATTTGTGGTCAAATTGATCATGAGCCATCCCAAAAGAATTACAAGACTCAGTGACTCAGTTTCCCAAGTTTTATTGCAATACTGTGGTTTACCACAGAGAGAGAACCAGAATATTTGAAAGGTATCTCTCAAACAGTGAAAGGAAAGACAGTTATATTTATAGTATGGATAAATTAATTATCAGTCTCATTATAATAATCTCTACCTTGGGGAGGTACAGGGGAGGAATCCTTCTTATTATAATATTCTCCACCTAGGGGTGTTACAGGGGAGGGCTTATCCTAATTTGGAGTTCCTGGGTCCTAAGTCAACCCCCGAGGCAGGTACCTTTTTCAGTAGACGTGTGTTTTGGGGGTTTACACGTCATAAGGTGAATCTGGGGACAAATTTGGCCTTTTCTGCGCATGTCTCTTTCTGTTTCCCATGACTAGTTTCAAAATATCTCCATTTTTCATTAGAATTTCTATACTGTTGTCATTTAATCTAAGGTCATCATGGCCTCTCTCCCTCTGTTCCTGTTATGGGCACTGATTTCTGTGGGTACAAGAACCTATCATAAGTTATCCATTAACTGGGGTCTGACTCCCTTTTGGAGCTAATATCTGAATTAAAGCTTGGGTCTTAGGTTTTTCTGTTAACCCCTTTATGCCTCCTACATCACTTCCATCTGTTTTCAGATACCATCAGTTCTTTCTCTGTAGAGGGATTGCAATTTTCATAAGTCCTTCAGAGTTATGTTGAATCATTGCCTTGCTGAAAATAACCACATGCTTCCCAGCAGATCATCTTACACTATTGCTGTTATTTTGTATATAGTACATTTCACTCTGCTTCAGTTCATGTAGGTCTTTCCAGGTTTTTCTGAGAGTGTCCTGTTCATCATAATCTTTATATAGTACCTTAAACTTGACAAAGAATTTTCTTCACAATATCCCAGCAAAGTAGGTACCTTACATTTTGCCATTATAATCAATCATCATAACTATTTCCCTCCATCCTATTCCCTTCGTATGATATTTACTCTATTTTTTATCTTCTTTTACCCTATTCCTCCTCAAAAGCTTCTGACTGCCCCTTCTCCCACTCTGCCCTCCCTTCTTTTACCCTTCCCTCCTTATCCTCTTCCCCTCCTACTTTCCTGTAGGGTTAGATAGATTACTCCTCCCATTTGGGTGTGTATGTTATTCCTTCCTTGAGCTGACTCTGATGAGATTAAGGCCTTTGAGCTAATTCTGTGTTCTAAATTTTCTTCTTCCCTCCTCAACCCTCCCTATGAAATCAAGCAATTCAATATAAGTCATACATGTGCAGTTATGCAGAACATCTTCACCTTCCTTGAAAGTGTTTTGCTTTTTACTGCTCCCTCCCCCAATCTGCCCTTCCTTAATTCCCCTCTTCTCCCCCCACCCCCTTATCTCCTTCCCCTCCCACTTTCCCGTAGGGCAAAATATATTACTATA
Organism: Dromiciops gliroides; assembly: GCF_019393635.1. NCBI lineage: Eukaryota > Metazoa > Chordata > Mammalia > Microbiotheria > Microbiotheriidae > Dromiciops > Dromiciops gliroides. The sequence continues at coordinate 149,653,846 of NC_057864.1, forward strand.
CCCACTTGAGTATGTATCTTATTCCCTCCCTGAGCCAATTCTGATGATAGTGAAGTTCACTCACTCCCCTACTCCTTCCCCCTCTTCCCTTCCCCTCCATAAACTTTTTCTTATTTCCTTCATTTGAGCTACCTCTCCCTAGTTCACCTCTCCCCTTCTCCCTCCCCCAGTCCATTCCTCCTACCCCTCAACCCTCTTTTAAAGATGTCATCATGGATTAGCTAAGGAGGCCCCAAGCCCAAATCCAGCCCCAGACATAAGACACCCCACCCTGCCTGCCCCACAAGAAACAAGGATAAACAAAAAATAAATGTGTTACAGATATCGTTCCTTTATATTCAGTTCAGACCTGTGTCCTCTGTCTAAGTGTATTACTTTCAGCTACCCTAATACTGAGAAAGTTCTTATGAGTTAGAAGTATTATCTTCCCATGTAGGAATATAAACAGTTCAATCTTTTAATATCCCTCATGATTTTGTTTTCTTGTTTACCTTTTTATGCTTCTCTAGGATTTTTTATTTGAAAGTCAAGTTTTCTATTCAGTTCAGGTCTTTTCGTCACAAATGCCTGAAAGTCCTCTTTTTTTCATTAAAGTCCCATTTTTTCCTCTGAAAGATTATACTCAGTTTTGCTGGGTATATGATTTTTGGCTGTAGTCCCAGTTCCTTTGCCCTCCAGAATATCATATCCCATGCCCTCCAGTCCTTTAATGTAGATGCTGCTAGATCTTGTTTTATCCTTATTGTAGCTCCACAGTATTTGAATTCCTTTTTTTCTAGCTTCTTGCAATATTTTCTCCTTGATCTGGGAGCTCTGGAATTTGGCTATAATATTCCTGGAGGTTTTCCCTTTGGGATCTCTTTCAGGAGGTGATTAGTGGATTCTTTCAATTTCTATTTTACCTTCTGCTTCTAGGATATCAGGGCAATTTTCCCAGATAATCACGTGGAAGATGCTATCTAAACTCTTATTTTGGTCATGGTTTTCAGATAGTCCAATGATTTTCAAATTATCTCTCCCGGATCTATTTTCCAGGTCAGCTGTTTTTTCAAGGAGATATTTCATATTGCCCTCTATTTTTTTATTCATTTGGATTTGCTTTTCTGTGTCTTGGTTTCTCATAAAGTCACTAGCTTCCATTTGTTCAATCCTAATTCTTAGGCAATTATTTTCTTCTGGGAGTTTTCGCATCTCCTTTTCCATTTGGCTTTTTTTTTTCAAGCTGTTGACTTTTTTTCTCATGACTCTCCTGCATTGTTCTCATTTCTCTTTCCATTCTTTCCTCCACCTCTCTAAATCTTCCTCTATCTCTCCTACTTTCTCTTCAAAGTCCCTTTTGAGTGCTTCCATGGCCTGAGACCATTTCATATTTTTCTTGGAAGCTTTGGATGTAGGGACCCTGAGGTTGTCTCAACTTTCCTTGCTTGCTCATTCTGCCATCTTTTACTTGAATTTTAAGTCTCTCTTACAGTGGGGCCCTACTTCCAAGCTATACTGTCCCAAGCTTCAGAGGGTCCCAGGTCTTGTGGTTTGAGGGAGGATGGGTGTTTCTCTCACTTAGCCTGTTCTCTGGTTCGAAGATAACCTCAAGCCAACTTGCTAATTAACTAGCTAGCAGAACTTTGTGTCCTGTGGTGGTTCTTAGATCCAATGAGCCTGTGCCCTTCCCCAACCTGGGCCTCCCACTGCTCATGATTTCTTCCTGGTTCCCTGCTGGGGTAGAATAGCCAAATTCCTCCTTAGGTCCTGCAGACACCCCTGCACTTCCCCCATGGCCAGCCGTTCAGCCCTCTCACCTGACAATAAGCTTAGTTCCAGAAGACACCAGTGCTCCAGCTGATTTGGAGGCTTGGGGGTAAGTTTCTCTGGTGCAGCCTGCCTGGGGACTGTGTTGGCATGATCACAGGATTGGACTCTTCTTGCAGCCCAGCACAGCCCCCTCTAATCTGTCTTTGGCTGGAAAATAATCTCAGCCCATCTTCTTGTGAGTTTTGCTGCTCCAGAGGTGGTTTTATTGTGGTTTGGGGTGGGGGTAATTGTGTCTGGAGCTCTGTGCATTTAATATCTTTCCTCTGCCATCTTAGCTCCACCCCCAGAAGTCATCATCCTTCATTTTCAAAGAGGACCAATGACATTGAGGGGTGATGTCTTTAAAAATTTTTTTTTTTCTGAGGGGTGATGTTTTGACCTGCATGTGAATTGGTTTTAAGTGAGGCAGAGTTGCATAAAGTCATTACCCTCATTCTCTCTTCCATAGTCATTGAAATCCAGTGGCAAAACAAAAGTCAGGATGACTGGGGATGGGCCAAGATTTAATAAGATAACCTTGGCATCTTTGATGTCAGACCAAGCTCTAAGTGCTCCTCAGAACCTGCTTTAGCTGCCTTCATGGCCATTGGAATAAATTGTTCTAATCTGTCCATTCCACTGGGGGAAGTCTTTGTGTGCTTGGAGTACACATCTTCATAACTCAGCTACAGATTTGAGGCCTGTTAGTTACCTTCAACCTGGTTTAGCCTGTCTTCTGAGATGATTTTGTTGGCCCATGCACGTGCTATAGTTTCTTAGAGCCACAGGTAAGAGTTGGGTGATAAGTGGACACCAAAGGCAGATGAGCAGCCCTAATAAGGGCTCAGCAAGGTCTAACACCAGAGGTGTTAGTCCTCACTGAATACTCCATACACTTCTATAACATTATGCTGCCTCTCAAGGCACTAGACACCATAATACACTTATCTCTATTATACCTTAGTGGAGAGGAAATAGACACCTCAGATACAATCCTTTATGCTTAGCACATGTGTTTCAAACAGGGTCATAAGCCCATTAAAGTATTTGAGGATATGTTCCCAGTTGAGGTCTTCAAGTCACTTACATTTTTATATGCCTCATAATTGTATCTGGGGCCCCATTGGTTAAAAAATATCATATGTCAGACTGCATGTTTGGCAAAAACCAGTTAATAATTCATCTCTAGATTTGTCAGTTGGTCAGTTTTATTGTTCTCTGTTTAAGAGGTGAAGGTAGATAATATTCAGAGGGGCAGAGTGCCTGTGTCCTGGGATCATCCCATGAGTCAGGAGCCAAGCTGTCTAGCTTCTAGACTCTCTGTCTTGTACTTTATCTGCAGTATTGTGCCAACTTCACTTAGTGGCAATAAAATGAGTGTCGATTGGTAATTGCTGTCTAGAGGTAAGTACAATGGTTGTTAAAAGTTCATTTGATTCTAGGCAGCATTAAGGGGGGAAAATGGCATCAGGATTCATAGTTCTGTTGTACTTTGTCCCAGTCAGACCACACGTGGAATTTTATAATCACATCTGGGTACCACATTTTAGGAGGTAAACTGATAAGCTAGAAAGTATACACAGTGGGGTAACCAGGCAAGTGAAGGACCTTGAGTTCAGATTATCTAAGGATGAGTTGAAAGAAGTGAAGATGTTTGATCTGGGGGAAGGAAGACTTAGGGATAACATGAACCATGTCTTCAAGTACATGAAGGGCTGGTATGTGAAAGAGGGAGTGAACTGGGAAGTTATAGATTTAGGGTTCCTAACAACTAGAGCTCTCCAAAGGTAGAATGAGCAGCCTCAGCAAGTTGTGGTTTCCACCCTGCCTGAGGTCTTCAAGCAAAGGCTAGCTCACCACTTGTCATGGATATTATAAGGACGATTCTTGTTCAAGTGTAGGCTAGACTAAGTAATCTCTGAGGTCCCTCCTAAGGTAAAAATTCTGGGATTCTTTTGCCCACCATCAAGCAAAACCTCTACTCTCCTGTCAATGGTCTATCACTAACATATAAATGCAGTCAATTAACCAACAGGCATTTATTAAGCACATACTGTGTGTACTGTGCTAAGCTCTGGGAATACAAAGAGAGATGAAAACAAAAAACAAAACACAGTTTCTGCTCTCAAGGAGCTCACAGTCTAATGGGAGAGAGATAACATAACAAATTACTGTGTATATATAAGATATATAAGGTACAAATGGAAGGTGATGGCAGAGGGAAGCCACTAGCAGAGGGCAGCAAGGAGGGGCATTGTGGTAGTGTTAAAGATATCCTCCAGATAGCTGGATTTCAGCTGAGTCTTGGAGGGAAGCCAAGAGGCAGGTGGGTGAAGAGACAGAGTTCCAGCCAGGGAAGTAAAGTGTAAGAAGATTGGAGAGCTAAGAAGAGGTCAGATTGTGAAGAGCGTTGAATACTAAACAATAGGTGCTAGGCACCTATTCATCACTTCTCCCATTGTTACCTTTTGTATCTGTCTTTATCATCCTGTTATCTCAAATTCCTCTCCTGAGCTATGGAAAAGGAAATATGCTATTCCTTTTCTATTCTGATCATCTTGGAAATCATACAAGGAATCTTCGAGACTATTTAATCATAAGATCTTAAAATTTATAGCTGAAAGGGACCTTTGGAAATAATCTAGTCCAACCCCCTATTATTATTATTATTTGCAGGGCAATGAGGGTAAGGTGACTTGTCCAGGGTCACAAAGGTAGTAAGTGTCAAGTGTCTGAGGCTGGATTTGAACTCAGGTCCTCCTGGATCCAGGGCTGATGGTTTATCCACTGGGCCACCTAGCTGCACCCTCAACCCCTAATTTTCTGAGGTCCAGTGACATCTTCCAAGGTCACACAGTTAGCTGGTGGTATCCCAGGCTAGAATCTCCACCAGGAGAAAACTGACTTTGAAATCCTCACGTTTTCAAAGATAATAATGTTATTTTTCTAAAACAAACACACTTGAACCTCCAGGCTAAATGACTAACTGTACCATTCCCAGTCTATTTCTAATACCATAGGACACTATCTTGCATTACGGAACAATATAGGATGAGATCGTAAAAGCCAATAATAAAACTGAGACATAAATATTAAGCTAGAATTTTGTGCTTTAAAGTTTGTAAAAGTTTTAATGTATATTATCTCATTTGTTCCTCACAACAGCTTTATGAGGTAGGTGTTATTATTAGCTTCTTTTTATAGATGACATAACTGAGGCTGAGTGTCCCTCCATATACCAGTCATTCCTGAAGAAGAACTTTGCTCCCTCCATCATGCATCTCTGTCCCTTCCAGCTCTACCTTGTTCTATTTGCTGCCCTTTGTAGTTTCAATTCCATGGAACAAGATTCCCCTCCCAGGATAAGTTCATCACTTCTAAACTCACTCCCATGCTGTTAACTCCTCTGATTAGAGGTATGGAAGGTAGGGCATGAAAACTCCTTCCACTTCCTTTCTTTAGAAAGGGAAGAAATTGGTCTCTCACCTTTCACCCACCTCACTCCACCTTGCATCTGATGCCCGGCTTGGTTTCAGCTCCAGGGAGTACCCTGTGCCCATACTCCCTGGAGTCGTGCTCCATCCCTTTTTCTTGCCTCCTTTTGTGCACTGTCTCCCCCTTTGGATTTGTAAGCTCACTGAGGGCAGGGATTGTTTTTCTTTTTATTAATTGTATCCTCTGTGCTTAACACAGTGCGTGGCACATTGTAGGTACTTAACAAATGTTTCTTAGATGGGAATTAGCATTCTGGCTGAGTTTTTGTCCCCTGTCATTCCCCGTTCATGGTAGCTTGGGGTCTCTCACCTTTTGATTTCTAGATCCTTCTCTCTTTTAGTGATGCTGGAGATGAAAAGAAGTAAAAGGATAGTGGGGCATGGGGAGAGGTCTGGGGATGAGGCCATCTCAAGAACTCTAGGGAACAAAAAGATGAAGATATTAAAATTCCATCAATTTGAACATGGCACAGCAGAAAAGAACATTGGATTTGTAGTCAGATGCCCTGCCACTGACACTACTTCTTTGGGTCCTACTTTTCTTATCTATAAAATGAGGGGGTTGGACTAGATGACCTCTTAGGTCCCATCCAGCTCAATATCTATACCTATATCATCTATATCTATCTCTATCTCTATTTCTATCTCTATCTCTACCTATCTCTGTCTCTGTCTCTATCTCTCTCTATCTCTATTTCCATCTCCATCTCTATTCTATCTCTATCTCTACCTATCTCTGTCTCTGTCTCTATATCTCTTTCTCTCTACATCTACATCTACAGCTACATCTTTCTCTATTATCTATATCTATATATAGTGAGCTTTTCTGCACAAGTTAAGACAGAATTCCTGTGCATAAAGACTTGGACTGCATCGCATCTTTTTATAGCACAGAATAACACCACAGGTCTAGAGATGGAAGGGACTCAGTGACCATCTAGTTCAGCCTAATTTCCTCATCTTACAAATGAAGAAACTGAGATTCAGGGAGGTTATATGATGACTTACCCAAGCAAGATCACACAGGTACCAAGTATTAGAGATGGTCCTCTGTTTCTAAATTCATTGTCCTTCCCACTTTATCATGTGATTTCTCCTAAAAAACATTTCTGTAGTCCATTCTTCAAAGTATGGATCAAATTCCACCTCCTTAGTGAAATCTCCCTTAACTAAACCAAGTGACCTCGAAGAGCTGTAGTCCTTACTGATTGTATCACGACCACAGTTGCCTCATATTCATTTATTCACTCATTCATCATTTATTAAGTGACATTCTATAAAGGCAGTGCACTGGGCTTTGTGGGAGGATGTTGTTCTTTACCTTGTCACCTAGATTAATCTTTTCTCCCCTTGGGGGCAGGAACTGCTCCTTATAACTCTTTGTATAAGGGACTGTATTCCCAAAGCCAAACACAATGCCTGGTATACTGTAAGTGCTCAATAAGGGATGATTCATAGGGTCGTACATTTAGAGCTGGAAGGGACCTCAGAGGAAAAGCAGTTCAATGACCTGAGGCCCAGAGAGGATAAGTGAATTGACTAAGGTTACACTAATTGTGTCAGTCAGAGGTAGGAAGTGAATTGAGCTGAATTTGGATCTCCCTCTGTGCCATATGGACAATATATGTTTAATGTATATACATACACTATATCTCTCTCTTATCTCTCCTATCATCTATCTATCTATCTATCTATCTATCTATCTATCTATCTATCTATCTATCTATCTATCTATCATTTATCTATCTATCATCTATCTATCTATCATCTATCTATCTATCTATCTATCTATCTATCTATCTATCATCTGTCTGTCTATCTATCTATCATCTATCTATCTAGTTGCTTGATTGCCTTGTTCCCTCCATCCAATTGCTGGAATTGGGGGCCCTGTAGCATTAAAACATTGGGATTTCACCACCCTGACCCCAGTTTCTTCCTGCCTCAGGCAAGAAAGTTGCTTGGACTGGATGATTCTTATGTGTTAAACCCCAGTCCTTCTGTTATCCATTCTATGAGGAAGATAGCCTATCACTCCCCTTCTGATTTCTGTTAATTCTGTGCTTTTGTCTTCGGCTTCACAGAAAAGTTCAGTTGCAGTCCCATTTGGCACAGCTGGATGTAGAGAGAGGGGATGCTTCTGTGCAGCTGGCTGCCCTGTGGGGGCCCTGACTGGGGTTAGGAGGGACCCAACGTTGGTAGTGCTGCGTACCACTGTTTATCTAACTTCCCAAGTACAAAGCATCCTTTCTGACTGCAATGAATGAAAACCATCTAATGGGCTACAGTTTCTCCTTTATAAATAAACAAGGGGTGAATAAACATGGAACAAGAGGTTCAGAGCCCGGGAATGACAACTGCATCAGTGGTTTCCAGGAATGCCTCTGGATTTTTATTGGGTGTCATGGGTGGGAGGCGTCAAGATGATTAAAGGCACTGGGATTAGCTTCAAGGAATTGATAATTAGCTGGTAATTCTGATAGGATATTAAAACATGTTGGAAATGGGGAAATCCCATGGAAGTTAAGGCTAGTGGTTCAGAGTTTGGGCTATTATAGAGACAGGGATCACGTTTTCCAAACCAAAAATCAGCATGCACGGTTTGACAAAAGGTAGTCCTCTTGCAAAGCCTCATTAACAGTCAGCTTCCTTTTTGTGAAATCAGGACAGTCCCAGGAAATTCAGGAGTGTGGAGGCTATTATAGGTTTGAAGAGCACATACTTTACTTCCTCTTTCCCTCCCTCCCACCATCCTTGAGTGATTCATATGCTACAGAGTCTGGAGCAACCCACAGGAGAATGGAAATTGGAGAGGGTAGGTGGGGGAGGGAAGGGGAATCTTAGAATCACACAACAATAGAACATGAGAGTTAGAAGAAACCTTAGCAATCTAGTCCAAGCCTGTTATATGACAGGTGAAGTAACCAAGAGGGAAAAGGATGGAAAAGGAGCCAAGATTTTAAGTTTCACTTTGAAAGAGGATGAGAAATTGATGAAGTGTCAAGGTGGGGAAGGTGTTCCAGATGGAATCACAGTCAAGCAAAGAATAAGCACTAGTATGCATCAGTCCCTTTTATCTGGAATCTCAAAGCAATCCATTGAAGTATAGAATGTGAGATTTGGAAAGGACCTTAGAAATCACCTGACCTAATTATCTTAATTTAAAGATAAGGAAACTGAGCCCTCCCCCCCACCCCCCATGATACATCCCAAGGCCATGCAGCTAGCTAACAGCAAAATGTGGACTATGTTGTCAATTAGGGATGTATCAATTAGTCATTGTCACAGAGCCATAGATTTAGAAGAAACCTGATACAGTGGAAACAGAACTCTGACTCTGGAGTCAGTGAATGAGAATTCAAATTCTCCCTCTGATACTTATTAGCTATGTGGCTTTGGGCAACTCTCATGCCCTCTCTGGTCTCAGTTTCTTCAGCTTTAGGCGTGATCGACTAGGGAACACTTTAAACACCTTAAAACAGTTTGAGATTCACAAAGTGTTTTATGCACATCATCTTATTTGATCTTCACTTCAGCCCTGAGGTGAAGGCTATTATTATTCCCATTTTATGGAGCTATAGATGGAGGTTCAGAAAGGTGAAAGTCTCCTCAATTGTAAGAGGAGGGGGTTGACCTAGCTGACCTCTGAGGTCCCTTACAGCCCTGCAACAAGTATCCGTAGAGAACATCTGGCATAGGGGTTCGTAACCTGAGGTAAATGGATAGATTTTGGTGTCTGTGAACTTGGTTGGGGAGGAAAAAACCAACAATAAAAGACATCTTTATTTTTGCTAACATAACTGAAATTTAATATTTCTTCAATTACTTAAAAATATTTTTCTGAATAGAGTTTCATGACACGCATACACTCTAGTACATACTCTCATTTTGCAGGTAAGGAAACTGAATCCCATAGACATTGAGCAACTTATCCTAGATCATAGTGGTAGTGTGTGCCAGGCTCTCTGGTTCCTAATAAACTTTTTTTTTTTTTAACTGCAACCATCCTGTTTCCCCTTGAGTATATGGGGTAGGGATGAGGTACAGAGGCTTATCTTGAGGACCTCCAAGCCTATAGGGGATATTTGAGTAGTGCCTATCTTTATAGAGATAAAGTGGGTTTTTTTGTTTTTGTTTCTTTTTTCCCCCCCAGTGGAAAATCATTAGCACATCTCGACTTTTCCCAGGGTCACCCGATGAGTCAGGGGAGAAGGCTCCTGGGACCAGGGTAGAAGACTTAGCCACATTTCCTTCTTCCTGCTAAACTGTGTGATTATATAGTTCTTCTTTGACTCCTTATGCCATTTGTCAATATGTGTAATAAGGTGTTTGAGCTGTTATTTGTGAAGAATCCAACTGCAGTGTTGCCTGGGTGTTATCAAAACAGGCAGGTTAGAGATGGCTGCCAAGAATGGCACCAAGCCTGGATGGGGGAAGTGGAATTTGAAGTGACAGTGGAGCCAGCTGGATGATCTGACCAGCTGCTTGGGCAGTTTGGGGGTTTTCACATTGGCGTTTTCCTCTACAGGGATATCTTTGTGGGAGAAGGCTACTTTCCCCCCTGTAGCTTTCTCTTACTCAGGCAGCTGGTCTGTTTTTGTTTAAGGTGCATGAGATCATTATCTAATATCACGCCACAAAGAGAGTTTTTTCCAAGGCTCCTGAAGGGATAAAATACTGCCTCTCTGCTGAAGTTCTTACTAGTGGAGCTGGTTAAAGTGAAGGAGCTATTAGTAGCTTGGCCGTCTTTGCAAAGAACATTTCCGGTGGGCACAGGACACAGAGCTCTAGACTTAAAGTGAAGAAAGAGAAAAATCAGTCAAAGCATTCTGAATCCTGGCAACTCAGAATAAGGCTCCTTCCCACAACAACAACAACAACAACAACAAAGCACATAAATGAGTATGATGGATTTTAAATTGCCATTACACCAGATTCACATTAATTCAAGAACATTCAAAATAACAGTAACTAGGGCAGCTAGGTGGTGCAATGGATAAAGCACAGGCCCAGGATTCAGGAGGACCTGAGTTCAAATCAGACCTCAGACACTTGACACCTACAAGCTGTGTGACCCTGGGCAAGTCCCTTAACTCTCATTGCCCTGCAAAAAACCAAAACAAAATAACAGTAACTCACAGCAATGCTATTGAAGGTCTGGACCTAAAAAAGCCAGAATAATGTAAAAACAATTTTTTAAAAAAAATTTGAAATTAATTGATTTTATTTGTAATTTCTGAAATATGACAAGCGTTTCTATAACATAGTATAATAAAGAATTATTGCCCCTGAAACTGTTTATGAGATGTGTGTGTGTGTGTGTGTGTGTGTGTGTGTGAGTGAACTTATGTTAGGAGAAATAATTCCTGGATTTGGGCAAGTTCATTTGTCTGCAGTGTGGAACATTAGGCCTTTTCCTCTCCCCTCTCCCCTCTCCCCTTTCCCCCCCTTCTAGACCCCCCTAGCCAAACAGAACAAACAGTAGAAGATGCTGAAAGATGAAGGGCTGAGAAATGTTTGTTGCACGTGCTCCCTGAGACATTCCCTGTGTTTTACTACCTGTTTGGCATTAAGCATTTACACACGGGTTAGCAGTTTGTAACATTTCGTAAACATCCGTCCTACTTTCCAACAGGCCTAATAATGGCCCCAAAGCAGCTGGAGAAGAGCTTGCAGTGAGAAAGCTTTTAACTAATCGACATCGGCTGACCAAGCTGAGACCATAACATAGTAGATTTAGAGCTAGAAGGGACCTTGGAGGTCACCTAGTCCAACCTTCTCATTTCACAGATAAGAAAAGACTTATGTTTCTGAGCCTCAGTTTCCTGATCTGTAAAATAGGAATAATAACAATAGCATTTATCTCATAAGGTTGTTATGAAAATGAAAGTCTTAGTGCAGTTTTTGATGTTTTAATAACTTCGGATATATAAACCCTGCAAGTTTACAAAAAACCGATGTTAATTATTTTAAAATTTAAAATATTGATACATTTCTAACTGAAAACTCAACATAATTCCCAATCTTGTGCTATAGATCACTCTAGTCAATTCTCAGATTTTATAAAAACTTCCATTGGGTGGCTACTCAGTGAAGGAAAGGATTGCATTTGTCACCCCGGCTTTAAGATCATCCAATTAACAAGGTTTTGATGTGTACACAACTGTTTTGATGTGATCCTTCCCAGGAAAAATCTCATGGAGATAGATGCAGTGACCAAGGTGACCAAGCCAGAAAACAATGTCTACTAATCCACTGGTCTGAGAAAGTGTCATCCATTGAACATGCAATACATAATAGTAGGGTGTCCCTTATTGTTCAAATTAAAATGAAAAATTTACAATTCGAGATTCACAAAATTAAATAAGAGGAAGTTTAAATGATTAAGCTTTCATATTATGCTTTTTGCAAATGTGTAGCTTATACTCCTGAAGTTACTAAAACCTAAAATTGCACTAAGGCTTTTGGAACATACTACATAGAAAAGACTGTGAACTTTCAACTGCTATATAAAACATTTCCACAATGGCTGTCTCATAGGAAAGATTTCAAAGAACTGGTGATATTTGGAATTGGGCTGCTGATTTCCTTACCACCTACAAAACAGAAGAGCTGCCATTGGTTACATGTTTGTATTTTGTATTCTGAGATCTCCTAACCCACAGTAAAGGATCTTTGTACCTGACTGGTTGGCAGACAATGTGCAGTAACGATGACCAACCATGGACAAGGAATTACTAAATTGAAATAAAAGAGAAGCTTTGTTACTGAAGTTAAAGGTCAAGAAAGAGAAATCTCTAACACCTTGGATAGCAGTGATGGAAAATAACCAGTGGCTAGGTCAAATAATAATCAATAAACATTTATTAAGCACCAATTATGTGCCAGACATTGTGCTAACCACTGGAGATACAAAAAGAGGCAAAAGGTAATCCCTACTTCAAGGAGCTTACATTTAATGGTACCAAATCCCAATGCCAGGTAGTACTTCTAGTGCCTAGCATTGTGCTTGACACATAGTGGGTACTTAATAATTCTTTTTAATTGATTGATTCTTCAGAGTGGGGGTGGAGTGCTCTGCTCTGCCTTGTTCTACACAGTCAACAATTTACTGGTTTCACCAGAGGACTAATTGGCACTTTTCTACTGTTTATATTTGGCCATTTATTCTCAATTCCCATGAATAACCAGAGAAAATCTGGCAGTGGTGACTGCTCCGTAATGCTGTTTCACTTGGGCTGGTGCCATGGCTTGATGCTGATATAATTTTTCCCTGAAGGAAAAATGGAAAAGATAGCAGTGGCTCGGGCTAGGCACGTAGCTATTCAGCAGGGTATGGCTCCCAACACAGGCTAAGCAAACCAGTTCAGCTAAAATCAGAACCCACCCAAACCTCTGACCTCAGCAACATGCTAGCAGAAACCCTGCAAATCTCATTAGAAAGGAGGAGTACAGAGACAGAGCAAGATGAACGGGTTGTGGTTGTTTGCAGCTATTAAAGTCCACAGAAATCTCACTACAGCAGTGTCCTCAGGGTTCTTCCATTGGATCAGTCTTTGGGGAAACAGGAATCTAATGAGGTCCCTTTATTACAACAATAGTTAAAACCCTTTGGGTGGGGGTGAAAATAGAATTGCTTTGCAAGAAATTCCACTCACTGGTGAGCAGTGTTTATATGAAATGTCTTCTGCAATAACAGGAGGCTATGACAATGGGGGGGGGGCAGGGCTCGAACGATCCAACACCTAACACCATCTTTCCTTGCTCTTTCTATCCACACTAACCAGAAAAGACGAAGGGTCTTACTTTCTCCACTACATTCTAAAGGGTCACACCATTGAATTGAATATTTTTCATGATGCAACTGGAGGATGTATCCAGCCCAGGTGGTTTCAGTTGCAACAGAAGGGGATTTCTATCCTTCAGAGGGAGGAGGAAGGGGTATGGAGGAGGTAGGCCAGGATCTTCCTAGCAAGGACTAGTGGAAGACCATGAGGTATGGGGTAGGTGGGTTGGAGAGCTTCCCTAGGGAAGAAGCATGCCCTCATTACCTCCTCCACAGCAGAGTCCTGAGGAAAAGTCTTCAGTCACCCTAACTTAGTTATATATTTGCACTGAACCAAACACACTACCCACCTTCTGGGCTCACTTTAAATAATAACAATATTAAAATCTAGTATTTATATACTACTACTACTACTACTTCTTCTACTATTACTACTACTACTACTACTAGCTAATATTTATAAAGTTCTTACTATATGCCAGGCACCGTGCCTTTAAGCACTTTAAATTATTATCTCATTTGATCCTCACAACAACCCTGGGAGGTAGGTGCTATTATTTATCCTTATTTTACAGATAAGGAAACTGAATCAGACAGAGGTTGAGTAACTTTCCCAGGGTCACACAGCTAGTAAGTATCTGAATCTGGATTTGAACTCAGGTCTTCCTGACTCCAAGCCCAACACTCTATGCACTACACCACCCAGCATAACAAAGCTCCTTATGTATGTCTACTCAGTTGATCCTCACAACAACCCTATGAAGTAGGTGCTATTACTGTCTCCATTTTACAGATGAAGAAACTGAGGCTGAAGGAGATTAAGGGACTTGCCCAAGGTCACACACCTAGAAAACATCTGAGTCAGGATTCAAACTTGGTCTTAGTAATTCCAAGTCTAACATTCTTTCCACTGTGTTCCTGTAACTGCCCCCAAAGAAACTGGGAAAGGGTGAGGGTGTGCTTGGGGAGGAGGTGTGACAAGGGGGTGTAGCCATGGGCAACATGAAGGTCATTCCCATCACCAGCATCAGATCCTTGTGGCCCAGGAAGGCTTTTCTGAAAGAAATAACAGTAAATTATAATACCTATTTCTTCCACCTCATCCTTTCACTCTTTTTCCCCCTTAAAAAAATTATTTAATGCACCTCCCTTCACTGCAGAGGTTGAGAGCATATAGACTATACAACATATGTAATCTTGCTGTCAGATAAGGTCGATATATTTGTTGGTTTTGCAGAAATTATTTTGCTTATTTTCACTTTCTTTTAAAACCCTTGTTACCAGAAATGGCTTTCTGGGTAAGAAAAAAAAAATTAACTTATTTTTAACATTGATTTTTTAAAATGTTGAGTTCCAAATTCTCTCCCTTCCTTCAGCCCACCCCCCACTCCCCACCCCCCCATTAAGAAGGCAAGCAATATAATATCGATTATACATGCCTTCAACTCTTTTATTAGGGGTTTTGTCAAGTAATTCCAAAGACAGAGTTCTTTGTCTAATGTTCTAGGAAATCAGCCAGTTTTTGTTTTATTCCCTCTCTTCCCTACTATGCTCTCTACGTGTTTTCTTCCCTTCAGGGTGTTCTACTGGAGGGATGGTCATTGAATCAACTTGAACAGCTGACCTAGAGAGGCTAATAGATCGAGCTCCCCTCCCAGATTTCTGTGAAAAAGAAATACAACAATCAGCATTTAGCCAGCACTCTGAGCTCCTGGGAGGAGTTTGGGGGCATTTTCAACTCTGTACCATTGAATTAGAAGTTGGTATATTAGTGACAATAACTGACATTTATATGGCCCTTTAAAGTTTACAAATTGCCCTGCATACGTTATCTCCTTTGATCACAATCACCCTGAGACACTGGGACTAAAGGTATTGTTCTCACTCCCCTTTTATAGATGAGGAAGAGGTGAAGCAATTTGGCCATCCTCTCAGGATTTGGACCAGGGTCTCCCTGGCTACAAGTTCAGGGCTCTACTGCCTCTAGTTGGAGTCTCCAATAGTCTCCTTGACTTTGCCTCTAGCCCTCTTTTTCTACACTCAGAACTACAGAGTTTGGGAAAAAAGGCCTGAAAAAGGTTTTCCCAGGCCATAGTTTGCCTAGGCCAACCCCTCCTTGGGCTAGAAGCTCAGGGAGGCTGAGTCAAGAATTGTTTAGGGAAAGAGTCTAAGTCTCTTTAACTTTTATGTGCTATGTTTTGTCTCTCCACCCTACCTGTTCCACCTTGTCTCTGGCTATTCCTCAACATGAACTTTTCATCCCAGTCTGAACAGTCCCCTACCTGCTCTCCATACTTACTGGTTACCTTCTTTCTCCTTTCTAGATTGGGAAATCCCATCATAGGGACCCATCTAAAGTCTGGCCTACTTGAAACACTCCTCAACCACACTGACCTGCCCCTTCTCCAAGCACCTATGGTATTTACATTCTAGTGTTTTTTCAGAGTCTCCATAAAGTCCTTATGCACTTGGATACTTTATCCTGTAGATAGGAGCTATGATAGAACTAACCTGCAAATGGTATTAAAAAGACCATTTAAAAACATTTAGGACAATGACATTGTACAATCATATGGGATATGATCCTATATCGGCTCCTAAGATATTAAAAATAGCTACCATAGATGAAAAGGTAATATGCCCCATGCTATGGTCAGCACGAAGGAATCTTTATTACTGGGAAAGAAAAATAATTCAATTTGCCTTTAGATGTCACTTAGATCTCTCAAAATGTTGAAGCACCCTCAGTTCCCTAACATGGCTTCCCACTGACTTTTTCTAGTAGTATTAGCCTAAGGAATAATTCTCTTAAAATTACTTCTGTTGGTATTCTCTTTTTTATGTATTATTCCATATGCTCCTCTCTTCCCTCTCCCAGAAAGCCACCCCTTATAAAAATATTTTTTAAAGAAAAAAAGCAAAAGGAGAAGAAATTCAACAGCCTAGTCTATAACTCATTAGCCCCCATTGCCCCCAAATGTCTCCAAGCAAATCACAATGAAATGTCATATCAATCAATCAGCAAGTATTGATTAAGTACCAACCATATTCTGGGTACCATGATGGATCCAATGGGGATACAAGTACAAAGAATGAAACAAGCCCTTCTTAAGATGACAACATTCTAATGGAGGAGATAAGTATACACACACATATACATACATACCATATATATTTACATGCAATTCTAATGAGGGAGATAACTATATATATATATACACACATATACATACACACATTTTATATATATATACATATATATATATATACACACACACATACACACATATATATGTAATTCTAATGGGGGAGATAAGTATATACACACACACATATAAACCATATACATGTATGCATATATATTGCATATATACACACATATATATATATAGTCCAGAAGAGTGAAATTTTTATATACTGGGAAAGAAAAATAATTCAACTTGCCTTTAAATGTCACTTAGATCTCTTATAATGTTGAAGTACCCTCAGTTCCCTGTGGCTTCCTGTTGACTATTTCTAGTGTTGTGGTACATAAGGAATAATTCTCTTTTCAAAAAATAGTTTTATTGATATTTTCTCATATATGTGTACATATATAATATATGGGAGATAAGTATGTATATATACACACTTCTATCATGTATACACACATATGGTTCTGTGTATATATGTCTGTCATGTATTTATGTATGTATAAACATATATACATATACATGTATATATGGCTCTATTACATATACATGCATCTACACATATACTTAAATCCCCCATTAGAATGTAAGGTCATATTGAGAAGGGATTGTTTTATTCTTTGTACTTCTGTGTATACAAATATATTTATATTAAGTATTAAATTAATAAACACAAATATACACAAAGTAGTCAAATAAAAGATTATTTGAGAACAAGGGCAATAATAATGCCTGGAAGAATTAGGAAAGGCTTCCTGCCAAAGATGGTGCTTAATTTGTGTCTTAAAGGAAGGCAAAGAGAATAAAGTAATAAAAGATGCAAGGCAACTAACAAAGAGTTAAAAAGCAGGCAGCTGCCTTTATCCCTGTTTTGGGGGTGGTGGATTATAAATGTGGCATTTTGCACATACTGTTCTATACAAATGTGGTGTTGATTGATTTTGCTGAGCTCCTTTTTTTCTTTTTTAAAAGATCTTTGTCCCAGGTACAGTGGGAGACTGGCCAACAGAAGGTTCAGGCATTAGGTGTAGATTCACCCTTCCTGGAGGGTAATAGAGAATATGAACAGTGTTCTGTTTCCAATCTCTTTCCTGATGAGTTTCAAGAGAGTAAGAGATTGTCCCCTAAACCTTCTGGTTCCTCAGCCAATCAGAATTTTTATTATAACATAGTCCCTTCATGGCTCCTCAGATACTCATGGCTAGAAATTGATTCCCTGGAGTTCCACATGTTGGATTGGCAGCAGTCAAGGAATATCTGCACATGCTTTGTATAACCTAGTAGGAAGAATGCTTTAAAGGTTAGGCCCACCTTGACAGGTCTCCCAAAACACAAAGGATTGTTCAATCAGTAAGGGAAGAAAGGGATGATATACTTACAAATAAAAGTGACATAATTTTTAAAAATCAATAAAAATGATTTAAATAGCAAGTACCCATCCTACCCTTTTCCCAAACAACCTTCTCCCCAGCTGCCAGGAACTGCAGGCTGTGAGTTCACTTGCCTTCACTGGCCATTTTTCAGAAGGAATGAGAAATGGGAACTATTGATTTGGAAATTAAATACATGTCAATACCTAGAAGTTGATATGTTCTGGCATTGTAATGCTAAAGCATTGCAGGGAGCCATCTTGCTTCCTTCCAGGACCTGACACAGGAAAATTCCTACTGCCACTGCTTTGCCCAGGAGCACTGGTGACACTAGAACCAGCTCCCCATTTTCCTTTTCTTCTGTATGGATTCCTCTTTCCCCATTCTTTTGTTCAGTTAGATGGCACAGCAGATAGAGCACTGAGACTAAAGTCTGGAGGACCTGAGTTCAAATCTAACCTTAGAAACTGAGTAGTTGTGTGACCCTGGGGAGGTATTTTAGATTGCCTCAGTTTCCTCAACTGAAAAATTGGATAATAATAGCATCTATATCACAAGGTTGTTGTAAAGATCAAATAAGATATTTGTAAAGCATTTAGCACAATGCCTGGCATATAATAAGGTGCAATAAGTGCTTGTTTTTCCCCCCACTTTTCCTTCCTCTCTTTCTCACAAAAGTAATTCTTTCCAAACTGGGTGAATTGAAAATTGTTAACTTGCACATAGGTGTCTGGGAAATATAGTTCCTAAAGAGAGCATAGAGTAGATATGCCCCCTGCCCACAATAAAAATGCCAATTATTTAAATTAAAAGTCTAAAAGGTATACGAGGGCTTTATGAAGACTTAGTATGCTGCCTTTTGTTGTTCCTAGGTTGCTCATTGTGCTTGTCTCCCCAGGATAGTGCAGGCCCGTACACAGCAGGGGTGATGTCTTATCATTGTTGTGCATCTGTGGCAGTATCCAGGTATCCAGTAAATATTTGTTGATTGGTTAGCCTCTCTTCCCTGCTGCAGCATCTCATAAAAAGCTTTACTGAGACAGCAATGATCTATGAGTTCATCTATTCACTATAAATAGAGAATTGCTGAAGGCAACTTGCCTATGGCCACAAAGTACCTTCCTTCTAATGATTGTGTCCAATTTACCCTCTATAATATAGAATCTATATAACTTGTTTGCATGTTGTTTCCCCCATTAGACTGTGAGCTCCATGAGACTATTT
Organism: Dromiciops gliroides; assembly: GCF_019393635.1. NCBI lineage: Eukaryota > Metazoa > Chordata > Mammalia > Microbiotheria > Microbiotheriidae > Dromiciops > Dromiciops gliroides. Next base: position 149,672,699 of record NC_057864.1, read on the forward strand.
TTATTCATGGACTACTTTTTGTCCTTTTTAACTCTAATACTTGGCATAGTTCCTGGCATAGTGTTGTTGTTGTTGTTTAGTCATTTTTTTTCTTTAGTGTGTATGACTCTTCATGACCCCATTTGGAGTTTTCTTGCCAAAAATACTGCAGTGACTTGCCATTTCCTTCTCCAGCTCATTTTGCAGATGGGGAAACTGAGGCAAATGTGGTGAAGTGACTCACCCAGGGTCACATAGCTAGTAAGTGTCTGAGACTGGATTTGAACTCAGATCTTCCTGATTCCAATCTTGGTGCTCTACTGTGCCACCTAGCAGCACATAGTAGGCTCTTAATAAATGTTTACTGATTGACCAGTGAGTGCCAAAGGTAAGATTTGAACCCAGATATCCTGGATTGAAGTTCCATTTCTCTCTATCCACTTCATAATACTTCCTCTGCAAATAAGGACTTGTTAATATATATTAATTAGCAAACACTAAGTAAATTACTAATAAATAACCTCTCAGCTTCCATGCATTCAATTGTATTTTCAAGGCTTAAAGAGTTAATGAAGCTTCCAAAACAGTATAGCTGAATCACCAGGAGATAAGGCCATAAGCCTGGCAAAGCTGCCACAGTCACCAAAATTTTCCACTGCTAAATGATACTCTGCATGTCTATAGAAGAGACTGAAAATTATCCTTCTATTTCATAGGTTATAACTCCTTGCTCCTAGATATATCTAAATAAACACTGGTACATGGGCCTAATGAGTTTCAGATATGGTGGAAAGGAGAAAGGAGAAGACCCAAGGGAGGGTAAGGTTGATAGCAGAATGAGTGGAAAATAATCTCTGGAGTGGCACCGGAAGGATGATCTGCAGGACATTAGCAACAGCAGAGATAGCACAGATGGTCCAGGGCCTGATCACAGGAGGAGCCAGAGGACCACAGGAAAGAAGGAAGAGTGAACTTTCACAAAAGTAATTCTGGGCTTCCAGGTGCATCCGCATCATAAGATTCCATGTTCCTGACGGGCAACAAATTGTACAGGGATTGTAGAGCTTGGTGCCACCTGGGGCTCACTCTCATGGCTTGAGGAAGACAGGACAGGAGGGGAAGCAGATCTTTGGAGTTGTTTGTTGTTGCTATTCTTTGTTCTTCGTTCTTGATGAGGACCATGGCATCAGGGACTTGCAGGGAATTGGATTTAAGTGAGACAGGGCTGTGCAAAGTCACTCTCTCCTTTGAAGCCATCTGGGTCCATTGGTAAGATATAAAGATAAGCAAGACCACTGTGTGCTAGAGATAATCTGACCTTTTTGTTCTGTGAACTCATCATATCTCTTGCCTCCAAGTTTTTGTACAAGTTGTAACCCTTGACTTGACTGAGCTCTCTTCTTGGACTTGTAGTGAGTTCATCAATTAATGAGCATTTATTAAGCACCTACTATGTGCCATCCCCCCTCTGGGATCACTGCCTTGTCATGATTAAGGGACTTGTGTAGCTCAATGAAACTATGAGCTATGCCATGTGAAGTGACCCAAGAAAGACAAGTTGTAGTGGAGACAAAACAAAAGGTGACAAGAGGTGATCCACTGGAGAAGGAAATGGCAAACCATGGGGTCACAAAGAGTCAGACATGGCAGAATAACAACAAATGTGCCAAAGACTGTGATAAATGCTAGGGACATAATGAGAAGTGAAAAACAACCCCTGTCTTTGAGAAGCTTACATTCTAATGGGAAGATAGCAGGTAAATAACTAGATAGTACAATATACATATACATATGTATATACACATATAGTAGATGGAAGGCAATCTGAGAAAGGGTTGGCATTAGCAGTTGGAAGGACCAAGAAAGGACTTCCTCAGAAGGTGGGATTTGAAATGAGTCTCGAAGGAAACCAGAGATACTAAGAGAAGCTGACGAAGGCAGGACATTCTAGACATGCATAACAGACAGCACAAAGGTAAAGGAGATGTAGGGTCTTTTGTTTTACAAAATAAACTATTAAGCATATTTATATTTTGACTTTTAAAAATTAGAACAAGATACAGTTCTCATTTTCCAAAGGTCTTCTTACAAGAAATATATGAAATGCACTTAAGATTAATACAAGAAAATGACTGGAATTAAGTCCATTCCTTTGCTCAGTGAGTCTGATATACTCTAGACAAAACTTCCAATTACCAAAGTTAAGACGTGTTGTCCCCCCTTCCCCCCCATTTAGCCTCTAAGGAGTTATAGCTTACTACAGCATTAAAGTGAGATTTCTCTAGAACATATTGTAGTAATGTCCTTAACTCTGGGATCCAACTATGGGTGAAGAAAGCCTAAAAGATAAGACTAAACCACTAGTACTTGGAGTTATAAGGACTTTTAGGGATCAACTGGCATTTCTAGATGCCACTTAAGCCCATCAGGAAAGGTAGGATAGCAGCATACAGACCGAGAGCATGTCTGGTTAACTGGAACACCAGTCACTGACTAGATTAAATCCAGCAGTCAGACATGAAGTCTAAGGAACAAGATCAAAACTTGATTTGGTTGCATCCTTCTTTTGCTCATTAGGAGACAAGCAGAGCTCAACTCTTACAGAAGAGGAGCAGAAGTAAGCTTGGCTATGGAGTGCCCAGAGAGGAGTAAAGAATAAGAAGACTAGGAAGGGGACCAGTTTGCAGAAAGCTTTAAATGCCAAATAGAGGAAGTAACAGGGAGCTGAATGGCATGGAGGATAGTGGTGCTCTTGACAGTAATAGGGAAGTTGGGAAGAGGGCAAAGTTTAGAGGGAAAATGTAATTAATTCGGTTTTGGATATGTTGAGTTTGAAATACCTGCGGGTTATCCAATTCAAAATGTCCAAAAGGCAGTTGGTGATTTGGAACTGGAGGTTATGAAAGAGAACATATGGATCTGGGAATTATCTGATGATAATTGAACCCATGGGATCTGATTAAAAGATCGAATGAGGTACTATAGAGGAAGAACAGATCTCCCCCAGTTAGTGGGTATGACATGGATTAAAAAGAAGCAATTAGATACATAGGAAAAGATCAGTATCATTTAAAACCTAGAGAGGAAAGTATTTAGGAGAAGGTGCTACAAAGTATCAAAGGCCACAGAAAAGTCTGGAAGGACTAAGAAAAAGGCCATTAGGTTTGTTGATTAGGAGATCTTTGGTGACGTTGGAGAGAGTAATTTCAATTGAATGATGAGATTAGAAGCAAGATTTCAGAAGATTTAGAAAAGTGAAAAGAAAAGTGAGATCTCTTCTCTTCTCTTCTCTCCTCTCCTCTTCTCTTCTCTTCTCTTCTCTTCTCTTCTCTTCTCTTCTCTTCTCTTCTCTTCTCTTCTCTTCTCTTCTCTTCTCTTCTCTTCTCTTCTCTTCTCTTCTCTTCTCTTCTCTTCTCTTCTCTTCTCTTCTCTTCCCTTCCCTTCCCTTCCCTTCCCTTCCCTTCCCTTCCCTTCCCTTCCCTTCCCTTCCCTTCCCTTCCCTTCCCTTCCCTTCCCTTCCCTTCCCTTCCCTTCTCTTTTCTCTTCCTTTCCTCTTCCCTTCCCTCCCCTTCTCTCCCTCTCCTTCCCTCTTCTCTGCTCTTCTTGTCTCCTTATTTTCCTGGAGGTACATCTCAGATCCTGTCTCTTAAAAAAGCCCTTGCTTGATCCTCTGGGAGTATCAATGCTCTCTCCCTCCTGAAATTATATTTTACTTACTTGTCTGTGCCCTGCCCTATCTTGAGTAAAATATAAGTTTCCTGAGGGCAAGGACTATTTATTGTCTTTCTTTTTCTTTTCTTTTCGGTTTTCTCTGGAGACTAACACAATTCCTCACACAGTAGGAGTTTGTTGAAATGAATTAAATTAATTAGGGGAAAAAAGACTCATCATGGACCACAGACTTTTAAAATAGTCCAAAAGAAAAAAAGTACTTTGAAGAAAGGTGCCAATCAATCAAATTACCCCACTCCATCTAATGTAAGTGATAAACTCCTACTACCAGGTAAGAATATGGTTTTGTTGAATCAAATTGAACAAAAGCATTCCAACTAAGTGTGAAAAGGCCTTGATCAGTTTTGATTTTTCTGATGAGCTACTGGATGAACTGGAAGTGATGTTGCACAAGAGGAATGTTCAGATTAGCTGACATTCTGGGTCTTCTATAAAATACTAGGCCAATGGAAAGCTAAGAGGAATTCCAGCTAAGGAGGAGAAAATGTTCCAGCTAAAGAGAAGGAATCATTTGGTGGGGAGGAAATCCTTGCCCTCGATCTCCCCTTACCTCATTGACTGGAAAATAATTTCATGGGCTTGCAGGACTTTTCAAGGACTGGTAAGGAGGACTCATAAGAATGCAAACACCCTCCTCCCCCACTTAAGCTGGGATAGAAACTGGAACAGGGAATTTGAAATGGAAAAACAGGAGAAATGAATGTAAAATGATAATTGGAATTCTTGTAGAATCAAAATTGAAAAGATCACTAGAAATACCATTTTTGTCTTGTCACAATCTTGCTCAAGAACCTACTATAGCTCCCATTTGCTTTTTGCAGTGAGTCTAAACTTTTCTGCATAACTTTCAAAATCTTTCATATTCTAGATTATATCTACCCATCCAACCTCATTTCCCACATTCATCCTCCACTCTAGTTGGGCCACTTTGCTTAATGTCCTCTATATATGACATAATTATTCAGGTCTCCTGACCTTTGCTATTCCTAGCCCTCACCCACCCTTGATATCATGCATTCTTCTTTCATCCCATATAAGTCTTATTGATCAAGTTCAAGATATAGTTCAAGTTACACCTGCTCCATGAAAAAAATTCTGACTATTCCAACCCACACTTATCTCTCCCTTTGCTAAGTTCCAGTATGGAACAATGTAAATCATACTGAATCTAGGGTTAGAGGATCTGAGTGCAAATCTCAGCCCTGCTGCAGAGGACTTGTGTGAATACGGGATGGCCTTTTAATTTTCCTGGTCTTCAATTTCCTCTTCTTTAAATTATAGGGAATTTCCAGTTCTAGAAATGGGATTCTCTGAACTTGCCACTTATAGTCAACAAGCAGTGCTTTCTACATGCCAGGCACTGTGTTAAGCATTGGGAATACAAATGGAAGCAAAAAGAGAGACAATCCCTCTCCTCCAGAAGCTTACATTCTAATAGAAAACACTATATAAAAAGGAGTTAGGGGCTGGAAGAAAATGGTGGCAAAGTCTAGAGAATGAAGGATGGCTGGCCTAAGACCTTCCTCAAAATGATAGAATTACTTTTTCATGGAATTTAGCACTTAAATAATAACTAATTTATATATGGGTAGCTAGGTGGTATAGTAGATAGAGTACTGGGCCTGGAGTTAGGAAGATCTAAGTTCAAATCCAGCCTCAGATGTGTGACCCTGGGCAAGTCACTTAACTGTTTGCCTCCATTTTCTCATCTATAAAATGAACTGGAGAAGGAAATGGCAAACCACTGCAGTATCTTTGTCAAGAAAACCCCAAATGAGGTTAAAAAAAAAATTAGACATGATTTTCAGAAGAACTCATCAGTGGGAGAAGTGGTCTGAAGGAGAGGAGGCACCAGATAGCTGAGACTGAGGCTCTTGGCTCTTAAGTTCAATTTTCTTTCTACCATGTTGTCATTGCTCTGTCATGTCTAATTCTTTATGACCTCATGGACAAGCCATGGGGCTTTCTTGGCAAAGATACTGGAGTGGTTTTCTACTTCCTTGACCAGTGCATCCCCATTTTTAATAGATGAGGAAATGAAGCAAATAGTAGTTAAGTGACTTGCCCAGGGTCATATATCTGTCATATATATAAGTGTCTGAGGCTGAATTTGAAGTCAGGTCTTCCGGACTTCAGGCCCAATGTTCTATTCACAGCAATGCCTAGCTGCCCTTCTTTCTACTACCATATCACGATGCTATCTTTTATTATAATTTGTGTAATTATTTAATATGTATTGGTCTTACTTCTTGAACAAGATAATAAACTCCTTGAGAAAAGGAATCATGCTGTTTGGTTTCCTACGATACCTAGCATAGTGCTGACTTCTAGTAAATTACAAGTTGATTAACAACACATGGATGTAAGAAGGAGCATGGCCTAGTGGATAGTAAAAGATGGGATTTGAGGTGGGATATCAGAGAAGCCAGAAGAGATGAGGAGGGAGAACATTTCGGACATAGGGAACAGGCAGTGAAAATGCACAGATCTGGGAAATTGAGTGTCTTGTTCCTTGTGCCTTAGGCACATAATAAACACTTCTCAATAAATACTAGTTAATGGTGGATAGGCCAGGCCTCTGTAAACAATGCACATCCCTTTGCCACTGCTGACCTGGCCTTCCATATCCAGAATCCATTTGCATCAATCAGGTCTCTCATGATGTTGCTCTAGGTCTGGATTTCTTACAACCTCAGCAGAAAATTATCATTGCCAGGTCCTTCTTTCTAGGCTAGAAGAGGCAGAGCAGCCTGAGAAAGCCAGGCCAGGAAAATACATATTTTTAAAGCAGCGCAAGACCTTCTCATTATTCCACCTTCCCAGAGTGAACCCGATCATGTTTTATTCATCGAAAATATAGATTTTGATTGTTCTTCCTTTTCTTCCTAACAGCAGTCATTCCGTCCTGATCCGGCATGGCAATCTAGTTCATCTGTCCCTCAGGAGGGCTTTCTCCCCCTCCCCTCCCCCCCCATTTCTGCCAGCTGCTCATTGCATTCATTGTCTGGGCTGGAGAGCCCCACTGCTGGGAGTGAGGCGGCTCCCTTGGCTAGGGGAAGGGGACTTTTGTTTCTTATTATCCAAAGGAGTTAGTACGAGTAGAAGGATGGTGAAATAAAAAGGGAGGAAATGACATTTAGGATGCACATGGATTACCCATTTGTTTAGTCCCAAGGAACCACGTCTTCATCGTGTATATATAATTTATTGACTCCGGGGTCTGTGGTGCATGCTTAGTGGCACACATGTTGCACCAGAGGAGTGAGGCACGTGCGTGAAGGACAAAGGCAGAAGGGAGTGCCTTGGGTCTAATTCTTCCTAGGTCAGTCTCTTTCCAGAGGCAGAGCTACTATTGTCTCCCTGGGCTAGGTCAAAGTGAAGAGGAGAATTGGCTTTAAGGCCCCATTAAGGGGAAGAAAAAGTAAAAGCAAACATCTGCCTCCCCCCACTATCCCAATCCTCCCCTCCAAAATATACATCAATGCATTTTCACCTCCTTCCTCTCAAGTAATTACCTCTGCTATTTAGTGGTGCTGAGATGTCTGAAGGAAGTTCTATGGGGCTAGGCTGAAGAGAATGTGAAGAAGAAAATGAGCCTTTGAACTCCCCAATTTATCAGATGGAAAAACTAATAGAATAGGTTTAAAAAAATTTTTAAAAGGTCACCAGGCTCCACAGCTCCCTGCTTTTTAGATCAGGTCCAGCCCTGCCTTCCTTTGTTCTCTGAATGCTTACATCACAAAACCTGGGACATTCACTTGAGAATCGATAATGAAAAAGAAAATAAGTTATCTGTATTGCAATGGACATAAATGTCCAAAGAGATTAGTCCTGTCACAAAACATACAGGAGATATGATGGCCTATGAAATAATAACCTTTCACTTAACGCACAACCTAACTGTGCAGCAGTCCCACCTCTCCAGAATATAGTCAAGAACAAGTAAGGTCTCTGAGCAGCCAAATACATATTACAAAGTCCATGAACCAAAATATATATAGCAGCTCATTTTGTAGTAGCTAAGAACTGGCAATCAAGGGGATCCTATCAGTGGGGAATGGCTGAACAAGTTGTAGTATACAATTGTAATGGAATATTATCCTGCTGTAAGAAATTACAAGCAAGATGATTTCAGAAAAACCTAGAAAGACTTACATGAACTGATTCGAAGTGAAGTGATCAGAATCAGGAAAATTTTGTACACAGTAACAGCAATATTATATAATGAAGAACTGTGAATGACTTGACTATTCTCAACAATACAATGATCCAAGACAATTCCAAAGGACTCACAATGAAAAATGCTATCTGCCTCCAGAGAAAGAACTAATGTTGTCTGAATACTCTGAAATGTATATTTTCCCCCTCTTGTCTTTATTTTCTTTCTTTCTCACTTTCTTTCTCTTTCCCTTCCTTCCTTCCTTCCTTCCTCCCTCCTTCCCTCCCCCCCCTTTCTCTCTTTCCTTCTGAGTTTTCTTGCACAAAATGACTAATATGGAAATGCTTCACATGATTGTACATGTATAACCTATATCAGATTGCTTCCCATCTCAGGGAGTGGAGAAGGAAAGGAAGGAAGGATAGAATTTGGAACTCAAAATTCTTTAAAAAAACCCAATGAATGTTAAAAAATTGTTTTTACTTGTAATTGGGAGCGGGGGGGGGTGGGGGGCAGGAATAAAATATTATTTAAAAAAACCCCAAAGTCCTTGTACTAGAAAATTTATGTACTTTTGAGAAAATAATTATTATTAATGAATTTCTTGGGGACCCAGAGACCTAGTTTCAGTCCTTTTGTCTCCCTCATTCCAGAAAGTCCAATTCTTTACTGGAATCTTGTTTGGGACTAGCCCAAGGGAACAAAAGAAATGGAGATAGATTCTTTTGTCTAGTTCATTGAAGAACTGATAGGATTATGCCACCTAGACTTTGCCCTTTGCCTTTCAGTGAGAGTCTTTTGCACACTTCCCCCATATGTCATCTGTAGAGTTCATTTTAATTTGGACCACCCTCAAATCATATCAACCAATGGAATTGAATGGTGCTAACTAATTAGCTTTGATCAATGTATAATGACCCACCTCTATCAAAAGAGGATAAAAAGCCTTGAACACCCAAGGGTCACCATCTTGGCCCACACTTTGCCCCTCTCTTGGTTCGGTCCTTACTCTCCCTCTTAGGTCTTGAGACCATGTGCTGTCTCTCTAAGAGACAAAATAGGTCTTGGGCTTTTCTCCTGCCCGTGCTAACTGCCACGTGGTCAATTCTTTACTGGTATATATGATATTAATAATGCATGCTCTAGGGGCGGCTAGGTGGTGCAGTGGATAAAGCACCGGCCCTGGATTCAGGAGGACCTGAGTTCAAATCTGGCCTCAGACACTTGGCACTTAACTAGCTGTGTGACCCTGGGCAAGTCACTTAACCCCTATTGCCCCGCAAAAAAAAAAATAAAATAATGCATGCTCGCTGCCAAAACAAATACAGTTTAGCACAAATAATTAAAAAAACACTAATACTTTAGTCATGGGTAACAGTTCTGCCTAGTGGATAGGAGAGCTGACCTCAAAGCCAGGAGACCTGAGTTTGAGTCCTGCCTCTGGCCCATACTGGCTGTGTGACCCTGGACAATTCACTTAACTTCTCAGTGTTATAGGCCCTTCCCTATGAGTTCCCTTGCGAAGGACATCCCTCATTAGGCACTCCTTCCATCAATGAAATCTCAGGTCCAGTCCTCATCCTATCCTGCTTTAGTCATAAGAGAATCATTCCCAGAGATTGTAAACTCCTGGTGATCAAGAGCTGTTTTGTGTCTTTGTAACCTCAGAAACGGGAAAAAAAATTATTTTATATATATATATATATATGTATATACACATATATATATGTGTATATATATGTTATAATCGTGGGGTGTGTATGTGTGTGTATATATATATATATATATAAACACTATATATATGTGTGTGTGTGTGTGTGTGTGTGTGTGTGTGTGTGTGTGCAATGATTACAACACAATCAATGGAAAGAACAACAAAAACAAAGCAATCAAAACTGAATGCTTTACAGTGATTGTGAAAAACCTTGGCACCAAAGGAGAGATATGAGAAAGCTTTTCTCCTTGCTTCTTTGCAGAGATAGGGAGTTATGGGCACAGAACACTGGGTACAGTGGCAGACTTTTTCAATATATTCTATAGTTTTGCTCAAGGGTATGCTTCTAAATGTTTGACAACCAGTTCTCCAAAAACCAAACCAAAACAAAAACCCAAAATAAAAATTTTTTAAAACCTCAAAAGTATGCTGTGTCTACTTTTAAGTTTAATCTGCATTATCATAATTTTCTCCATGGCTTTCTTAAGTCTAGAAATCAATAAAAGAATACATCAAACCCTGATTTGTAGCCTTTGCTGATTTCTGAGGTATAAATGCTCATACTGAAAATTTAACAGTTTGAAAACTATATCAACTGGCTACAGCTTATCACTGATTTACTGTACTTTTCTTTCTCTTGTTAATTTTTTTTTTTTTGGTCAGGGGATGGTTATTTAAGAGTCGAGGGATATATGGGGAATTATAGGTGAAGTAAAAAATGAAATATATTAATAACATTTTATTTTAATGTTATTTTAAGAATTATTTTTATAATATAAAAACAACATATTTTAAAAATTCTCATCTGTGAATATTGTTCACACCAGCTTTTCCCCCACATCCCACATGTGTAGTGTGTTTGAAATCTGGTCATTTTATATCTTGAACCAATTTGGTCCTTATTCTTTTGATCCTGTGGTTCAGGCACACTCAATTTAACAACCAACAATTAAAAAATATTTACTATGTTCCAAACACTGCACTATTCTTTGGGCATATGAAGATGATAAATGATAGTTCTGCCTTCAGATTGTTGCTGTTTTTCCTTTGTTCTCCAAGAGGACCAATGACATCAGGAGGGTGATGTCTTGAATTGCAAGTGAATTGGATTTAAGTGAGGCAGGACTGTGCAAAGTCATCAGTCTTATTCTCTCCTTCAGAGTCATAATGTCCAGGGGCAAGACAGGTAAGGATGACTGGCAATGGCCCCAGATGCAGTGGGAGACCCTGGCCTTTTTAAGCTATGATCTTTCCCAAGTCTCAGTTGCTCTGAGCCTCCTACCTAGAGAGGGACTAAGTTGAGGGTAGGACTGGGAGAGGAAGTGAGATATCTGATACCTTCCTACTTAGCTAATTATTCTAGCTAACTAGGTGCTAAGCTCAGTTATTTATATCTGCTGAAAGAACAAGTACATTCATTGCATTCTAAATTTCTAAATGTTTTCACCCTGGACCATAGTCCAGGTTTCCCCCTCCAGTTATGGCTCTCCCATTACTCATTACTTCCAGTTGGCTATGGCTTTTTGAATTATTTTTTTATTCTGTGCGCTCAGACTTTCCAAAATAAAACATTCCGCAGTACAGAGATTGTGAGAGAATCCCCTTATCTAGCTTTGAGTCATGAAGTTGTGGTAAATCTTTTCTACTGAAAAGTGAAAAAACAGTAGCTTGAAAATTCCTTTAAATGACTAAAAAGGAATAATAATGATGATGATTAAACAGCCAGGAATGTTGAAGTCTCTGTCCTCCTGGCTCAGGAATGAGTCTCACTAAAGCAGTTTTAGCAAGGGTAATCACATTAATCCAGAGAGGGCATTCATATGGGTCAGTGGAGACAGTGGAAAGACTTTGAATGAGAAAACTCAAATAGGAAGCATTAAGCTATCATGGAAAGAGTTAGATTTGGCATCAGGTAGACATGAGTCCAAATGCTGCCTCTGACACTTGTTCTCTAAGGCTAAGGTATAAAGGACTTGCTTTATGGAATTAATGGAGGGAATTCCTGTACTGATGAAAGCACAGTTTCTGACATCCAAACAATTACCCCTGGCTGCTCTACTACTCAAATTGCTTGGTATTCCAGGTTCAGTCTGTTGTTAACCTGTTCTCTCAGCTCTTTCCTCTCAGTTTGGTTCCTGTAACAATGCTAATTCTCCCAGTTACCACACAGGGATTCTGGGAGGATTAATGAGTATGAAACACTTTAAGCTTTTTTTGGAGCAAGGTGCTACATAAATATAATGCATTATTGTAGCACCCAGCCTCCACTCATCACCAGAGTGCTATCATGCCCTTGCAGCTTCCCTCACCAATTAAACCTCATGAATAAGTGGTGTATGACTAAGAACCAAAAAATGAGGGGATCCTTCCATCTGGAAAGTGTGTGTTTTTTTTAAAACTGATCAGTTAAGTAGAACTAATTGGCCCCTCCCTGAATTTCTCCAAGGGCCTGAGTATTATGGAAGCCAATGTTTTCTTCAGTTGTTACTCCATCAGAGAAATTTGTTACCCAGGGATCAGGGTAATTTAAACTAGACTGTAGGATGAACAGATATGAGGCTTTTTACTGATAACAGTGCTTTGCTTTCTATTCCAAAGGATGAAGAGAAAAGGTCAGTGCTAATGAAAACTACCAACATTAAAGAAGCTTCAAAAATATTCACAGATGAGGGAGCACAATTTTTTTTTTGAGGGAGCACAATTTAGGAAAGGGAAGGGGATGAGCATTTATTAAGCATCTACTATGTGCCAGGTACAGTGCTAAGTCCTTTACAAATATTATCTCATTGAACCTATCTCCCTATTTGAGGCCAATTGAATTGTTCAAGGACAAATAACAGTAGGTAGTAGCAAAGCTATCATCACTACCACCAGCAACAACATCATCACCATTACTAGTAACCACTCCAGTATCTTTGCCAAGAAAACCCCAAATAGGATCATGAAAAGCCAGACATGTCTGAAATGACTGAACAACAACAGCAATAACAAATGAAGTATAGGTGAGGTAGTGTGGTGTAGTGGATAAAGAGTGAGCTTTAAGCCAGGAAGGTCCAGGTTCAAATCCTACTTCTGACACATACTGTGTGACTCTGGGCAAATCATTTAACCTTTTAGTGTTCTAGCTAACTCTCTAAGATGGAATCAAGGGTACAATTCTTATCTCAATTTAAATGTAAGACATTATTTTTATAGATGTTATTGTTCAGTCATGTCTGACTGCTCAGGCCCCTGTTTGGGGTTTTCTTGGCAAAGAGACTGGAGTGGTTTGCCATTTCTGTCTTCAGCTCATTTTACAGATGAGGAAACTGAGGCAAACAGGATGAAGTGACTTGCTCAGGGTCACAAAGAGTCCGAGGACAGATTTGAACTTAGGTTTTCCTGACTCCAAGCCAACCACTCTATCCATTGTGTCACCAACCTGCCCTTCACTATCATTGCTACTTTTCTTTTTCTTTTTTCTTTCTTTCTTTCTTTTTTTTTTGCAGGGCAATGAGGGTTAAGTGACTTGCCCAGGGTCACTCAGCTAGTAAGTGTCAAGTGTCTGAAACTGGATTTGAACTCAGGTCCTCCTGAATCCAGGGCTGGTGCTTTATCCACTGTGCAACCTAGCTGCCCCCAACATTACTACTTTTCAAAGTTTCAATAAGACAATATAGAAATTTACCAAATATTTCCTATATCCTCTTTTTTTGGGGGGGAGGGCAGGGCAATGAGGGTTAAGTGACTTGCCCAAGGTCACATAGCTAGTAGCTGTCAAGTGTCTGAGGCCAGATTTGAACACAGGTCCTCCTGAATCTAGGGCTGGTGCTTTATCCACTGTGCCACCTAGCTTCCCCCTTCCTATATCCTCTTGACAAGATTCTTATACCCACTGGGGATTTGTATATAGAAAGTTGGAAATCTCTTTTACAGTGGGTAGAATCTGGCTTCTAAGTAAGGAAAACCTAGATTCAAGGGTATGCTGGTAAATGTTTACTATCTTGTTCTCTGGAGGGGAGAAATATATGTAGAACATCCTTTAGAATTTAATCTGCATTATTAACATTTTCCATATAACTTTCTCATATAAATCAACAAAACAAGAACTCAAGCCCTGATTTGTAACTTGCTTATTTCCAAGGTATAAATGCTCACACTGAAAATTAACAACTAACTCAGAGCTGGTTAGAGTTGGTGCCAGCACATCCCTGTCTGGTTTCAAGCCCTATCTCAGATAAATACTGGCCAAATGACCCTGGACAAGTCATTTAACTTCTCATTATCCCAGGCAATTTCTTAAAACTATTGCAGGGTAGATACCCATCTGCATTGGTAGATAAGGTTTCTTCATCTTGGAGTTCCCTAGATCAATCAAATATGTCAAGTTACCTCCCCTAATAGAATATGAGATTCTTGAGAGCATGAGAGCAGGAAATTTCATTTTTGGATTTTTGTCCTTAGTGACTAGCATTTTCCCTGCCAACTTTGGATGGTGTTACTGTCACCATTTCTATTAGGAGAAATAGAATTGTGCCTGGGTGTGTAGGTACTTAATAAATACTTGTTAAATGACAGATATTTCATGTTTGCTGACTTGGTAAAAAGAAGTTATAGACATGAAGAAAAGGAAGTTAAAATTATTGGCTAAAATATGAAGGATTTTGATACTCTATTTTGCTAAGCCCCATTCTTATAGCATTGGCTATATTTTTGAGTCTACCTAGATAGGCATTGTGACAGTGGAAAGACCACTGGGCCTAGGTTCAAGTCCTGGCTCTGATAATTATTAGCTGTATTACTATCGATAAATCAGCTTAAGCTCTCTCAGACTCAATGGTTTCACATAAAATAGAAAGGAGATTGCTATTGAAATTGATGTGTATATAATTCTATTTGATTCAAAGAAAAAAAATCAACACACATTTTTTTCTGAGCCTACTAGATGCTACATTAGAGATACAAATATAGAAAATTTTTTGTTATTCAGTCTTTTTTTTTTTAGTTGTGTCCGATTCTTAGTGACCCCATTTGGGGTTTTTCTGCCAAAGATATTTTCCATTTCCTTCTCCTACTCATTTTTATGGATGAGAAAACTGAGGCAAACAGGGTTTAGGGACTTGCCCAAGGTCGCACAGCTAGTAAGTGTCTGAGGCCAGATACGAACTCATGAAGATGAGTCTTCCTGACTCCAGGCTTGGCACTCTCTCTATTCCACCTAGGTGCCCCATAAAAATAATTAGCATTGCCCTAAAAGGGCAAGATTGACATTTTGCTGAGAGGTAGGGATGTGATATAGCATGTTCACACATAACTAAATTGAAGTTACATACAAAATAAAGACAAAATGATTTCTGGGGATGGGGTGAGGTTAATACTAACTGGAGGGGGGGCAGCTAGGTGGTGCAGTGGATAGAGCCCTGGCTCTGGAGTCTGGAGGACCTGAGTTCAAATTCGGTCTCAGACACTTGACACTTACTAGCTATGTGACCCTGAGCAAGTCACTTAACCCTAATTGCCTCACCCCTCTCAAAAAAACAAAAACAAAACTAAATGGAAGAATAAGGAAAGGCCTCTTAGAGGAGGTATCATTTAAATTTGAGCCTTAAAGGGAACTAGAAGTTCTAAGAATCAAAAGTGAAAAGGGATGGCATTCCAGGTGTGGAGAATAGACTGTTTAAAGTCACAGAGGTGGGAGATAGAATGTTGTGTACCAGAAATAGTGCATTATTTGCAAGATATTATGTTAAGTGCAGATACAAAGATATATACAATTATAGGTCTTACTATCAAAGTAGTTACAACTTAACTGGGAAAAGAGAAGCACACAGATAACTATAACACAGGAAGAGCAAGAGAATTACAAAGGATAAGTTCAGTCAGGCATAAAATTTATTAAAACAAATACCATGGGGGCAGCTAGGTGGCACAGTGGATAAAGCACCAGCCCTGGATTCAGGAGTACCTGAGTTCAAATCTGGCCTCAGACACTTGACACTTACTGGCTGTGTGACTATGGGCAAGTCACTTAACCCCCTATAGTCCCGCAAAACAAAAACAAAAACAAAAACAAAAACAAACGAAAAATCCCCCAAATACCATGTAGTAGACACAGGATACAAAGAAAAGCAAAAAATAGCCCATTCCCTTAAGGAGCTCCCTCTGTATTGGGGATGCAAAGTGTTATGAACATTTTGAGTAGTGAGGTCACTTTCACCTGAGGATAGGTAAGTTGGATATTGTGAAAGGGAAGGCTTTATGTAGAAGGTAGTATTTGAGTTAAGCATTGGAGAATATGAAGAACCAGAAAAAAAATGAGATGGGGTAGTCCATTCCAGGCATGTAAATGGTGTGAAAAAAGACATAAAAGGGCAAGGAAAGAACAGAAGTCCAGGTTTTCTGAAACATATTTAGTGGGAAGCAGTAGGAGATGAATCTGGGTAGGTAGCTTGGAACCAGATCAAGGAGGATCTTCTATAAATTTCTTTTTTTATATCTAAGTTGTCATTTGAGTTCCTTGTGCATCCACACCAGTCTTTTCAGACAAATCCCATTTTTATTCCTCTTTGGAATCTGTTCACTATATACCTTCAGAATTAAATTCCTAAGTATCTCCCCTACTTCCTGGGTTGACTTTCTCTAAAACATTTTACTCCATAGGATTCTAGGTATCTTTCCTCTGAATCTTTTGAAATCCTTCCTAAAATCTAGGGTGACTATCAGACCATAGCTAGATTTCTTCTCCTGTATTATAAACTCTAGGATAGAGCAGTCACTTTTCCTCAGGATTCTCATCACTTCTATCCCAGCAGATCTTCCATCATGGAGTCCAGTCATGGGTTTGGTCCAACCAAATCTCAACAACATATCTATAAGGTCAAATTGCTTCCTTATATTAGGCTCTTCTTCTCATTCCTTTTTCCTCTTTTTCCTCTTTCTTCTTTCCTCTTCCTCCTCCTCCTTCTTCCTCTTCTTCTCGCCCTCTCCCCTTCTCCCCCTTCCCCCACCTCTCTCTCTCAACTTTGGGCATTTGTACAGACATTTGAAACTGTGAGTTTTACTACTGGCTCTTTTCTTAAATTTTACCTCTTGTGAGTTTATTTGTTCCCACAATTTTTAGAATAAGGAAAACATAGGCTATGCCCCTGCAGTCTTCATTTTCTTGCTAAAGACTTCATAATGGCTTGCAGTTTTTGGTTGTTTTGGGGTTTTCTTATGGAAATGTCATTTGTGTGCATGTGAATCACCATAAATAGCTGGTTGTCATCCATTCTGATAAATCTTGGAAGGTTCTGCATTATGTCTTGGACATGTGCCCAAGCAAGACAAAATACTTCTCTATTGTTGTCGTCAGGCTGATAAATAGCTGACTCATATCCTTGAGCAGGGAATCACCAACTATTATTACTCTTCCCTTCTTCTCTGCCCCTTACTGGATGCTCTCTCAAATAAAAGTTTCTGTGGTTCTGCTCTATCATTTTTTGAAGGATCCACAGCCTCTTCTCTTCAAGAAGTACCTCAAATATTTTACTTTTTTGTAGCTAAATTGTACAGTGGCATGTTCCATTCCTTTTTCCTCTGGGTAACATTCTCCCTTTCTCCATCACCCAGGCAAAAGTTGTCTCCCCTCCTCTGCCTTAGATCTCTTCTTTTCCACCCCCTTCCCCTGAAGTCTTGCTTCTCTTTTCAGAATGTTTTACTCTCCCTTACAGCCTAGAATTGAGATGAGGCATTCTTGGAATCCCTTCACCTAAGGTTTAGCACAGTGCCTGGCATATAATATGTGCTTAATAAATGTTTATTGATTGATTCTTCTTCTAGAAGGCCTACATTTGGAAGATAAGTAAGAGCAGAGGTGTGCCAGTAAGTTTAACAATCAGCTCTCTGGGCACGCATGTGCATGTGTATGTGTGTGTGTGTGTGTGCACATGTATGCATGCCTGTGTGTGTCTGGAGAGGGAAAGATGTATGCACGACACACTTAAGTTTAAGCTACATTATTAGCATTTCCCCATTACTTTGTTAAGTCTAGACAATCAATAAATTAAGTCTTGATTTGTAGTTTACTGATTTCCAAGGTGTAAATGTTCACATTGAAAATATAACAATGGGCTCTTGGGAGCTGGTTCCAGCTAGCTCCAGCACACCCCTGGCTAAGAGTCAGGTTTGGGGGCAAATATACATACATTGTACACATGATACAAGCTACCACATAATTTCTCCTCTCTCCATAGTGTTTCTTTGAACTTCTTGTGGGTGTTTACACCTCAATGCTAAGCACCTGTTTAAATTTTGTTTATAGCCAATTATCACCTCTTAATAAGTTGATTACAACCTCATTCAAATTCCTTTCCTTTGTCTCAACTCCACAAGTCACACACCCCTTTGCTTTGTACCAATCTGCAGTCAGCTTGACCAATTTACTCCACCCACCAATCCACTTTATCACTTTGATTAACCCTAAAAATTTAGATTAATGATCCCCTTCCTTTTTCATCCTTACCAACTACCTTTTCCTCCTTGAGTCTAACCTTCAGATTCTACTATCTTCATTGAGCTTCTTTATCCATAGAAGCCTCCTAATTGTCTTGGATCCCACTCTTTCACCAGTAAGTAAAATTTGGACTGTTCTATTCTTACCTAGCCTTTAATTACTGAATGGGTTTTGCCTAAGACAAATTGAGATCTGGGAAAGACCTTAGCTAAAAAAGGCCAGGGTCTCCCATTGCATTGCCAGTCATCCTGACCTGTTTTGCCATTGGACTCCAATGACTCTGGAGGAGAGAGTGAGGCTGGTGACTGCACAGCCTTTCCTCACTTAAATACCATTCACTTGCAAGTCAAGACTTCCTGAAATCATTGGTTCTCTTGGAGCATGAACAGCAAGAATTTGGAGCAATATCTAGATACGCAAACATCTGAAGATCAATTTCCTTCAACTTTTCCTCAATTTCTCCTAAATATTGCCAATGTTTGTGTCCCCAAACTCAATCTCTGACCGGCTTTACTAGTCAAAACCCCTCCAAATAACCTCCAGGGATGTCAAACTCAATTAGAAATGGATCCCTGATGACCACATATGGAATTAGAAAGCCACAATATAACATTATCTACGTTATATTGTATTTGTATTTATTTTGAAAACATCTCCCATTTACATTGGGGGGGGGCAGGGCAATGAGAGTTAAGTGACTTGCCCAGGGTCTCACAGCAAGTAAGTTTCAAGTGTCTGAAGCTGGATTTGAACTCAGGTCCTCCTGAATCCAGGGTCAGTGCTTTATCCACTGTACCACCTAGGTGCCCCCCCCCCAATTACATTTAATCTGATTCTGGTCACAGTGGGGAGTTTTGTGGGCCACATGGGCCTGGTGGTTTTGACACCTCTGAACACTGTTTCTTTTCCTCTTTATTTGGTTCTAACCTTTTTCACCTGCTCCTTCTTTGTCAACCTTCTTCCACAGAAACCAGAAGTAGAAATGTCTTGTTCTACTTGCCCAACTTTGTCCTTATTTTTGTTGTATTCTCTGTATTACATTATTGTTAGGGTGATAGGATTATACCTTATGATCACTTCTTTGGAGCCTCAAGGAATCTTTGAGACAGTTGGTTCAATCTCCTTATTGTGCAGATGCTCAAGGAGGTTATGTCTTGTCTACAGTGACACTAATAATAATAATAATAAACAATAATAATAATAATACAGAACTAGTATTGTATATTGTTTACTAATTGTTTCCTGTTTTTGTCTTACAACTTGATTTCAAATTTTTTCAACTCCTTTGAATTTCCTATGGTCCCTGGTATAGTATTGGGTTTAATAAACATATATTGATGTAGTGCCCTTTGGGATCATCTAGCCTTTACTGTGTTTGTTATTTCTTCACTTTAGTGTATTCCTCATACTATCTTTCCAGCCTCATTGGACATCACTCCCCCTCTTGGACTCTGGAATCCAGCCAAACTGGCCTTCTCCCTGTTCCTCACACATAGCACTTTCTCTCCTGTCTCCATGCTTTGCACTGGACATACACCTTGCCTGGAATGCACTCCCTCCTCATCTGCTCATCATAGACCCCCTCTCTTAATTCAAGATACAGTTCAGAACCATCTTCTGCATGAACTCTTTCTTGATCCCTCCTCCCACTACCAGTGGCCTCCCTTCCTAACTACCTTGTATCTGACTACTTTGTATTATTCTCTCTT
Source organism: Dromiciops gliroides (assembly GCF_019393635.1). Lineage (NCBI taxonomy): Eukaryota > Metazoa > Chordata > Mammalia > Microbiotheria > Microbiotheriidae > Dromiciops > Dromiciops gliroides. The sequence goes on from NC_057864.1 coordinate 149,692,465, forward strand.
TATTTATTTTATGTGTCTCTTGGCAAACCCCCTATAAGTAGGAATTGCTTCATTCTTTGAATTTGTATCATGAACACTTAACAAAGTGCTAGTCACTTAGTAAGTGATTAATATTTGTTGAATGATTGATGACTCACTTGCCTTGGTGGAGTGTGTTTAATACCATGATCCTGTTCTGTTTAAGGAAGACAAGGTCAAAAAATTGTTGAGTCAGGTAAAAGACTGTCCAAGGCCAACACACACATATGCATATATACACACACATATGTATCTATATACACACATGTATGTACATATATGTTGTTCAGTTGTTTCAGTCATGTCTGACTTTTTGTGATCTCATTTGGGGTTTTCTTGGTAAAGATACTGAGTAGTTTGCCATTTCCTTCTCCACCTCATTTTACAGATGAGGAAACTGAGGCATACAGGGTTAAATGACTTGCCCAGGATCACATAGCTAGTGTCTGAGGCCTGTTTTTAACTCAGATCTTCCTAACTCCAGGGCACTCTACCCACTACATTACTTGCACCACACACACATGTACACACATGTGTATACATATACACCCATGCCCATGTATGTATATATCCCAAAATAAAACTGGCTTTGAAATTAGTAAGTATAGTTGAATAAAATACTAAAACAAACAAACAACAAAACAACCTACATGCAAAATATGCAGAGTTTTTCCTAAGTTGAGTTGGTTCAGGATAACTATGTAATGATGTTACAGATTCCTAAGAGGGCCTCTGTGCCTTATTTTAGATCAGGTGCACTGGCTCTTGGGCTGGGGGAGGGTTAGCTCATCCACAAAGAAAGAAAAATACAGCCTTTCCCCAAGGACTTTTTCAGTTGGCAGGGAATCTATCTATAGAAGGAAAAAAAGACAGTCTACCCTTGTTTCTCATTTCCTTCATTTTTTCTTCTCCTCCTCCTCCTGCTCTTCCTCCAATGCTTCCAACAGTCCAACTTGTTCACGTGCATTTGTGCACACACAATTTTTCATAATTACAAAGAGATGAGTCACATTTCACTGGGATCATCTGAAGTGTGCTTTTAAAGAGAAATATGAATCTAACAAGTTACCTTTGATATCTAGCAATCTCTCTCCTGAATGCTTAGCATGGATTAGCATTTAAGCATAAGGGCTGGCAAATTGTGTTGTACCTTTGGCCTGGGGAACATTTTTGAAAAATTCTTATACTGCTAACCCAAATAATATCATATACACAAAATATAGAAACACATGCTCTGGTGGTTTGAATGTGGGAGTTGGAGGTACAGGCAGTTAAGATCAGGAAAGACATCATGTCTTTTGAGGTAGAGCTTGGCTAAGTTTTGAAGAAAGTTGGGATGCCAAGAGCAGAAGGTGAAGAGGGAGCACAATTCAAGCATATTAGATGGCCTGTGCAAAGGTGTGGAGATGGGACATAGAATGTTCTATGCTAAGTACAGCAAGAAGTCCAGTTTGGCCAGAACAGACAGTGTGTGTTCAAGCAATGTGTGTGAGGTCTACTCATTAGTAGAACCTCAAATGCCCAAAAGAGGAGTTTGTATTTGGTGCTAGAGACAATAGAGAGTCATTGGAGTTCAAGGCAAGTAACATGTTTGGATACATGCTTTAGAAATATCATTTTGGCAGATTGAGATGGGACAATAGAGAACTGAGAGAAGAGTGTCACAAAAATTCAGTGTGATAAAATAATGGGATTTGGCAGATGCCCAGGGGCCCCCACCTGAAGATTGATTTGGAATTGATTGAATTGGGTGAGACTGAGGGACTGACTGAGAACCTACTTAAGGTTGATTAAATTGAGACACACCTGGCTGGCCCTGAGTGGAGTGTTGTTTTCAGAGGCTGAACCTACTTAAGGTTGATTAAATCAAGACCACACCTGGCTGGCCCTGAATGGTGTGTTATTCTCAGAGGCTGCGGACTAGGACATCAACAGGAGACCACCCTTAACCAATCAGCTTGAAGGACCTCCCTTTCCGGAGAGGGAGAGAGGAAGTAGGAAGGTGAAGCTGGCTCACTCGATCACTGGATCACTGCATCGGCCTTTTCATGCCAGGACTTCAGGTTGGTGTGTGTGTGTGTGTGTGTGTGTGTGTGTGGAAAGTAGATAGACTTTTCTTGTATTACTGTACTCCATGTGTTGTCTTGACTCTTTAAGAAATACTTAAAAGCCTAAACTTTTGCTGAATTTATCAGTTAAATCTTAGCTAGTTTCCCCCCAAAATGGGGGGGAGCAGGTAAAGACATACTTTAGATTTTAAACATCACAGCAGAGAAAATCCAGGAAAAGAAGGTCTTAGCAGTATTATATACTATAGAGAGGTCAAGAAGGATGAGAACTGAGGAAAGGCCATCACATTTGGCAATTTTGAGATCACTGGTCAACTGAGTAACCAATGAATCCATTTGGATTTGGAATCACTCAGTTGTGTTGGAAATCAAGCTACATGGGATTGAGAAGTGAATCAAAGGAAAGGAAGTAAGGGGCAATGTATGTAAATAACTTTTTCTGAGTAGGCTATGAAAGGTAGCAGAGGCAGAGTGATGGCTTCATGGACTGAGATATCAAGTGAGGGTAATTTCTGCGTTATGTGTGTGTCTGTGTCTGTATGTGAGCAAGCATGGAGACTTGGATAACTTCAAAGGCAGTAGGTAAAAAGTCAGTAGGTTGGGAAGGTGTGAAGATTGGATAGAGGGAACTATTGTGTGTGTGGGGGGGAGGGGTGCAGTTTGTCAGAGCATACAGAAAAGAATGCAGTTAAAAGAGTCTCCTAATCTGTGATTATTTGGGAGACAGGAAGTGAAATTAGTCTTAGTTAACAAATGGAGGCTTCTGAAAGGTTGTCAATGATGGGATAGATTTTAGGAGTATAACTTTTTATGGAAAGATATAACTTCAGCTTCTTTCTTTTCTAGCCCTTTCTTTTACACTATCTTTTTTTTTTTTGCGGGACAATTGGGGTTAAGTGACTTGCCCAGGGTCACACAGTTAGTAAGTGCCAAGTGTCTGAGGCTGGATTTGAACTCAGGTTCTCCTGAATCCAGGGCCAGTGTTTTATCCACTGTATCACCTAGTTGCCCCCTTAAACCATTCTTAAAATGAGTTCTGGGGTGTGAGGGTGTTTTTTTTTTTCCCAGAGGTAAAAGGTAATTACATATGTTGCAAAATACTTATATCAGCTTTCTTTGTGATTGCAAAGAACTGCAAGTTGCAGGGATGCCCATCAATTGGGGACTGGCCAAACAAGTTGTGGTGTGATGGCATATTACTGTGCTATAAGAAATGATAAGCTAGGGGCAGCTGGTTGGCATAGTACTGGCCCTGGATTCAGGAGGACCTGAGTTCAAATCCAGCCTCAGACACTTGACACTTACTAGCTGTGTGACCCTGAGCAAGTCACTTAACCCTCGTTGACCCCCCAAAAAAAAACAAACCAAAAAACAAAATGAAACAAAAAGATAAAGAAATGATGAGCTAGTTTGATTTTAGAAAAAAACATGGATCAAAAGTAATAGGGGCAGCTAGGTGGCACAGTGGATAGAGCACCAGCCCTGGAGTCAGGAGGACCTGAGTTCAAATCTGGCCTCAGACACTTAACACTTACCAGCTATGTGACCCTGGGCAAGTCACTTAACCCCAATTGCCTCACAAAAAAAAAAAAAAAGAAAGAAAGTAATAGCAAGTTATATATAATAGATTTGCAATTTCATGTGCAATCATCTTTTTTATTGTACTATGTTATGGAAATGCTTGATTTATTCTATAAATTAGAAATAAAATAAAAAAGGAAAAACATGGAAAGACTTGCATGAAATAATGAACAGTGAAACCAGCAGAACCAAGAGAATGTTGTATACAGTAACTATTTTTTAAAGAACGACTAAATTATTTTTAGTATTATAGACTACAAAGGTCCTATGAAGAAATATGCTATCCACCTCCAAAGAGCAAACTGACAAATTAATGTATGCATAATATGGTTTTACATACAGATATATTTACATATATACATATTTATTTTATATATATACATACACATATATACACGTAAGATTTATTTTATATATACATATTACAAGCATCACAATAAATTACATATTATTACATACATATATTATATATTTTATACATATACATATATAATATCTATTATACTGCTATTATATTAAAAAAAATTTTGTTCCATTTTACATTCCAAACCATTTCCCTTCTTCTTTCCCTACTCTTCCACCATTTTGTAATATAAAATGAAACAAAAAATTTTTTTAAAGATAATAACAGGATAATAGATATTCTTCCTCCACTTATATTTTCTTGTAGGGATAGTTAGGCCAAACTCTTTTGAGTGATTGACTTTCATTTAGGAGGCTCTGCAATGTTCCCATGGCTTGATGCCATCAGTAAAGTGTCAACCATAAACCTGGAGGATATCACCAGCTCTAGGCAATTCCTCTTCCACTTGGATGGTGAGCTGTATTTCCCATGACAGTGGAGGAGGACACCTTTGGCATGAATGCATTTTTGTCTTGTGCTTCACTTGATATTAATGTCCAAAATGACTTTGAAAAAAGGTATCTTTGTTTTTTTCATGTTTCAAAGAATCTGGTATACTTTTGGCCTAAGTGTAAGCCACATTATTAGAATAGAGCCTTTGAGGAGGGTCTTGCTCTGCCAAATCAAGTGATTTTTAAAAATAGTTAGCAACCTTACAGGAAAGTAGGAGAGGAAGAGGATAAGGAGGGAAGGGTGAATGAAGGGAGGGTAGAGCAGGGGAGGGGGGGGGCAGTCAATACCAAAACACATTTGAGGAAAAATAGGGCAAAATAAGATAGAAAATAGAGTAAATATCATTAGAAGGGTATAGGATGGAGGGGAATAGTTATCATGATTGACTACAGTGGAAAAATGTATGGTACCTACCCTGCTGGGCTATTGTGAAGAAAAGTCTTTATCAAGTTTAAGGTACTATATAAAAGTTACGATGAACAGGATGCTATCAGAAAAACCTGGAAAGACTCACATGAACTGAGGCAGAGAGAAATGTAATGTATACAAAATAACAGCAATAGTGTAAGATGATCTACTGGGAAACACATGGTTATTTTCAGCAATGCAATGATCCAATATAACTCTGAAGGACTTATGAAAATTGCAATATACCTACAGAGAAAGAACTGATGGTATCTGAAAACAGACTGAAGCACATTTTTTTTTTGACAACTCCTTAATCTGAAGTCTTGTTTTTATCTGTTTTTTTCTCTCAACCTAGCTAATGTAGAGATGTTTTCTATGACCATTCATGTATAACTTAGATTGAATTGCTTGAGTTCTTGGGGTGGGGGTGGGAAGGGAGGGAGGAAGAGAAATTGGAACAAAAAGTTTTTAAAAATTGATGTCAAAATTTGCTTTTACATGTAATTTGGAAAATAAAATTCTAAACTATTAATTAAAAATAGCAAACAATAATCTCAATATCTTTTAGCAAATTGTGTGGTACTCTTCAAATTATCCTTTGGGGAAGTCTGCCTACCCCTTATAATGCCCTCATAAGGATGGATTTGTAGTTTATTCTTGTAAAAATTATGTAGATGGGGGAGCTAGGTGGCACAGTGGATAAAGCACCAGCCTTGGATTCAGGAGGACCTGAGTTCGAATATGACCTCAGACACTTTATACTTACTAGCTGTGTGACCCTGAGCAAATCACTTAACCCTCATTGCCCTGCAAAAAAAAAAAAAAAAAAGTGTAGATGGGAAAGTAGACTTATGGGCCAGCAGTTATTGATCTTCTTTCAGTGACCTCCTTTTGGGTAGTAATAAGATCAGCAATTTTCACCATGCATTTAGTATCTTCCTCTCTTTCAGATACCTTAAGATTCAATCCTTCAATGTACCCAATACTGTGTCACTTTTATCATGGACCTCCTCTGTGTGTTCTTGGGCTGGTCCAGCTGCTTTTCCCATCTTATACTTCTCTAAACACATCAGTTAATTTCACTTTCTAAATATAAACCAGGAGATGTTCTCATTAGATCAAAACTACTCAGAAAACCTTCCCAACTATGTATGTTAATGCACTGATAACATTTGTTATCAGCTCTTGGTTTTTTTTTTTCTTTCTAATTAAGGACTTATTTATCTTTCTCCCTTCTCTACGGTGGCATAGGCTGTTTTCACAGGTTTGCTTCAACCTTGAATAACTGATCTTTAGATTATAGGTGATAATTACCTCTGTAGATCTTTTCTTTGCTACTAGGTGTTAACATTAAAGTCTCAGTCGACTCTCAAATAGTCTAAGTCTAACTGTTCTGGTCTTCCAACAGAACTAGTTTCAATAATTTCCCCTTCTTTCTCTAATCAAATAGCTTGAGTAGGTATTTGCTGGGGGATAGACAGTACAAAACTGTATGCACACTCAGCTGTGTCTCATTCATGCACTGAGCTCCTCTTAGCTCAATGTGACTTGTGTTTCATTCATGCACTGAGCTCTTCTTAGCTCACTGTGACTTTCTTCATTTTTAACCGCCTTCTTTCATCAGTCAAACAAATTGAAATGCAAATTAAGAAGAGATAAAATAGGAATTTTTTTCATATCAGAACATATCTTCAAGCTGGTTACGAATCACCAGGACCTATCCAGTACCCTGGTCAATGGTGAAGCAATAAGGCCTTGTTTTCTCATGAATCTCGTGAGAAGGCCACTCTATTCCTAACCATGTTGTTTTCTTTGGGAGATTGTTTTCACATACTGATTCTTCAGTCATTTAGCAATTCTTAGTCTGGGGACTTGTCCAGAGAGTCCTTTTGTAAATGTAACTTAAGCTTCAGAATAGTGGCCAAGTTTGCTTTCAAAGCTGCAGTTTTTATTTTGGGTAGGCTCTTAACTCTTGTAATGGGAGGTGGATGGAAGAATTCTCTGTTGCATGAGCTTGGTACATATTTGACCTCTGAATAATGAGAATATTTGGCCCCTTTCATTCAAAGAGCAAAGCACCGGATTAGGGTTACGAGGGAAACAGAAGGGCAAAAATGCTGAACTCAAGCACAGTGGGAGCCTCATAGAATGGGCCATATATCAAAAGACTCCAATAACATTCCACATACGGGCTGCTTATGGCCTAATGAACTATACTAATACACCACACCCTTTTGCATAGTTGGTGAGTGATTTATCTGAATACACCATAGAAAGAAACTTGATGATAGACCTCCACTAAACTTGTTTGTATTGACATCTTTCATAAAGAGATCTCAAAAGACTTGATGAGAACAGGATGAGGCAAAATTATCCACACAATGGAATAAGGTCAAGGTGACTTAAAACCAATAATATACTGTATCTTTCATATAATATATTCATCTAGTATCTAGCTCTTTAGATTCATCTTTTGCTGATAGTAACAGGTCTTGAACTTTCTCAACAAATTAATGCTTGAATTCATTTATTTTTATTGATATCTTTTGCTATGGCATCACCATCATTTCCAAATATGTTCATTTCCTCTCTAGTCCCCAAAGAATCCTTGTGATAAAGAATTACAGAGAAAGACAGAAAGGAACAAAAACAAGGCAAGAAAATGTATCAACACATCAACTGAGTCTAATAGTTTATCTCCACAACATCTCTTGAATCTGACCCTGATCTCTCTGCTTACACAGCTGCCACCTGAGTTTGGGCCTTCATCATCTCTATCCTAAACTACTGCTTCTGCTTGGTCTCCCTGCCTCAAGTCTGTCTTTGCCCCATTTCTTCATCTCCACAGCTATCCAAGAGATTTTTCTTAAGTGTAGTTTGGCCACAGGGTTTATGAGTTATCCAGGGAGTACTAGTACCTTTGGTGTGAGTTCCAAGCCCTTTTCAGGGCTGCTCATTCACCTGGTATTCAACTCTCACCTGTGGCTCCAAGAAGCTGTAGCATATGCCTGGCCACACCCTGGTAAACAATTTTAGCATGTGGGTTAAACCAGGTTGAGGATAACTAAGGGGCCTCAAACTCATTGGTGAATTAGGAGGGTGTCTACCCCAAATGTGTGAAGACTTCCGGTGGAATGGATGAGAACATTTTGTCTCAGTAGCCATGAAGGTAGCTGAAGCAGGCAGCTGAAGCAGCACTATGATGCAATTAGGGCTTGGTCAGACATTGAAGATGGCAAAGTCATTCATTGCATCCTGGACCATCGACAATCATTCTGACTTCTGTCTTGCCACTAGACTCTGATGACTCAGGAAGAGAGACTGAGGCTAATGATTTTGTGCCACTCTGCCTCACTTAAATCCAATTCATGCATGAGTTAAGACATCATCCTGTGATGTCATTGGCACGCTTTGAAAACAAAGGACAAACAACAGTTCAGCCATGCCACTCCCCAACTCATGCCAGTGGCTTACTACTACTATCTCTAGCACAAAATATGAATTCTGTTTATCTCTTAAAGCCCTTCATAACTTGGCTCCTACCTGTCTTTCCAGCTTCTCTGTGCATTATTCCTCTTTCTGCATTTGAAGATCCAGTCAAACTAGATTTTCTTTGTTCCCCCCACACAAAAGCATACTGACTTTGGGGTCCAAGAACTTAGATTTAAGCTCTGATGTTCACTACTTGTCTGGTTATTACCCATATGGCCATGGTCAAGTGACTTAACCTACCTTAGCCTCAGTTTCCTCCCCTGTAAAATGAGGATTAGCCTCTAAGGTCCCTCCAACTCCAGATACTCCAGGTCGTGTAGTATTCCATCTCCCATTTCATGCCTTTGCACTGGCTGTCCCTCTGACTAGAATGCATTTTCTCTTTGCTTCCACCCCATAGAATACCTATCTTTCTTCAGTCCACAGCTCAAGCACTACCTTCTACAAGAAGTCTTTCCTGAGCCCCACCAATTACTAATGCCCTCTCTCCCTAACTACCCCTTTAAAAACACTTTGTATTTATTCTTTTTGTATTTAATCTCTCTCTATATATATATGTATATGTATTCGTCTCTCCTGTTAAAACACAAACTTCTTGCGTGTAGGGATTGTTTCATTCTTTGTAGATGTAGACCTCAGCCCCTAGTACAATTTCCTGGTATGTAGTAAGTGCTTAATAGATACTTGTTGATTGATTGATAGTACTCCATCTCTACAAAGAAGCATGGGTGGTACATTTTCTTCTCTTTTCTTTGGGGTCGGGAATGCTTGAATTCTTACAGAAGGTCTTTTTTCCTGCAAATGTCAACATTGAAACTTTTTCATGGAGTGTCCAATACCCTGAGCCAAAGGATTTCTGTGGGCTAAAAGGAAGGTAGGAAGAGAGGAAGGATCAAGATAAATGGAACTTCTTCAGGCCTGAAGCAGGCTGTTAGATTTCTGAGCAAAGTTCCTAATTTATCACCCAAGAATTCGACCTCACTTTGAAATGCCACTAACCTGGGGGAGCTGGGCAAGGAGTTGTTACACCACAACCTTCCCCTTCCCTTTGTCCCTTCCTATTTTTAAGTGATAACAAATATTTCTGCTATATGTATCTGTAAGGAGAAGCTGAGGGGTGGTGTGGGGGGAGCATGGCTGAACTAAGAACAGATGGAAAAAGAAATGGAATATCCATCTCCTCCTCCCTCCTACACCCCCTCCTTTTGCTATTAAGAAGATTGCTCTCATCTGGGTCAGTTTCCTCATTTTTGAGCTTAATGATAGGTCAGCCTAGTTAGAAGGCGGTTGAAACAGTGTAGTGACAGGACTGGGGGAGGACACAAGAGGGGAGGACACACAGGCAGAGAGGAGAAGAAGATGAAACTCTGGTGTAATTCCCAGCAGACAGCTCGCCTCTTTTGTTAACTGGGTTAAGCAGCCTTATTGCTGACTTTGGCTGCTCCTCTAGCAAGTTATAAGTGAACCTGAGAGATACGATTTCAAGAGAAATCAGTTTTTTTCTCTTTTGTTATCCCTGTGTCTTTCTCTTTGTTCTTCCTCTTGAGCTCCTCCACCCTCATCTCAGATATACATAACAAACAGGAGAAGAACCACAAAAACACACCATGGGCTCATACAAAATAAAGAGAAGGCAAGCTAGATTCGATTGGTTTATAGATTGAGAGACAGACAGAGACACAGAGAAGCAACCGATGAGGCTTTTTGAGGCTGCGAAAGGAATTGGGCAAATTCCCAGGAGGTCAGTTTCTGGATCTTAGCCATCTGGACTGCTCCTCATGGATAAAACATTGCTAAAAATGACTTCATTTGTTCACTTCGTGAGGGGTGGTGGTGCTAATGATTTCTGATGCCATTAAAGTTGTTTTCATTTTAACAGGCAGATAGATGATGTCTTCCCTGTGACACATGAAAATGGGATAATCAGTGAAGTGTGACCTCTTAGAGGCATGCATGCACATTGTGGTCAGTCAAACTGTTCTTGGGACAGGAATTGAAAGAGTATGAAAGGGCATTGGAGGAATGGGACATGCTAGTTTCCATTAGGTAAGAAATCAGATCTGGAAAACCTTGAGGCAAGAATTCAGGGTCAAAGGCAATTAGTAAGGAAGGCTAACTTTCCTTTAGCCTCTTTCTAGCCTAACTGTTGGTTTATGACTCCCCTAGTTTAAGTATTAATTAACAAAAAACAAGAAGCATTTATTAAGCACTTACTATGAAAGAGCCATGGAGTTGGAGCTAGAGATACAACATACACTCAAAAAAAAAAAAATTACATACCCTTGAGGGCAGCTATGTGGCAAAGTGGATAAAGCAGGGCCCTGGATTCAGGAGGACTTGAGTTCAAATCTGGCCTCAGACACTTGACACTCACTAGCTGTGTGACCCTAGGCAAGTCGCTTAACCCCAATTGCCTCACAACAAAACAAAACCAAAAAAACAAAACATACCCTCAAGGAGCTTAGTATTTAGTGTGTGTGTGTGTGTGTGTGTGCATGTGTATGGATGAAGCATATATAAATAACTTTAATATAAATATGAAAGTGATAAAAATGCATAGGAAAAGTGGAAAAGAATGGGAAGGAAGAGTCACTTCCTTTCTAGAAAGATCAGGGGAAGTTTTATGGAGGAAGTGACACCTGAACTGCTACCTGAAGGAGAGGGATGGTTTCCATAGTCTGTGATGGAAAGCCTGTTTAAGGAATAGGGCTTGCCTATGTGAATACATAGAGGGAAGATGGAGCAGGGAAGATGGAAGCTTTAGCTGATTGTAAGGCTATTCCATGAAATGAAGCTAGGAGATTAGGTCTGAGATTTCAGAGGGTCGTAAATGTCAGGCTGAGAAATATACCCTTTTATTTGGTAGGCAATGCAGAGTTGCCAAAGGATTTTCAACAGGGATGTGATGAGCCCAGATCTAGTCATTAGAAAGATTACGTTGACCATGATGTAAAGAAGTTGTGTCAAGTTCAAATAGAAACGGGGCCCACTACTCTGTACATAAGGATCCCCGAGGGCCACGTATTGACTTAGTTTTAAAATGCAATGCTATCAAAAAAACATTTTTTTAAAGAAAAAAAAGGAAAAAAAAATGCAATGCTATCTATCTTTTGTACTTTTATTTATTTTGCCAGATATCTCCCAATTACATTTTTGGGGGGTGGGACAATGGGGGGGGCGGGTTAAGTGACTTGCCCAGGGTCACACAGCTCGTAAGTGTCAAGTGTCTGAAGCCAGATTTGAACTCAGGTTTTCCTGAATCCAGGGCTGGTGCTTTATCCACTGTGCCACCTAGCTGCCCCCATCCCGATTACTTTTTTTTTTTTTTTTTGGCGAGGCAGAGGGTTAAGTGACTTGCCCAGGGTCACACAGCTAGTAAGTGTCAAGTGTCTGAGGCTGTATTTGAACGCGGGTCCTCCTGAGGCCAGTGCTTTATCCACTGCGCCACCTAGCTGCCCCCCTCCCAATTACATATTAACCTGGCTTAAGCTACACTCCAGAGTGTCACACTGCCAGTGGACCAATGCTCTATATCTTCAACACCTCTGATGTAAAGGATAAATTGAAGAAGAGAAAAACTGGAGGCAGAGAGAACAACTAGGAGGCAATTTCAATAGTCTAAGCAAATGTCCACAAGGACCTGACCTAGGGTAATTCCAAGGAAAGTGGAAGGGATGGAACATATGTGAGAGCTATTGCAGAAATAGAATTCATAGGACTTGACAACCGGTTAGATGTGTGTGGGGGAGGGGCAGAAAGAATAATGAAGAATGACACTGAAATTTTGAGCATAGATAACTGACAGATTAGGAGGAAGGACAAATGTAGGAAGGATACTGATGATTTGGTCCTTTTGAGCTTGAGAAGTCTGCAGGAAATCTAGGTGGAGATATCTAGGAGAAAATGCACAACTAGACAACATAGAGGTGAAAAAGTAATTTGAGTGGATTGTAGACCGAGAAATGCTGAGGCTAGAGCTTTGTGAGATACTTATATATTAAGGTTGGGATGAAGAATTGGTGAAGGAAATAGAAGGATTGATCAGAGGTCACAGAAGAAATACGATAAAGCAGCAATAAAAGAGAAGATTTGTCAAAGGATGGGGAAATGTCAAGTTCTGCAGGAAGAACAAGAAGGATGAGAACTTAATATTGTCCATTGATATGGCAATTGAAAGGTTATTGATATACTTGTAGAGAGCAATTTCAGTAGAGTAGTGGAGATGGATACCATTTTGTTGAAGTGATGGGGTACTGAGGAAGTAGAGGCAATTCTTTAAATTTAGCAATAAAAGAAAGGAGAGAAATAGGACATAACTTGAGGGTGTAGCAAGGTCAAGAGAAGACTTTTTTTTTTTTTTTGGCTAGAGGAAGCCTGAGCATTTTTGTCATAGAGGGGAAATAGTGAGTAGAGAGGGAGAGAGACTGGAGATAGAAGAGACAGGGAAGATGATTGATGGAACAAGCTTCAGAAAGAATGCTAGCTTTAGGGGCAGCTAGGTGGCACAGTGGATAGAGCACCGGCCCTGTAGTCAGGAGTACTTGAGTTCAAATCTGGCCTCAGACACTTAACACTTCTCAGCTGTGTGACCCTGGGCAAATCACTTAACCCCAATTGCCTCAAGAAAGGGAGAAAGGAAGAGAGAAAGGAAGAGAGAGAGAGAGAGAGAAAGGAAGAGAGAGAGAGAGAAAGGAAGAGAGAGAGAGAGAAAGGAAGAGAGAGAGAGAGAAAGAAAGAGAAAGAAAGAGAAAGAAAGAGAAAGAAAGAGAAAGAGAAAGAAAGAAAGAAACTTAAAAAAAAATGCTAGCTTTAGAACTAGAAGTCAGAAACCAAGTCTAGTACCCTCATCTTACATATGAGGAAAGTAAAGCCCAGAAAGGCTAAGTAACTTGCTCCAGGTCATTCCGGGAAGTAAAGAGAAGAACAAGTATTTGAACCCAAGTCCTTTGAATCCTAAACCAATACTACCACACTGCTCCTCCCCTCCCCACGTGGTGGGGAAGCAGAGGGGCAAGTGATGGCTTTGTCGTGCGAGAAGGTTACCTTCTTCTCTGAGACTGGAGGGAAGAAATGGATGGGAAAAGATACAGAGAAATTTGGGGCTGTAGGGAAGGAGGAATGATGGCCTCAATCTTCTCTCAGTAAAGAGAGAACTATGTGTTAAGTTTAGGGGAATGGAAAATGTGAAAATATGCTCCTCTTTCAAACATTGCTCTTTTCTGCATTCTCCCCTTGGCTCCAGTGATAATGGTTATAGTTGCCTTCTAATAACTGTAAACTTTAAACTCATATAGGCTTATATCTCAGGAGAATTCATTGATAGAAGAGCCAGGAGGAGAGGAAGTAATTAGAATTGAACTTTTAAAAAATCCTTTATTTGGGGCAGCTAGATGGCGCAGTGGATAGAGCACTGGCCCTGGATTCAGGAGGTCCTGAGTTCAAATCCGGCCTCAGACACTTAACACTTACTAGCTGTGTGACCCTGGACAAGTCACTTAACCCCAATTGCCTCACTAAAAAAACAACAACAACAACAAAAAAAAACCCAAAAAAACTTTATTCTGGGAAGCCTGAAAGGGATCTGAATTGAGGAGAGGAAGTCCAGGGCACCACTAAGAAGCACATTTCTTAATATTTCTGTTTCTCCTTATTATTGTGTTTCTATATTTGCCCTACTCTAGCCTTCTTTATCCTTCTTTCCTTCCCTCAGAAACTCTTATATTTCTTTCCTTCCCTTAACAACTTTGCTAAATGTCAAGGTCAACTATGGCAAGTCATCTTTTTTTTTTTAAAGGGGCAATGGGGGTTAAGTGACTTGCCCAGGGTCACACAGCAAGTAAGTGTCAAGTGTCTGAGGCTGGATTTGAACTCAGGTCCTCCTGAATCCAAGGCTCATGCTTTATCTACTGCGCCACCTAGCTGCCCCTGCAAGTCATCTTTAGGAGAATTTGTTTGAATACAAAATACCCAAAGAAATAATTTGAGGCTTCTCTGTAGGAAAAAATCATGCTATCATCACTATTATTTTAATTGTCAGAAGATAGAAGAAAAAATTTTCAGTAACATCGATATTGGGGAGGGGTACATTATAATATATACATCTCTGTTATGATAGGCTCTCCCCTCTAATATTGGTGTCATGTTTGGGGGTAGGGTGAGGCTATGGTTTGACCCAAAGGTAATCTGAATCTATAAAATACTGAGTTGTGTTATAATGACGTTCTGCTATCATTTGACTCCAAAGTCTCTAATGTAACTGAACTTTTGAAGGGAGGGGAAGGAAAAAGAGGGGGATGGAGAGGGGGGAGGAGGGGGAGGGAGGAGAAATTATATGAACTATTGTTCTATGTTTCAAATGCATATTTAAATGATAGACCCCTTATTGGTATTATGTCCCATATGTCAATCTTATCATTTTATAAATTAGAAAATTGAGGCATATGCAGGCATAGTGCATTACCTAGATATCAAATGGCAGAACTAAGTTTTCCAGCTTTGGAGACTTAGGGTTATTAACCCAGCCTTCAGTGCCTTGGTTTGGTATCTGGGGGCTAATCCTTTAACTTCACTATGCCTTGCTTCTCTGCTTTGTGAGAATTTGAATGACAGATTGCCATGAATTATGTCTTCTAGAGAAGGCTGCCATGGAAATATGACCTAGTATCATTGTTATAGATGAAAAAAAAAGATTTACTTCAGGCCAATGAGAACATTCCTTCCTCTTCTTAAATAGAATTGGAGAAAGGGAGAGACATATGGACATGGTTTTATGTTGAGATGGAGGGGGAAGAGAGAAGAAGAGTGAGAGAAGAGAGATATGGAGTAAGAGGAGGGAGTAAGGTGATTTTTTTCTTTCCTCCAACCAGGGTCTCTTTTGGTTCTCATTATCCCTTTACTGTTTGGGATGAAGATAATCTGTCAAGAGATATTAAGCTGATGCATGAAATAGCTGGAAAGTGCCCTCCCTTTCTTGAGATAATCAGACAAGGGCTCAGGATAGATGTCATGCTACGCATATAGTATCTTCCTGCAAGGTCTCTTCAGGCCTAATTGGACCTTGCCTGCAGCTCATTGGCTAAGACTCTGTGGAAATTGTTCCTGCCCTAATGGAAGGTTAAAACCTATGATAAAATAGCCAGTACTGGGCACTACATTGTTGTAACTTCAAATATGCCTCTGTAACTTTGTGTTTTGTTTGCATACTGCAAAAATGAGATCTGCAGAACTGACCTACGTGTTTGAATCAGCTGTAAGATGAAGAAACTTAAAATTTGGAGGGAAAGTCAGGACTGGCAAGAGCTCAACCAGAGAGACTTTCTGCCTTCTTAACCCCCCAGAGCACCTTAGACAATGCTAAATTCAAAACATTGTTGGGGCTCAGTAAGTTGTTGTTGTAGAAGCTTAGTGTGTTTTAGGAAGTCTTAAAAAAAAAAAAGACTCTGAAATCAAATAAATTGTTAGTGTGAGGGTTTTCCAGAGCTGAAAAACTGGAATAATAATTACCTGTCAGGTAACGGTTGTTAAGAATTCATGATGCTCCAAATGTATTCACTCATTTAATAATTCAACAAATATTTGTGAAGTTCTTACTCTGAGTATAGCAGTGTTTTAAAATTTTAAAAATTAAATTATATTTTTAAATTGACAGGCATTTATTTTCCTTTCCCATTTTCTCTCTTTCCAACCTCCCCACACATAAAAAAGATACAAAAGCATATTTGTAACAAATATGCATAGTCAAGCAAAACAAATTCCCATATTGATCACATCCCAAAATGTCTCATTCTTTACCTCTCTCAATACAGGCCTCTCCAGTGTGAACCTTACACCCTATACAAATTAACCTCCTCATTGTCCTTTACTAAGTAGTTCTGTCTCCTCATAATTGAACTATCTGTGTCCTTCAGACTTTCCTCAGGCTGTTCCCCATTCTTGGATGTCTCTCTCTTTATTTCTTTCTCTTGGAATGTCTATATCCTTTCAAGAGATGGGAATATGGACTAGACTGATGATTTCACTGGTGTAAGAAATTCCTGGTTAAGGAAACTTGTAATATACAGGCCTGCACCTTTGGACAATGTATAGTCTTAGACAGCTGAGTGGAGTCCTGAGAAGCTAAGTAATTTGCCCAGAATCATACAGCCAATATGAGTCACAAGCAGGATTTGAACTCAGGTCTTCTTGGCTTTGAGGCTGGATCTCTAGTTACCAGCAAGTAGTCATCTTTTTCAAGAAGCTGTTCATGATTTCCTGGTTGGTAATAGCTCCCTTACTCACATTCCCTACCTCAAAATCACTTTATTTTGTATTTATCCTATATTTACTTGGGGGGGGGGGGCAATGAGGGTTAAGTGACTTGCCCAGAGTCACACAGCTAGTAAGTGTCAAGTGTCTGAGGCAAGATTTGAACTCAGGTCCTCCTGAATCCAGGGCCAGTGCTTTATCCACTGAGCCACCTAGTTGCCCCCATATTTACTTATTTTTGAACATATATCCTTTCCCCTGAACACATGCTTTGCTTTCATGTCTCTGTGCCTTGTTTACACTATTCCTTGTAGATGGAATACCCTCCCTTCCTCTCTTCACCTAATGAATTTCTACCTCTCCTTTAACTCTCAACTCATAAACTACCTCAATCCTCCTCATGGTTAGTAAAGGCTCTCCCTCCCTCAGATCTTACATGGAGCTTTGTTTTATAATTTTTAATGCGTTTTTACATAATATCATGTACTATAGCAACTGACTCTTCTCTAAACATTCTGTTTCCCCTAGCATCTAGCACAGGACTCTATATAGTAGGCACTTAATAAGTGCAGTTTTGGGGGTTGTGATGCTGCAGTGTTTTTTTTTTTTTTAGTGAGGCAATTGGGGTTAAGTGACTTGCCCAAGGTCACACGGCTAGTAAGTGTTAAGGGTCTGAGGCTGGATTTGAACCCAGGTACTCCTGACTCCAGGGCTGGTGCTCTATCCACTGTGCCACCTAGCCGCCCCAGCTGCAGTGTTTTAGGATAGTGAGAATAACAACAACAAAATAAACTAGGCAACCCTGAGTGAAAATTAATATAATACTTTTCCACTGCCCTTTAAGTTAACCTATCACTTTGATTTTTATGAATCCTGGTGTTTTATGATTTATATCCATATAGCATTACTGGTTGGATATGAAACAATATTGCCAAGGAGAGGAACGTGTCAAATATTGAATCTCTGCATGATATTAGAGTGTCCCGTATAAATAGAAACTTCATTTTGCCATGTTTGCATTCTTTCAATGAAGTCTGAAATTATAAATACATATAAATGTATGTATGTACGATGACGATGATGTCTTCCATTTATATGGGACACTCTCAAGAACCTTTTCAGATACCAAATACAGTGGTTACTGTCCCATTTTATATTATTCCAGAGAAAATCACATGGATGGATGAAAACATCTGTAGCAGCTAAAACCATGTAGGGTCTTAAAAGTTTAGTACAAATAGAACTTGGGTTTCTTCTTTGTTTCCAAATTTCTTGGCGTCTAAAACACTTAGCAAAATCCAGAAATTAATTTCCTTCCTTCTTCTGTTATTCATAATTGGTATTAGGATGTCGTTAAATGGATTCTTCTTCCTTGCCTTCTTCTTCCTTTTCCTCCTCTTTCTTCTTCCTTAAACTAATCAAACACTGACTTCTCACCACCCCTTCTCTTCCAAATAAAATGATATACTATGGACCTGCAACTTATATCACACTTTTTTTTTTTTTTTGGTGAGGCAATTGGTGTTAAGTGACTTGCCCAGGGTCATACAGCTAGTAAGTGTCAAGGGTCTGAGGCCAGATTTTAACTCAGGTCCTCCTGAATCCAGGGCTGGGGCTCTATCCACTGTGCCACCTAGCTGCCCCAACTTATATCACTCTTCAAATTAAATGAGATAATTTTAGTGTAGAGCTGGACACTTAGTAGGTGCTATGTAAATGTTTATTTCCTCCCCCTTCATTTCCTATTGAGCTGCCTTTCCAAGAGCTATCATCAGAGATCATAGAGGAGGTCTGGACCCTGACAGAAAGAAGGAAATTTGGGCAGTGCTGACTAATAAGGTCTCAGATTCAGGAACTTTGAAGCTATTTAACAGGTGGCTATCTAGTCTCTGCTTGAAGACAGATGTGGTTTATTCAGTCTCACCCTCCTGACAAATCTTGGGTGAACCTTTTGCTGACATTTCTCAAAAATGGTCCATGTACTTGTTTCTCTAGGAGAATGCAGACTCCTTATGAGCAGAGACTGCTTCATTCTTTGTTCTTGAGTCTCCAAGAATAGTGCTTGACACACTTGTTATTGTTCAGTCATTTTTCAGTCAAGTCTGACTCTTTGTGAGCCCATTTGGGGTTTCTTGGCAAAGATTCTGGAGTGGTTGTCCATTTCCTTCTCCAGCTCATTTTACAAATGAAAAAACTGAGGTAAACAGGATTAAGTGACTTGCCCAGGGTCACACAGCTGATAAGCATCTAAGTCTAGATTTGAATTTAGATCTTCCTGACTTTAGCCCAAGCACTCTATCCACTTCTTCATAATAGCTTGACACATAATAGATGCTAATAAATGTTTGTTGTTTACTTAAATGTTTGACTGAAACACCCTGACTCTCAGTCCCAGTTAACCCTAACCTTATCCCTTGATTCTTGAAGGCAGAACTCATTGTTTGTTCAAGTGTACACTTTGGAGTAGGAATCTAAGGGTATGTAGTATACATAGTGAAAATATCTCACAAACACACTTGTTTTCTACTCAATTTGTTTTGTGAATAGACAGACACTGTAATTTCCTGTGTTTGGTTTCCTTTAACCATTAAACTGTAGAGCTGGGGGTCACTTTAATCACCCCCTCCACTTTACAAATTAAGAAACTGAGGCTCACAGAGGTATCATAATTTGCTCAAGGTCTCACAGCAAATTAACAGCAGAGCCAGGATGAGTATTAACATCTCCAAACTGACTAATTTCCCTCACCAATTGGTGCTCCAGGAATTTGGCCTTGCTTTTCTCTGTCTTTTATCACATATGGAGGGAAATGCCCTCCATTTCCAGACTATTAAATTACAGCCACAAGTCAGCTCAAGCGGGAAAATGGGCTGTGGACAGCAGAAAGAATCACTCTGGCCACTGCTATTGCTTCTCTCCCCACCCAGAGGTTTCCAGAAATCCTTACCTCAGTTAAAAGTGGGAAGGGGTGGATAGAGCACCGGCCCTGGAGTCAGGAATACCTGAGTTCAAATCCAGCCTCAGACACTTAACACTTACTAGCTGTGTGACCCTGGGCAAGTCATTTAACCCCAATTGCCTCACTTAAAAAAAAAAAGTGGGAAGCACCAGTTGGTGCTCTTTGAATATTGGCCCAATTCAAACCCAGAAACCAATCAGAAGTGAAAGTGGGAAAGAGGAACTCTCTAGTGGTACATCATATCTGGCATGGCTGAGTGATAGAGATCAAAAAAGAATATGAAATCTCAGTACTGCTTATCCCTATCCTGTGTATATAAAGACTTCCCCTGGTCAGATGCAATTATAGTATAATATCATCAAATGATTCACAATGTGTACTGGCATGATAAAGAAAATGCTTCTGTTACTTGAGGCTGTCCTTACAGGTTCGTATTTAATGCTTTAAAATATACCTATTAGACAGACATTGATATTAGCATCCTAATTAATGAGAGGATACCAAGAATAATAAGGATTCCCAATCCCATGGAATCTATAGTTCAATTCAACAAATATTTATTAAGCAAGCATCACATAAGGGCAGTTAGGTGTCAATAGATAGAAGACTGGTCTTGGTGTCAGGAAGATTCATCTTCATGAATTCAACTCTGGTCAAAGACACTTATAGTTGTGTGACCCTGGGCAAGTCACTTAACCCTGTTTGCCTCAGTTTCCTCATCTGTAAAATGAGCTGGAAAAGGAAATAGCAAACCACTCCAATATCTTTACCAAGAAAATCCTAAGAGGGGCACAAAGACATGACTGAAACAACACAACAACAACAACAACACCAACAATGACAAACAACAGCATGCCAATGGCAACTAGACAGGGCCATGCGTAGAGAGTTGGCTTCAGACTCGGGAAGACCTGAGTTCAAACAACCTCAGGCAGTTAGTAGCTGTCTGACCTTGAGTAAGTCATTTAAACTCCTTGTGCCTCAGTTTCTTCACCTGTAAAATGAGGAGGCTGGACTTGATGGCCTTCAATATTTCCTCAAGTTCTAAATCTAGGATTCTATGATCCTATGTCCGCTCTGACAAATATTTGCTGTGTGATCCTCGACAAGTTAGTTAATCTCAAGTGGTAACTTTCTAAGACAATAAATTGCAGAGGTGCAGACATATATTGATAAAAGAATTTCCTTACTCAAGAATTTCCTAAGGCCCTGAAATCCTAGGTCCAATCCTTATCCCTATCTATATGCAAGGCCATTACAAAGACACCCTACTGATACTAAAGGCAGGAAAAAGATGTAGCTCCTGTCCTCAAGGGGTTTCTACTTTACAGTTTAAAAGGCTACACAAATTGGGGCAGCTAGGTAGTGCAGTGGACAAAGCACCAGCCCTGGATTCAGGAAGACCTGAGTTCAAATCCAGCCTCAGACACATAACACTAGCTGTGTGACCTTGAGCAAGTCACTTAACCCTCAGTGCCCCTCAAAAATAAAATAAAATAAAAGGATACACAAATCCTTACACTCTAAAGTATAATGTTCTGTTTCAAAAAGAGAAGTGTCTAATATTGTCCTGAGGCAGGAGAGATTTCACTGAAACACTCCCAGGATGTTCCCTACGCTAGCTGGACCCTATAATTACTTTGGGGGTATCTTGTCCCACAAAAAAAGTAAAAAACACCAGCAAATTGGTGGGTCTCTTTCTCTGAAGCACCCTTCCTTTCTGGCCCTGAAGAGTTTCAAAACAAAACTTTAAGAGGCCAGAGCTTGGGAATACTGTGCAGCTCAGTTTCTGGCTCTGGTTCCAGAGTAGAAGAGAGGAGATGCCCAGGGGAGGGAGAAACTGAGCAGGAGTGCAATATTTTCACAGCGAGCTTGCCTCCCTGGCAGCCCTGAACCTGGGCTCTATCAATTTAACACCCACATAAATAGGTTTGAAATTGGAGGCTCCCCATGTGGGAGCATGACTCTGTCTCCATGTCTGTCTCCTCCTGGCTAGAGGTTCGGAGGTCTGCCCCTAATGAACATGGACTGTATATGCTCAACTTGGCCATCTTGAAGTTTTCCATCCAAGATGCAGATTTACTTGGAAGTGAGAAGTATACATATTGGGGGTGGGAGGTTGGGGAGGAGGGGGAATTGTACGGGGCAGGAAGAGAGGACAAAATGAATGAAAACTAGGAAAGATGACCTTGGGAGACATTTCTCCTACATCTACTTTCTCCTAAAATGGGATTGAAATGGGTCAGGGGGTGAGGGGACCTAGGATTCCAGAGTTTTTGTTTTGTTTTGTTTTTAACAGTGAAGCAGATGAGATTACAAAATAAAAGCTGGTGGGAGTCACTTTATGATTTCTGTTCTTGCCGTGGGGAAGGTAGGAGTTGCACATTGGAAAAACGGTCTTTAAATCACTTCTCCGGGCAGGGGAATGAAGAGGAAATAAATAGATCTGTCTCAGTCAAGTTTGTCAAAGGTCACTGGAATTGGTGCCAGATTGTTCCAGTTGCAGATGTTGACATCCTTCCAGAGCACTTGGGTTCATCTACGAGGAGCTGTCTTGGACTCTCCCCTCTGCCTCATTACCCAAATCCAGTCAGTTGCCAAATCTTGTTGATTCAACCTCCACAATGTCCTTTCCATCTATCCCCTTTTCATGACTCCATTGGCTACCACCATAGTTGTGGCCGTCATCACCTTTTGCCTAGGTGATTGCAAGGGCTTCTGAATTGGTTTCCTTGCTTCCTGTCTTCCCCCTTGCCAATTCATCTTCAACACAGCTGCCAAAATAATCTTTCTGAAGTGCAAGTCTTACCATGTCCTTCCCCTGCTCAGGCACCTTCACAGGTTCACACAGACTCATAAATATAAAGCTAAGAAAGGACCTTAGAGACTCTTCAGTCCAGTAGCTTCCTCTTGCATCTAGGACAAGATGCAAGCTTGCCTTTTCCAAGCCCTTCATAATCTGATCCTGGCCTGCTTTTCTAGGCTTCTCTCACATGGCTTCCCTTCACCAGCCAGAATGCTCTGAATTTAGCATCTCATCTCCTGCTTCCATACTTTTGCATAGGCTGTCCCCCACACCTGAGATGCACCTTCTCTTTATTTCTGAAGATTATCTCAGTTTAAAGATGAGGCTGGCTGAATGAGGCAGAATTGTTCATCTCTGCATTCTCTCCCCATCCCATTGTGTGGCCATGCCTTGCTGCCACAGTATTGGGAAGACATTTCTGAGACTTTTCTATTTTGTTTTCAGATTTTCCCGAATTAACTACTCTCAAGGGAACAACAACAACAAGTGTTTTATGCTTTGCAAAATGCTTTACATGTTATCTCATTTAATCCTCACAACAACCCTGTGAGATATGTGCTGTTATTAGCAAAGTTTACCAATTAGGAAACTGAGACTGAGGAAGAAAGGTTGTGACTTTCAAGGGTCACATAGTATCTGAGGCAGGATTCAAATTCAGATATTCCTGATTTCAAGTCTAATGCTCTACCCCTTGAACCATCTTTCCACCAACTGCACAGTGTAATGACTGGGATTTGGAGTTAGAATATTGGCATTGCTGCTTATTGCATGTATAACTTTGGGCAAATCATTTAACTGCTCCAGGGACCAGTTTCCCCAAGAGTAAAATTAAAAGGACTAAAATACTATATGCTATTATCTTATCTTGACTATGTGAGTTTTTAGGTCTCCAAAGTAGAATTATAAGCTGGAAGATACTTCTTAATTTTCCCAAGCATGGTTGCTTCCACTATATCAATAGATTCAGTTCAACAAACATGTCTTAGGATCTAGTATGACCCTTATCACAACCCTAGAAGTTAGGTAATTTCAATCTTACAGATGAAAAAACTGAGGGAGAGTGATGTTTAGTGACTTCCCTTAGCATCTAGACAATAAACATCACAGATTGACTTCTATAGGGAGTGGTGAGTAAATCTTACCTATTCAAGCGGAAACATCTGGTTTCTGTGACCTTGAGTCCATCCCTACATTCCTTTAAACCTTGTTTCTCCACCTATAGCATGTCAGGGTTAATCTAGGTGATTTCTATTATCCCTTATAGCTCTAAAATCCTAAATAACACTACGGGTCTACCGTTCTTCCATTCTGTTCATCCTAAGATGTATCTCTGAGGTCTGGCGAGAATGAGACAAACCCTGTGATATCTACATATATTTCTCATTTGGTGGGATTGGAGAGATAGGGCCTAGTGGTCAGAAACTCATTGTCATCCATTAAGTCAAGCAGACTTGACAGGATTCTCTGTCCTTTCCAGAGTATAGATGGGGCTTCAGGGAAAAACATTGAGATGTCATAGTCTTCTGTGTCACTGACTGGAGCAGATGACACCCTTGGCTCAGTTCCCATGGTATGACAGCTCTGAAATGTCAGTCCCCTCAAACCCCAAGCTCTGTCATGAATCAGACTCTGGAACAAGTCCAGTGGGCAAAATAATCAACTCCAAGAAAAGTTAATTTGGGAGGACATTCAGATGGAAGAAAGAAAAGCAAATGGCAGGGAGCCAGGTTTGAGATGATTAGCTTTTCATTTATATTTATAGAATGAAATCTTTCAAAGAACCCAACAGACTAACCAAAAAAATGAACATTTTAAGAGCACAGCCTGTGCTGAGCTCATCCAAAGAGGCAATAGTCAGTCTCCACCCTCTTTGGAGAGACAGGCCAGGCCAGGATAACTTCACACACATATATATTCACATACACATATATTTACATTGCCATAAAATATGTACTGTATATGGGCACATATATCATACATGTGTGTTTATATTATATACATATATAAGAAGCAATTTGACATAGAGGATAGAGAGTTAGCCTGGGAACAAAGACCTAGTTCAAGTCCTGACTCTAACACATGCTGATTCTGTGACTTTGGGCAAACCACTTAAATTTTCAGTGCCCTTGGCAACTCTTTAAGACTATAATTTGCAAAGAAAGTGTTGGCCTGCATTGGCTGAAGGAGTTTCTACCTTTTACCATCTGGGGAGTTCCCTATACCAATGAAATGACAGCTCCTGTCCCTTTTCCTATCTATCTAAAGACTCTTTTTCCTGAGCTCAAATCTGGCCTCAGATACTTCCTAGCTGTGTGACTCTGCTCAAGTCACTTAACTCTGTTTGCATCAGTTTCCTCATTTATAAAATGAGCCAGAGAAGGAAACGGCAAAACACTCCCATGTCTGTCAAGCAAACCGCAAATGAGCCATGAAGAGTCAGATGCAACTGAAAGGACTGACCAACAAGAATCCATCGTGTGTGTGTGTGTGTGTGTGTGTGTGTGTGTGTGTGTGTGTTCACACGTGTATGTGGGAGGGGTAGTACATAGAACACTGGACCTGGAGGAGTTAGGAAGACCTGAATTCAAATCCTACCTCAGACACTCACTAAGCTACGTGATCCTGGACAAATCATTTAAAAAAAAAAATCTTCGTCTGCCTCAGCTTCCTCAAATGTAAAATGGGAATGATAATAGCATTTGAATCACAGGGTTGTTAGGATCAAATAAGATAATATTTGTAAAGTGCTTAGGACAGTGCCTGAGAAGCATTAGTATATAAATGCTAGCTATTGTTGTTTAGTCATTTTTAAGTCATGTACAACTCAGTGACTGCATTAGGAGTTTTCTTGGCAAAGATACTGGGCTGGTTTGCCATTTCCTTCTCCAGCTCATTTTACAGATGGGGAAACTGAAGCAGACAGGGCTAAATTATTTTAGTCCCAGTTAGTGTCTGAGGTTGGATTTGAACTCACAAAAACGAGTCTTCCTTGACTCCAGGTCTGTCGCTGTGTACAATCATTTGTGGTTTTGAGGCTAGGGTAATTGACCTGTTACTGCCCCATTAACACTAAAGTTCTAGAAGTACCCTAAATTTCTCTGGGGCTAATCCAACCCAGACCAGTCCCTTGTGCTCATTCAAAAGAAAGGCGGTGTTTGTTAAGGCACCAGCACCAGCCCTGGATTCAGGAGGACCTGAGTTCAAATTTGGCCTCAGACAGTTGACACTCACTAGCTGTGTGACCCTGGGCAAGTCACTTAACCCCCATTGCCCCACCAAACAAACAAACAAAAAATAAATGATTGTTGACTTCCAAGTGTCAACTCAAACTCTTAAAAAAAAAAAAAAAAGGAACCAAAGCATCAAGCTGAAAATCTGGGAAGAAAGGATATCTTGGCCAAAAACATGCTCATGTCTACAAGAAACTGAGTGCAGCAAATTGTGAGAAATCTTTAGGAATCTCAGGCCCTCACAGTTATTCTGAAATCAGACATAGGAATCTGATCCTTGGACCACTTCTTTTCACTGATTGAACCTGTGATGATTTCTGTTCTTGCTTCTGACCCTCACCTCAGCCCCTGTATTTCTGGGTGCTAACGCTAAAATTCACTCCCAAGCTTGGCCCTTCACTGAATGGTGTGGTAAAAACTGGAAGTTTTAGCTTAATCATTTGAGAGTTGAGAGCATGCTACTGAAGGGGTTTTTGAAGGACCCCCCCCCCTTTAGGGGAGGAGACCGCAACGAACAGTCATGCGCCTGCTGCTGCCCTGAGAGCGTGGCCAAGCAAGCCATACTTCCGGATGCCAACTTAAAACTGAGAATGGGAATGGAAGTTTGCTCTCTGGCTCACTCACTCTGGCTTTGGTGTTTGGCTCTGGTTCTCGGCCTGGCAGGCAGTTTTGGGATTCGGTGAGTTTTATAAAAGAATATAGACTAAGCTTGGATCTAAGACTATTCATTTGTATTTCTACTTTCCTATTTCCCTAATCGATATCACCTGTTTGTTGTCTAAACAATAAAAGCTAATCCCTCACTGATTAAAGCTCAGAGGCTTCCTTTTCTTAGTGGTCTGGGAGATATATAAGGGTAAAGTTAAAGGGGGAGTTTAATGCTCTTATATCCAATTTTAAATCTCACAATAGTAACCTCTGGGATGTGGTCTTTCCTCATTTCCTGTCCCAGGTGTGTTCACCCTCTATCATGTAAAGGCCTCAGCCCCAGGTTGTGGCAAATCCTGCCTCCCTGACTGAATCTTGAAGGAATAATATAATTCCTCTTTGTGATTCTATGGACTTCAATTACATACTCCTTTAGCCCTTTGTCTTTCCAAACTGAAGTCTCAAAGCAATCTCTCATATCCCCTTTCTTCATCATCTTGGATGACGGTTTTTCTTGAGGTACCAGAACTAAAACCATCTCAAAATTAGTGTTTCCTCAATAGAACAACGGGCTCTGGCCCCTAGTGTTTAGCACCTGCTTCTCCACAAAGCCTGGGTGACCAGAGGCTGCTGCCCTTCTCTTCAGTCCTACCTGGTTTCTCTGGATGTTGCTACTTATTAGATTATTATTATTATTAGGTTTGCTTTGGTCCATTAGTAAATGCTCCCTTCATCTCTGTGATGGAGATGTGTGTCCCAGCCGCCTTTGGCTAGCTCCACAAATCTACAGAACTTTTGCCTGCTGGCATGACCCACGCTGGAACTTATCTGGAAGTGAAGTAGGGATAGTAGAGATCTGCCTTCTCTGGAAACATTGCCTCAGTGGGTTTTGCTTTGTGAAAATTGCCCAACCAGGAACAGAGAAACAGAGCATTCGTGTTGGAAAGAACACTTGGAATCTACAGAGCTTGCATCTAGTCCTGACTCAGCCCTCACCAGCTTCATGAACTTGACCCTCTGATGTTCAGACTCAGCTATGAACAAAGGAGGGGGAACAGTGAACTAGATTCTCTCTCTGAGCCTTTTTTGTCAAATGAGAGAATATTTCTAAAGCATTTAGGACAGTGCCTGACACAAAGTAGGTGTTTAATAAATATTTGTTCCTTTCTCCCCCCCGCCTTTTTAAAAAAAATTCTAGGGTTATCTGATACTTGGGTGTATTATAAAAAGGTCTAGTTTTCATGCCTATTCATTTCTGTAATGCATTTTTTCTTGTCTTCTCAATGGGTGAGGGGAGGGGGAGAAGAGTTCCCTCTCCCAAGGATTCAAAACTGAAAATGTAATAAAAGTGAATTTAAAAAAAAAATTAAAAAGGGAAATAGAAAGGAAAAGGTAGAAGGAGACAAACATCTAGAAAGCCTTTCAACAATCCTTTGGAAAGATGCTTCTTAAAGCCTGCTGTTTTCTAAGGACCCTAAGCTCTTTCAAGAGAGGCTTGGCCTTCCTCTTAGGCCTCTAAGTCAAAGTTGATCTAGGCTTCCAAGTCCAACCTGATACACAAGCCAGTTGCTCGAATCCCATTCTCCTTCGGTGTGGTTTTCAGTTGAATGCCAAAAGCTGAAGCAAAAACTCATAACATGCCAATTACCCTGGCCTCAAAACCACAAATGATTGTACACAGCTGTTGGCCACAGAAACCTTGTTCCAAGCATTTAATGCCTAATTGGATAAACCCAAAGATCCTAGCTTTGCCTTTGACTCGAAGCTTGAGGGTCCCTTCACTCTGAACTTTAACAGATTTAGAGGGAAGAAAAAAAAAAAGGTGGGGCCTGTTGAATGTGGGAGTGGATCCTAAACCTCTCTTCAGAACTGTTCCTAATCCTGCTTTCCTCTTCTCTCTCCTTCCCCTTTCCACTGACCTGGGGCTATTATGGGTTGGGTGAGGCTGGTGGCAGATGTGAAGATGGAGTTGAGGCACTCTGAGCCTAACTTCTAGTTTGTCTTCCCCAAATTTGCACTCAATGGGGAAATAAGTGGATTTATTGCAGCTTTCTGTGCTTCAAGAAAGAAAGCAACCAGTGTGTGTCAGCTAGGTAGCACAGTGGATAGAGCACTGGCTCTGAAGTTAGGAGGACCTGAATTCAAATTTGGCTTCAGATACTTACTAGCTATGTGACCCTCAGCAAGTCACTTAACCCCAATCACCTTAAATATCCATGGGTCATCTCCAGTTGCCCTGAAATTTATCTTGCCACTGGATCCAGATGGCTCTGGAGGAGAGAATGAGGCTGGTGACTTTGCACAGGCCTCCCTCACATAAATCCAATTCACTGCAAGTCATGACATTACCCTGATGTCATGGTCTTCATCAAGAATGAAGGACATGATGATGGTGGTGGTAAAACATATAGTACTTACTTTGATGGGCTATTGTGAAGAAAATTCTTTGGCAGGTATAAGGTGCTATATAAATGTTATCTATTATTGTTGTTGCAATGATCAACATCATGAGTTTATTGTAAGGAAACCTCTCTTTAAAGTACAATATAAATGTAGTTTACTATTTAAAAAATGATGAGTAGCATGCTATCAGAAAAACCTGGAAAAACTTACATGAGCTGATGCAAAGTGAAATATACTGGATACAAAATAACAGCAATACTGTAAGATGATCTGCTATGGATGACTTATTTTCAACAATACAATGATCCAAGACAACTATAAAGGACTTATGAAAAATACAATCCATCTACAGAGAAAGAACTGATGGTATCTGAATACAGATTGAAGCATACTTTTTTGTTCCTTTTTCTAAAGGTTTTTTTGTCTGTTTTCTTTCACAACCTGACTATTGTGGAAATGTTTTGTATGACTACACATGTATAACTTATATTGAATTGTTTGAGTTCTTAAGAGGGGGTAGAGAGGGAGGACGAGAATCTGGAATACAAAGTTTTTTTAAAATCAATGTTAAAATTTGGTTTTAGATGTAATTTGGAAAAAAATAAAATTCTAAATAATAATATAAAAAAAGAACAAAGGACACACAACAATATGGATGTGGTGAAAAGTTATAGCACAGCAGTTCCCTGTATGAATCTGGGAATCAATGTACTTGTTACTGGTTTTCAAATGAACATAGGCCCTATTGGAATGAATAAAATACACAATCATTTAAAAACATTACTGAAATCCTACTAGTATTTTATGGAATATTATTATGGAATATATATTATGGAATAATATATACCTTCCTTAACAATCGGTGTCAGATGACTAAGACTATAAATGACAAATGAATTGCCAATCTGCATTGATAGAGGGAGCTTCCCTATTAAGAGTCAGATCCTCACACTAATGAAATCACAAGTGTGGATTGGACAAAATTCCCAGTGACCAGAACATTTTTTTGTCCTGGCCCAAGCTAGGAGATTAGCAACTATTCAATATTTTATCAACACAGAGACATGTTTGGGCCACTGAAACCTTAAGTGACTTGCATCAGGTCACACAAGCCTAGGACTCTATCTGTTAGCTGAATAGTCTCTCAAAAGTACCTGGAATATAGTAAATACTAAATAAATGTTTGTTGAATTGAAGTGCATATATTCTCTCAATCCATAAATACTAACGATAGTATAAATAACATCATATGGGTATCTGTGATTTTCTCTGATGTGATAGATGAGGAAAGTAAATTTCTCACTTGTGCTTGAGGTCCTTTCTGTCTTTGTTCTTTCTTTTCTTCCATTTGACCTTTTCTCCTTCCTTCCTTCCCTCCCACTCTCCCTCTCTACCTTCTTCCCTCCTTTCCTTCCTTTTTATCTATTAATCCCATTTGATCATTACATAGCCACTTTGTGACAAAAGTAGTGCAGATATTATCTCAAATTTACAAATGAAAGAACTGAGTCTTTGAGGAGCTAAGTGATTGGTCTAAGATCACTTAGCTAACTGAACTACGGAGCAGAAATTGGAATCCAGGGCTTTGAATCCAGACTAATGCTATTTTTGTACTTTTTTCTAAAGTAAAATTAACTCATCCTCAGAGAAAAATTTTGGCCTAAAAGTTTAAAGAATTTTACTGCTTTAAATCAGAAAAATGCAACAGATTTAGAGTTAGAAAAAAACCCTACAGATCATCTAAGCCAACCCCCACATTTAATGAGGAAAATGAGACCCAGCAAGATTAAATGTCTTCCCTATTTCATACATCTATTAAGGGTCAAAGGCAGGATCTGAACCCAGGTTTTTCTGACTCTAAGTTCCATCATGTAATTCACTGTAAGGAAAGGGAAAGGAATAAATATTTATATAACATCTGTGTTAAGTAAACATTATATAGATTTTATCCAGTTTGATCTTTACAACAACCCTGTGAGACAGGTCCTGTTATTATCTTCATTTTAAATTTAAAGAAACTGAGGCAAACAGAGGTCATGCCCAGGGTCACTTAGCTAGTAGGTCACTTAACTGGTCATTTGTCCAGGTAGTAAATATCTGAGGTGACATCTGAACGGAGGTCTTCCTGACTCCAGACCAGTGCTACCTAGCTGACTCTCTGTATTGTGTCTAAGTATAAATTAAGTTCCATTGTTATTTTAAAACTCCTCACATAATAAATATAGTTGGCTATTAGTCCTAAAGGAATACTGTTACCAAGGAAGGTTTTTTGTTTTTATTTTTAAGTGTAATGTCCTATCTGTCACAACATCTTGTGAAGGTCAAGGGTTTCTCTACAAGGCCAGGTTGAATTGAAGAGCAGGCTTAATTTTAGCCTGTTTTACA
The DNA here is from genome assembly GCF_019393635.1 of Dromiciops gliroides. Lineage (NCBI taxonomy): Eukaryota > Metazoa > Chordata > Mammalia > Microbiotheria > Microbiotheriidae > Dromiciops > Dromiciops gliroides. The sequence goes on from NC_057864.1 coordinate 149,723,564, forward strand.
GTCCTCCCAAGGTTCCCATTTGGGGCCTATTTCCATTGTGGAGGCCCTCCATACCTCCTTTGCCTCCCTACTCCATCCTGAAATGGGGAGAAAGCCTGAACTTCATGCCACTCTCAGGAGCCACCTGGAATTCTGACTAGGGAAAAGCCAGAAGCAAGAGGCAAGAGGTGAAGCTTCTGGGGAGCATTGACAATCAAGCTGGAGAGGGCCATGCAGGGAAAGGAATAAAGAGCCCCCCACCGAACAGGACAGAACAGTGCTCGTGTGAATTGTCTAAAGTGGCCCTTAGCGGATGTTCTCATTTCTCTGCTCATCTAACAAGTGGTGTCAGCCCAAGGTTAACACTATAAATAACCATTCAGGGAGGAAGGATGTAAAAAGACCGAATTGCCTACGAGATGGAGAAATTAGATGCAGATAAATTAGTAGCTTCATTGTTTTCTAGTCTAAAGTAAGAGAGTCTAGCACCCCCTAAAGCATGTGTCCCCTTTAATGCAAATACAATATTCCAAGTCTTCTTGGTAACCAGAGAACAAAGCTGAGGCAAAGGTCTAGCTGAACATACAGCCTTCCCTGGGACTATTTCTCCAGTTATTTGTTTCTTCTTGTCAACTATTCAGTTTCTTAAGAGGGCAAAAGAGGAGGGGGAAGCTGGGCACTCAAGGAGCCAAGTATCTTCCCTCTTATAACCTCCAGAATGTTTGAAATCCTGAAGAAGGTGACTGTTGGCTGCAGATCTCCCTATTTTGACATCCAGAACCAGCTTTCTTGGTTCCTGATGGCAATGTTCAGGGAAGCTGAAGGACCCCGCTCAGCAGAACTCCTCATGAGCAGCTTGGGAAAGAAAGGAGAGGTTTTCAAATGAAGGCGGTGGTCTGGTTAAAGATAGATCTGGAATTTCATTTTATAAGACATTGAAGTGTGGCTTGAAACTTTGTCCTTCCCCATAACTTGATCCAACAAAAAAATGGAATCGAAAAGCTGTCACTGAGTTCTGTCTGGACAGCACCCTGCCTGGAAGTTTGCCATTGAAAACCAAATTTTATAATAACCACTCATTTTTCTAGCTCCTTGGGGCTTACAAAGTTTCTCTCTCTCTCTCTCTCTCTCTCTCTCTCTCTCTCTTTCTTTCTTTCTATTTCTTTCTTTCCTTCCTTCCTTCTTTCCTTCCTTCTTTCTTTCCTTCTCTCTCTTTTGTGGTGAATAAAAACTTATGCAGTGTTCTATAATTGTCCCAAGTTTTAGGGAATTATAATATATTTGCTACTTAAAAATTAGAGGCTATTGTACCAGTTTGGGGGCATTAAGCATTTATTAAAGTATATTAAATATTAGTAAAGAGAGCACATGGCTCAGAAAGTTAAGAAGCCCTACATACCTAGGAGAGAGGTGAAAGAGAGAGCAGCGTGGGAGAGGAAAGAGTGTGCCAAGAGAGAGTGAGACCCCTCTCCAGGGTTTTTAACTTGTCTCAGAGGTGTGTCACTCTACCTTGATCCAAGCTAATTAGCTAGTAATATTCAAGTCCATTGATTGGCATAACTTGAAGGTGGTCTTAAAGTTAGTTAACTTCCTTTAGTTAGTTGGGAAGGCCAATCTACATTTTCTTTGAAATTCTCCTGACTCTGGACTGGCCCTGCAAAACCAGCCAGAGTTCCTGTGTGTGTGTGTGTGTGTGTGTGTGTGTGTGTGTGTGTGTGTGTGTGTGTGTGTGGTATCTGAGTCCCCCAAACACCCTATTTATTAATAAATTTCTCATACTTTCTCTCTCTCTCTCTCTTGTGGGTCAATGAGGGTTAAGTGATTTGCCCAAGGTCACACAGTTAGTTTCTTGTCTGAGGCTGGATTTGAATTCAGGTCCTCCTGAATTCAGGGCTGGTGCTTTATTCACCATGCCATCCAGCTGCCCCTTACAAAATTCTTTCTTCACAAAAATTCTGTGAGGTAGGGGGGGCAAATATTATTTTCCTATTTTACAAATTAAGAAAATGAAGTTCACAGAGGTTGTGACAGATCAGAGATAGAGTAGGGAAAATATTGGCTCTGGAATTAGCAAATGGGTTCAAATCCTGCCTCTGATGGTGTGGGCTTGAGTAAATTACTTTATCTCTTTGGTTCTTGGTTTCCTAATCTGTTAAATGAGGGGGTTGGAATGACATGGGCTGTGAGGTCCCTCCTATGATTTAGAAAACTTGTTAGATTTCAAGTTAGAAGATCTGAATTGGAATCTCTCCTCTTACCCATTTTCTACTTTAGTACCTGTACGATTTGTAGGGGGATGAACCCTTTTCAGGGCTGCTCATCTACTTTTTGGTGTCCAAGTATCACCTGAGGCTCCAAGAAACTGTAGCTCATGCAATAGCCACAGCTCCGTAAAATTGTCTCAGCTAAGGGGCTAAATCTTATGGTTTACAAAATGCTTTACACATATTATTTAATCTCATTCTTATGATACTGTCAGAGAGGTGCTATTGTTATTCCCTTTTACAGATAAGGAAAATGAAGAGATTCACACAGTTACTATATATCTAAGATGAGATTTGAACTCAGGTCTTCTTGCCTCTAGATCCAAGACTTAGTCTACCACATCAAGCTGATTCTAAGGTATGAGAAAGGAGCTTCATACATGGAAAAGAGTATTTCATTTTGGAGTCAGAAGACCCCTGGTTAAAATCCTGCCTTTTACACTTAGTACCTTAAACAAGTCACATAACCTCTGTGTCTCAATTTACCTCATCCACATCACTTAATGATTTTTCAGCTCTGAATCTATGATCTACAAGCTATAGAATGGGGGGGGGGGGAGAAGGTTGGTTGGAATTATTCAAATAATTATCCCATGTGCCCAACTATGCTAGAAGTTCTCTGGATCTGTTTGCTTTGGACACATACTAGATATTTGACCCTAGACAGGTCCTTTAATTTCTCTGTGGCCCAGTTAACTCTTTATGACTGTAAGTTGCAGTGGTAGGTGCAGTTTCTTCACTGGAGTTCCCTATCCCAATAAGATCACAGGTCAACATTTTTTTTTTAAGTCAATGCTGTTCTGATGAATAAAATACGCAAAATAAAATTCCTTTAAGAGTGTCACTAAACTTATTGTAGTTTTTTTTTATCATTTTGTATTTTCTAAATAAATGAAAACTTTTGGGATTATGTGACACAGATCCATGACATTTTTAGACATTGCAAAGAGATCATCATTCTTGAAAAATTTGGGAACCATTATACAAAGGAATTTAGTCCTGCTATGGGTTCAAAAAGACTGAGGCACGGGCCTCTCTTCTTCTTTAGCTAAGTATTGCTAGGCAGAAACAGTGGTATTTTCAGCTACAGTCTGACTCACAGAAAGCAGGACTGTAGGTGGTAGCGTCTTTGATTTCCAAAAGACATAGGGTATGCATATCAACATGTATTTGCACAGACCTCTCCCCCCCACCCTCCACTTGTGAGCACAGAGATCTGAGGGAAACATTTATCCTTCATGTCTCTTGCAAAATAAATGGTCCTTCCGTCCCTCTGGAGTAACACAGAGACAGGCTCATTAACTTTTTATAGGCTCTATGGTTGTAGGCAGCTGTGACGCAGACAATTCTTGGCTCATGTGAACAAGCCAAGAAAAAAGAAATGGAGCCAGGGAACAAAGAAGTGTGTGGGGATGAGAAAGAAGAAGGTGCTGATGAGGAATGAGCTGAATTCTATAGCTTCACCACCAACTTATCTCTGCAGTCCAATAAAGCCGCATTTTTTTGTCCACTGCCTGACACTAAGGGAGGATCTGATTCAGAATAAGTCAAAATCAAAGTCAGGGCAGCCAGAGAACTAGACTTCCCTCCAGAAGCATCATTCTTTTTTGTTGTTGTTGTTTGTTTGGTTTGTTTTTGGTTTGTTTCTTTTTTAGTGAGGCAATTGGAGTTAAGTGACTTGCCCAGGGTCACACAGCTAGTAAGTGTTAAGTGTCTGAGGTCAGATTTGAACTTAGGTCCTCCTGAACCCAGGGCCAGTGCTTTATCACTGCACCACTTAGCTGCCCCCAGGAGCATCATTCTTAAGCAGGTCATTCATTCCCCCTTTTCCAGATTTGTTGTTGTTCAGTGGTGTCCAGCTCTTGGTAACCCCATTTGGGGTTTTCTTGGCAAAGAGAATGGAGGAATTTGCCATTTCCTTCTCCAGCTCATTTTACAAATGAGGAACTGAGGCAAACTGGATTAAGTGACTTGCCTAGCTGGTGAGTGTCTGAGCCTGGATTTGAACTTATGAAGAGTAGTCTTGCTGACTCCAGGCCTGGTGCTCTATCCACTGAACTATGGATTTACTCATCTCTTTACTAGTAAAACTCAATCCCACCTTTATCACACCCTCTTGAGGATTTAGGACATTTCAGCATCTGAGGCCTAAGAGAAATTATTTCTATTTTATCTGGTTCTTCTCTCTCAACATCTCCTGGCAGTTTGAAAAAACACAAACTAGATATATTTCAAACTAGAGAAACTCCACTATTGCAAGAGCCTACCAATCGATCTCCGTGCCTCAGGTCTCTCCCTGCTCGAGCCCAGCCTCCACTCAGCTGCCAAGGTGATATTTCTGAAGCATAGGTCTTTCTGTATCACTCTCCTATTTGATAAGCTCCAGTAGTTCCCTATTACCTCTGGGGTGAAATATAAAATCCTCAAAATCTCTTTACCTGACTCCTTCCTTCTACCTTTCCAGGTCTTCTTTACCTTACTCTTCGCCACATACTCCATGATCCAATGACCTTTGGCCTCCTTGCTGTTTTTCTCTCTAGACTTTCTGTCTCCTACTTCTGTGAATTTTCACTGGCTGTCCCTATCTTAATGTTGTCTGAGTGAGATTCAGGGCCCCAGGGTGCAGTACAAGGAAGAGAAGCCAGTGGAGAGAAGGTCATACAAACACATTTTTTTGTGTGTGTGGTGAAATACTTCATGAGAGGCCATGGAAACAGATGGAAACAGATTCACTGGGGTCTCTGGAAGAAGTGGGGGGACCAAAAATTGGTAAAGCCTCCTGGGCTTTTATAAGGTCTTTATCTGGGTCAAACAAGACCAGACATTATATGGAGAAAGCAGAAGGCCTGCTGCAGGTTCCAGAGTGAGTACAGATTCATGCTAGGGGGGAACACCTGATTGAATTGGGTGAGACTGAGAGACTGAGAAACTTGTTAAGGTTGATTAAATTGAGACCACACATGACCAACCCTGAGTAGAGTGTGTCCTCAGAGGCTGTGGACTGCGACATCAACTGGAGACCACTCTCAACCAATCAACATGAAGCAGTGTATAAGGACTGCCTCTGCTCCAGACCTATAAAAAGCTTCCACACTCAGTTTGAGGGGCAGTTTGTGATTGAAACAGGCTCATGGTAGAGGACTTGAGGAAGAACCTGGCCAGGCTGGAACTCTAGGCTTGATAGGCCTTTTCTTAACTTTCTGAATTTCACGTGAATACCTGGTATGCTTCAATAAATACTTAATGCCCAAAGACTGGTGCTAAAGCTTCTAATTTAAGGCAACCACACATTAGATTTTTTTAGACATCACATTTAGACTTTAAACATCAGACCTATTAGGAGAGACTTTTTTTTTGTCTTTATATTTGCAATGCTTTAGCAAAGTGTGTGGCATAAAGTGCTTAATAAATTCTTGTTGACTGACTGTTTGACACAGCAATGGACTTACCTTAGGGCATATAAATCATATATTCATATGAACAGGTGAGACTCCTATGAATCATGGGTAGAAAAATTCTTTACTCCTGGGCTAAGTGGCCTAACCGGGAAATATACCTTTCTGTCTTCAGTATGCACAAATTTTCTATAACTCTGAGGAATCTTTCTACAACTTTCCCTTTCCAATGTCCCTCTTTTTATCAGTGGTCCTTTCATTCCCTCCACCATTCAGATTTGTATGATCAGGGTCAATTTTTATCACTTCTCCTATGTCTTTCATACATAGCCAACTAGTCACCTAGTTAAGCTAAGTCCATCAAGACAATTATTGGAAACCTATCCTATGCAAGGCATGGAGCTTGGTGTCTGAGATACCAAGACAAAATGAAAAAAATCCAGCTCTCCAAGGAGCTGAAATTCCCTTCAGCCCTTTCCATCCTGCCTTCCGGATATCTTTCATAGCTATTCGTAGCCGTCCATTTCCATGATCATTATCATAGTCTGGGCCCTTATCACCTTATACATAGACTATTGCAATAGTTTTATTTCTACACTTTCAGTCTTCTTCTGCTCCAAGCTTGCTCCCTGGGGCTAGATTTATTTAACTAAAGTACTGCTTTCTTTATGTCATTCCCCTGTTCAAAAATCACGGCTGTTTCCCTGTGACCTATAGGATAAAGCTCATACTCTATTGCTTAATAGTCAAGACCTCTGTATTCTGGCCCCAAACTCTCTTTTTAACTGCAGTGAGCATGATTTCCCAAAATGAGCCCTCTGCTCTAACCAGGAAGATTTCTACTCACAGTTTCATAAATATTCCTTGTCCATTGCCTTCTCTGAGTCTTTGCTACTTCTTGTCCTCTGCCTGTAATACTATTAGAGAATCATAGGAATAAAGGACCTTAGAGGTTATCTAATTCAACCCCCATTACACAGATGAGGAAATTGAGGCCCTCAAAGTTTGATCAACTCATTCCAGGTCAGACTATCAGAGCCAGGATTGAAATTCTGGTTTCAAGACTTCAATTTGAGTCTTCTTGCCACTGAAACACAACACACCAGTCTCTTCCCTTTCATCTGTCAGAATCAATTCAAATCAACTGCATTTATTAAATGCCTGGGAATACATAGAAAAAAACAAGCTCCTTGTCTCTAAGGAGTTTCTGTCCTACCAGTGGTGGTAGTAGGTTTCCACCAGTTGCGGACGACCATGGATCAGCGCCTTGAAGAGCCACAGGCCACAGTGTGACTGTGCAGTCCAATACAGGAGCCGCAGCTCCTCCCGAAACGAGGACATCAGAAAACTACGCTCTCTGTTGCCTGTTGGTTCCTGTGTCTCATTCGTTTTTCTTCCTCCCAAGCTTGAAGACCCATCTCAGCTGTGTGCAAGCTACTCCTGAGTACTGAACTCCATCGGGTGCGGTCCTTGGCCATCTCCTCCCAGCTGCCGGTGTCTATTCCCAGAGCCCTCAAGTCTCTGTAGCGAAGCTACAGAGCTAACTTGCCATAGAGTAGGTCTTTAGGAATGCGCACATCTTGCATGCGGTGCACATGACTGAGCCAGTGCAGCAGTCTTTGTTTCAGTAGCGTGTAGATGCTCGGAAGTTGTGCACGTGGAGCACTTCTGTGTTGGTGATCCTATCTGACCAAGATATGCCAAGGATGTGCCGAAGGCAGTGCATGTGGAAGCTGTTAAGCTTCTTCTCTTGTCTATTATAGGTAGTCCATGTTTCGCTGCCATACAGTAAGGTACTCAGGACACATGCTCTACCAGGGGTAATAAAACATATACCTATATAAGTAAAAACAAAATACAAAATTCATTTTGGGAGGAGGGCAGAGCCTGGAATGAAGAGCAGTTTGTTAATGATAGAATAGAGGTTTCAGAGGGCACAGGGTAAAAATGGGATGGGGACCCTGGAGAGATGGGGCAGGTGAGGGTAGGTATGAAGGTGTAGGTAGTGATGGTCAGAGCTTCTTACGTATAATTAAATTCATACTTCTTTCATGAAGTGTTTCTTGAACTCCAGGCCGGTGGTCTTCCTTTATTCTGAACTCTTTTGTTGATTTTCTGTGCCACTCATTTGACTACTACCTTCAAATATGCCCAGTTACCCTCATTCTTTAAATGAACAAATGAATTAATGAATAAAGGAACTTTCACTAGACCCTACCATCCCCTCTGGGCAGGTAGGTGGCACAGTAGATAGAGTTCTGGGACTGAAATCAGGAAGGCCCGAGTTCAAATTTTATCTCAGACACTTAATAGCTGTGTGGACCCAGGCAAGTCAGTTAACTCTGTTTGCCTCAGTTTCTTTACTTATAAAATGAGCTGGAGAAGGAAATGGCAAACCACTCTAATATCTTTGGCAAAAAAACAAAAACAAAAAAACCTCAAATGGTTCTGGGAGAGTTAGAAACGACTGAACAAGAACACCATCCTCCCAAACTATCATCCTGTATTTTTCTTCCATTTCTCAAGCCCAAGTCCTAGAAAAAAAAATCTATCTACACTTCTTGCTGGACAGCTAGATGGAGCAGTGGATAGAGCACTGGCCCTGGAGTCTGGAGAACCTGAGTTCAAATTTGACCTCAGACATTTGACACTTACTGGCTGTGTGACCCTGGACAAGTCACTTAACCCCAATTGCCTCACCAAAATAATAATAATAATAATAATACACTCCTTGCCTTCACTTCCTCTCCTCTCACTCCTCAACCTTTGCTTTCTGGATTCTCACCTCATTTCTCAACTAAAACTGCTCTCTCCAAAGCTCCCAGTTATCTCTTCATTATTAAATCTGATGGTCTTTTCTCAGTTTTCATTCTTCTTAGACTTTCTGCTACCTTTAACGCTGTTGACCACCTTCTCCTCCCAGATAGTCCTTTCTTTCTGGGTTTTTACAACTCATCTCTTTCCTGGTTCTCCTCTTATTTGTCTGCCTGCTTCTTTTTATTCTCTTTCACTGGCTTATCTTCCATGTTATTCTTTCTACAAATAAATTTTCCTCAGGGCTCTATCCTAGATCCTTTTCTCTTCTCTAGTCATATTTCTTTTGGTGACATCAACTTCCATTAATTTAATTATTATGGTATTACTGCTATATAGATGACTCACTATTTCTTATACATGTATTATATATGACATTATATTTTGTATTTTATATATGTGTGTGCACACGTCTATACACACATACATACATACACACATATGCATGTAGCCCCCACTCTCCCTTGAGCTTCAGTTACATGTCATCAACTGCCATGGGGATATTTCCAATTAGATATCCCAGAGATGTATAAAAATTTGTCAAAACCAGAAATATAATCTTTTCCCCAACATAACACTCTTCCCAACTTTTCTATTCATGTTGAAGAAACCATCATTCTTCCTGTCTCCTGGGTTTTCTTGGCATTTTCTAGGATTTCTCACTCTTTGTCACTGTTCATAGTCAACTGGTTGCCAAGTCTTGCCCTTCATACCTCCACAACATCTCTTGCATCAGATCTCTTCTGTCTTCTCACACAGTCAACAACTTAGTTCAAACTCTTATTTTCTCTTGCCAGATTATTGCAATGACCTCCTAATTGGTTTCCCTGAACTAAGTCTCTCTTCACTCTAGTTCATCCACCTAAATGATTTTACTTAAGCACAAATGTGATGAGTCACTCTCTTCCTCAATAAACCCCAGTAGCTCACTATTGTCTCTAGAATAAAATATAAACTTCAGTGTATGACTTTTAAAGGTCTTTACAACCTGGCTCCAATTTATCTTTCTAGTCTCATTATACCATAATCTGCTTTCCTCACCCTATGATCAAGTCAAATTGGCCATCTCTATTACCTATATATGGAAGTCTATTTTCCATCTCTGTGCCTTTTTACTGGCTATTACCTATACACCAAACATATTCCTTCCTTATTTCTGCCTCAAGGAATCCATCTCTTCCTTCAAGATAAAGTTCAAGAACCATTTTTATTTTACATGAAGCCTTTCTTGATTCCCCCAACTACTAGTAGTCTCCCTGTCTGGTTTGTATTTAGTTGTATTTATTATGTATAAACTTACATATGTATATGTTTTCTACTTCAACAGAGTGAAAGCTCCTTGAGCCTAGGGCTTGTTTAATTCTTTGTATTTGTATCACTACTGCTTAGCACAGTGCCTGGCACATAGAAAGCATTTAAATGCTTCTTGATTGATAGAGAATTTTCCACAGTGGAGACACCTCAGTATACATCTGGTTCAATCCCTTCATTTAATGGATAAGGAAACTGATGCTCAAAGAAATTAAGGACTAGGACCCCAATTTGCATTCTCAATGCAAATAAAAATTAGAAACAATATAACTAAAGGAACTTACCGGTCAGAAAATTTGCACTATAGCCCCCATGCTGTTACTAAGCAGCTCTGTGACTTTATACAGTTACCTAAGCCTCTTTGAGTCTCTGCTAGATGGCACAGTAGAAAGAATGTTGAGCCTGGAGTCAGGAAGACCTGAGTTCAAATGTGACCTCAGATACTAGCTGTGTGACCCTGGGCAAGTCACTTAACCCTGTTTGCCTCATTTCCTCATCTATAAAATGAGCTGTAGAAGGAAATGGCAAAGCACTCCAATGTCTTTGTCAAGAAAACCTCAAATGGGATCACAAAGAGTCAAACACAATTGAAACGACTAAACAACAACAACAGCTCTCTGTCTCATCTTTCTTATCTATAAAATGGAGGGATTGGATTTGATGACTTTTAAAGACTCTTCCAGTTCTAGAGTTCATAGAATCATAGATTTCAAGCTAGAAAGAACTTTAGAGATCATTTAGTCGAGCCCCTCTTTTGAGAAATTTGAGGCAAGTTAATCCACTTAGGTAAGGTCACAAAGGTAGTGAGGAGAAGACACAGCATTCAAACCCAGGTCCTTTGACTCTGTATCCATAATTTTTTCCACTGCACTACAATGATGAGATTATCCATTCTTTTTCTCCATGTTCCATCTCTAGGCTATTAGCTCTAAAGAGAGACAGAATGATCCGGTGGAAAGGCTCTAAAGCCAGAGGACCTGGATTCAAACCTTTCCTCTGATAGTTTTCTGCCTGTGGGACCTTGAGTAAATAACCTACCCTCTTGGGACCTCAGTTTCCTAATCCACAAAATGGGAGAGTTGGTCTAGAGGGCTTCTGGGATTCCTTCTGGTTTTGTGTCTGTGATCTTCATAACCAGAAATTCACTCCCCTGATTTTTAGATGGTTAGATAGTAAGAGACCTTAAGAGGAGGAGAAACAACAAAAGAGATGATAACTAAAGGCAGTTGAGCACTTGCAGTCCTTTGAAACATTAAGTTTTGCTTCATACTGAGTGTGACTAAGACAGCAATCCTTGCAGATAGATGCAGGTTATAAAATGCATCACATTTCAGCATAAGGGACCACAGAGTAAAATGTAAAACAGCCAATTTTCTGTAATGTGGGGAAGGGGTTTGTTGTTGGTGGCAGTGTTGGGAACAGGCCTGGAGAAGGGTTAGATGAAAAGCCGAGGAGTTTCAGGCACTTGGGACATTTCCTGTGTTTCTTCTGAGATGAACGTGCACACGAGAACTGCCCTTTTATAGCTGTGATCTGGTATTTGGGGCTGCAACAGCTGTGTGATAACTTAATTGCAAAAGAAAGGTCTGGGGTCTGTTCCCATTGTTTTTAGAGGGGAAAAAAATTCCTCTCAACCTGTAGCTTTATGGGCAAAACCTAGGGGAGAATCTTTGACCTTATTAAAGTAAGCCACTAGAGGCTTGCCTCAGTGTCTCTTGCTAGATGAACAGATGAGGGTAATAACTGGAAAGTTAATGAAGACCAAGTCAGGACTGACAGGGATCCTGGCAATCATTATTGTTCTTTCCTGATATAAAGGACACAGCTGGTGGTTGGAACTGCATTTAGGAGCCTGACACAAAGTAGATGTAACAGACTGGCTCCTGTGGTTAGATTCACCATCAACAATATGCATTTCGTTCATTCGACAAATATTTATTAAGCACTTAGTATGTGTGAGAAAGCTCTTAGTGTCTCCACTTTCTCTCACTCAATTCTAAACCTTCTGCAGTTCAGTTTCTGATCTCATCATTCAACTGAAAATACTGTATCTGAAGTTACCAATGATGTCTTCATTAACAGATCTGATTGCCTTTTCTCAGGCCCCATCCTTCTTGACCTCTCTGCAATTTTTGACCCTATCAATCATCCTCTTCTCCTGGTTACTCTCTCCTCTCCAGGTTTTCATGTCACTGCTCTCTCCTGCTTCTTCTCCTACTTGTCTGACTGCTTCTCCTTGCTTGACCTTGATCCAGGTCAGGCCCTCTGACTATGGCTGTCTCCCAAGGTTCTGGCCTTGACTCTCTTTTCTTCTCCTTCTAAACTCTCTCCTTTGGTGAATCTTATCAAATCCCATGGATTGAATTATAATATCCACATGATTCCCAGATTTATAGATACACCCCTAAGCACTCTATTGAATTCTATTCTCACATCGCCAATTGCCTACTGGGCATCTCAAATTGGATGTTCTATGGGTATCACAAATTCAGCATATCCAAAACAGAATTCATTGTCCTTCCCCTGAAATCCTCCCCTCCTTCCAACTTTCCTATTACTGTTGGCACTACAATCCTCCCAGTAACTCAGACCTAATATCTCAGTGATTTCTCTTTCATGGTCACCTCCCATATCCAAGAGCTGTCATTTCTAGCATATGTCCCCTCCCCTCCAGTCACACAGTCACTGCCCTGGTGCATGACTTCATCACCTCTTTACTGGACTAATGCAAAAGTCTCTGGTTGGTTTCTCTGCCTCAAATCTCTCACTACCCCAGTCCATTCTCCACTTAGCTGTCAAGGTAATTTTCCTAAAATTCATGTCTGATCATGTTACACTACTATTCAACAAACTCCAATGGCTCCCTGTTACTTCCAGGTCAAATATAAATCCCTGGCTTGGGGTTTTTAGAGACCTTTGCAATGTGGCCCCTTTCTACCTTTGTATTCTTTTTATACTTCACTTCCTTCCATGTTCTCTGTGATGAAGAGACTCTAGAGACTCTTGATGCATTGTCAATGTGAGTGGAGAGATGAATGCTAGTGATATTGTAGACTACTGAACAGATGCTTGGTTGTGAGGCGTGAGGGAGAGAAAGGAGTCAAAAGTGACCAAAATGTTGAGCCTGATTGACTGGGAGAATGGTAGCACTACTAACAGAAATTGGCAAGGTGGAAGGAAGGGCAGGTTTAGTAAAGAAGAAGATGAATTCTGTTTTGGACATAAGGAGCTTGAGGCTGACATGAATGTCTCTGCCTGCATACGCTGTTCTATACTACTCCAGAATGGTGACTCACTGAATGTTCTCCTTTACCTCATTCAACAGTGAAGAAGCAGGGCTTTTAATTCCTGATCCTGAACCTTGCCATCCTATCTGTCAGTATTCATCTGCCAGAAGATTCTGTCCATACACCTTCCATCTCCACCTAGGTTTTTGTAATTACTTGTTTAGCTTAGGGTGATCATACTGAGATTGGTTCCTCCTCATATCTAGCTCTAGATTTCTGTATATATACTGTAGATATGTATATATATATATATATATATATATATATATATACACACACACACATATGTGCCTGTGTGTATGTATATATGTTATATATGTATGTATGTATGTATATGTATATATTCAGATGTATTTTATCTCATAGATTCAAGATTTCATTTCAATGATGCAGATTGCAACCCATCCATGCCTGTCCATTCTTGTTACACAGAATCACAAAGAATTTGTGAGTTGGAAAGGAACTCAGAGTTCATCCTGCCCAATTCATATTAAAAAAAAAAATCCTTCCTATGATATACCTGACAAGTGGTCACTTAGCCTGTGCTGGAAGACTACTGAGGAGGAGTCCAGTCTACTTTGGTAGAGTTTCCATTTTTAGGAGTTTCCTTCCCCCTCTTCCCACCCCACCCCCCATATTATGTCCAAATTTGCCTCTTCAGAATTCGCCTCTTCTACCTCATTCTGCCCTGTGGAACCAAATAAAACAAATCTAATCCTTCTTCCAAAAGACAGCAATTCAAGTATTTTAAGCCATCTTCCATGTCCTTCTCAGGCTTCTCTTCTATAAGCTAAACTCCCAGTTCCTTCAGCTGATCCTTGTAAGACATGACCTTAAGGATCTTACTCATCTTATTGCCTCCTCTTGAAACTCTCCAGCTTATCCATGTTCTTATTAAACCATGGCACCCAGAAATGAACAGAGAACTTGAGGTAAGATCTGACAAAGGTATAATACAGTAGGACCATCACCTCCCTGTTCCTGAAATCTGTGCTTCTCTTAATGCAGCCCAAGATCAAATTAGTTTTTTAGGCTGCCACTATCACACTGTTGAATTATACTGAGCTTGTAATGCATTCAACTCAGTAGATTCTTTTCAGAACAAGTGCTGTCTATGTATGTCTCCCCCAACTTACATTTGTAAAAATGATTTTTTTGTGTACCGGCTCAGGACTTTACATTTATTCCTATTGAATTTCATCTTATTAGATTTAGACTAATATTCTTACCCTATCAAGATCCTTTTTATTTTTTTTCTGGGCTATGAGGGTTAAGTGACTTGCCCAGGGTTACACAGCTAGTGTCAAGTATTTGAGGCTGAATTTGAACTCAGCTCCTCCTGAACTCAGGGTGCTTTATCCACTGGCCACCTAACTGCCCCTCAAGATACTTTTTGATGTTAACTCTGTCATCCCCTGTCTTAGCTTTCCCTTCCAACTTTATGTTATCTGCAATGATGAACATTCTATCTATGTCTTTTTATAAGTCATAGATAAAAAATGTTGAACAGCAAAGAGGCAAGAACAAATAACTGGTTATCCCCTGCCACATTGGCACTGAACCATTAACAACTATACTTGGAGACTATGCCTTTGTTTGCATTGTGGTATAATTTATATTTCTCCATCTTCTCTACAAGAATAAGTAGAAGATACTTTATTTTTTAAAAAACTACTAAAATCTAGGTAAATTTTGTTCACAGCTTTCTCCCTCATTTATTAATCTAGTAATACTATAAAAAAAGAAAGAAAGAAAGAAAGAAAGAAAGAAAGAAAGAAAGAAAGAAAGAAAGAAAGAAAGAGAAATTGGATTAAGCTGGCATTCTCAGTTCTTGGTCACCCAGACTGGCCTTTTGTAATCACCATTTCCTTTTCTAGATATTTGTCAACCATCTCTTTAATAATCTGCTCTAGAATTTCTCCAGGAATCTAAATAAAGCTCTATGGATTACAGTTTGTAAAGTCTTTTTCTCATAGAGATTTGGGGGGGGGGGCTGGGCAATAGGGGTTAAATGACTTGCCCAAGGTCACACAGCTAGTAAGTGTCAAGTGTCTGAAGCTGGATTTGAACTCAGGTCCTCCTGAATCCAGGGCCAGTGCTTTATCCACTGCACCACCTAGCTGCCCCCTCTCATAGAGATTTAAGGGCACTTAGAGGTTCCTAGATACTAGGAAGTATTGACAAAGTCTCTTGAACCACCTACTTTCTTTTCTGATCATACATGTTCAATAATGTATTTTAATCCATTTCTCACAGAAGAAATTACTAGGAACAAACATGTTTCAGACTACTTATCCCTACCATGTGTCTTTTTTTTTAATTGCCTTTAGGATTATTTGGAATTTAAATTATTCCACAGTCACAATGTTTTGTAGTTCACAGCCATATTGAATTACTGGGAACGCATTGGTATGAAAGAATTGGACTTTTTCAGCAGTAAGCAGAAAACACTGAATGATTTCCCAAATAGAGCCCAATTCATTCTTCTTCATCTATTTAATTCCATGCCTAGCTCACTTCTACCTGTGTGGCCTTTTAAATATCTAGATACTAGTGGATTAATTCAATGTGGATATATCACTTAGCTTTGTCTTAGTTTTCTATTTCTGTTCAAAACTGAATGAGACAAGGTCTTTATCTTAAGTTTCCCTGTTGCTTCTGAATCACAGGTATCAGAGCTAAGAGAATGGCTGATGGGAAGGGAAGAGAATGCAGTTAGGGAGGCAGAGACTAAGAAGACTCCCACTTTATGATGTCTAGTGATTGTTAGCGACAAGAAGAGTCTCAGCTTTCAGTTCCCTTTATAAAAAGGCCCATCATTTTTTAATGCTTGATGAATAAATAATGATAAAAGGCACTTAACATGTTAATGGGTCATTAACTATCTCTGAAACACATCTGAATTCCGGCAGAAGTCTAAACAGTTTTACCCATAAACATAGATCAAGCTTCTTTATGCTCAACATCACAAGATAGAATATTCAATGAAGTAAAATAATGGTGGACCTAATTTAAAATTAATTGTTCCTAACTGCACTCATAAGGCCTCATTTCCTATGCCCATGTATCTATGCTGCTAGAAGAGACATGAGGGATGATGAAGGGACAGCCCCACTGTGTTTTCTGAAAATAACAATAAACCCCTCAAATCATCTAGTCCACATGCCCCCACATCAGGAAGATTTGATAGTGAAAAGGAAATTTAGTGTGTTTTCAAGGAAACCTTTGGAGCCTTAAGTAACTGGCTCCAGCCTGCTCACCAAGTGATAAAGACGAGCTTTTCTTCATTGCTGTTGAGTCAGAACTGGGATTTGTTCAAAGGCACCAAGGAGTCAAAATGAATCTTTTGGCTCTGGCTCTTTCTTGCCTGGCTGGGGTCAAGAAGCAGGGAATGCTGTAAACTTTTGAGTGGGGAGAGAAGCCTCAGGCCTTTTTCTTTTCTGCCCAGGGCTGCTGCTAGTCATGTGGTCCATGAGCACCTGACCCTGTTTTATTTCTGTCCTTGACATATTTATTCTCACCTGGTTTAAGCGAAGGTGTATTGGAGACAGCTCTGACCTTGTGAATTCTGAAAGGTCAGAATGGCAGTCCAGAAGTCAGATAGCATTGTGGGATTTGAATCACAAAACTCCCAGGAGCCGAAATCCATGCTGGGTTTTGTAGCTAGTCGTGATGGTAAAGGGTAAACTCCCTAGCAACCTGTTTGACCATGCACAGATCAGAGGAAATCAAGAGACAACTATAGCAGTTAATCTTTGGGAGTGAGCTTGGTTGGGTGAATGCTATGCAGAAATTGTTTTAAATTTAATCTCCATCTCCCTAGAGGTTGAGGTGGTACAAGAGAGTGCTTGTCTCCTCCACCCTGCCTCCCCTTCCCTGCGCCCCCCCTCCCCAGGTTTTAGAGGGAAGGAGAATATACGTGTGTGTGTGTGTGTGTGTGTGTGTGTGTGGCAATTGGGGTTAAGTGACTTCCCCGGGGCCACACAGCTAGTAAGTGTTAAGTGTCTGAGGCTGGATTTGAACTCAGGTCCTCCTGAATCCAGGGCCGGTGATATATCCACTGTGCCACCTAGCTGCCCTGAGAATATACTTTTTTTTTTAAAGTGAGGCAATTGGGGTTAAGTGACTTGCCCAGGGTCACACAGCTAGTAAATGTTAAGTGTCTGAGGCCAGCTTTGTTTGTTTGGTTTTTGCAGGCAATGGGGGTTAAGTGACTTGCCCAGGGTCACACAGCTAGTAAGTGTCAAGTGTCTGAGGCTGGATTTGAACTCAGGTACTCCTGAATCCAGGGCCGGTGCTCTATTCACTGCGCCACCTAGCTGCCCCCGAGAATATACTTTTGATCTTATAATGTCTTTGCAATAACTATTCTTTCATGAAAGCTGACATTAAAACAAAATACCATGTTATGAAACACTTCTAATAAAGTCCTTTCCTGATGTCTCAGTTTTTTGCCCGAAGTCATAGAATCAAATCTGACTTCATTGCTTTAAATGGAATTGGATTGCTAATTACAATCAGCAAATGGGAGAAATAAGAGCAGATAGGTGGCGCAGTAGATAAAGCACCGGCCCTGGATTCAGGAGGACCTGAATTCAAATCTGACCTCAGACACTTAACACTTACTAGCTGTGTGACCCTGGGCAAGTCACTTAACCCTATTTGCCTCAGTTTCCTCTTCAAGAAAATGAGCTGGAGAAGGAAATGGCAAGCCACTTGCCAAGAAAACCCCAAATGGAGTCACAAAGAGTCAAACATGACTGAGAAACAACTGAACAACAACAACAATACGGGGAATGCACCAGAATTGGCGACTCAGGCTGATTGCACTAGACTTGGACCCTTCATGGGGTATCCTGGAATCCTGAGGTGAAATGTAGCTGTCTTTATTCTGTGTCTGAGGGGGTTGAGAGAATAAAGACAGAGCACTGATCCACTGGAATATACTTAGCGTCATAGAATGCTTCCATTATCAAAGGCATAAGACAACTTAGACTCATTGAGAGAACAAGAGTTTTACAGATCCCATCATCTTTTCTCTTATAGGTCATGTGCTCATTGAGCATAATGATAAGGATAATATATGCATTATTTAAATAGTTATTTGTCTCTTTTTCTTTCTTTGTCCCAAAACATAGAGTCAAATACAACTTTAATGGTTTTTTAAAAAAATATTTGCTTTCAGTACTTAATATTCAAATAAAATATATGATTTCTTTTTATCATTGCAACCATTGTCATTCTCTCAGTAAGGAGGAATTAACTCAGGTTTTGTATAGATCTGATTTCTAGCAGAGGGGGATCTTGTGGCCTATGTTCATATCAAAGTGGGTTTTTTTTTTCTATCCCCCAAAATTCTGCCACCTCTAATCATTCAAAGGAACAATAAGACATGGTGGTACAAGCCAGCAATCCTTGCTGCTTAAGAGTTCTGGGCTGTAGTTATGGTATCTGTACTAAGTTCAGCATTGACAAGATGAGCCTCTGGGAGTACGGTGGGTGTTGGCATGGGGTCACCAAGTTTTCTAAGGAGGGGTGAACTGGTCCAAGTTAGAAATGGAGCAGGTCAAAGTTTCCATACCAATTAGAGTGGAATGGGGGATGAGAGTGGTCTCTGCATTCCCAACCTGGAGTGAGAGAGGAAGCTGCAATGAGTCAGGCTAGCTGATCATGGAGCTTTGTGACCGACATTGATACTGTCTGATGATTTCCAGTAAATAAATCCTCTTGGTATTTCTTCATTATTGATGATGGTGTTTAGTGACACTTTATATTTCCTGGCATATGATCTGACCTTGGTCTCTACTATAAATTCCTTTTTGCTAGAGCAATAAGGCAGTGTGGTCAGGAATCTCTGCAGGGATTACTATGATCCTTGAGCCTTTGGCTTCATTTTTCAAAGCATTGACTTAAGGCATAGGTCTAATGGACCAGAAATGCATTTTCTGAAATGCCCTATTGCTTCAGTGGAAGTGTTGTACAGCACTTCCCCCAGTAAGGAATGTAGTCATATCCCTTAGTTCCCACCATCCAATTAGATCTAAAAATCTCTTTCTGTTCAATTCACTGGGCATATGTACATATGTCTATTCTGTTGTTGAAGAATGTAACCTTAGGATAAACTGGTGTGGCCATCGACAGTTGTCTTGCCACTGGACTCCCAATGACTCTGGAGGACAAAGCGAGGCTGATGGCTTTGCACAGCTTTGCCTCACTTAAATCCAATTCATTTTGCAAGTCAAGACATGAAGGAAGGATTAACAATAAGGATGAACTGGCATAATTCAGTATTTTAGGAAAGACAAATCAAGAAAACAGTGACTCAGACTGACAGAGTAAGTCACCCAACCTGAGTACTTTCTCAGTCATAATCCCAAGAAATTCTGTGAGATCCAGGTCATGTGAATGGTACTCTAACAGGATTCCAGGGGGCTACACATATTCCAAGGAGTTATAGAGCTGAAAGGGGTTTGATCACCTTCTGCTATACACTTATGTTCTTGCATCTATACAAGATGAAAGCAAATTCATCCATAGTTCATTCATTTAGCTATCTCAGTATTAATTCTTTCTTTTTTCTAATTTGTTTATGTGGTGCCTTTTCTGAAATACCTCATCAATTATTGAGAACCCAGGCAAGCCTTTCAGTCTCTCTTTCCAAACACATGGAATATTTGTCCTTGATGGAGCAGGCATGGGCAGAAGTCACTTGTGTAAGCATAGGGGCCAAATTTTAATTGGGGAGTGTTAGTTAGGCGGCTCGCCACAAAATTGGGGCAAGGAAGGAGACCAACAGCCTCCCTCAAAAACAGAACAGGGTTTATTAACAAGAATGAACTTAAAAACACAAGCAAGATCAGTAGAATTAAGGGAAAGGAAAAAAAATGGGGGAAGGGAAATGATACAACCTGAATAACACCACCACCCAGGGATTAGTTGAGAACACATGGCTTCATCCTGTCGCCTTCCAGCTTCAAGCTAGAATGGCGAATCTCCTCCCTTCTCCTTCCCAGCAGACCCCAGGCTGACCACACAGCCCCAAGCCAATTGGCTGGCAGCCCTGACTGAGTCACATGACTACCCTCACTGGGCTTCCAGTCATTATAATTTTGCCAGGCCCATGTAGGCATTGGCAGGTGGTGATGACATGAGGTGCCAGTGCTGTGGGGATGGCTACAACCAGTGGGTGGAGCACCATGCCCCTGTGGAGGCATGGGCGCCTGACCCCAGGCCAGGGCGTGCACCAGGGGTTTTAAAATTCTAGCCAAAAGATGGGGTCATAAAAACCTCAAATATCAATTAATTCTTTACATAAAGGTTAAAATCCCCACTATATTATGAAACCCTTCTTCCTAAAAAGTCCTATTCTGATGTCTCAAGATGGTATGAAGGTGACAACAACGGAAAAAGTCCCTTCAGTGTATGAAGGGAAGGACAGTGCCCTCCTCTTGAACCATCTTCTGGTGGTGAGCTTCTCCCAACCTAAGTTGATCTTAGAAGGACAGATACAAGGACATTTTTCAAGGCATTTCTAGCTTGGTTGGATTTGTCAGAGCTTCTGCTCTGCCTTCATTGCCTTTGAGAACCCAGTCTTACTAATATTACATTATCCATTCCCTCATATCATGGCTTCATTGGTACAGAGTATATACTATATAGTATGTTATAGTATATAGTAGATCATTTAATGGTGCAGGTGATAAGTGCCAGAGAGTTCCAAGGAGGGAGAGGTCATTGTCTTGGATAACCTAAGGTAGTATTTTGAACATTCCTGATGAACTAGAAGACCCCTGCTTCATTCCTTTTGACTTTTTGGTGAAGCAACTAAGAAGGAACGGTTTTATGTGGAGGTATAAACATCCTTTAATGTAATCACATTTTTTTTGTGTGTGTGTGTAAAGCCCTTTCAAAAAACATCAGTTTTTCTGCCAGAAAAAACAAAAAACAAAAACCTGTTTTTGTTTTCTTCTATTTGAATTGAATTATTGGTCTAAGATTTTCTTCTGGTCTGTAGCTTACATTGTTGTGGAAAAAGAAAGTATATGTTTAATTGTTTCCACGGCAATCAGCTCAGTTCATCTGCTTTCTGGTATGGTCTGACTTTTAAAAAAGAGGACCTTTTCTCTTACAAATGTTGAAAGAGAATGTACTTTGTAGTCTACTGAAGTAATTTTCAAGGTTAATTTTTAATATGCCCAATTTTTGCCATATGGGCTGACTTTATGGCATTATTTGAAGCTATTTGGAGGGATTGTGGGGAGAGGTCCGGAAAGTCACTGCTTTTCTCCATCATCTTCATGTGCTGACTTTACAACCTAATCCTTGTGTAAAATATGACTCCACTGAAAATGTAGATTTGAGTATGGTAATTGCATATGCTATTATGTTGAATGTATCTGCTGTTTTTTTTCCTTTCAAAGAGTTGTCATTTCAAGAGAGATTCTCTCTTTGAGGGTCATCTATATTTCAGTCAGTAGAGTTGAAACAAGATGAATCTGTCATTCTAAAAAGCCATATTAGTTGCCAATTTTATTCTCCTTACCTAATTAATCTTTTGTTAAAGAACTTGTAATGTTTGAACTCATGAATAGCAACATCCTTTGATTCTTGAACCCTGTCTTCCTTCAGGAAGCTGCAGGAGGACTTTCTTGGTCCCCCAGGTAGCAGTGTCTACCCCTCTGGGGCTACCTTGTATCTACTTCATGTATATCATTTATGTACTCATATAGAAACATGTGTCCCCCCTTATTGAAAGGGGCAGAAATTCTCACTTTTTTCTTGGATTCCTTAATTAATTGATTGGCAGAGGGGGAAAATGTACCTTTCCCCATCCGCTTTGTAGTGAGACTGAGTAATGCCAAATGTGACAGGTTTGTTTAAGATAGAAGAGACATTAAGAACTGAGTTCCCCTTCCTGATATTAGTTTTTCCATTCGGTGATTTATGGATTGGCTTGGTCAGGAGGCTGTCTTTTGGAGATGACACAAACTTGCCTGTGGATTTGAGTCCTAATTCTATTGTCATAACATTGTGTCCAAGTCAATTTAGTCTTTTTCCAGGTCCTTTGGGTTTTTGAATATCCTTCTCTGTAGGATAGAGAATATTAATGTCTTCTCCTTTTATCAGTGGGTATTGTGAAACTTATAGAATTCTAGGGATGAAAGGGAATATAAAAGGTCGTTGAATCCTGAGAATTTAATAAGTGCTTATTGAGTATGTTTCTTAGGTGGGAGGAAAGTGAGAGAAAAGAGAGATAAAGCATTTATTAAGCACTTACCTAAGGCCAGGCATTGTGATAAGTGTCAGGGATACAAATAAAATGAAACAAGAAAATTCTTGCCTTCTAGGAGCTTACACTCTAATGGGGGAGGATTACACATAAAGGGATATTAGAAAGGGGTAGGGATAGGAGGTGGGAGATGGAAAGAGTAGGTAGAAGATGGGAAATAGTGAGGAGACCAGAGGAAGCAGCAGTAGTGCAGAGGTCTAGTTTCCAGGCTCATTTATGCCTTAAATTTATACCTTTAAAGGCATTAGAGCCCAAGCTGCAACTATCTCAACCAAGATGGAAAGACTTTGAATATTGTCTTGGGGATAAACTGTATTTGATATCCGACAACCAACATAATTAAGTATGAAGAAAGAGTCTCATAACCATTAAGTTAGTCACTGGATGATAAAATACTTGGCCAGGAAACCCATGGAAACCATTACAAAATGGTTCCCAGTTGCTACAGTGGGCTGTCACTGAAGATCTAAGGAAAAGTGCATGGAGCCAGTGAAAAGGTAATTGATTATTCTCCTTCTTCGCTTGCAAAGCCTCCCCATTCTCTGGGCACAGAGGCTTCTCTGCCAGCCTCTCCTGTGCATTCACAAAGATGCAGACCTGGTACAGACCTGCATCTTCAGGCCTGCTCTATTGTGATGGTTGTCTGGCTGGTCACTTCTGCTCAATGCTAGTGCCTTTCTTCTGAAATTATCTTTTGTTTCTATTGTATACACCTTGTGCATACAATACACTGTTGTCTCTCCCATTAGAATATGAAGTCCTAGAGGGCAGTCTGTGTTTTTGCTTTTCACTGGGTCTCCAGGGCTTATAACAAAACAAAATCCAGTTCCTGGCATGTAGTAAATGCTTAATAAATACTTGTTCACTGACTGACTTCTTTGGGGATTCTGGTACAGAGTTATCTTGATCTTTCCTTCTCCCACAGATCTGTTTGCCCAGGTATGATGACCAGCTCTAATTTCCTCTTTTTTCCCACCCTGAGGCATGAATTTGAGTCTCTGTCCTTCCCTTTGTTGCAATTGGCTTACCATATTTACCTTTCTCCCTTCTCTTTCTTCTGGCCTCTGTGTGCATTGAACCAAATGAACTCTGAAGATTAGGAATCTAAAGACCTAAAGCCAGACGTTCTGCTTCTCAGAGACAAGACCATAGGCAAAATGTCAATGGAACTATGACTATGGTGGTTCATAATACTATGCCTGGGGTCTATCTATTCAACCTCTTCATGCTTACTATGCTACAATCAAAGGCTCTTGCCCCCTCCTGTTCCCCCCACTGACCCATCTAATCCAGCTCTCTCATCTAAGTCAGAGTCAGCCTGGGAGCAGTTTAGCCACCATCAATAGAAATCCAAATGAAAGTCTCTCTCCCCTCATCCTACCTCTCCAGAACTCTAAGGCCCCTGAGGTGTTTTCATTAGTCCTCCGGTAAATATTAATGAGGCCACATTAGGTCCCAAATGCCCCTTGCCCTTTTCCCTTTGTCCATAGGTGTTTATCCTCCTCCTCCTGTCCTTCCCCCCACCCCCTTCCCCAACCTCTCACCAAAGCTTAGCTCAGCTTGGCTCCTCTGCATTGTTCTCTGGGCTAATGAAGCCTTTTGGGCCTGGAAGCTGAACTCTGTTCTCCACTTTTGTTCAGTGTCCGACCTCCCTCTCCTCATGGAGCCAGAGTGAGCCTAAGGCTGCTGGCAGGAAGTAAATTTGGTGGGTTGTCAACCTACCCATGTGGATGCAATTAAAACCTCACCCGGTGTGCATCAACCAAGCTTAAAGCAGCCAGTATGTGGTGACAGGCTACCCAGGGAGGGAGGAGACAAGCTCAGGAGGTTTCATGCTAACCTGATGGAATAGGGTAGGAAAAAAAAATGATGTCATTTTGTTCTACATCCATATGGAGGTGGAGGTCACCATGTCAGCTTGGAAGCTTCCTGACTATGAAATTGCCATGGAAACTGCTCTGGCCTACTTCCTTTTGAGATAGCCTCTGGCTCTTCTACCTCAGCTTGAGTTCCCTTCTTTATATGAAGTGAGTGATGTTAGATACTCGCTACAGAATACAAGGCACAAACCTTATGAGGTCTATGCCTGGAGCAGGCAAAGAGGCTAGGGGAAGTTGCTTGTCATTCATGGATAGGGTATAACTAGAGAATTAGGCTTGGTGGGAGAGTGATCAAGCTGAGGAAAAGTGAGTGGAACCTAAGAGTAGATAACTGATCAGAGAGAGGGGACCTACAAATAGGTAAAAATCTTAGATCTGTGATATAGGAAATAGAGATGACTGACAAAAGAGAGAGAAAGTGGAGGAGAATGAAGGATGGGGCCTAGTGAAGGATGACATGTAATGAGAGATATTTGGAGAGTTGTCCCATGTGGGAGAATATCTAAGATTGTTCTGCCTAATCAAGGATGTTTGCTTATCTAACCTTTTACAAAGGGACAGTTCCCTTATTTCTGTTTTCCTCAGTCTTTGTGGTCCTGATGGTAAAAGCCTTTCTCACCCAAACATCATCCATCACCCATTTCCCACTTCCAAAGTGAGAACTTCTCAGTGCTGATTATCTGACTTTACTACCACTCAGGCTTGGAACTGTCTAAAAAGCAGAGCTACAACTAGCATAGGGTAAATGAGGCTTGGCCCCAGAGTGCTGACATGGGAGGGGACAGGCTTCCTCCCTGGGGTGTTCTCTTCTTCCACAGAGAGGCAGGTTCTCACAAATCCTTCCTTCCCTACAATATTTCTCTAAGCTTCATATCAAGTTCCTCCAGAGGGACAGGGTGCCATTTCCCTTCTGGGATCCCCTGCACTGCCCCCTTCTTCTCAGTGACTACATGAATGTTTGGACTATTCTTCTAGCCACTGTGCCCCACAAGTGAATTTGCCATAGTTTTGACTGAGCTGTTATGGACTCAAAATGTCAACCATTAGGGACTTAAATATTATTGCCTATTTTCACTGGAAGCAGTCTCCCTAAAAGAAAAAAACAAAACAAAACAAACAAGTTTGCCTTCAAGAAACTTATAATCAGGACAATTTTTTTGTTAAACGAATGGATTAATGAATGAATTTCTCCTTGGTGGGAGTGATAGAAAGCAGATTCTGGCCCTCAGAGAGCTCCGTTCTTCTTTCTTTCTTTCTTTCTTTCTTTCTTTCTTTCTTTCTTTCTTTCTTTCTTTCTTTCTTTCTTTCTTTCTTTCTTTCTTTCTTTCTTTCTTTCTTTCTTTCTTTCTTTCTTTCTTTCTTTCTTTCTTTCTTTCTTTCTTTCTTTCTTTCTTTCTTTCTTTCTTTCTTTCTTTCTTTCTTTCTTTCTTTCTTTCTTTCTTTCTTTCTTTCTTTCTTTCTTTCTTTCTTTCTTTCTTTCTTTTTTGTGGAACAATGAGGGTTAAGTGACTTGCCCAGAGTCACATAGATAGTAAATATCAAGTGTCTGAGGTCAGATTTGAGCTCAGGTTCTCCTGAATTCAGGACTGGTGCCTTGCCTTATCCACTGTGCCACTTAGCTGCCCCGAGAGCTCTCATCTTTCAAATTAATTGGGTACTTCTTATATGCCTGGCACTGTGTTAAGTGCTATGGGAGATACAAAAGAGATGAATGAAGTGATTTGTCCAGGATGCTTTAAGAAATTATCAATTGTGGCATATGATTGTGATGGAATACTATTGTGCTATAAGAAATGATGAGCAAGATGGTTTTAGAAAAACCTGAGAAGACTTATATGAACTGACTCAAGTGAAGTGAGTGGAACCAGGACAACATGGTGCAGCAATACTGCACGATGACTAACTATGAATAACTTAGCTATTCTCAGCAGTACAATGATCCAAGACAATTCCAAAGGATTTATGATGAAAAATGTTCATCCCTGGAGAGAGAACTGATAGAGTCTGAGGGCAGATTGAAGCATAATTTTTCTTGTTTTTTAAAATTTTTACACCATGTCTAATATGGAAATGTCTTGCATGATTTCACACATATAATTGGTATCACTTTTCTTGCCTTCTCAATAGGTGAGGGAGGAGCAGGAAGGAGGGAAAGAATTTGAAACTCAAAATTTTGAAAAAAGGATTGTTAAAACAAATAATTTTGTTTTATAAAAATTTTTAAAATAAATTATCATTTTCTTTAAATTTTTATTTTTCTGCATATCTTACAATATACTCAAAATGGTTAGGCAACCAGAATATTAAAAGTCACACCATAAAAAAATACAAGAAAATCACATAAGGTGTCTTGTATAATTATGTCTAGAAAAGAATCCATCACAAAACAAACAAAATAGTCACTAAAATGCCTAGACCTTTGGACTTAAAGATCCCTCTGGTAGGCATATACCCCCAAGGAAGTCTAAAATAGAAAAACCACACTGAATATTTATAGCAGCATTTTTTGTTGTAGCAAAGAACTAGAAATAATGCAGATGCTCAATAGGTGGGGGATGGCTGAATAAATTGTGGCAAATGAATGTAATGGAAAACTATTGTGCTGTAAGAAATAATGACTATAAAGAGAAGCATGGAAAGATTTACACTAATAGACATGAAGTGAACTAATAAGAACAAAGAAAACAATATACAAAATGAGTACAATAATGTCAACAAAACAATAATAACTGAAAACAAAAACAAAACCGAATGCTACTTAATTATAATGACCAATCTTGGTCCTGAAAAAGATTTGAGAAAATAGACTTAATTTTGTGCCTGTTGATATAAGATTCCCAAGCTTCTCTTTAGTCTTTATATTTGTTGTTTCTTATAGCACAACCATATTTCATTATATTCATGTGCCACAATTTGTTTATCCATTTCACCAATTGGTTGGCATCTACTTTATTCCACTTCTTTGCTACAACAGCAGAAGCAACAACAAAATATTGTTCTAAATATTTTAGTGAGGGCTTTCTTTCTATCTTTGACTTCCTTGAAGTCCTTCCCAGGTGCAGCCAAAGGATTTTGGTGGGGTAAGGGGGGGGCGGGTAGAACATGACATATACCATGTTTAATCAATGTAGAGGTTACATTTTTTAAACTGCTCCTCTCCCCCCACTTATATTTTCATTCTTTGTTATAATGAATGGCTCTCTGGATAATAGAAATGAATTTGTAAATGAGTGTGATGGTTAAACAAGAGTTAGCAGTACAAATTTTATTTTATTTTATTTTCACTTAATCATATGTTATTTTTCCCAATTACATGTAAAGATAGTTTTTCTTTTTTCTTTTTTTTTTTTTTTTGCAGGACAATAAGGGTTAAGTGGCTTGCCCAGGGTCACACAGCTAGTAAGTGTTAAGTGTCTGAGGCCAGATTTGAACTCAGGTACTCCTGAATCCAGAGCTGGTGCTCTATCCACTGTGCCACCTAGCTGCCCCAAGATAGTTTTTCAACATTCTTTTTTTTTTTTTTTTTTTTGCAGGGCAATGAGGATTAAGTGACTTGCTCAGGGTCACCAAGCTAGTAAGCATCAAGAATCTGAGGCCACATTTGAACTCAGGTCCTCCTGAATCCAGGGCTGGTACTTTATCTACTGTACCACCTAGCTGCCCCATAACATTCATTTTTGTAAGATTTTTAATTCCAAATTTTTCTTCCTCTCTCCCTTTCCTTCTCCTCCCCAAGACAGTAAACAATTTGATAGAGGTTATACAGTAAATTGTGTTAAACATATTTCTACATTAGTCATGCTGTGAAAGAAAAATCAGAACAAAAGAGAAAAAGAAAAATAGGAAAGCAAAAAGCAAAAAAAACAAAAACAAAAGTGAAAATAGCATGCTTTGATCTGTATTCAGACTCTATAGTACTTTCTCTGGATGTGGATAGCATTTTCCATCATGAATCTCTTGGAATTGTCTTGGATCATCAAATTGCTTAGAAGAGCTAAATCTATCATAGTTGATCATCACACTATGTTGCTGCTACTGTTTATAATGTTCTCCCGGTTCTGTTCACTTCACTTAGCATAGTTCATATCAGTCTTTCCAGGTTTTTTCTGAAATTGGCCTGCTCATCATTTCTTATAGTACAATAGTATTCCATTACATTTATACACCACAACTTGTTCAGTCACTCCCCAATTGATGGGCATCTCCTCAGTTTCCAATTCTTTGCTACCACAAAAAGAACTGCTATAAATATTTTTGTACCTATGGATCCTTTTCCCACAGCAGTACAAATGTTAAAAATAAATTGTTGGGGCAGCTAGGTGGTACAGTGGATAGAGCACTGGCCCTGGAGTCAGGAGGACCTGAGTTCAAATCCAACTTCAGACACTTGACACTTACTAGCCGTGGGACCCTGGGCAAGTCACTTAACCCCAATTGCCTCACCAAAAAAATTAATTAATTAATTAATTAAAATAAAATAAATTGTCCACCAATAAAAGTCCTCAGGTCAACTAGCTTCTCTTTTTATGAAATTACACTGTCACTAAAGTTGCTTAAACCTATGGTTCCATGGGTCTTTACTATAAGTGAGACTTATTCAGTCATTTCAGACTCTTTGTGAACCCATTTGGAGTTTTCTTGGTAAAGACACTGGATTGGTTTGCCATTTCCTTCTTTGTCTCATTTTACAGAGGGAGAAACTGAGGCAAATAGGGCTAAGTGACTTGCACAGATTCACATAGCTACTAAGTGTCTGAGACCAGATCTGAACTCAGGAAGTTGAGCCCAATCCTCTGTCCACTCTGCCACCTAATTGCAGCAGAGAGGGGCTGATTTAGACAGTTTCAGAGTGTGTTTTAAGCCTGAAAAATAAAAAAAAACCCCGCCAAAACCCAACCCTTCAAATGGCTCATTTGAGAGTTGATAAAACTCCCTTCCAGATTGGAATTCTTTTCCCCAGATGTTTTTTCCCCCCCAGATGCTAATAATCTCACTTGGGATATAGAGACAGGAAATAATTGAAATGAGTGAGCTTTTGACTTGGTCTCAATGTGATTCTATTCACTTCACAATGGTAGACCATATTGTACTTGAAGGGCTTTGCAGTGTCTTTATAATACTCTCCCTCTCCTTGACCCCTACATTTGATTATTTTATGCTTGAGTTCCTTTGAGCCTTTCTCTTGCTACCCCCTGCCTTTTACCCTCCTCCACTACATGAGAAGGTACCTGTTGGGGGCAGCTAGGCAGTGTAGCAGATAGAGTGCAGGACTAGGTTTTAGACAAGACCTGAGTTCAAATACGATCTCACAAACTTACTAGCTTCATAACCTTGGACAAGAAACTTAACCTCACTCAGTCCTATCTGTGAGGGTACAATAATATCACCTTCCTTAGGGGCTTTTGTGAAGATCAAATAAGACAACATATGTAAGGTGCTTGGCAATTTTTTTTTCCCTTTTGAACTTAAATACAAAAGACAAGGGGGAAAAAAAGAACAATCCTATGTACCCACCAAAACATAAAAAGAAGATTCACTATAAAACCATAAATTTACATTTCACACTTTTTACTTTTGGGGGGGGCAGGGCAATGAGGGTTAAGTGACTTGCCCAGGGTCATATAACTAGTAAGTGTCAAGTGTCTGAGGTCGAATTTGAACTCAGGTCCTCCTTAACCCAGGGCTGGTACTCTATCCACTGTATCACTCAGCTGCTCCCCTTTTTATAAAACTTATTTATTTATTTACTTATTTTGTGAGGCAATTGGGGTTAAGTGGCTTGCCCAGGGTCACACAGCTAGTAAGTGTTAAGTGTCTGAGGCCGGATTTGAACTCAGGTACTCCTGACTCCAAGGCCAGTGCTCTATCCACTGTGCCATCTAGCTGCCCCTGCCCCCTACACTCTTAAAAATTATTAAGGACTCTCCCAAAGGTTTTGTTGATATGGGTCCCATCTATCAATATTTACCATATTAGAAATGAAAATCAATACATTTTAAATTATTCATTTAACATTTACAAGTAATAAACCCATCACAATTTAGCATGAACAGCATATTTTGTGAAAAATATTTTTATTTTCATTTTTCATATATAAAATATTTATATTTTAAAGAAAAAATTGTTTTCCAATCCTTTCCAGTGAAATTTAGTAAGAAGATTGGCAGTGTCTTACATAATTCTGCAAATCTCTTTAATGTCTGGCTTAATAGAAGACAGCTGGGGTCTCATATCTGCTCCTGCATTCAATCTGTTACATTTATGTTGTTTTGGTTGAAGTATATGAAAAGAATTGGCCTCAGATATATAGTTGGAAAGGGGGAAGTATTCTAATATGCAAATAACATCTTACTATTATGATGAAAATAGACCTCCTGACCTCACAAACCTTCTGAAAGTGTCTCAGGAACCTCCATGGATCCTTGGACCACACCTTGAGAAATAGATGTATGCACAATCTTAGTTCCTGGGAATCCTGAGGAAAAGAATGTTACATTTTCATGTGAGTAAATTAGCATGGTAAAGTGGAAAGGCTCTCCAAACTTGCAATCAGCAGAGCAGAATTTGGCTCCCTGCTCTGTTATTTTTTTTTCTAGCTGTGTGACCTTGAGCCATTCACTTTGCCTGAGTGCTAGTTCCTTTACCTGTAAAACTGGACAATAAACTCTGTACTAGGGACAGCTAGATGGTACTGTGGATAGAGTGTCAGGCCTGGAATCAGGAAGACCTTGAGTTCAAATCCAGCCTCAGAAACTTACTAGCTACATGGCCCTGGACTAGTCACTTAACTCTTTTTGTATCATTCCATTATCTTTGCTAAGCAAACCCCAAATGGGGTCATGATGAGTCAGACATGACTGAAACAACTCAACAACAACAAAAATTTATTTCACAGGCTTGACTTCATTATCAAATGAGATAATGGATTGAATGTGCTCTGTAAACCCTGAAGTTACAGAAATGTAGGCTATTATCATCTCCTGAGTTAGCATCCTGTAACTCCATAGCCTTCCAGTACTTAGAGGGAGGATGAGGATGTGCTTGATATAGATAGCCTCACCTTTTTTAATGTAAGTTTTTACATCTTTTCCCCAAACCCTTTCAGTTGAATCCTATCTTGTAACAAAGAAAAACAGTCAAGCAAAAACAACCAGCACAGTGACGGCATCTGAGAATAAATGCAAGGATCTGGCCCTGTACTTTGTTGCATCATCTGTTCTCCAAGATCCAAATTGTTTATTGTAAATGCTCAGAGGTCAGCTTCCCGTCAGTGATGTTTTCATTTACATTATTGGAGTTATTGTGTATATTCTTCGTGTATATTCTTCTGGTTTGGTTTATTTCCCTAAGCATTAGCTCATTCCTATCTTCCCATGTTTCTCTGAATTCCTCATTATTTATCATTTCTTCCTGCAAAATAATATTCCATTATGTTCCTATACCTCAGTTTGTTTAGCCATTCCCTGGTCGACGGGTGATTCCTTTCTTTCCAGTCCTTAGCTAACATGATAAGTGTTCTTATGATTATTTTTGTTATTTATGGGACCTTTCATGTCTGTCTCTGACCTCCTTTGGAATGTCAACACTTTGGGTGGGGGGCTTGTGTTTTGGTGCCTAATATGATAGCCACAACCTAGAATGTGAGGTAATTGTCTCCCCTATTCCCTGTTCTCAAGAGGGAACGCATTGGGACACCAGGACTGTGTGGGGCAACTATAACACTAAGTAGATGCTTGACTCTTCAAACACTGAGTGAAACCTTGTCTCCTTTGAATCTAAGGGCTTCCAGAAAAACCACTCAGGAGCTGCCATAGATAAGCTTTGCAATTCAAATCTGGTTTCTATTTCCCAACCCATCTTTTAAGTGACTGAAGTTTCTCTGTTTAAGACTCTGCTTTTGGTTTCAACTTAATGCCCTTTGAGTATGTGATGACAGATTGCTTTGGATCTGTTCATCGCAATGATAAAGATTGGGGCTCCCAGATTACTTGGCACCTCTGCTTTAGATCCCTAAGGCAAGTCCCAGGCAAAATTATCAAGTAGAAGTTTGTCCTTGGAAATTAGCAGCCTCCCCTTAAACTCTTAGGGATTTAGGACCTCTGTCCTCCCTCCCCTCATTAGTCTCATTATCTAAATCTCTCCTTTGGGAAAGGACTTGGACACATTTATTTGCATAACCTTAGAATTAGAAGGAACCTCAGTGACCACCTAGTCCAAGTAGAAATCCCTTTTACAACATCTCGACAAGTGTTAATCCAGTCACTGGGTACTTACTACTTCCTAAAGTAGCCCATTTTAGTTTGGGACAGTTCTGTCTACTCTAATTATTCAGCTCAGCCTATGGTAGATAGAGAGCCAGTGAAATGTTGTTGTTGTTCAGTCATGTCCAACTCTTTGTGACCCCATTTGAGGAGGGTTTTTTTTGGGCAAAGATACTGGAGCGATTGGCCATTTTCATCTCTAGCTCATTTTATAGATGAGGAAACTGAAGTAAACAGGGTTAAGTGACTCGCCTAGGGTCACAGAGCTTATGTGTCTGAGGATGGATTTGAATTTAGGTCTTCCTAACTCCAGGCCCCTTGCTCTATCCATTGGGCCATTTAAATCATTTAACTTCCTGCTGTCCCAGGCAATTCTCTAAATTACAGACTGAAGTGCTGATCTGTCCACAGGGCAGAGTTTCCATACATGAAGTTCCCCATACTCATGAAATCTCATGAAATCACATATTCAAATTCACACATAGCATCCCCCCACCCCCAAACATCTTTAATATGTGTCTCTTTCTAGAGGTATTTACCTTTGCCAATCCTAAGGAATGAATTTCTAATTGTGGAATCTCAGGCATCAAAACCAAAATGGAGTCCTCAAGCACTTGACCTCAGAACTCACACCATTGGACTGTTCTATCTATAGGGAAAGCACACCACTGTTGGGACACTTTATCTTTTAGTAAAACCATCTCAGCTGATCTCCACTGTAGAAAAGAAACTTCTTGATTAAAAAAAAAATCACTTGTCTCATCTACTTTTTTCCACAGGAAATATCATGTGGGTAGATTTAAATCTGGAATTATCGCTTTAGGTATCAGTATTGTTTCTGTTTGTTTGTTTGTTTTTTAGAGAGGCAATTGGGGTTAAGTGACTTGCCCAAGGTCACACAGCTAGTAAGCGTTAAGTGTCTCAAGTCACATTTGAACTCAGGTCCTCCTGACTCCAGGGCTGGTGCTCTAACCACTGTGCCACCTAGCTGCCCCCTCAGTATTGTTTCTAATAAGACTTCAGAATGAATTTATTCTGAAAGTTTGTTCATTTATTTGTTGAGTATTTATCATATGCTAAATCTGTCCTGGGCTAGACTATAGAAAATATGTAATATGTTAAGTGCCTATATAACAGAGGGATATGTTGCTCTCAAGAAACTCAGGAAAAATCTCTGTAACCTCAGAAAAGCCTTGGAATCCCTGGCCATCTTTAAAACCACTGAGTTTGGGGGCAGCTAGGTGGCGCAGTGGATAAAGCACTGGATTCAGGATTCAGGAGGACCTGAGTTCAAATCCAGCCTCAAACACTTGACACTTACTAGCTGTGTGACCTTGGGCAAGTCACTTAACCCTCATTGCCCCGGGAAAAAAAAAAGAAAAAAGAAAAACCACTGCATTTGATCTTACCAAGCATCTGCCCTTGGATGGGTCCATTTCACAAGACTTTTCTACAAAACTACCCCAGGGATGGTGCTACAAGCCCTTCCCGGAAGAAGCTCTTTCCTGCCCCTTAGACCTAGGGAAAGACTTGCTGATGGACAGCCTTCCCCCACCGTCTTCATCCCCCTTCACGTGCTCAGTATCCCCCGGGGCAGTTAAAGGCACTCTGGGCTGAATCCACAGTTTGCTGACACAAGGCAGCTGAATTTAGTCAAGGCCCAGGCAGGAGCTCATGCCAAATGTCTGACACTGGCTCCATTCCCACATATTCCTTGGAATCAAAGCAACATGACATACTGGATAAATCAGAGCAGGAGTATTTTCTCCCGAGGTCAGCTGGTGGAGATGGTCATTAAAATGTCAGTCTTCTGGGTGATAGCAGCTCTAGCTAACTTCAAATGTTAAGAGTTGCCATTTCAATTGATTCCCACTGAGCACTAGCCAGCTCTTTGGAAATTAGCAGGAAAGTGGGGAAAGGAAGGGAGAGAACCTTTCCACCTCCCTGCCCCCTACACACACACACCTCATTTTCCCTTGTATTTACATGCAGAATTTCAATTAAGGAGACCCCTCCCAATTCCCAGTTCCAAAATTCCTGAGCCCACCCACACTATTTCCCCCAGCTAGTGCTTTTGGCTATGCCTGAATCCCTAAGGGTGGAGTGCCAGTTTATAAAGGTCTTTGTTGAAGGGCAGGAGATGGGGGGGGGGGGCAGGGCAAATCTACTAAGCAACAATTCCAACCGGAAGATTAAAGGGAGCTGGGAGAACTAGCAAGGGTTTGCACTGTATGGATTAGGCACAGAGTATGAGTACTAGACCTTGTCCTGTTCCTTTAGAAGCAAACAGACCGCCTCCCCACTTCTCACATACACTCCCTTTGCCCCAGAGTTAAGCCTATGTATCATTCACACTCTTGTGTCAATTAGATCAACACCCACATGAGAGGTATTGATGTAAATCTTGGGGCGACTTTGGAACAAGAAACATCTGGGAGGGTTGACCTGAGTAGGGTCCTAGGTTTTGGATGGTGGAAAGTTGGGGTACAGGGGAGGAACATATCCTAATTTTGTACTTCCTCTGGTATGAAGAAAGATGCTATCTGCATCCAGATAAAGAACTGATAAATAGAAATATGTATAGAATAATTTTACACACATACACACACATATTTATATATAATGGTAGCCATCTCTGGGTAGGGAGGGAAGAGAAAGAAATTTAAATGATAATATTGTATATTTGAAAGGAATAGCAAGTTGTACATAGTAGATTTGCCATTTCATATGTGATCATCTTTTCTATTATCCTATGTTATGGAAATGCTTGTTTTATTCCATAAATTAAAAATAAAGTAAAATAAGTTTAAAAAAATACCTGGGTTCAAGTCTTTCTGACATAGCTGCAAGACTCTGGACAGGTCACTTAGCTTCTTTCAACTTCAGTTATCTCATCTAAAAGTGTAAATAATTACACTTGTAATCCCTGAGGAAAGCATTATATAAATATAAGTTGTATAATAATAATAATAATAGCTAGTATTTCTATAGAGATTTAAGATTTGTAAAGTGCTTTGCAAATATCTCCTTGATCTCTACAATCTAAACCTGGGAAGTAGGGACTAGATTAGAGATTAGACAGAGATTAAGTGATTTGTCCAGATAGCTATTATTCACATAGCTATTAAATATTTGAGGCTGGATTATGAACTCAGTTCTTCCTGATTCTAAATTCTTTGTTCTAACCTCTGAGCCAATAGCTTTCTCAGTTGAGGATTACAGTAGATCCCCAGTAGGTTACCTTTAAAATTATCTTTGGAGCCCTCTCATTTATACACAGTTTGCACTGTTAATTTCCACTTGTTTATGTGTTTCTAGATAAGTGTTTTTCATCTTTTTAATGAATATTTTATTTCAGCTTTTCCTTAGATAAACTCCTTAATTCAGACGGCCCTTATGCTTCCAAATTTCCACAGTTCTGTGTTTATCCATACTACTTATTTGGCATTTGTCCCTTAGAAATTAACCTGTTACTTTTTGCTTACATATTTAATCCATTTTCCCATTTAGAAGAATATTTTAGATGTGTTAGATTCCCTCTTTTTATCTCCCTCCCTACTCCTAGTGGAAAGCCTTACCCACACCCCAAAGGGGCCCAACACTGTGCTTTACATACAGTGAATTCAAGGAAGAAAGCCATACATAATGTAGATGAGAATAATGTCAATTGCATAACCGGAAGAAAAAGAAATTCTTTGTGAATCTGGAGCCAGCAGGAGCCATTTGGAGCCCAGGGAGTTTTATTTGATTAAATAAATTACCAGCTTAGTTTCACTGAATGTTGTGAAATCAAAATTGCTTTTCTCTTCTTGAGTATGAGGTCAGTATGGCAGAGAAGACAAAACAAGGAACCAGGAGTCAGGAGAGATAGACTTTAGCTCTACCTCTAATACAGACTACCAATGGGATTTTGAAAGTCACTTTTCTTCACCGGGCCTCTGTTTCCCCATATGAAAAACAAGAGGATGGTATCAGAGGTTTCTTCACACTCCACAGTTCATAAATCATCTGAGGAGATCTTTGAAGTCAGCTACTTGCTAGACTAACCCCTTCATTTTGCAGAGGAGGAAACTCAGGCCTAGAGAAGTTACAGGTATTGTCCAAGGTCACATAGGTTAGAAGTGGTAGAGCTGGAATTGAATAATAGCTAATAGTAATAGTTAATGTTATGGGAGTATTATGGGCCCCGGTTACCCCAGAGGTTGTCTGGGGAGGTCAAGGAACTTCTTCCTTGAAACCCCAGGAGTTTTCCCTAGAGATCAAAGAACCTTCTCCTTGAAACTAAACCAAAGGACAGACACACCCAGAGAGATAAGCAGCACGGGATCAGACTGGGCTAGCTCTAGGACCACCACCCTTCATTGCAGTCTCCCTCACCCCCTCAATGAGGTAATCCTGTTAGATGTGGCTTTACCAGGAGGGGACAGAGCAACTACCCACCACCAGACTACTTCCAACCCCCCACCCAGTAAAGGACATTTCACCCTTACTTGAGTGGCTACACCATCTTGGCCCTATAAAAGGGCACTCCCTGGGGCAGCTAGGTGGCACAGTGGATAAAGCACCAGCCCTGGATTCAGGAGTACCTGAGTTCAAATCCGGCCTCAGACACTTGACACTTACTAGCTGTGTGACCCTGGGCAAGTCACTTAACCCTCATTGCCCCGGAAAAAAAAAAGAAGAAAGAAGAAAAAAAAGGGGTACTCCCCAGTCTAGTCGGGGAGGAAAGTGTTTTAAACCTTCATCCCAGCCAGTTTCTCTTGTATCCAATAAACCTGTTCTTTTATTCCTAACTAGGACATGGGCGAAAGTGTAATTCTTTTTTTTTTTTTTTTTTAGTGAGGCAATTGGGGTTTAGTGACTTGCCCCAGGGTCACACAGCTAGTAAATGTTAAGTGTCTGAGGCTGGATTTGAACTCAGGTATTCCTGACTCCAGAGCCAGTGCTCTATCCAATGCGCCACTTAGCTGCCCTGAAAGTGTAATTCTTTACCGAGGAATCCCTAAGGACCCACGTGCTTTCCCCATAACATTAACATTTATATAGTGCTTACTATATGTGCCAGAGGGGCAGCTAGTGGAGCAGTGGACAGAGTGTCAGGCAGATTCATCTTCCTGAGTGCAAATCTGGCCTCAGATACTCTAGCAGTGTGACCTTGGGCAAGTCACTAAATGTTGTTTGCCTCAGTTTCCCCATCTTTAAAATGAGCTGGAGAAGGAAATAGCAAACCACTCCAAGTATACCTGCCAAAAAAATGCCAAATGGAGTCATGAAGAGTTGGACATGACTGAAATGAACAATAACAACTTTACATTTTTATCTCATTTGATCCTCACAACAACCCTAAAAGGTAGGTGCTATTATTATCATAATTTTACAGATAAGGAAACTGAGGCAGACACAGGTTAAGTGACTTGCCTAAGGTCACACATCTGACAAGTGCCTGAGATCACATTTGAACTCGGGTCTTCCTGACTCCAAACCCAGCAGTCTTTCCATTCCATCAAGCTGCCACCTATGAAGCTTTGTTTATTCTGATAAATTTTGTTAGACAGTCAATCTTGACTATTCACTTTGTGAATCATCCTTACCATATTTTCTTTTCTTTCTTTTCTTTCTTTTGGTGAGGCAATTGGGGTTTAGTGACTTGCCCAGGGTCACATAGCTGGTAAGTGTCAAGTGTCTGAGGCCAGATTTGAACCCAGGTCCTCCTGAATCCAGGGCCAGTGCTTTATCCACTGCGCCACCTAGCTGCCCCCCAGTCTTCTCACTTCTTGCCCCGCTACTACCAAGTATTCTGTGACTTCATGCCACTAACCTCCTTATTTTTCTTTGAACAAGTATTCCATCTCCCACTCCAAGCAATTTTGCTGGCTGTCTCCCATGCCTGGAATATTTTCCTTCCTCACCATTTCCTGACTCCCTTCAAGTCCCAACTAAAAACCTACCTTCTATAAGAAGCTTTTCCTAACTCCCTTAATGCTAGTGCCTTCCTTCTATTCATTATCTCCAATTTATCCTGTCTGTACCTTGCTTATACATAGTTCTTTGCATGTTTTCTCCTCTATTAGGCTGTGAGTTCATTGAGGGCAGGGGATTCCTTTGCCTTTCTTTTTATCCCAAGTACTCAATACAGTTCCTGGAATGTAGTAGGTACTTAATTAGTGTTTCCAATATCAAGCTGCCAAACTTTTTATCATCATCATCGATATTTACTAAGTGGATAGCAAGACCAAAACAAAACAAAACAACCCTCCACAAAAGTCTGAGGCATGTTCTCCCATAAGTACACACAAGGTCTGTCAAGAAGTTGGGCACCAACTTAGGACAAAGATAGTAAAAACACATGAGAGAACAAATATGACAATAAGAGTAGCTCACAACTCCTAAAATACCTCCTTTCTCTTTGCAGGATTCTCATGGTTTCCTTCGAAGATCACTCTGCTGGCTTTGGAGGGTCGGTGTCTGTGCAGAGTCCACAACCAATACTTTTATTTACTGCAAGGGATCACTGCCCTGGAAGCTTCTTTTTCTTAGGTGACCATCAGTCCCTACTGGCTACATTGTCTCCTTTCGGTCCAGTCTGCAGGTACTGTATGCTGCTGGGACACCAATGACATGGACAGAGGTGGAGGGAGGAGAGAAACTCTCCCTTCTTCCATCCTCCCAAGAGTGATTCTCCTCTTAGGTGCTTGCCTCCAATTCTCAAACTGAAAAATTCCAGATTGTAACTCTTCTACTACTGGACTGATTCACCATTGACCATCCATTCTATTCATATACAGATGGAAGAGTGTATTGGATTCTTTCAGTGAGTTGTAAGCTATTTCTTATGTACTGTCATTAGCCTTTCATCCTATTAAAATTTTAATGATATCTAGTTTATACTGTTTATTGATTAATTTGATGAAGTTATCTGGGCCTTCTGTGATTACACCAAGTACAGTAATATCCTTTCAACATTCTGACAGGCAGTCATCTGATGACTATTTGAACATCTCTAGCAATGAGAAAATCATTACTTCCAAAGGAGTCTATGCCATTGCTGGACAGTTTTTGTTTGTTTGTTTGTTTTTTGGGGGTTTTTTGTGGGACAATGGGGGTTAAGTGACTTGCCCAGGGTCACACAGCTAGTAAGTGTCAGTTGTCTGAGGCCAGATTTGAACTCAGGTACTCCTGAATCCAGGGCTGGTGCTTTATCCACTGCGCCACCTAGCCACCCCTGGACAGTTTTAATTGTTAATTGTTCTTCCTTATAATGAGCCAAAATCTACTTCCCTGTAACTTCTACCCATTGGTATTAGTTTCCCTCTCTTGGGTGAAGCACAACTAGTATAATCACATACTTTTCCGTGTGAGATTCCCTCAAATACATGAAGATAGCTATTATGTCTCTGCTAAGTATTCTCATCTTCACGTTAAACATCACCCATTTCTCTCAATCAATTCTGATTACATTGCTTTGAGACTTCTCACCATGTTTGCCACACTCTGAAAGAAGTGCAGTTGGTAAATATTCTTCCTTCTGGGCGGGCCCCCAAATTGAAGGTAGTTGACTCTCTCTTCTCCTATTCTCCATCCTCCTCCTTCCCCTGGGCAGCTAGGTGGCACAATGGATAGAGAACTGGCCCTAGAGGATATGAGTTCAAATCTGGCCTCAGAAACTTGACACTTACTAGCTGTGTGACCCTGGACAAGTCACTTACCCCCTGATTTCCTCAAACATCCAGGGCTATCTACAGTCATCCTGATATATATCCTGCCACTGGACCCAGATGGTTCTTGAGGAGGGAGTGAGACTGGTGACTTTGCACAGTCCTTCCTCACTTAAATCCAATTCATTGCAAGTCATGACATCTGTCATGGTCCTCTTCCAGAATGAAGGACAAGCAACCACCTCCTCCTCCTTCTTTCTCTCTCTCTGACAATTAAAGGTAGCTCTTGTTCTTTAACCATAGCCATAACATACTGTGGGTTGGTGGCAGTGTCGTAGTGCCAACAAAGTTGAACTCTAGCCCAGAATTGGCAACTGTCCATGAATTAGACTCTTGGAAAATATCCTGTACTTTGGTTTGTTTACATTTGAGGATCCAGGGAACAAGCCTATGGCATTCTGAAACTTAATGAACAAAATACCACAAAATAGTACTAATACTGGAAACTGTTACAGCCACAAGCTTACTTGGCATGATTGCAGTGCATTAATCAAACAATAAGTGGTGAGTTCCCAAGTTGTTTTCCTCAAAATCAGGGTAGAATGAGTTAATTTGCCTTGAGCCATTAACCTGAGAATTTATTTCCCTAGGAAATGCTATGATCTGAACTCTTTATTAGGGTTGATACCATCTGTGGTAAGAGAAGATTGTGGCTAAAGAACACTAGATTTGAAATCAGAAGATGTTGATTCAAGCCCTGGTTTCACCCATTCTCATCCATGTGAGCTGGTGCAGGTCTCTGAATCTTCATTTCCTCATATGTAAATCAAGCCTAATGCTGTTACCTACCCAGCTAGTAAGTGCTTCTCCAGAGATTTAAACTCTATGACCTTTTAAACTGATTTACTATGTAAGGGAATGGGGCAGCTAGGTGGTACCATAATACACAGTGTTGGACATGGAGTCAGGAAGACTCATTTTCCAGAGTTCAAATCTGGCCTCAGACACTTAACTAGCTGTGTGACCTTGGACAAGTCACTTCACCCTGTTTGCCTCAGTTTCCTCATCTGTAAAATAAGCTGAAGAAGGAAATTGAAATCCACTTCAGTATCTTTGTCACGAAATCCCCAGATGGGGCCACAAAGAGTCGGAAACAACTGAAC
Source organism: Dromiciops gliroides (assembly GCF_019393635.1). Classification (NCBI taxonomy): domain Eukaryota; kingdom Metazoa; phylum Chordata; class Mammalia; order Microbiotheria; family Microbiotheriidae; genus Dromiciops; species Dromiciops gliroides. The sequence goes on from NC_057864.1 coordinate 149,764,862, forward strand.
AACATGTAAAGAAATGGCAATAGGGGCAGCTAGATGGCGCAGTGGATAGAGCACCGGCCCTGGAGTCAGGAGTACCTGAGTTCAAATCCGGCCTCAGACACTTCACACTTACTAGCTGTGTGACCCTGGGCAAGTCACTTAACCCCAATTGCCTCACTAAAAAAAAAAAAAAAGAAAGAAATGGCAATGGCATTTAAGAAGATGAAACTGAGATCTGTGTTTTAATTCATTTTAAAGGAATCAATCTCCAGGTTGTTGTTCATTCTTTCAGTTATGTCTGACTCTTTGTGACACCATGGACCATAGCATACCAGGTCCTTTTTATCCTCTACTAGTTCCTAGACTGTGTTCATGCTTCTATTTGTTGCTTCCATGAAATATAATTGCAAGTAGCCCATGTGAGGCATCTTCAGGACGTCTCAGAGGTGAGAAGAGTCCAAAGGGAAGGAAAACATCACAGGTAATAATACTTCTATTGCAAAACAAAACAAAATAGTGACCTGGAAGGTATTAGGATCTACCAAACTATATACCTGCCTAAAATCTGTTTTCAAAATGGTCTACACCTGTTCTGAGAATACCTTTGATGAAAATATGAGAGGAAAACAGGGAGGTTTTCATAGACAATTTTTCCAATAGACCCAATGACATACTAGAGTCAACTTATACCTGGCTCTCAAAATATAATTGTTAAACTTTCAGTATGAACATTTGCACCTTGAAAATTGGCAAATATTATAAATCAAGGCTTGATTGATTGTTTTATTGTTTAGATTTAAGAAAGTCATGGGGAAATGTTAATAATTCAGATTAAACTTAAAATTATGTCATACATATTTAAGAACCAGTTGTTAATTTACCAACACACTTCTACATAGACCACATATCTATACAGTCATGTAACTGAGATATATAAAAAATATAAGGTTCTATGTTTATTAATTTATTTTTAAACATATCTTCACTCTATATAGCAAAATGTGCCCTTAAAAACTCTGCATAGATGATGCAGAGACATGTAGCCATTGAAATCTTGAAAAAAATCCAGGAAAATATATCCAGAAGGATAACTTTGTTAAATAGCTGAATATTGACAATAAATGGAGGGTTAATAGGGAAAACTATGTTACCTTTATCAGTATGTCCTGAGCAAAGTTAAAAAAAACATAAAACATTACCTATTATGCCAAGGCTCTCCAAATGTTCCTATGTATAAATGACATTGTGTCAAGGCTTTCAACACTACAAAGCCTTCTCAGTGAAACCCATAGTTCTTCAAAAGAAATTGTTTAAAGTATTCACACTGGAAAAACAAATGAGTGAGAAAATGAATATTACCTAAATTGTGTCATGGAACTGTATGGATGGTCCATTAAATAAATTAATCAATGATGGAATCAATCCATCAATGGATTATGGATATGGAGAGAGAGAGAGAGAGAGAGAGAGAGAGAGAGAGAGAGAGAGAGAGAGATTGTTAAGAGTTTATATAGATATATGGTGAACCTTAGGGCTCATAATTGATTACTAGGTGAAGATTGGGCTCAATTGCCCTTAGGAAATTGTGCATTGCTTTCAATGATCACAAACTGCATACTGCCACAAAAACCCATCTCCGACTCTAATATTCTCCTGGTGACATTACTATATAACTATTAATCATAGGCCCTCATGATCTTGGAAAAATTAAAATTACAAAAAGCAATAGAAAATACATGGTGGCCATAAGGAGACAAATTAGGATGTTACCAGCATTCGGCATACTAGAAGTAGTACAAAAGACATTATCAGAGGTTTTTTGGAACGATCGTGTCAAGAGTTCTGAGAGATTACTGCCTTTCCTCCAAAGACATTATCAGAGAATAAAGGATATGGAGAAAGAATATGAGACAAATACCAAATAAAATGAGCATTTGTATATACAAAGTAGAAGAGAAAAAGAGGATTATACATGAAACTGTAAATCTTTTACATTAAATCTTGTGTTTTCCTTTTGAGTATATGATAAATCAAACATGGAACTTTTTTTAAAAAACATGTAACTTTCAAAGCTGTCCTATTTACATGTGTTTCCTTTCAGCATTCTGTTTGTTTTCTTCTGTGTATTTTTTTTTTTAGGGCAATGAGGGTTAAGTGACTTTTCCAGGGTCACACAACTAGTTAAGTGTCCGAGGCCGGATTTGAACTCAGGTACTCCTGAATCCAGGGCCAGTGCTTTATCCACTGCGCCACCTAGCTGCCCCTCTTCTGTGTTTTTTTAAGAAAAGATGCTTCTGGGGCAGCTAGGTGGCTCAGTGGATAGAGCACCGGCCTTGGAGTCAGGAGTCCCTGGGTTCAAATCTGGCCTCAGACACTTCACACTTACTAGCTGTGTGAACCTGGGCAAGTCACTTAACCCCATTTGCCTCACTGAAAAAAAAAGAAAAGAAAAGATGCTTCTTTGGTCCTCTTCTTTTTTCTCTTTTTCTTTGTGACAACCCTGGGCACTAACTCTCCTCTTCCCTTTCCCCTATTCTACAAAACAAAAGAAACAAACAAAAACGAAACCTTTTGTAATAAATATAAATGGTCAAGGAAAACAAAATCTCACATTGACCATTTCCAAAAATATATATCTAATTCTGTACTTTGAGTCTATCACCTTTTGGTCAGAAGGTGGGTAGCCTGCTTCATCATCAGACATTTGCAATCATGATTGGTCATTTTATTGATTAGAGTTCTAAAGTTTTTCAAAGTTGCTGTTTTACAATGTTATTGTATAAACTATTCTCCTGATTCTGCTTACTTCATTCTCTATAAATACATACAAGTTTTCTTAGGCTTCTCTGAAGCTGTCCTTTTTGTTATTTCTTATGGCCAATAGTTTCCTCGTACTTATAGACAATATTTTGTTTAGCCATTCCCTATTGATTGATACCCTGTTAGTTTCCAGTTTTTTTTCTACAACAAAAAGAACTAGCATGAATTTCTTGTGCATATGGCTTCTTTTCCTGCTTCTTTGATCTTTGGAGTGTAAGTCTAGTTCTAATATCACTGGGTCAAAGTGTATCCACAGTTTAGTAACTTTTTTTTTTTTTTTTAGTGAGGCAATTGGGGTTAAGTGACTTGCCCAGGGTCACACAGCTAGTAAGTGTTAAGTGTCTGAGGCCGGATTTGAACCCAGGTACTCCTGACTCCAGGGCCGGTGCTCTATCCACTGCGCCACCTGGCTGCCCCCCACAGTTTAGTAACTTTTAAGACATAGTTCCAAATCACTTTGCAGAATGGTTAGACCAATTCATAGCTCATAGTATCCTCTTGATCCACAATTTGGCAATGAGGAGCAATAGTTTTAAGTAAATGGTGGGGTGGAGTATACATACCTAAACCATAGAGATAGCAGCTAGATTTTCACTTAGGGTTTTGAAACTCATAGCTATTCATCCTAATGCCTGTGGTCCACTGTGTTGAAATCTCCATTGTGATGGGACTGGAGATGAAGTTTTTAGTCTCCAGAGCATTTGCCATTTTTGCCATGAAACACTAGAACACCACTTTCTAGGCGTGTGGGAATAATTCAATTTTGAGCCTATTTTCCCTGTCATATCAGTCTCTGTTTTCTAATTCTCATATCCCATGCATGGATCTTCTTTGCTTTATGCAATGGATGGGGTAGGGGAGCAAAAATGTACAAATGACCATAGACCTCTTCACCTTCAGCATTACTTAATTAGCTCCTTCCAGGACCAAAACATTCAGTCCCACAGAGGAAGAAAGGAACAGATAAAACAAGAGTTTATTGGGCAGGGGTGGGGAAAGTACGGGGTGGGTGGGAAGCAGGGGGTGGATTTAGGAAATATTTATTACTAAGTCAGTTTTATCTTTGTATTACACTATCTTTGGAAAGTGGCCAGGAAGGCTCTTGGTTTATCAGATACCAGCAATGGTTTGGGGGCCTTGTTTCACTACGTTTGCAAAACCAGCAAAATTAGTGGTGGTGGTGGTTTACTGTTGTTTTCCATAAACAATTTGCAGTTGCAAAACATCCAGCTGCAGGAATAAGAATCTGCTGTTATTCTCTCTATGAGCAGCTCTTTCTCCCATCCCAGATGTGAGGGTGATTATGGGAAACACATCGAGTTCAGCACTATAAAACCCCCAGTGGCTTTGATATTGTTTTGTTTTGTTTTTGTTTTCAGCAGCGAGGTGACAAAGGCTTTATTTTCTTCTCATGAGAAGGAGGCACCCTAGTGTGCAGCTAGTGGGTGCCCCAAAAGGGGGCTCGCAGGCCCTGTTTTATACCCTAGTCCCTAACGCGAATGGACCTTCCCCTTTTTCATCACTGGTCGGGGTTACAATCTACTTGCAAAAACTAGCTAATCGGAACGCAGTATTCCCACCCCTCTTCCTTGTATGGGCATAACTCAGGAGTGGACCTTATACTTCCTTATATGTATAGAACTCTGGAGAGGACCTAACTGAGACCAGGGCTCCTTGAACCATGTGACCTTGCTAACCCGAGGGGGAGGAGGGGATCTGAGACCTTTGTCCTACAAACAGGTCAGGGGAGTATGACTGACTGTTATATCCACATTGAGAGGAGACAACTACCCATTTCTCACAATCACTCCTCTTTATTTTTGACTATTTGGCTCCTCTCAATCTATTTATCGAATATCTCCTCTGCCTTTTGGTCTAAATCTGTGAATCCTATGCTATCTAGGCAGATTAGAGCATCAGATGACCCTTTCTTTCTTGATTTAGACTCAGATTTGGAGAAATGCTCAGATGCCATGGTAAAGGGGGTGATCAGCCACACCAACCCACGAGTCCCAGCCCAGTTAGGGAGTAAAGTTGGTCTTCCACCACAATACCACCTCAGGGGAGGATCAGGGATGAAAAATGTTTGGACACAACTCATTGGCTTCCTGGTTGGCATGCCTGGCACCTACAGACTCTAACCTCAGTGGCTTTGATATTAAGGAATTGAGGCTGGGGGATCATTTGCAGAAGTCTGAACAAGGGAAGAGTCATAAGAGAGAGAGAGTATTGGATATGTGTGAAGTATTATCTTCCTTGTTAGGACCAAGCCTTCCAGGTACTCTGCCCAAAACTGAACTGATAGTGATCAATAAGCTCTATAACACCCAGGATGCTTAAATATGTCAAAATCCTCTCATATGTGGAAATGGGGATGTTTAACCTGATGAAATGAGAGTGAGGATAAGCATGCTCCAATCCAACCATGTTGGCCAATTACCTAACCCAGACAGACAAGGCTTCCTTCTCCATCTCTGTGCATTTATAGTGGTTATCCCCTGTGCCTGAAATTCCTTCCCTCATCACCTAGTTTTCTGAAGCATTTTATGCTTTTCCCAAATTGCTAGTGCACTCCCTGCCCAATCTACCCTGTATTCACTCTGTATATATTTATATACTTATATAAGTTCTTATTGTCCCTTCCTTTGTTCCCTCTAAGAGCTAGGACTAAAGTTTTACTTTGATCTATCTCCAATACTTAGCACAGTGTCCGGCACATAGTAAGTACTTAATAAAAACTTACTGATTAATAGCCATGGGAGCCATGTTTAATTATTTGGGTCCAGTGGGCAGAATTAGGAGCTGTGGAGTGGAAGGCAATTTCAGTTTAAAGTAAGGAAAGAATTCCTAACAGAAGCAGTCTGAAATATTTCAGAAAATTGTGGGTTCCCCAACCAAGCATCTTCAAGCAAATACTGAATGACCACTATCAGTAGTGTTGTATGTAGAGAGGCCTTCTATCTCTTGGTCAGGTGGGAATTGGACTGGATGGGCTCTGAAGTAATTTTCCATTGAGTTTTTGTCACTCTAAAAAGGGAGGGAAGAATCCTCTCTCTCTCTCTCTCTCTCTCTCTCTCTCTCTCTCTCTCTCTCTCTCTCTCTCTCTCTCTCTCTCTCCCCCCCCCCCCCCATGAAAGGCAAAGTTCCAAATCTGCAACTCCTTCCTCATGAACTGACTGTCCTTCCTCCAGATTAGATTCAATGCCCATGTTTATGAGCCACTTGGAAGGAAGTTGACAAATGCCATGTTGACAAAAACCAGAAAGGATGCTTTATCAGAAGACATGCACAGAGACCCTATAAGGAGGGTGGATTATGCTGTAGGATTGTGCTTTCATGTTGCTGTGTTGTTTTGTGTTTCATAAAGCTATTTAGGAATTAGAGTAGTTTCAGAACTCAAAAGTTGGAAGGGACATTAGAGATCGTTTCCTCCTGTTCCCTTACATTATAGTTAAGGAAAAGAAAGCTTAGAAAGATGAAATGATTTGCCCATGATTTTATAAAGTGTGACCAAAGTTAGTGGCAAAACTGGGCCCAGAACCCCGGTCTCCAACCCCTCTGGCCAGTGTTTCTTTCACTTCCTTACGATAGTTCTGATTTCTCTTTTTAGAAGTCAGGAAACAAAACCCACAGGATGACAAGTAGCTTCCTAAGTCACAGGGGTTATTAGTATCACAGCTGGACCAAATGCAGTCAGGCAAGTTAATATGGATATATTCCCTGAAGCCTGAGTTGGGGGGGAAATAGGCTAAAATCAAAAGAAATCAAGCCAAAATAAGGAATACCTAAAATTAAAATGGAAACTAGAACTCAAAACAAATTACAGAACTTTAGATGACTGTTGTCAGGTATATCATTTCCAGGGTATTGATACCATGAGAGATAAGTGGGTAGTGGTAGATTTTTTGGAATTTATATGAAAGACTGGATTGGTAATTTGGGGATTTGGGAGTGGGAATAATTTTTTTTGAACATGGTTTTCCACTGTACATTGCTTTTGTTCCGAACATTAACAATTGAAACTAACTTTAATCTTATCACACTGTCTATGCACTCATTGAGCTCTGGCCCAGGAGAAGAAAACCCATTTAGGATTTCTTAAAGCCTTGAAGATTTTGATAATACTTGCATGTGGAGGGCAGAAATTCACAAAAAATATTTGTGGTGGTACCTTTTAGAAGCTCATCCAGCTTTTTTGTAGTTGTCTATCCATGCCACTGCCATTCAATTTACTATGGAAGATCCAGAAAATCTTGGGAGAGCTGAGGGAAGTCCTGGTGCCTCATATCTGCACAGCCCTTTGTGGTTTTTTGAATATAGCTCCCTAGCAAATGACTCAAATTGAATATAGTTTCTTTCTTTCTTTGGTGAGGCAATTGGGGTTAAGTGACTTGCCTAGGGTCACACAGTTAGTAAGTGTTAAGTGTCTGAGGCCGGATTTGAACTCAGGTACTCCTGACTCCAGGGCCAGTGCTCTATCCACTGCGCCATCTACCTGCCCTTGAATATAGTTTCTAACCCTAAGTCAGATAGAGACTTGGATTGGGGATTTTGTACCTTTGTACCTTTGTACTTAGTTTAAATGCCTTTGTGTTGTAACTAACTCTCTTACATTCTGGCCTATGTTTCAGAAGAGGTTGTCTTAGGCCTAAGACTGGTTGCTAACAGACTTTTGTTCTTATTGAGAGGGAGAGAGAGAAAGCTATAAACTCATATTTTGATGATTGGATATGGAAGGTCTCCATTGTTGTTGTTGTTGTTTTAAGATGCTGAAGTTTAGCTTCTGAGTTTTAAAAAAAAGAGAGGTGTCAGAAACAACTCCTCTTCTTATGAGAAAGATATAGCATATCAATAGAAGGCTTTATCCAGGACCAAAAGGTGGCAAGAATGAGAACTTGCCCAGCAAGGTCAGAGAGCAGCAGAGATGCTGCTATGCTAGCAGGGGTCAAATCTAGAACAGCATGATGACATCACCAGAGTCCATGGGATGCCCTCCAGCACTCCTCACTCATATGTGTTTCCTATGTGTGGGCCCCCAATGGCTTATCCCTATTTCTGTCCACCCTGCCCACTGAAGTTATGTTTGTTTGCAGTGAAGTGCTCCAGGTTTATAGGGGGAAATGTATCGATACTTTCCTTCTTACTATGCTATTTCATTTAAAGTCTTACTTTGAATTAATTATCTTTTCTGACAAATGCAAGAGGAGACATTACATAGCCAGGAATGCCTGAGTTCAATTCATACCTTTGACACGTACTAGCTAGGTAACCCTGGACAAATCATTTTAACCTCTCCAGAGCTCTAGGCAAATTTCCAAGGCTAAACAGAATAGTTACTGATCAGCATTGATAGAAGGAGTTTCCTCACAAGGGAGTTCCCTATACTAATGGAATCTTAAATTTTGATTGTATCCTTATCCTCTAGCTAACTAGTAAATGTAAACCCACTGGGTAAGGGTTTGTGAGCTCTGGTTTTGAGTGAATGCTTCCTTACAGAGTATCTTAAACATGGTCTAACTTTCTGGAGAGCCCACAGGTGATGGTAGAAGAAGGTGAACTCAAGTGCTACACTTTTATTCCCTCAAGTTACCAATACTTAAAAAATTATCCAAAGTCAATCTTTCTGGAATCAGTGCATCTAGACTAGCTACACTAAGACCAATGAGTCAAATGATCGAAAGTCCTTCTTCTTCCTAGAGCCAGACAGTTTATCCCACAGTAATCTGGGGCTGTCTTAAAGAGGGGTGTCCAAATGTCCAAAACCAAGCTTTTGTAGGCATAGCAGCTTACCATTATATCATTTTCACATACATCATATCAGCAGTCAATAAACATCTATTAAGTGCCTACTATGTTCCAGACACTGTGCTAAGCACCACCCCTCAAGGAGCTCACAATCTAAAGGGGGAGCTTCATAGCAGTCCTAGGAGATAGAAAACATCAGAATTTTTATCCCCACTCACATAATGAAGCTCAGCAAGGTAAAAATGATTCACCCAATTTCATCCAGCTAGTCATTTTCCAAGTTGGAACGCCAGTCTGTCTTTTAGCTCCATGTATGCTGCTCTTTCCATTATACAATAATAGACATCAGGCTAGGTGGTTTGGTGTAAAATTTCTCAGCTTCCGTTTCTGCTGCTTAAGATAATGATAGCTGGGATGTATCTCACAGGACAACCAGAATATAGAAATACAGGAATCAACATTGAAATCCTTGAAGAAACGTCCTCAATGAAAATGATGAAAATGATCATGATAGCATCACTTGAACTAGAAGTTAATGCTAGAGAACTTGATGACAGGAAAAGAGAATTGAAGTAGGAATTCAAAGACCTGAATCCTAGTTTTGGCTCTACCATTAATTATCTGTTTGGCCTTGAGCAAGCTGGATCTCAATATCCACCCAAGTAAAATGAGAATGTTGGACTAGATGGACCCTGAGGTAGCTGAGTCATATGACCTGGAGACGCTTGCCATGCTGGAGGTCATAGACCAATGCAATATGGCAAAGGCAGTCCACCGCTAGCTGACCCTCTTCCCCTACACATCACCACTACCACCCCCCCCCCACCGTCCCCACAAAGTAAACCCAGTCCTAATTGCCTAGTCACCATTCTTCTCTGCCCTTTACTTCCACCAAGGCCTCTAGAAACTTCTATTGTGGTGGGGGTGGGGAGGAGGAATATCCATGAATTTACAGCCTAGAGGACTCCTGAGTTCCAGTAGTTGACTCTGTCACTTAATGCCTATGAGACTTCTTTAGGTCTCAGTTTCTTCATCTGTAATGAGGAAATGAGGGGACTGGGCTAGATAATTTTATTTTTTTATTTTTTAGTGAGGCAATGGGGGTTAAGTGACTTGCCCAGGGTCACACAGCTAGTAAGTGTTAAGTGTCTGAGGCCGGATTTGAACTCAGGTACTCCTGACTCCAGGGCCAGTGCTCTATCCACTGTGCCACCTAGCTGCCCCAGCTAGGTAATTTTCAATTTTCTTTCTAGCTCTAAATCTTCTATTTGATCTTTTCACATTTTTTTTCAGTTCTCAGCCTCCTCAATTTCAGTGATTTCTGTCTTGATCTCCTTCAGCCATGCACAGAATTACTGGTCCTACTTCAGAAGCCCACTCCCTCCATCCCCAACTCAACAGAACTTTCCTCAGGTGCCCAAATAACTAGTTATCTACTCAATGACATATAATAATTTACTTTTTTGTTTGTTTGCTTTTGTTGTTTTTTTTTTGGTGAGGCAATTGGGGTTAAGTGACTTGCCCAGGGTCACACAGCTAGTAAGTGTCAAGTGTCTGAGGTCAGATTTGAACTCAGGTCCTCCTGAATCCAGGGCTGGTGCTCTATCCACTGCACCACCTAGCTGCCCCCAATAATTTACTTTTAAAAAAGGTAAGATGGCTCATACTGCATTGAAACTATCCTTATAATTGAATGTTTTAAAATATCTATGAATTCGTAGATGTAGGTGGGCACTCTTTTCACTGATGTAGACTGTAATTCTACTAATACAAGTTATAACTCTTCCAAGCCTTTGTGGTTCCCTATGACTTTTAGAATAAAATAAAAACTTCTCATCTTGATATTCAAAGCCCTATGCAATCTGACTCCAGCCTACCTTTCTAGACTTATTTTACATTATTCTTTTTCATGTGGAATTTTGGCTTGTGATTATGAGGCAAACAGAGCCCTCATTCATAGAAATTTCTGTACCTAGCAGGGTAGTGATGAAACAGGACTGACTACCTTTTCCCCTTGAATTTGTATACCGAGTGCTTAACAGAATGCTGGCATGTTAAGCACTTAATAAATGTTCTTTTCATCTATTTATCATCTCCCTCTCCCTCCCTCCTTCCCTCCTTCCCTCTCTCCCTCTCCCTATCTATCTATCTATCTATCTATCTATCTATCTATCTATCTATCTATCTATCTATCTATCCTTGAAGGTAAGGACTATTTCTCTTTTGTCTACCACCTAGTGCCTTGCACACAGTAGGAAGTTAATAAATATTTGCTGAATTGAATTAATTAGATGGTTTCATAAGTTCATTGTGGCCAAAACAAATTGTTGCCTCTGTTGATGAGTCAAGTAGGTTGGTCCTCAGATGGTAACCAAAGCCCCTTTGGCTTGATAGAATTTCTTTCTCTCTCTTTTTTTTTTTAATCATAAAAGTATTTTATTATTTTCCAGTTACATTTAAAGATAGTTTTCAACATTTGTTTTCATAGGATTTTTCTCCCACCCTCCCTTCCCTCCCCTTTCCCCCAAGATGGAAAGCAATCTGATATAGGTTATATATGTACAATCACATTAAACATATTTCTGAATTAGTCATATTGTTAAAGAAGAAGCATAACACAAGGGAAAAAACCCATAAAAGAGAAAAAAAAGCAGTCAAGAAGTAGAAACAGTATGGTTCAATCTGCATTCAGAATCCACAGTTCTTTTTCTGGATGTGGAGAACAATTTCTATCATGAGTTCTTTGAAATTGTTTTGGATCATTGCACTGCTGAGAAGAGCCAAGTCTATCACAGTTGATCACACAGTGTTGCTGTTTCTCTGTATAATGTTCTCCTGGTTCTGCTCATCTCACTCAGCATCAGTTCATGTAAGTACTTCCAGGTTTCTCTGAAATCCTCCTGCTCATTGTTTCTTACAGCAAAATAGTATTCCTTAATAGAATTTCAATGCTTGTGCTCAACTGACATAGTCTCCAAAAGCTCAGGGTCACTGCTATACCACAATGAATCAGTGGAGTAGGAGTTTAAAAAGCAGCATCCTAATAGGTGGAAATAATCTTGAGCGCTGACTCTCTAGGCCTCTCTAGCAGGTTGTGAGGGTTAATTATTTTCAATTATTCTCAGGTATTTTCTCAACAACTGACCTAAATTCTCCAGGCTGTGCTTCTGGGGCTAGAGATCAGTACGTTTTGCTCTTATTCTGGCCCTAGTCATGCTGACTAATGAGAATAATTGTTTCTAAGTTTCTTTTTATAACAATGTTTCAATTACTTTACTCAGACCTTTTTTCAAAGTGTGCCAAGTTCCTTTAACCTTGTCTTACATATAACAGCAGTAGGGAAAATGTGGCAAGAAGGGAATATGTGTAAAGGGGTCTAGGGCTTGGGTGAGGGAAGGTATTGCATTTCCTCAGGCCAGATAGGGTTCATTGTACCCCATGCATACCTGATCAAACAATGGCTTACTGTACCCTTCATGGCTAGCATGCGTCCCAAGAGAGGCAAGGATGGATTTGATCATGGAACCAAGAAAGAGAAGAAAAATATAGAGGCAACTTTTAAGAATGCTCAAGGGGACCTTCAGGAATTTGGCCAAATCTCTTTTAAAACTTACCATTTCATCTCCTGGATGTATCCTTACTTCCAATAATGAAAGCTCCCAAGATCATTCTCCTCTGAATCTACTCTTTTCCTTAGGATGGTGACCTGAAAAATTATCCTTCTTGGATCCAAATCATCCATTTTTGGGGACTCTGTCCAGATGGGATATTTTTTTTTCAAATGGTGAGTTTGAACAAGCTTTATTTGGCAATTTCTACAATTAGAAAACAAAAATATGTGTGATCTATAACACATTTTAGAATGTCTTCAAGCCTGGTTAACTCAGAAATCCTTGCTCATTTGGTTCATAAAGATGTGAGTGAAAAGGTTTTGGATGAGGTGGAATAAGCTATGGCCATAACTATCTGATGAACAGTAAATTTTGTCATACTGAGAAATGATACCATTATTATGAACTTTAAATAAATCTTCACCTCCCCCACCTTTAAAACTGTGCTTATGATTTTATTGACATAGGAAACTTTCAGGGAAGAAACTCTTTTCTATCAATGTCAATTAGCAATTGCCCTGAAATGTCTAGCTGTAGAGACTGGTCTGGGGTCACTGAGCATTTAGTGATTTTCCCTGGGTTACACAGCCTCTACGTGTTAGATGGGACACTTGAATCCAGGTCTCTCTGACTGTAAGGTCCAAGTCTCTCCAACACATTCCATTGTCTCTCTAGGAAAAGAGGAAAAGCCAACAGCATCCAACTGTGAGGTATTAAGAATAGTAATGGATCTATAGGGCATGTATTTCGTCAAAAACTTTTATTTCATTCCTGTGGGCTCTGCCTCAATTGACGGAGATCAGAAACCCTTTTATCTATGTCAATTGAAGTAGAAAAACAGCTCTTGAAGCCTTGGTAGATGATCACATCAGTTGCGGAGGCTAAAAAATTCATGACTTGGTAGCCAACCTGCCTGCCTAGTCTGTTAGCTTAGTTGGTACTCAAAGGACATATACACAAGCCGTCCTGGAATATATACTTGAATTCTTTCCAGCTTGATTGAAGTTCCCTTGGCTTGTGCTCTGTTTGCATGTCCTTTTGGAAGTCTAAAGTGACCTCCATGCCACTACAAGACACTGGATAGTGAAGGACCTTAGTGAATGAAGGCATGTGCTAATAATGTAAAAGGTCATCTTGGTTGGTTTTAGCTTGCTGCACAAGTTATTTAATAGCTCTATTTAAATTAAATTTGCTTCCTTTTTAGTCCTATGTGTTTTATTTGATGAATTAAAAAAATTTTTCTGAGAAAGAGTTCATAGGTTTAACTGGACTGCCAACAGGGTCCATGAGTACAAAAGGTAAGTAACTCCTACTCAAAGTGAAGAATAAGTGAGCTAATTACAATTTCTGTTTCTAGGGTAAGTCAGATTATGTCGTTCCCCTACTCAAGAATCTTCAGTGGCTCCCTATTACCTTCAAATAGGCATTTAAAGCTGTTCACAGTTTGGCTTCAGGATTATTGCTCATAGCTTCCCTTTATACAATTATGCATCTCATTAAAATTGGTCTATTAGCTTTTCCTTAAACTCTGCCATCCACCTCCCACCTCCACCTGTGCCTTTGTATAGGTGATTCCCTATGATAGTAGTCTACATCCTCCTCACCTCTGTCTCTTAAAATCTATAGCTTCCTTTAAGGCTCAACTTATATGCCATCTCCAGTGGGAAGCCATTCCTAGTCCCCGGAATTGTTACTGCTCTCTCCCTCATCCTAAAGAGATCATGTGTGTACTTACACATGTTGGAGTGTGTTATCTCTCCCAGTAAAATACCAACTCCTTTTAGTATTCATATCTCACCTGTTTAGCAGTGATTGGCGCATAGTAAATGTTTAAGAAAAGATTTTTCATTCATTCATTCATATATTCATATAAGTTGTATCCCACTAGTGGGGTCTATGGGGTATTCAAAAAGAACTAGCACCTCTGGTATGAGGGCTTGCTGAGACCTTTTCAGGGCTGCTCATCTACCTTCGGTGTCTACCTGTCACTCAAATCTCACCTGTACCTTCAAGAAGCCATAGCATGTTCTGCAACCATACCACAGTAAATTGTTTTGACAGAAAGGCTAAACTGGATTGAGGGTAAATGACAGATCTTAAACCCACCAGTGAGTTAGAGTGTGTCTACCCAAAACATGTGAAGACTTCCCCCCATTGGAATGGGCAGATGAGAACAATTTGTTCCAATGTCCATGAAGGCAACTAGAGCAGGCACTGTGGAGCACTTAGAGCTTGGTCAGACATTGAACATGTCATCACCTATCATCCTGACTTTGCTTGACACTGGATTTCTATGATTCTGGAAGAGAGTGAGGCTGACTTCGTGCAACCCTGCCTCACTTAAATCCAATTCACACATGAACCCAAACATCACCCTGTGATGTCATTGGTCCTCTTCAAAAACAAAGGACAAGCAACAGTATCTCACCAGTAGAATATAAGTTCTTTTGGGGGTAGACACTGTTTATAATTTTGCTGTTGTACAGTATTCCAGAGCTTAGCACAGTACATTACATACAATATGAGCTTAAAAGTTTGTTGGATTGGTCTTGAAGTTACAAAAGGTCCCTCTCAACTGAGAATGGGAAATATTGTTGGTTTGTCCTTCTTGTCAGTGACCCCTGCCCCATAATTCACATGCAGCTGAAGCCTCTCCCCTGAACTCCAGACAGAATCTTTGGATGTTTGACGATTCTTGCCAGAGGAACCACACAAGAGAAGGAACTCTAATAAATAGGAGCACAGCTGTCGACTCTGTTAAACTTTAGCAGTGGATCCCCTGCCAGGCCAGTGTAAAACTGGAGGTCAACAAACTGACACCCCAGGCCTGGAGTTTTTCATTGTATTGACTTTTCCCTCCTTTCTGTTCAGATTGGGGAGGGGAGGCAAAGAAAGAAAAAGAAGAAACCTGTCATTGTCCCCTAGGGACCTGTTGAATGTCATTTACTTGGTTTTAAAACTGAAAAGAAATGAACAGCTGGGTGGAGAAGGGTCAAATGGAACACCTTGTCACCCTCCAGAGAGACCATTGGTCTTTGTTTATTGTCATTTGTTTACTGATGAGACCACATTGGGAACTGGCCAGCCCAAGCAGCATCCCATGTGTTCTTGCCATAAATAAGATAAGCAATAGAACCAGTCAGGCAACAAAGGTTCATGATATGGATTTCATTGCAACTATAACAAATATAACAAATATGCAAAATCACAGGTTTGAGAGAGGCATTGATGGGTCACCCAAATCATTCATCTATCCTTGAACAGGACTTTATAGTATCTGCATGGTACATTGAAATAATGTTACTTACAATAATAAGCCTTATTATAGTCAGAAAAGTATATTCTCACACTGAAATAAGATATTCATGTTTATCTTTGTTGTGGTGGAAAGAACTCTGGATTTAGGAATAAGAAGACTTGGACCTGAATCTAAGCTCTGCTATTTAATATCTTGGTGAGCTTGGGTAAATCACTTCTACTCTCTAGATCCTTTTCCTCATCTGTAAAGTGAGAAAATGGATAGAAACGAGTGACCTTTGAATCCTTCTTAGCTCCAAATCTGATTCAGCTAGGTGGTAGAGTAGATAGAGTGCTGGGTGTCGAGTCAGGAAGAACTGAGTTCAAATCCAGCCTCAGACACTTAATACCTGTGTGACCTTGGGCAAGTGACTTAACCTTTGTTTGCATCACTTTCCTCAATTGTAAAAAGAAGGTGGATGTCCATTAATTGAGGAATAGTTAAACAAGTTGTAGTATATGATTGTAATACAATACTATGGTGCTATAAGAAATGACAAGAAGGGTGATTTTATTTTATTTTTAGAATTTTATTTATTTTTTCCAATTACATGTGAAGATATTTTTCAACATTCATTTTTGTAAGATTTTGAGTTTCAAAATTTTCTCCAACCCTCCCTTCCCTCCCTCCTCCAAAAGCAAGCAAGTAATCTGACAAAGATTATATATTACAATCATGTTAAACATATTTCCACATTAGTCATATTGTAAGAGAAGAATCAGAACAGAAGGAAAAAAATGAAAGAGAATAAACAACAACAAAAATCAACAACAAAAGTGAAAATAGTATGCTTCAATCTATATTCAGACTCCATAGTTCTTTTTCTGAATGTGGAGAACATTTTCTATCATAAGTCTTTTGGCATTGTCTTGGATCACTGTATTGCTGAGAAGAGTTAGGTCTATCATAGTTGATCATCACACAATGTTGTTGATACTGTATACAATGTTCTCTTGGTTCTGTTCATTTCACTCAGCATCAATTCATGTAAGCCTTTCCATGTTTTTCTGAAATCCACCTGATTATCATTTCTTATAGCACAATAGTATTCCATTACATTCATATTCCACAATTTGTTTAGCCATTCCCAACTGATGGGCATCCTCATAACTTTCAATTCTTTACCACCACAAAAAGAGCAGCTATAAATATTTTTGTACCTGTAGGAAGCAGGATGATTTTAGAAAAAACACTGAAAAGACTTACATGAACTGCCGCATAGTGAAGTGAACAGAACCAGGAGAACATTGTACACAGTGAAAGCAATATTGTATAAGGTTCACCCATGAATGACTTCACTATTCTCAGCAATACAGTGATTCCAAAGGCCTCATGATGAAAAATGCTATCCACATCCAGAGAAAGAACCGATGGAGTCTGAATGCAGATTGATATAAACTATTTTCACTTTTTCCCAAAATTTTCTTTTGTTCTGTTTCTTCTTTCACAATATGACTAATATGGAAATATGCTTTGCGTGATTGCACATATATAACCTATATCAAATTTCCCTACCCGGGAAGGAGAGAGAAAATTTGGAACTCAACATTTTTTAAAAAAGTGAATGTTAAAAATGTTCTTTACTTGTAATTTTCCTGATTTCAAATCTGGCCTCAGACACTTCCTAGCTGTGTGACCCTGGGCAAGTCACTTAACCCTGTTTACCTCAGTTTTCTCATCTATAAAATGAGCTGGAGAAGGAAATGGCAAACTACTCCAGTATCTTTCCCAAGAAAACCCCAAATGGGGTCATGAAGAATTGCATGGACCAAACAATAATATTGATTTCCACCTATGTGACCAGGACAAGTCACTTACCTTCTCTGGGACTCAGAGGGATGGACTAGGTGACCTCTAAGGTATGTTCTGGCTCTTAATCATATCCCTTAACCATGCTGTCTTCCATCAATTACAAAACCCAAAGGCAAGCAGACTCAAGGATCTTAGTTTTAGAGCTGGAAGGGACTTTAGAGGTCATCTAGCCCATCCCCTTTATGGATAAGACTAAGAGAGATGAAGCAATCTGTCCTGGGGCAGAACCAAGATCTCTTCCAACTCTATGTTCTATGGGACTAAACTCACTGTAGAATTTCCTTTAGCAACCCAAAGGTGAGGGAGGATACTTTTGTGGGGTTTTTGGTGCAAGAAAACCTGAAATCCATACTACAGGTAGCCATCTCCTTCTACTGTGCTTAAAACTGACCTTGCTTCTATTGTAGCTTCAGTCTTTCTACATTATTCCTGCTTCTAAAAAGCTAGAGCCAAACAGAAAAATTGTACTGGAGCAAACTAAAGCAAAGGCATCTGCTAATTATACACTACAGCTTGTTTCCTGTAGGTCCAGGAGAGATAATGAAGGCCTTTGGGAGAAAATTCACTTTTTCTTTTCCCCACAGCCAATGATTTAGACTCTTGTCCAGCAATTAATGTGGTCTATGAGTTAAAAATAGACAACTAAACTCCCTCTGGGTGTCCCAAACTCTCACAGTCTCTGACACCAAGAGCCACAGATTTGAAAGCTATAAGCATCTATCATTGGAGTGAGTGGAAATGGGCCACTGCCTCCACCAAGGTTGAAAGAAATTCATTGGCTAATTGATAAGCCTGTCATAGGTCAGGGAAGAGAATTTAGGTGAGGTAGAAATGAAAGATTTTATTTCTTCCTTGAAGTGTGCTATAGCTAGGATTATAAACATGCTGGGTCAATTGCCCCAATTTGGGGACACCTAGGCCTCATTTAATAATCTCTCCTTCCCCGTCTCTCTTCCCTGAGGTGGTAGACAATGAGCTGTAGTTTGGGGATTCCCACGATATGGATTATTAACTTGGGATTCATGAAGTAGCAGTGGGCACTTTCAATTCAATTTAATAAGTATTTATTGGGGCAGCTAGGTGGCACAGTGGAAAAAGCACCGGCCCTGGATTCAGGAGGACCTGAGTTCAAATCCTGCCTTAGACACTTGACAATTACTAGCTGTGTGACCCTTGGCAAGTCACTTAACCCTCATTGCCCCCCCACACACAAAAGTATTTATCAAACATCTACTATTTGCTAAACACTGGGGGATACAAGTAACAATAATAATAGTCAACTTTTTACATAGTGCTTTAAGTTTTGCAGAGCACTATATTTATGTAAATATAAATATCAACATATATTTTTCCATTCTATCATCCTGCCTGAATAAATTTTTGTGTGTCCCATAAATATTTCTGATAACTGATAGGACAAAATTCCTGTACTTGGACTACAGTTCCAAATGGTACAGCATCTTTATTCTAAAGGCTCAGAGAATTTTGCACAAGAGGTCACATCTACTATTCTAGCAAGCATGCAGATGTCAGGTACTTGGGTAACTTGGGTGAGGGAAAGTAGACAGCAGATGTCTGACTTATGGAGCTGAATCTTGAGTACTAGGGCTAATTCAACTCGGTGAGTTCAGACAAGAGAACTGACTTCTGACAGCACTCTGCCAGAAAGCTTTTATTTTGCACTTGACAATGGCTAAGGGAGCCTGTTCTCCTTTTATTTTGCTTGGGGTGCAGGTGAGGAAGATACAATGTAAACTTCTACAGGGGTTCCTGCCCTTTTAGTAGTGAAAGGCTTTCTCCTCTTTCCCTAACCAAGGGAACAAAGAGTTTTCGATAAACTTCAGAAGAGATGGCAACAGCTGTTACCTTTACAGTGATGCAAAATGAAGGGCATATGTTTGAATGCTCTGTTTCAGGCAGCCTGGGAGGGCAGGTGATTAGTGGAACTAGCCTTCACTGAAGCTTGACCCCATGATCCTGGTGTCTTTTCTCAGCTGCATCCTTTTCCTGGATTCAAAGCTGTGAGATACAATTTGGTTCTTCTCATTTTCATGTACATTCCCTCTTTCCCCTTGATATTTCTATGTCAGCATGCCATAGGGATTGACTCTGTCTCTTTTTTGTCTTCAGAGTGCCCATGGATGACCCCAAGTGGCCCTGTTCCTACAATACCAACTGAGTAACCATGCTCAGCATCAGAGGGGGTGACCTGGCTCTCATTTACTGACTTCAAAACAATACAATGAATATTTATTCAGCACTGATTATATGCAGGCCATTATACTAGTTAATAAGTATGAGCCATAGAGCAAAACAAGTTAAAATGCATTTTATACCTTAAGAAACTTACAATTTAAGAAGGAGATGTGGTGCCAACCTAGGCAGCTCTACTGGAATAGAATGGAAAATCATTTGTTTTTCAGTTGGTTTTCAGTTGTGTCTAGCTCTTTGTGTCTCTATTTGGGGTTCATTTCTTTCTCAGCTCATTTTACAGGTGAGGAAACTAAGGCAAACTGGGTTAAGTGGCTTGCCTAGTCACACAGCTATTAAGTGTCTGAAAGCCAGATTTGAATTCAGAAAGATTAAGTCTTCTGACTCCAGCCCCAGCACTCTATCCACTGCGCCACCTAGCTGCCCAAACATTTATTAAGTGCTTACTAAGTTGTTTGTCATTTGTTCTTGAAGAGGATCAATGACATCAGAAAGGTGATCTCTTGACTTGCAAATGAATTGGACTTAAGTGAGTCAAGGCTGTGCAAAGCCACCAGCCTCCCTCTCTCCTCCAGAGCCATCTGGGTCTAATGCCAAGATAGAGATCAGGATGAGTGGACATAGGTCTGGATGCAATGGGAGACCTTGGCCTTTTTAAGCTCAGCTCTCTCCCAAGTCTGTTTGCCTGAGGGAAAGCCCATTCAATGATTAAAACTGGGTAAGAAATGAGGTCAAAATGGCCTCTTTTACCTAGTCAAAAGCTTACTAAGTAGGAATTTGGCAAATGAAGGAGGACATCTAGACAGAAAACTCTGAGAAATAAGGCTGTATACATTAGAAGACCGTGATGGTTTGGAAACAGTCCAATTTGATTGGATCATAGCATGCATGGGTGGGGGAGGGGAGGCAGAAATATGAAATAAAGTTGGAGAGGTAAGTTGTTGACAGATTGTGGAGGAGCTCTAATGTGAGACAGAAGAGTTTGAACATTATGTGGTAGACAATTGGGAGTGCCTAAAGATTTTTGAACTGAGGAGTAACATGAGCAGATTTTTATGTAATAAAAAGGTTTCCTGGTAATGATATGTGGGATAGAGAGGGGATGGAACCTATTGATTACACTAGTCTAGGGAGGTGCTATTGAAGGTCTGTATTAGGATGAGGGTGGGTTGGACTGAAAGGGAAGAGAACATAGTATAATAATATAATTCAAGAAAATGGAAATGATCTGAAATATTTGAAAAGCATAGGCATTGTAGAGCACATCTCACTGGAAACTACCCTGTAAAGTTGGAATAGTGAATGTGTCATGAAGTAGGGGGTGGGAAGGGGAGGTATGTTTCATATGTGTTTAAAAAATTGAACTAAAAATCAAAAGTTATGAATCAAAAGTTATGTTTATGAATGAGTGACTGTTACTACAAGTAGTCTTTAACACTTCAAATCTTTTGACATGCTTTTGTTTTTCTGTGTAATATCTGAGAGATGTTACAGATCTATAACCAACAGGATTCAGAAACTGATGAGATATGAGGTAAGAAAAAGGGAAGAGCTAAAGATAACCCCCAAGATTATAAACATGGGAAACTAAATAAATGGTGGTGCCAGAGATAGATATAGTAAAGTCAGAAGGAGAAGCAGGTTTAAAGTACAAAGATAATGAGCTTTGTTTTAGATTGTTCAGTTTGAGCTGCTGGTAGGACATTCAGGTGGGAGATGTAGTATAGGTTGTTGCAAATACAGGTCTGGAGCACAAAACAGAGGTCAAGACTGGAGATATGGTTTGGGGATTCAACTGCACAGAGTTGATAACTGAAGTGGTGCTTTGAATTAGATCTTCAAAGAAGATGATTGGAAAGAAGAGATGGCCAAAGAGAGACATTCAGGAATATCTATATCAAGGGATTGGAAGATAAGGCATCAGTAATGGAGACAGAGAAGAAATTGTTAGTAGGCTTTTAGTACTGGGACTTTATCTCTTGTCTGAAGATCAGACTATATGATCCCAGAAATGCTCATTTCCGGACAGTTGGAGACTACAGAATGACATTTTTTTGCCATGGAGAAGCATAAAACAGATATATTAAGCAAATATAAAATGAGCCTGAATCATCTGAGGTCCCTTCTGATTCTCAGGTGATGGTGGTGGAGAGACAACAAAGGTGAGAGAGGATGCTAAATTTCTCACCATATTTAGACAGTTTACAAACATGGATTTAACAATTGATAGCCTTCCTCCCTTTTCCCATGTTGCCACAAGAAATCCATGCTTTGGAATGTTTAGTAACTGTTGCAGTGATAGGATTCATCTTATATGAGGCTTCTCTGATTCTCCCAGCTTCTCATGCCTTCCTCCAACTCTTACCTTGCATTTGCTATATGCACTATATTTATTTGCACATAATTGATGTACTATATTTATTTGTGTACTTTATACCCTCAGTTCCTTAGTTTTTCTCCTCTGGTACAATATATACCCCATAAAGGAAGGGAATGCTTCTTCTTTTTTTCTTTTCATCCTTTGTGCCTATCATATAGAATACGCTCAGTACATGCTTATTTGTTTGCTTTGTAACGATTGGAATGATGCCACCTGCTGGAGACTTACTGTAGAAATGAAGTGAAGGTCTTTGAGGGCAAGACCAGGAGTCTTTTTTTTGGCGTCAGGAAGTAATGTTTGCTTGTGGGAGGAAGAAGGAGGGAGCCTGGCGCTCTGACTGGGGTTTTTGCCTGAGGATGCTGGTGGAGAGGGGAGCTAGAAATAATTCTTATTCTCCTTAATAAATGCTTAAAAGCCTAACTCTTGCTAAAGCTTATAATTTATTGGCTACCACTCATTAGATATTTTAGACAGAATAGTTAGAATTTTAGCCCTTAACAGCTTGATTTGTCCACTGACTGCCACTCCATCAATTCTTTCTCCCATCCTCACATTAAAGTATCCTAATCCAAAGGGAAGTGTTTTTAGGGCATACCCTTTGCAAAAGGAGTTACTTCAATGCTGGCAGGACCATGATGAACTGGGCTGGGGTGGTGGTCAGAAATTTCCAAGTATAATTCCCAGAATTGGTGACCAGAAACAGGTAATTAGAATAAAGATAGGTCACGATAGCAGGCAGGACAATAGATGGGAAACTTGGCCAAACAGAGCAGTCAATTCTTTAGATAGACTTTAGGCAAGAGACCAGGATAGTTTGAAATTAGGATTAGACCAAGTAAATAAGGAAGGTTTGGTATGAGGTTTTAGCAGTACCAGGGAGAGCTCCCAGCAGGCTTGATTAGTGAAGAAATACCATGTGTTTAATGAAAAAAAAATACTTTATGCCTGGCAGTTGAACTCCCCTGGTTAGCTCTTCCCCTAAGGTAGGTCATTCTAGGTTTCAAGAGAGATACAGGGCCATTAGAGCAGGCCTTGTTCACTGAAAAAGGAGGATAGAGCTTCACCTCTATAGATTTCCTGGTGCCTTTGTCTAGCTATAGAACCAGTTCCTTTTAGCATATTTGTGGCTCACCTAATTGTGGTTTGGGTCTTCTGTGAACTTGGCTAATCCTGGGGGAGGGGGGGAGGGGGGGGGCTGGAAGGGAGAGAGCTTCAGATTTCTCATAACTGTCTTCTTTCTCTAAGACCCAGGAGCCTAGACAAGATTCTTGGCCATGAAAACTTTGTTCATAGCCTCATGGTGCATCCTTTGTCCTTTCCTGGCATTCATAGCCCTCATCCCATTTAATGTTTTTCCTCAGTAAGATTTCTCTTCCTGAGCAAGCACCCACATTTTCTTACTTTCCTTTTCTAAATACCCATTCCCCCAGGGCACAACTAGCATTTATTTGTTCAGGAAAGAAATGAATCATGTTAATTCATTTCTGGGAATTAACAATCGATCTCAGCTTAATGTGTTTTTACTATAATGTCATTTAATTTCATTTAATTTCAGAGATGGAGGGTGTCTTAGCGCCCTCTGAGCTCATCTAGTACCACCTCTTCATTTTGCAAAGAGGGAAATTAGGTCATAGAGAGGTGAAGTCACTTGGCCAAGACCAAGTTCACACAAGAAATAAGTAGCAAATTTAGAATTTAACCTTAGGTTATATCTAAATTTTGAGTGCTTTTGCACTAAACACTTAGAGAGTCAGCACTGAGACATAGTAACTCCCAAAGTTAAACTGCATTAAAAGCAGGGAGTCTACAAGCACAAGCAATTTGATGAGGAAGAAAAGTGAATGACAGATACTCAGGGAATATATCCATCACAGATTCTAAAAAATAAACATAGAAAATGGAAGCAGGAACAACGTTTCAAAAGAATGGAACAGACATATCAACTAAGGTTGCAATAAATGTTAAAGATAACAAAAATGTTTTTTTAAAGATTTATTGGAGACAAGGGGAAGATCAAAGAAGTGGTTGGACCATCGCCCAGAATGGATTGGATGAGGACAAAAAAATTCTCAGAAATATTTTTTTTTCTTTGTTTATGTTTTCTGTTAAGGAGAATGATCTTCAGACAAGGAAACATAAGAAAAAACATATTAGCAGGGAGTTGAAACCTATGCTAAGACAGGAGGTAGTAAAAGAGCATCTAAATGAACTCAAGTCATTTGGCCAGATAAGGTATATTTAAAGGCACTGGAAGAAGACAGCTGTGGTTACTAAGCCACTGTTTATCATCTATGAAAGACCAGGGATAATGGGAGAGCTCCCATAAGAATGGACATAGGGAAATGTACGGATTATCCCAAAAGTGAACAGAGTAGGGTTTGTCATTTGTAGGCTGGTTGGGCTTGTCAGATTTTTGGCAAAATTCTGGAACATATAATTCAAGGGATGGTTTCGTGAACATTTAGAAAAGGAAGTAAAGATTCCTAAGAGCCAGCATGATTTTTATCAATAAATTATGCCACACCAATTTCATTTTATTTCCTAAGTTATTAGTTTAGCATTTGACAGGGTTATTGGATGTATTTATCAAGGTAATATAATAGACATTTTATACCTGGATTTCAGCAAAGGATTTGAAACATTCTCACATTCTATTCCTGTGGACAAGATGGAGTGATGTGGGCCAGATAATAGTATAGTCTGGTAGATTTGGAATTGTTTAAATGATTATATGCAAAGATTGATCAGTAAAAAGATTAATGTCAACTTGATAGGAGCTCTCTAGTGGAGTTCTGCAGGTATATGTTTGGGCCTGTGTTCATCATTTTCGTCAATGATATAAATGAAGTCAGGTTATAGAATTGTAGATGACACAAAACTGTGATTGGTAGCTAACTCTTTGGATGACAAAGAGTTCTAACATGGACAGATTTAGATACAATTATATACAATAAGCAGCTTTGAACATAAGTATATGCTCATGTGCCAGAGATGAAAATAAGTAAATAAATAACTGAATGAACAATTACATACATACATATGTATGTATGTATGTATGTATGTATTTTATATGTGTGTAAACAAATAAATGAATAAGTGAATGAATATTAGTCCTCAGGGAAATTAGCCAGCAGGCTAAAACCAAATTTTCTAAACTCCATCTCCTTCCCCCTCCCTTCCCTCCCCCCCCCCCCCCATTTTCTGGTTTGATTTTCAAGGGAATTTGGGTTTGGGGCTAAATGTGTTAAGTGCTACACTTAGATTCTTGAGTTCACAGCTTGTGAGAGCATAAAAAGGGAGGTGATTCTAGACAAAAGAAGAAATAGAACTTTAGCATATGTAGGTAGGGGCCAAAAGAGGTATTTTGTATTAGTGAAAGGTGAAATTCATTAATTCAGATCACAAATTTGGAGGGTTTTTTTTTTTAAACTGATTATCAAGATTATAAAGACAAAGGACTGGTAGCATTCAGTGGAATGGATTTAGATTTCAGACCATCCCCCAACCCCCCAATCAACATTTTAGAAAGATTGTTCACTTCCCCTTCCCAGCCCACTATCCTTAGAAACACTTCCACCTTGTATGGAGCAATAGCAGGGATCTTTTTTTTTTCCTCTGAAGCACCCTCCTTCCCCTTATCCCCCATATTGTTTGAGTTCTTCAAGAGACAAACCAGCATGTAGGGTTGATCATCTTTGGAAGATTTATGGAAGTCTGCGGTTAAGAATTAAAGAGGGTGTATTGGTGTGGGTTGGCTATAATATGAAGCATTGAAAGAAATACCCACAACAATGAAATCCACTTAAGTTAAATTTTCTTTTATGAATATGTTATGATGATGTATAGTACTAATATGTATTAATATGTTTAAGAACTAGGATCCTGGTAATATAGGGTTTTTAAAAAATCTATAAGGAAAAAAGAACTTGTTATAGATATGATTAAAATCTTATTTGGTTTTCAAAACCATTTTCAAAACCCTTCATTTCTCAACTCCAAATATTTTCACTGCTGTCCCCAATGCTGGAGGTGGGAACACTCTTTCTTCATTTCCACCCAATAACTTCCCTGGTTTTCTTCAAGACTCAGCTAAAGTCTCATCTTTTACAAGAAGGCTTTTTCAGTCCTCTTAATCTTAGTGCCTTCCTTCTGAGATTGTCTTCATTTTTATTCTGTATATAGTTTCTTTGTATACAGTCGTTTGTATGTATAGCTTCTCTCTTAGAATGTGAGCTCCTTGAGATGAGGGATTGTTTTTTGTTTGTTTTGGCTTTTGTTGTATCCCTAGCACTGAATACTGTGCCTGGCACATAACAGTGATAAACAGATGCTAGTTGACTGACTATTGAGTGAGTCACTGGAATTTATTGAATAAGGGAGTTATACAGTCACATCTGTGCTTTAGTAATATAACACTTTAGTAACTGTGTGGAAGATAGATTGGAGAGAGAAGAGATTTGAGATAGAGAGACCAATTTGTAGTCTATTGCAATAGTCAAGGTGAAAGGTAATAAGAGTCTTAACTAAGATGGTGGCAGTGTAAGTAGACAGGAGTTGGATATGAGAGATGCTATGGGAGATGAAAGACAGCTACATGGTACAGTGTATCAGAGTCAGTAAGACCTGAGTTTAAAAGTGGCCTCAGACACTTAATAACTGTGTGACCCTGGGAAAGTCACTTAACCCTGTTTGCCTCACTTTCCTCATCTGTGAAATGAGCAGGATAAAGAAATTGACAAACTACTCCAGTATCTTTGCTAAGAAAATCCCAAATAGGATCATGAAGAGTTGGACATGACTGAAATGACTAAACAACAACATGGAGGTAGAAACAAGATCTGACAACTCATCAAATAAGGGTGGGGTGGGATAAGTTAAAGTGAGAAATTAAGGATGACATCAAGATTATAAACCAGGAAGACTAGAAGGAAGGTAATGCCTTCATCAAAGATAAGGCAATTTAATGAAAGGGGTGGATCTGTGGAGGAAATATAGTAAATTCAGTTTTAGACATACTGAGTTTTAGATGTCTAAAACATGTCCAGTTTTTTTGGGGGAAAGAATTATCAATATGCATAGAACATGAGGTCAGTGTGTTGGTACAGTTTGGGGTAAAAAGTAATCCTGATTTTTTTCTCTTCTTTTCAGGGAATGGGAAAATTTTCTCTTAGGGAAACTGCCAATAGTATTGCTTTATCCACAGTTTGCTTTGTACAATGGACACACTACACACAATTGGCCCATTCTCCATGCATGCCTCTGATTAAAATATTGAAATATAAGTGTAAGCATCCATTCCTAATAAAAACACTATAGAGCTTAGGAATAGGTGGAGCTTTCCTTAAAATAATCAGTATCTACCTAAAACCATCAGCAAGCATTATATGTAATGGAGATAAGTTAGAGGCCTTCCCAATAAGATCAGGGGTGAAACAGGGATGTCCATTATCACCTCTATTATTTAATATTGTACTAGAAATGTTAGCATTAGCAATCAGAGAAGAAAAAGGAATTAAAGGAATTAGAATAGGCAAGGAGGAAACAAAACTATCAGATAACATGATGGTATACTTAGAGAATCAACTCAAAAATTACTTGAAACAATTAACAACTTTAGCAAAGTAGCAGGATATAAAATAAATCCACATAAATCATCAGCATTTCTATACATGACCAACAAAATCCAGCAGCAAGAGATAGAAAGAGAAATTCCATTTAAAGTAATGGTAGATAATATAAACTACTTGGGAGTCTACTTGCCAAGACAAACCCAGGAACTCTATGAACACAATCACAAAACACTTTTCACACAAATCAAATCAGATCTAAATAATTGGAAAGATATCAATTGCTCATGGATAGGCGGAGCTAATATACTAAAAATGACAATTCTACCTAAATTAATGTACTTATTCAATGCCATACCAATCAGACTACCTAAAAATTATTTTATAGAGCTAGAAAATATAATAACAAAATTCAACTGGAAAAAAAAAGTCAAGAATATCAAGGGAAATAATGAAAAAAAATGCACAGGAAGGTGGGTTAGTTGCACCAAATCTGGAGCTCTACTATAAAGCAGCAGTCATCAAAACTATCTGGTACTGGCTAAGAAATAGAGTGGAGGACCAATGGAATAGGCTAGGCACAGGAGACACAGTAGTAAATTACATTAGTAATATACTGTTTGATAAACCCAAAGACCCCAGCTTCTGGGATAGGAATTCAGTATTTGACAAAAACTGCTGGGAAAACTGGAAGATAGTATGGCAGAAATTAGGCATAGACCAATATCTGACACCTTATACTAAAATAAGGTCAAAATGGGTACATGATTTAGACATAAGAGGTGATACCATAGGTAAATTAGGAGAAGAAGGAATAGTCTACCTTTCAGATCTTTGGAAAGGAGAGCAGTTTATGACCAAACAAGAGATAGAGAATATTATGAAATGCAAAATGGATGATTTTGATTACATTAAATTAAAAAGTTTCTGTACAAACAGAAGCAATGCATCCAAAATTAGAAGGGATGCAGAAAGCTGAGAAACAATTTTTATGGCCAGTACTTCTGATAAAGGCCTCATTTCTAAAATATGTAGTTAGCTAAATCAAATTTATAAGAATCCAAGTCATTCCCCAATTGAGAAATGGTCAAAGGATATGAACAGGAAGTTTTCTGATGAATAAATCAAAGCTATCTATTGCCATATGAAAAAATGTGCTAAATCACTATTGATTAGAGAGATGCAAATTAAAACAACTCTGAGGTACCACCTGACACCTATCAGATTGGCTAATATGACACAAAAGGAAAATAAACAATGTTGGAGAAGCTGTGGAAAAATTGGAACACTAATGCACTGTTGGTGGAGCTGTGAACTGATCCAACCATTCAGGAGAGCAATTTGGAATTATGCCCAAAGGGCTATAAAGCTGTGCATACCCTTTGACCCAGCAATACCACTTTTGGGTCTTTTTCCCAAAAAGATCATAAAAAAGGGAAAAAGGATCCATGTGTACAAAAATATTTATAGCTGCTCTTTTTGTGGTGGCAATGAATTGGAAATTGAGGGGATGTCCATCAATTGGGGAATGGCTGAACAAGTTGTGGTATATGAATGTAATGGAATTCTATTGTGCCATAAGAAACAATGAGCAGGAGTTCAAAGAAACCTCAAAGGACTTGCATGAACTGATGATGAGTGAGATGAGCAGAACCAGAAGAACATTATACACAGTATCATCAACATTATGTGTTGATCAACTGTGATAGACTAGATTTTTCTCACCAATCCAATGGTACAAGAAAGTTCCAAAGGACTCATGATGGAAAAGGCTCTCCAAATCCAGGGGGAAAAAAAGGAACTGTGGAATATGGATGCTGATTGGACCATACAATTTCTTTTGGTTTTGGTACTGTTGGTTTTCTGTTTTGCGGTTTTTTTTCCTTTTGCTCTGATTTTTCTCTTATAACTTGACTAATGCAGACATATGTTTAATGTTATTATGTATGTATAACCTATATCAGATTACTTGCTGTCTAGGGGAGGGAAGGAAGGGAGGGGAGGGAGGGAGAAAAATGTGAAATTGGAAATCTGATATAAACAAATGTTGAAAACTATTTCTATGTGTAACTGGAAAATAATAAAATACTTTTCTTTTTAAACAAGAAATACAAGTGTGAATTATAGCTTTTGACCCTTTATTTAAAAAAAAAAAAGCTCTGGGGAGCAGGATCTAAGCAAAAAGTAGAATGGTGTAGACTTAAGTTTGGTCCAAAATTCAAGCTTAAATTTGGTCCAAAGTTTCCTATGTTTCTTTGATCTTTGAATTTTGCTTTCCAGGTCAGAACATCCAACCCTGATGCATTCATTCTCAATTGGTGGCAAGAGAGCTTGTAGTTAACACTAATGAGCTATGAATTGATGAAAATAAATAAACCCTCTGCTTTCTGTTGGCCTCATGCATATTCATTATGTTAATTGTATATCCTGAAGGGTGCCTATTGTCAAGAGCTGAGCTGGGGTATTAATAATATCCAGTTTGAGGCTAATGAGGTAGATTCATGCAATCACTGATTAGTTTCAGTCCTAATGTTGTAAACATCTCAACAGAAAAATTGGAGGGAAGAAGCAAAGATCCTTGGGTGCCATTAACAAAAAGTCTGCTTCTTTTGACCTGTAGCTGGACAAGGAGCATGTAATCTAAGCAGTTCTGCCATCATTACTTTCCACTTAAAAGACACTGGCATGAGCATAGAGGGTGAATTTACAATCACTTTCTTGGTGCTTAAATGCAACAGGTAGGCCTTGTTGATAGAGATTTGAGAAACTGTTTCCGTTGCAATTTCCAGGTTTTGGAATATCCTTTGTGTTGAATTCTATAAAAGCTTGAAAGGATGGAAGATCTAATCCCTATGGAAACTGTGAAAGTAGTGAATTTATTTTTGGTGAGGTTCCAAGAAAATTGTTTTCAAAGTCCCTAGGAAGGGTAAGACAATGATACTGACAAAGGCAAAGGCAGAAGAAGGAAAGCCAGCCATGTCTCAATCTTCTACTGATCTGTGACTTAGTAAGCACTTAATTAGAACTTTTCTATGGTGTCCTCATTAAAGGCTCAACTGTACACATGATGAAAACCCTTCCAATTGGCTAGCATCCACCAACAAAAATGGCCAGCCATAGGGAGTATTATGGCTGGGTTCAATTTCACTCCCTTGATATGTGACCTCTGGAAACTCATTAATCTCTCTCCATTTATGAAATGGAAACCCAGAGTGTGCTCATTATCTTCCTCTCCCACTTCAGAAATACTCTCTATCTCTACCTTTACACCTCTCCTAAAATGGTTTATGGTGAGAAAACTGGAGCAGAACACAAAGCCATTAGCACAGGCTTTCAGGTATGCTATTGGAAAGTGGGAGTAAGGAAACCCCATAAAGAGACATAAAAGAAGTATGTTTTTACCATAATAATATTTACTCAATGCTGGGAATTGAGAAGATCCAGGGATACATATTTGTAGAAACTTATGGTTCTTCAGATATATTAATGCCAAGGACTAACAAGCTTCTTTCTTTGCAGTTGGACACTTCTAATTCTTATCTTCAATTTCTAGGAGACTCCCAACACCCTGAAGAAGTTGGTATTCCTTCTTTATACAATTGTTTCTGAAAATAAAATGTTTTTGGTGATCTCTTAAGTGTCTCCAAATACCCCTCCAGTTGTTAGCAATCCTCTTTGATGGAACCCATTTTGGGATTCATTTGGAAAATATTTTTTATCCTTTCATTTAGACAAATCAGTTCTTTGGTTCCCCTGTCCCTCACTCCTATCTTTCTTCTCCCTTTCCCCCATCCTCCTGCTGTTTCCTTGTATTCAATTGAAAGTTTCAAGTACCTTTCTACTCTAACTCCTAAATCTCTTTTCCTGTTTATCTTAAGTAGGATTGAGATACTGTATAACTAAGTAGACACAAACACTAATAGAAAAGGGGAAGAGAAAGGAAGGAAGAAAGGAAGGAAGGAGCTTATTGGAAGGGTAAAAAAAAACTTCTAAGGAAAAAATGAATATCTCTTTTTGTAGATCTCTTTTCCATTGAAGACTGGCAGAGAAATACATACAGCTGTGGATATCTGTGTGGTCAGTGGAGAAAAACTTATTTGACTATAACTTTGTAAATCTCAAAATTTAATATTTTTACTTTTATTTTTTGCTTTTTGGCGGGGAGCAATGAGGGTTAAGTGACTTGCCTAGGGTCACACAGCTAGTAAGTGTCAAGTGTCTGAGGCCGGATTTGAACTCAGGTCCTCCTGAATCCAGAGCCAGTGCTTTATCCACTGTGCCACCTAGCTGCCCCTTATGTATTTCTTTTATCTCCAATCATACCATCTTTCTAATTGTGGAGTTGTTATCAATGATTTAGCTTTTACAAAGCAGGGGAGGATGGATCTCAGAGCCAGCCCCTTCATACACTGATTTTATTACAGTGAAATGTCATTTGGAGAAGCAAAAATCATGAATGACAGAAGATGAAAACAATGTACTTCATTGCTATGAGGTACTTTCTAGGCTCTTGAAAAGGAGCAAGAATCTGAATATAGGATTTTCTTGTGATGATGAATAGGTTTAGAAAGAAGGAGGCACAGGGAGATATGGAAGGGAGGAATTTCCGAATTATTGAACAAGCGGAACTCTTGTGGGTGATGGGGAGATCAAGTATATAACAATCCTTGTGTGTAGCTGTAGTGGTGGTTAGACTTAGGTCCTAGGAGATGACAGGGTTCATGAACTCAGAAGATAACCATGTATGTAGTGTCTTCTAAGGGGAGCCAGGTCTTTATGAATGTGAGCAGCCAAAAAAAGCACTAGAGGGAAAAGTCCAAGAAGAAAGGAAGTTTGCTAATAATAGAATGGAAGGGTTCTGGAAGATACAGTGTATGAAGGGACACCAACATGTATATTGAATTCAAGAAAAAACACAAGACTGGGCGTCTAGGTGACACAGTGGATAGAGCACTGGCCCTGGATTCAGGAGGACCTGAGTTCAAATCCAGCCTCAGACACTTAACACTTACTAGCTGTATGACCCTGGGCAAGTCACAACCCCAATTGCCTCACCCAAAAAAAAAAAGAAAAAGAAAAGAAAAAGCACAAGAATTGGAGTTAAGAGGAAGACATAGATGTTGAATTCCTTGAGATAGGAGGAAGAATGACTGGGGATCAGTGGGTAAATGGCACTTAGATGTCAAAGGGATGATATATCTTTTTATTTAGAATGTTCCCGAAGTTACATGTGTAAAATAAGAAATTTTCACATCAATTTTTTTTTTGGCATGCCAATGGGGGTTAAGTGACTTGCCCAGGGTCACACAGCTAGTAAGTGTCAAGTGTCTGAGACTGGATTTGAACTCAGGTACTTCTGAATCCAGGGCTGGTGCTTTATCCATTGTGCCACCTAGCCGCCCCCTACATCAATTTTTAAAACTTTGTGTTCCAAAGGGATGATATATCTAGATGAAGAAAATCACAATGGAGTGAGGGGGTAATGATAGAGGCAGAGGGAAGGTCAGGAAATGGCAGTGGGGAGCAAGGAGAGTGCCTACCCCTCCTCCAGGTCTAGTGAGTTGGAGGGATGGACAAAAAAGTTACATTCTGCACTACAGAAGAAATCTAAGGATACAATGTCTGCTGAGGTGAGCCAGGTCTTTGTGGGCATCAGAAGACAAAAGGAGGGAGGAAAGTTTGTTAGTGATATAAAAGAGGGGTCCTAGAGAGATACAATGAAATGGTAGGAAACAGAGGGATAGACAGTGTGAGGGCTAGAACCGACATTCCATGATTTTGTTTAACTGAGTCCAAAAGTTAGGTGACTTGCCCAAGGTCACAGAGAGAATTAATGGCAATGCTGAGACTAAAACCCAGGTATTATGACTCCAACTTCTAAGCCATTTTTAGGATAACATGTAGTTTAGAAGTTTTCTCATCAATAAATTTGATGGTTGAATTAGATGATTTCTAAGGCCTTTTTCTAACTCCAACATCCTAATTCCATGGACCTTATTGCCCAAAGCCTCCAAACACTTGCATCATATGGTACATCACCTTTGTTCCATTTGCCCCATCAGAATAGATTGAAGAAGTAACAGACTGGGATGTCCCCAGTGATGGAAGGTCTTAACTGGTTTGGGTACCCTCAAGCCTCTTTTTCTCCACAACCATGGCTAACTTACCTCCCCCAACCTCCACCATCATGCAGCCTGGCTTCTGCAGGGACTCATGACTCATTTACTGCTATCATTAATCTTCCATGAGGGGTTTGATCTCTCAGATACTTCCTGAAGGTCTACAGACAAGGGATCCCTGAGCTGTTCTTATCTGACATGGCACCAATGTCTACAGAGAAATACCATCTCCCCAGGCCTAAAGACACTGTCCACATTCCTTAATCTCCACTGCCACCTCCTCCTTTACAATAAATTTTCTCTAGTTCAGTTGAAAGTATTATTATTTCCTTCAACTAAACCTCTTAGAACAGTCTCAAATTTCACCTCCCTTAACTGGCTCTCCTCTTCTGAGTGTGCCCTAGTATGTTCATTCTAAAATGTGGTGCCTAGAATAGGAGATGATATTCCAGACTATAGGGTCATAGATTTAAAGAGACCTTACAGGCCTTCTAGTTTAACGATGTCAATTTACAGATGGGGAAACTGAGCCCCCAGGACATTAAGTTGTTTGTCCAAGGTCATATGGCTATAAAGTGGCAGAGTTGGAATTTGAACCCAGGTCTTCTGACTCTTCATCCAGCATTCTTTCCATTGAACCATACAATCCCCATACATACTCTTACCAGATGGAAGCAAAAATATTATTTGTTCTGGATACTATGTTCCAATGAATGAGAACTAAGATCATCTTAGCTCTTTTAATATTGTTATACCACTGACCCCTTTTGAATTTGTAGTACACACCATTCCATACCCACACTCTGCACACTGCCACCCCACCCCCAAGTCTCCCCCACTTAAAAAGTCAGGTTTTTCTACCCTATGATATATTATGTAGCCACCTCTCTTCATAAGATATTTAGAAAATTGAATGTTTCAACTCAAGTGCAGCACTTTTTACCTGAATCAATTTAACTTCTTGTCCATGTCAATCCACAGTTATAGACTGTTAAGATTCTTTTAAATCCTAATGTTGGCATCCATTGTACTAAGTTATCCTTCCCAGCTCTGTGTGGTAAGCATGTTATCTTTGCTTTCACCCATGTTCTGGATTAAATGTTGACTAGAACTCAGATCTTCTATTTATAAAATTAGGATTTAGTATAACCTCAATAATTTGGACCAGTTAAGGGAAATTCATTTTCTGTCATGAAAATTTTCAACTATAGGTTGAAAAAAGGAAACATAGTTATAATACTTTCAAGTATGTACACTTAAGCTAACTGTGAGGAAGTGATTCCCATTTCGTTTTGGTGACCTACTTTAATGAAGAGATAAGAAGGATTGACACTGAGAATTATAGAAATAAATTGTTGCTGCTACTATTTAGTCATTTCAGTCATGTCTTCATGACCACATTTGGGTTTTCTTGGCAAACATACTGCAGTGGTTTGCCATTTCTTTCTCCAGTTCATTTGACAGATGAAGAAATTGAGGCAAACAGGGTGAAATGACTTGCCCAGGGTCACAGAACTAGTAAGTATCTGAGGCTAGATTTGAATTTTCATCTTCCTGACTACAGACCCAGCCCTCTAGCCATTGGGTCACCTAATAAAAATAGATGCATCTTAAAATGCTTGAGGAAATGGAGATTGTTTCCCCTTTTAAGTAGTTTCCTTTCAATCCTCTTTGCACTATAATAGCTGACATTTGCATCACACTTTAAGGGTTGTAAAGCACTTTACATACATTATCTCATTTGATCCTTTTAACATCCCTGACCTGCAATCTTGCATCTCCAACTACCTATTGGACAGCAGAATGCTATGCCCCATAAGCATCTTAAACTCAACATGTCCAAAACTTAACTCATTATCTTCCCCTGTTCCTAACTTCCCTATTGCTATTGAGGGTACCATAATTCTCCCAGCTACCCAGGCTCACAAAATAGGTATCATCCTCAATTCCTCACCCTCTCTCACCCTTGTGGTGTAACAATCCGTTACAAAGGACAGTCAATTTTACCTTCCTAATATATCTCGCATATGCCTCCTTTTCTCCTCTGACACTGCCACCACCCTGGTGTAGGCTCTTAACACCTCAAACCTGGACTGTAGAAATACCTTCAGGTTGGACCCCTGCTGCAAGTCTCTCCCTCTCCAGCCTATCTTCCATTCAGTTGTCAAAGTAATCTTCCCAAGTATAGGTCTGACCATGTCGACTTACGACTCAATAAATTCTAATGACTTCCTATTAACTCCAGGATCAAATATAAAATCTTGTTTTGCAACTAATGCCCTTCATAATCTAACCCCTTCCCACCTTACCAGTCTTCTTACACTTTATCCCTTCCACATTGTGACATTCCCCATTGTGGTTTCAATATATTAATGGGTTGGCATAAGAAATTAAATGGGAATTTGGGGGGAGTTTTGTGGAAGCTGCGGACAGACACCTGAAGGCCAGCAGATGACATAGGACAAGTTTAGAAACTCAGAAGTACTATATATATATATATATATATATATGTACACATATACATATGAATAGAATTGTATAGTATCAACATATTTTATTTTTAATGCCATAATAATTCAGACATAATTCCAGTATGAAGAGAGGGCAAAAAAACATTACATAGATTTTCCAGATTGGGGGGGCACACTGAACCCCACATGATATGGAAGGGATAATTACACAACAGTGACACTGACTTCCTTGTTCCTGTGCTGTTCATGTCCTCGCTTCCATCTCCCAAGTCCAAGCATTTTTACTGGCTGTCCCCCATGCTTTGAATATTTTCCCTCCTCACTTCTCTGGCTTTTTTCAAGTCCCAGCTAAAGTCCTACCTTCCAAAAGAATACTTTCCCAATCTCCCTTTATTCTTTCCAATTCATCTTGTATGTATCTGTCCCTAATTAGACTGTCAGCTCCTTGAGATCAAGGCCTGTTTTTTTTTTTTTTTTGCCTTTCTTTGTATCACCAGTGCCTGGCACACAGTGAGTGCTTAATAAATGTTTATTGATTTACTAAGTGATGGAGTAATACTTTTTCTCATTTTGCTGATTGAGAAACTGAGACTGAGAAAGGTTAAGATCACATTAATCAGTAAGGAGTGTGAGATTTAAACCCTGTTCTTTCCTGGATATAAGTGGAAGCCTTACACTGTAATGCTTCTCTGAAGAGAAAGGTTTGTTAAACAAAGGTAAACTTCAGCCCATTGAAGTTTGAAAGATCAGATTCTAGGTTATTAGGGATAAATTCACATGGGTTTACTAATTTGACCTTACAGAATCTTCAGATCAGATTCTTTAGCAGTTACTAGAGAATAGCTCCCACCCAGATCCCCAAAAATATTTAGAAACAAACTGAAACATCTTTTCAGTTACTCTGAACTATGTTCAGAAAGATATGTGATTTTAATAAAGGCAAAAGAAAAAGAAAGTTCTGAAACTACCTAAAAATTCTCTGGGAATTGTCCTTTGTCTGGACTGCTTATAGGGAGGAATGCCTTATTTATTTGATCGATTGGCTGAATGGTTAAAAGAAAGCTTTAGAAAATGTTTTTGAAGAACAGAGGGAAAGTACAAAATGTGTTGTTCTCATCAGAGCAGCCTGAACACATCAAGAACTTTTCCCTCTGCAGAAGACTGAAGCTCATTCATTCAAAATGACCTAGTTCTAGCCCTGACACTGGCCATCTCAGAGAGAATGTAAGAGAATCCTGTGCACGATACTGAAAAACTGGTTTCTGTCTTGCACCAAGGCCAAGTTCTTTCCTTAGATATGCTTGAACAATTGCTGTTGATACCTGTGGGAATTCTGGGAGGGTATCTGAGGACAAGATCAGGCTACCAATAGAAGCATGCCTCTCATGGCAGTGTGTCTACTGGTTAGGTCCAAGCTCTATGTATTGAGACACTAGCTATTGATTCCTGTTTGTATTCTAAGAAATAATATAAATCTATTTGAAGATATAACTCTTGCACTTATACTTGGAGACTGTAACAGAAAATAAGGTTACTTGTATTCCTGGAGAGCTGAAGGGTGGGATGGACTCCTGAAGGGAAATTATGCCTCCTTTGCAATTTTACCTGGGACTGGTGCTATCTTCAGTCCATATTAGGCAAGCTTCATTCTTTCCCCCTGCCCTTATGAAATGCGCACTGTTTACATCAAGGGTATAGCTTCTGATGCTTATCTTGGGGAAGTAACAATCTCTCTGGACCTCAGTTTACTCATCTGCAACAATTAGGGGGTCTCTCAAATCCCACCAAGCTCTCTCTATGTGATTCTGTGAGCCTTTATTTGCTCAGCACCTTCACTTGGATTAGGTAGTCTAGCTCCAATTGCTTGTTATCAGACTGGCCTGTGTCACCATAGCAGTGTCTCATTTATTTAATTCTGTGCTTTATTGTTTTGCAAAGTGCATTAGGGATGTTCTTAAAACATACCTTCAGTCCACTATAGTGATTATGATTGCCCCTTTTTTGCTGCAAGGGAATTTTGTGATTCTCTGGAATATTTAGTTTAGTCCATCAGTTGTTTTTTTTCTTTCCGGAAAAAAAAAATAGTGGTAAGGGCAGGAGGATTGGCGGGGGGAGGTCTACAACCTTATAAGTTCCCAGGAGAAGGGCCTTTTGTATGGATTGCCTTATTTCTCTTCTGGTCAGTTTCCTAGACATCAATATTGAAATGGAGGCTAAAGACTCTTTTCTTGAAAACACTATTTAGCTAATAATAATGGCTCCCATTTATATAGTGCTTACTTTATGCCAGGTATTGTGCTGAGCACTTTATAATCATTAGCTCATTTGATTCTCACAGTAACCTTAGGAGGTAGGTGCTATAATTATAACCATTTTGCTGACACTGAGGCAAATAGGGGTTAAGTTACTTGTCCAGGATCACACTGCTAATAAGTGTTGGAGGTCAGATTTGAACTTGGAATGATGACTCGAGGCCAGGTACTCTATCTACTGAGCCACCTAGCTGGCTACATTGGAAGAACAGTCTTAAAAGAAGCTTCTACATATCTATCCTCCCATTTATTCTCTGAGCATCTCCGAAGGATAAGAATAGGTAAGGAATGGAAGTTGACAATCAAAGTGAGATCCTGGTCAAGGGCATCTCAGAGAGCAAGTTCCAAAAGCCTAGTAGGTGAGCAACATACTTTCTAAAGTTAAATCTTTTCTTGTTATGTGGTATAAATGACTATTTCAATCAATGGTTATGCAATTTTAAAATTGCTATTGATGTGAAAGTCGGACAAAGGTATAACAAGCATATTTTAGTTAATTTATCAGTGTTCTTCTGTTTGCATCACTTGTAACATACTTTAGACATACTTGTTCACATCTATCTCCAATCTTCAGAGATGTGATGGAAAACGTTTGATAACTGGCAAAATGCACAGCACAATTTTAAGTTTAATCTGCATCAGTAACAATTTTCATCCCTTTATTAAGTCTAGGTAATCAACAAAATAATAAATCAAGTCCTGATTTGCAGCCTTTGCTAATTACCAAGGTATAAATGCTCCTATGAAAATTTAACAATGGGCTCTTGAGATCCAATTCTAGCTGGCTCCAACACACCCTTGCCAACCTCCCACTCAGTCCCCAGAAGACTGTAGATTTGACTTCAGTTACTGTGGCAAGGGACAGTGGGGATGGGATGGGAAATAGAAAGAAACCTACAAGTCATATCCAAATCTCATTTTGGTTTGTACTTTCTAACTTCTCAAGAGATTAACTTTGACTAATATCTTATCACAAACATCTAGATCGACTGATGCCCCACTCCCTGTTCTATTTATCTTTCATTTCACCTGCTCACTTTCTGGCAGATCTACTGAGGAATAGTATAGTGGTCTTAGCGTCAGCAGTTGCAATGGCAGAAAGAGAGGATAAGAAGTAGGGAATTGAATAGACAGAAACTGGACAAGCAGGCTCTGGCTAACCAGAATTCTCTATAGTTCTCAAATTTTCTTTGAAAAGGTGCTGATTTGAGGGCTCAATGCTTTCTTCTCCCTCCTGTTTTTCCTGTTTTGGGGGTTGGGTGGAGTTTTTTTTTTGGACAATCTGGTCTTACCAGGTGATAGTGTGCCCTGTTTGAGACTGTTTGCCATGAATAGCTAACCATGCAATCACTCTTAGCTAAATGAGAAGATAATCTCTTTACTGTTGTTACTTTGCTTTATAGTTGGCTAGCTTGTGATAGGAAGGAAAT
Organism: Dromiciops gliroides; assembly: GCF_019393635.1. Classification (NCBI taxonomy): domain Eukaryota; kingdom Metazoa; phylum Chordata; class Mammalia; order Microbiotheria; family Microbiotheriidae; genus Dromiciops; species Dromiciops gliroides. Next base: position 149,804,617 of record NC_057864.1, read on the forward strand.
AGCAATGTGGAATAATGGGTTGGTGTTGGAAAGACCTGGGATTAAGTCCCATCTCTGATATTTACTGAATATGTGACCCTAAGTAAATCACTTAACCTCTCTAATGCCTCCAGCAACTTCCTGGGACTTGTCCACTGTCATTATCGATGACATCATCTGTTTTAATGGAAGTCTCTTCCACACCAACAAAATCACAGCATGGAAGAGGAAGTCCTGAGATGGGCAGTTGAGAAACAGGGAGTAGAATTCATTAATATATAGAGGAAATTAATTTTCCATTAATGTTTTACTCCTTTTTCATCTGTTATATTTCTATATCTTTTGTGTTAGAATTGAATTTTTCTTAAGGTGTAAGGGAGCATGAAACTCAAAGGACCACAGCCAGGAGCTAGAAGGAATCTTAGAGGCAATCTAATCCAACCCCCCTATTTTACAGAAGCAGAAACTGAGGTCCCAGAAATCACAAGGCCAAAGATCATGTGGATAATATTAGAAAGAGGTCCACTTGAATCCATGCCAGGGCTCTTTCTATTCTACCAAACTGTCTCATCATTCCCTTTGTTTACAAATGAAGAATCTAATGTTCAGAGAAGTCTTGGCTTGCCTGAGGTGGAGCTGGGACTAGAAATACAGTCAATCTTCAACATTCTCATGTTTAACTCTTGGGACTTCAAGCATTTGAGTGATTTTATTAGTAACTTTATTCTCACTTTCAAGTTGGCAACCATGCACATTCAGAGCTATGCACGGTAGAGAGAGAGTGTTTTGAGTGTCAGAAATTATGTCAAGACCTTGCTAGTCTCAGCATCTCTGGACAGCAGCAATTAAAGCCCCAGCAACCTCTCCCTTGGTTTTCAGAGGGTGGCCAAAGTACAGAGGTTTACAGCCCTATAGTATACAGTTCAATATTTGAGGCAACTAGGTGGCACCATAGAGCACAGAGTGGAGTCAGGAAGACTCATCTTCCTGAGTTCAAATCTGACTTCAGACACTTACTATCTGTATGACCCTGGGCAAGGTATTTAATCCTATTTGCCTCAGTTTCCTCATCTATAAAATGAGCTGGAGAAGGAAATGACAAACCATTTCAGTATCTTTGCCAAGAAAACTCCAAGTGGGATCACAAAGAATGAGACAAGACTCAATAAAATATAGAGTACAATGACCTTACACCACCATCTGACAGCAGAAGGTAAGATTAAAGTTAAAAAGGGTTTTAGTTTTCATAATTTTATTTGCTGTACAGTATTTATGGTACTGTAGATTTCATATGTTGTTAAAAAGTGCATATTGTCTGAAATCAGGGTTCTTTTATTATACTGATATATTAGCACAAAAGGTGCTAAGCAATTGCTTAGAAAAGAATGTTTTGCATGTTACCAATTTTATTATGTGTACTGTATTTTATGGGTTATTTCATGGTTATTGTGTTAAGAATATTGTTTGCCACCAGAATTAATGTTTTGTTATAAAGAATTATATGCAGAAAAGTGCATTTTCAGCATTCTCTAGTGAAGATTACAGTTTGGGTGGTCTTCAGAACCTAACCCACTATTTCCCATAGGTTCAACGTATCAACATTCATGTTTTTTTACTTTCATGACATTTTCTAGGAACATTACCCCTATGAAAGTTGAGGATTGACTGTATGTTTCATTATTCTCAGCATATCATTCAATCAGATTTTCAATATAATATTCATTCAATTATATCTTGCTACATCTCATAGCATAAAAGCCAAGTAGCTATTCTTTGCTCTAAGAGAGCAAAATTTTTTAAGTGTTTAAGTTTTTAAAAAATCTTAATAGTATTTTATTTTTTCCATTTACATGTAAAGATAGTTTTCAACATTTGTTTTTATAACATTTTGAGTTCCAAATTTTTCTCCCTTCCTCCCTTTCCTCCTCCCTCCCCAAGACAGAAAGCAATGTGATGTACAATCACATTACACATATTTCTGTACTAGTCATGTTGTAAAAGAAGAATCAGAACATAAGGGGAAAACCTCAAAAAAGAAAAAAAGATTAGAAATAGTATGGTTCAATCTGTATTCAGCTTCCACAGTTCTTTTTTCTGGATGTGGAGAGCATTTTCCATCATGAGTCCTTTGGCATTGCCTTAGATCATTGTACTTTTTTTTTTTGACTCAAAGACCTTATATTCTATTTAGAATGTTATTTTTTCCCAAATTACATATAAAAACAAATTTTCACATTGATTTTTTAAAACTTTGTGTTCCAAATTCTCTTCCTCCCTCCTTCCCCCCACCCCCTTAAGAAATCAAGCAATTCAATATAAATTATACTTGTGTAGTCATGCAAAACATTTCTACATTAGTCAGGTTGTGAAAGAAAACAGATACAAAAAAACTTTAGAAAAAGGAACTAACAAAAAATTATGCTTCAATCTGTATTCAGATACTATCAGTTCTTTCTCTATAGGTGGATTGCATTTTCCATAAGTCCTTCACAGTTGTCTTGGATCATTGTATTGCTGAAAATAACTAAGTCATTCATAGCAGATCATCTTACAATATTGCTGTTATTTTGTATACAGTTCATTTCACTTTGCATCAACTCATGTAAGTCTTTCCAGATTTTTCTGATAGCATCCTGGGCATCATTTTTAAAACAGTAAACTACATTTATTTAGTACCTTAAAGAGATATTTCCTTACAATAAACCCATGATGTTGATTATTGTAACAATAATAGATAATATTGATATAGTACCTTATACCTGCCAAAGAATTTTCTTCACAATAGCCCAGCAAAGTACCATACATTTTACCCTCCTCCTCCTCAACATCCTCATCACTGGGTCATTGTATTGCTGAGAAGAGCTAAGTCTATCACAGTTGATCATCACACAATGTTGCTGTTACTGTGTACAGTGTTCTCCTGGTTCTGCTCAGTTCACTCAGCACCAGTCCACTTAAGTCTCTCCAGGTTTTTAAGACAACGAATTTTAAAATTTTAAGTTTCAAATGATGATGATGGCATTTGTCTTTCAGCAGCTAACAGTGGCTGAGTTTAACATCTAGTCAGCAAGAATAACTAGTTTCAATAGAAATCCATCATGGAATATCCTTTCTTTCCCTAGTAGCTATAACCTACGGGGATTCCTCTCTATCCTGATCCCAACAAATATCCCCTTCTTCCCTACTACCCTTTCAGCAGCCTTATGTTTTCCCTGGGTATCTTCCCAGAGGGGATGGTATTCTAGGGCTTCAGTCTTTTCCTATACTAGACAGTATCCTCACAGTCTTTTCTGACACACACTCAACTGAATCTGTTTCAAGTTGTTGATTTGATAATACATTTCATGCTGTTTGCCCTAGGCAAGTTTTGAAAAGCCTGTCTTTGTGCCAAAGTTGCTGGTTCCAGCTTTGCATATTGCTACCTGTACATTATCTTCATTTAGAGGAATAATTTGCCTAGCTTACTAATGTGTTATTCATGTTGCCGCAGCCCTACAAAAAATACCAAAATTATTTACTCTAAAAATATAGCTCCCAATGGGCATGCTGTTTGATGTGTAGTCTTCATACTTTGGGTCAATATGTGCGGGAAGCTTTCCAGCCCTTCGAGCCATGCTCATTTCCCAAATCATCCTCTTGCACTTTCTCCTCTCTTATCGATATCTGCCAAGTGGCCCTTTTTCTGTATCAGGTTGGGTTGGGCCCACCTGGTAAAATTCCTCATTGGGCAACACCTGGTGCATGCCCAGCCTTGATTGACTGATGGTAATCCACCGATTATCCAAGTACTCCACTCCTTATTTCAGCTGCCTAATTGGAACAGAGCAAAATTCTGACTTACTTTTGAAGGCTCTTAAAATGGAATAGAATCCAGATATCTCAGGATTCACCTCAGCCTCTTGTGCCTTCATAGAAATGCATACTTTGTATACGTTGTACGTGGTTGGAATTCTACAGGTAAATGTCTGAAGGGTAAGTCAGATAAAGAAGCACTGGATATGGCAAGGATGGAGGGGTGTGTATCTGTAAGAGGTACTCTGACAAGGACCAAGCTTGGAGATTTTTCTGATTTAGGCCACCAGGTATCACTGCTTCAAGTGTGGACTTAAACTGCCCACTCTCTTTTGTAACCTAAGTTGTAATACGATTTGGGATCAAAGTTTGAGAAAGAAAATCTTTGCCATTTTGGGGGCAAAAAAACCCCATACATATCAATTCAAATAGGCAGAAAGGCAGCCATCCAAAAAGTGCACCCATTTTGCCACTCAATCAGGATGAGTAAGTTTGTGTCAGCTGAGCAATAAAATTTTTATTTTATTTATTCTTCATTAATAAATGTAACAAGATGAAACTAACCATGATTTCTATTCACGTGTGAAGAGGTCTGACCTACGCTACACACATCCTCTTTGACTTGCTGCTACTTATTTATAACAAAGGAGGGCTTTGATTATTTGATGATGGGAAGATTTGTGAGGGAAGAGTGGGGTAGTCATAGGGGTAAAAAAAAAAAGAAAGAAAAGAAAGAAAACCGTGAAATAAAGCACTAAAAATATACAAAATAGAGAAGGAATTTCAGAAGAGGACACAAGTGACAAGGGTACTATCACATTAAATTGAACATACACTTAAAGTGAAATTTTCTGGTGCCCTCCCCCAACATTATGTTGCCACAAGATCTCATTCCTTTCTACCCAGCCCCTGATAGTTGTGATAGACAGCCTCCTGTAAGGAGCTCTCTCCTTGGTCTCTGGAAGCTTGTAGGAGGGACTATACTTGCATGAGCATTAGCAAACAACAAGGTTACTATTTCAATGTCAGAAACTATCTGCTACTGTTTTTAATGAATTTAAATAGGGAAAGTAGGGGCAGCTAGGTGGTGCAGTGGATAAAGCACCGGCCCTGGATTCAGGAGGACCTGGGTTCAGATCTGGCCTCAGACACTTGACACTTACTAGCTGTTTGACCCTGGGCAAGCCACTTAACCCTCATTGCCCCACAAAAAAGTGGAGGGTGATTCAGCAAAGGAGGCTGAAGACTGGCTAGATAAATAGAACTAAGAGTAGGTTAGAGGTGGGGCAGCTAGGTGGCCCAGTGGATAGAGCACTGGCCCTAGATTCAGAAGGACCTGAGTTCAAATCCGGCCTCAGACACTTGACACTTACTAGCTGTGTGACCCTGGGCAAGTCACTTAACCCCAATTGCCTCACCAAAAAAAAAAAAGTAGGTTAGGGGTTATGATTGCATCTTAATTCATATGCAGTTCAGTGTGTGTGTGTGTGTATGATATATGTGGAAAATCACCCACTCTTAGAGATGCAAAGTGGAGCTTTTGGTTTCAATGGGAAAAGGTATGAAGCAGGGCCACAAAATTCAAAGATGACACCAGGAGGAAATCAGGAACTGAAATCTACCTTGGTACAACTCTCACCCACTGCTCATAGTTCTGCCTTCTGGGGCTAAGCAAAAAAAAAGTCTCATCTCTCTCCCAAATGATAGGCTTTCAATTACATGAAAATTGCTGTCATTTCCCCCCTAAATCTTCTCTAGAGTCAGTTTCCTCCCTACAAAATGGAGATAATACTCATGGTAGAAAATAGCACCTTCCTCAGTGTTGCAACATAAAAGGTGCTTTCTGAACTTGAAAGCATTAGAGAAAAGTTAGCTGTTATCATCATCGTCCCTGTGGCTGCTGCCTAACATCACTGCCCCTTAGGTTGTGACCAAGTCCACCTCACAAACACAGGTGATTGCCTAGAGTATAGGTAACAAGGGTTCTACATTTGGGGCTGCATACAGGCTCCATCACCTGAAGAACAACTGTATGAGCTGGATTTACAGCTTCAACCAGATGCAACTGAACCACAGTACACCTGTGTCCTGGTCTCTACACTGAGGAGAGACCAGAAGACTGAGAGTATTCACCATGTTCCACAGATCAAATGGACAATTGAACACACTCTCCTTATTTTCTGTAGAATTATAGTACCTGGAAAGAAATCTGTAGACTTTTTTGAACTTCCAGATTCTAAGGCCCTGGAACAATACTAAAGCTGTGAAAGCTTATTTCAAGAACTATCATTCAAAAAAAGGAAACCAATTCAGGGATCTATTGCTTTCCTCTTGCCTAATTAAAACTAGCAGGGCAGCACAATGGTACAGTGGATAGAGTGCCTGGCCTGAAGTCAGGAAAACTTGTCTTCAAATCTGGCCTCAGACACTTATTAGCCATGTGACCCTGGGAAAGTCACTTAACCCTGTTTGCCTCAGTTTCCTCATCTGTAAAAGGAGCAGGAGAAGGAAATAGAAAACCACTCAAGTATTTTTGCCAAGAAAACCCCAAATGGGATCACGAAGAGTCAGACATGACTGAACAATATGAAATATCATCTAATCCAGGCCATTTTGGAGGGAATTTACTCTTCTGACTCCCAACAATTCTGGTCCATCCAACGCATTCCTGGGATCTTTACAAATACTAAAGCATAGACAAATACAATTTATTGGGTTCCCCCTCCCACCTAGGTAGTCAAACTCTTTGGCTAGGTCTGGTACTAAACAAGACTTGCCTAGGCTCTCTTTGGTATAGTACCATCATCCTTCCCCTACCCTTCTTTCCTCTCTACCTCTTAACCTCTACCCTAAAAGATCCCATTACCCTATCCTCTCAAGGGCACAGCACTCATTCTTTTACTAACACCCTCCTCTCTGCCTCCAGCTGTGCAGGACACTTCTCAGATCAATTTTACCTGGACACACTCTCCTATACACTCATCTACTTTCTATTCCATACTATCTTCCAGCTGCCACACCCTCTTCTTACCAACTCTCCCAGACCCAAATGAAATTAGCCTGTCCTTATCTCCTCTTTTCTAGAGTGTCATCATAAGGGGAAACTGGATAATTTAGTATCTAATTCATCTTCATGAGAAAGAGATAGAGTATTGACTACCACTTCCGGGTAATGTGTATTATACCCTAAACAAAATCCCTATTTTGATGTCAAAACAAAGTAAGATTTTCATGGAAGGAATTTGGACCAAGTATATGGGGATAACACCATCACAGATGGCTAGTGGGAGAAATGCTTTGCAACTGTAACAAGCCAGTAACAATAAATTATAGTTATATAGCTCTTTAAGGGTCAACAAGACCATGTGACTTGCCCAAGGTCACACAGCTAACCAGTAAGTGCCTGAGGATGGATTTTAACTATGATCTTCCTGACTCCAAGCCTGGCTTCTCTGCCACCTACCTGCTTCCTAACTCACCCAAGCTAAAAGCGCAGTAGTCGCTCACAGGATGGACCCCATTATGATCTACACAAGAAGCTTTTGACCTGTTCCACTTTCCTAACCTGGACTTGTTCACCCTCCTTTAGTAGCCTTCTGGCTCTCTGCTCTACAGGGTTTACCACATTGACACCCAATCAGCTTCAGCCCTACTATAGCTCAGAACTCCCAAACTCATAGAATCCATCAGCCTCAAACTCCCCAAGCATCAGGGATTACAAGCATGTACCATCAAACCTGGTAAGAGTGCACCTTTAACAAAGCATTTCAAAAGGAATGTCTTTTGTTTGACCAAGTGTCCTAATTTTCTTCTTTGAAGAAAAAAAATGTGATAATATTTGTAGTGGCTAAGAACTGGAAATCAAAGGGATGCTCATCAATTAGGGAATGGCTAAATGAGCTGTGGTATATGATTGTAATGGAATGTTATTGTGCTGAAAGAAATGACAAGCAGGATTATTTCAGAAAAAAACTAGAAAGACTTACACGAACAGAACCAGGAGAACATTGTACACAGCAATAGCATTATTGTTCAATGAACAACTGTAAATGACTTAGCTCTTCTCAGCAATACAAAGATCCAAGACAATCCCAAAGGACTAATAATGAAGCATACTATCTGCCTCCAGAGAAAGAACTGGTATTAATTGAATACAGACTGAAGTCTACTATTTTTCACTTTCTTTTTTCCATTGTTTTCTTTTATTCGAGTCTTATACAAAATGACAAATGGAAGTGTTTTAGATAATTACACATATATAACCTATAACTGTTTAGCATTTCAGAGAGTGGGGATAGAATTTAGAACTCAAAACTTTAAATAAAATTTTTAAAAATTTTAATGTTGAAAATTGTTTTAAGGGACAGCTAGGTGGCGCAGTAGATAGAGCACCGGCCCTGGAGTCAGGAGTACCTGAGTTCAAATCTGGCATCAGACACTTAACACTTACTAGCTGTGTGACCCTGGGCAAGTCACTTAACCCCAATTGCCTCACTAAAAAAAAAATGTTTTAACATATAATTGGGGAAAAAATAAAATATTATTTAAAAAAAGAAAAATGTAATAATGATATTCCTCTGAGCAGGAATGAAACAACATGGTATAGTAGAAAGAAGACTTCACTGTGGACCAACCTCACAACTTAGTAACTGCGATCTTTAGCAAGTTACTTAACTTTTTTTCAGTCTCAGTTTCCTCATCTATCATGCATTGCTTCCCACAGAGTTGCTGTGGGGACAAAATGAGCAAATCCCTGAGTGTTTTGTTATATTAAATTATATTAAAATTCTGAGTTCCTTAAAATATCTATAGAACTATAGGAAAAATACAAAAAGGATCCCATCCCTCAGTTGAAGGCTGGTACACGATAGCCACACAAACAGATAGATAAGAATTTCCCTATGGGAAAGTTTCCTACAAAGTAAAAACAGGTCCAAGTGAAAGTCTTCTCTTCCTGAGCATTTTATGACCCTAATTACCACAGTCTCCAAGAACAACCAGGACAATAATCTCCTGGCCTGCAGGGCGAGCCTTGCCGCGCTGGGGCGGGGTGGGGCGAGCCAAGCCAGGCGGGGGCTGGGCGAGCCGAGCCGAGCCTTAACGAGCTGTGCTGGGCCATGGGGCGAGCGGAGCCGGGCGGGGGCGGGGCGGGGTGACCCGAGGGGGAGCGGGGCGAGCCGAGCCAGGCGGGGCGGGGGCGGGGCGAGCGGAGCCGGGCCGCCCCGGGGCTAGCCGAGCCCAGCCATAACGAGGCCCTGCCGCACTGGGGCGAGCCGAGCCAGGCGGGGGCGGGGCGAGCCGCGCCGGTCGCGGGCCGAGCCTTAAGGAGCCGTGCTGGGCCGTGGGGCGAGCGCGCCAGGGCGAGCAGAGAGGGCGGGGGGCTGGGGCGGGGCGAGTGGAGCCAGAGGGGGGGGGGCGGGGGGGTGAGCCAAGCGGGGCCGTGCCGCGCCGGGGCGAGCCGGGCCGGGCCGTGCCGCGCCGGGGCGAGCCGGGCCGGGCCGTGCCGCGCCGGGGCGAGCCGGGCCGGGCCGTGCCGCGCCGGGGCGAGCCGGGCCGGGCCGTGCCGCGCCGGGGCGAGCCGGGCCGGGCCGTGCCGCGCCGGGGCGAGCCGGGCCGGGCCGTGCCGCGCCGGGGCGAGCCGGGCCGGGCCGTGCCGCGCCGGGGCGAGCCGGGCCGGGCCGTGCCGCGCCGGGGCGAGCCGGGCCGGGCCGTGCCGCGCCGGGGCGAGCCGGGCCGGGCCGTGCCGCGCCGGGGCGAGCCGGGCCGGGCCGTGCCGCGCCGGGGCGAGCCGGGCCGGGCCGTGCCGCGCCGGGGCGAGCCGGGCCGGGCCGTGCCGCGCCGGGGCGAGCCGGGCCGGGCCGTGCCGCGCCGGGGCGAGCCGGGCCGGGCCGTGCCGCGCCGGGGCGAGCCGGGCCGGGCCGTGCCGCGCCGGGGCGAGCCGGGCCGGGCCGTGCCGCGCCGGGGCGAGCCGGGCCGGGCCGTGCCGCGCCGGGGCGAGCCGGGCCGGGCCGTGCCGCGCCGGGGCGAGCCGGGCCGGGCCGTGCCGCGCCGGGGCGAGCCGGGCCGGGCCGTGCCGCGCCGGGGCGAGCCGGGCCGGGCCGTGCCGCGCCGGGGCGAGCCGGGCCGGGCCGTGCCGCGCCGGGGCGAGCCGGGCCGGGCCGTGCCGCGCCGGGGCGAGCCGGGCCGGGCCGTGCCGCGCCGGGGCGAGCCGGGCCGGGCCGTGCCGCGCCGGGGCGAGCCGGGCCGGGCCGTGCCGCGCCGGGGCGAGCCGGGCCGGGCCGTGCCGCGCCGGGGCGAGCCGGGCCGGGCCGTGCCGCGCCGGGGCGAGCCGGGCCGGGCCGTGCCGCGCCGGGGCGAGCCGGGCCGGGTGGGGGCAGGGCGAGTGGAACCCGGCCGCCCCGGGGCGAGCCGAGCCTTAACGAGCCGTGCTGGGCCGTGGGGCTAGCAGAGCGGGGGCGGGGCGAGCGGGGCCAGGGTGGGGCGAGCCGAGCCAGGCGGGGTGGGGCGGCCTAGTGGAGCCGGCCGCCCAGGGGAACCGAGCCCGGGCCACGCACGGGCGGGCCGGGCGGGGGCGGGGAGGGGCGGGGGCAGGGCGGGGCAAGCTGAGCCATAGGAAAAATACAAAAAGGATCCCATCCCTCAGTTGAAGGCTGGTACACGATAGCCGCACATACAGATAGATAAGAATTTCCCTATGGGAAAGTTTCCTACAAAGTAAAAACAGGTCCAAGTGAAAGTCTTCTCTTCCTGAGCATTTTATGACCCTAATTACCACAGTCTCCAAGAACACACAGGACAACAATCCCCTGGCCTTCCTGGCGGGATGGGGTGAGCCAGGGTGAGCTGCGCCGAGCCGAGCCGAGCCAGGGCGGGCCGAGCCGCCGAGCCCCGGCCCGGCCTGGCTCGACTCGGCTCCACATTTAGGCACATTGCTCCCTGGAAGAGTCTTTCAAGAAGGAAACTGGCTTCATTTGTCTTTTTTTTTTTCTAGTTCTTTATCAATCCCAACCTCACTGGACTACATAGCAGCAGAATTCTGAGATAACTTATAGTGGGGCTTTGTATGGGCCCTGCTGCAACCCCCTCCCCAAGATACCTAGGCTAAGGGCAATAGGGTGAATAACAATATAACCAAGGAAGGGAAAGGAAACAAAGTTACAGAATAGAGGCAGGGAAGGGTCAGAAAAGCAAGGTTGTAAAAGGAAAAATAGACATTTCTCAAGACACAGAGACATCATCTTGACTATTATTACCCATGCAACCCTCAGGCTGACATAATCTGTCTGCCTATTGCAACTGGTATTGGGTCCAATATTTCATCATGGATCCTGCCCTGTATTTGAAAACTATATCCTTACCAGCCCCACCCCTTTCCCTCTTCCCTCCTCCTCTTCCTCCTTCTTCTTCTCTCTCTACATATACACACACACACACACACATATACATATATCTGTATACATACACATATATGTATACACACGTATGTACATATGTATGTATCTATATTTATATGTATATGTAATACACCTACAATCCCTTTATTTATATTGGGTAAGTAATTTTCATCACCTCAGTACCTGGGATTAGGATGACTTCCTAATTATCCTGGCATATACTTTGCTGGTTGAATTGCTAATAGATATCTTTGGGTGGAAATAAAGTTTCTCTAGGATAGTCAAGTGCCTCTATTGGGCAAAATAGCTCCAAACAATTGCTTTCATTTCCTCTTCATTCGTGACTAATTCATTGTTTAAAAAATTATGATATTGGTAAATTGGTTTCCTTCTTTCTTTTTTTAAAAATAAAATGATTTATCTATTTTGTTGGGATTTCCGCCCCGCCCCCCTAAAACCAGCTCCTGGTTTTATTTCTTAGTTCAATGGTTTTCTTACTTTCTACTTTATTAATCTCTTCTTTGATTTTCAAAATTTCTCATTTGCTGTTTAATTAGGGATTTTTCATTTGTTCTTTTTCTAATTTCTTTAGTTGTATGCCCAACTCATTGACCTGTTCTTGCTCTATTTAATTGATATAAATATGTAGAGATATAAACTTTCCCCTAAGTACTGATATGGTTGCTTCCCATAAACTATGGTGTGTTGTCTCATTGTTGTCATTCTCTTTAATGAAATTATTGATTGTTTCTATTTGTTCTTTGACCCATTCATTCTTTAGAATTAGATTATTTCATTTCCAATTTGCTTTTCATCTTTTTCCATGGCCCTTTATTAAATGTAGTTTTTATTATATTATGGTCCAAAAGGGATGCATTTGATATTTCTGCACTTATTTGTGAGGTTTTTATGCCCTAATACATGGTCAATTTTTATAAAGGTGCCATGTATAGCCATGTATATTCCTTTCTATTTACATTCGTTCTTCTCCAGAGGTATACCATATCTAACTTTTCTAAAAATTCTATTAATTTCTTTAACTTCTTCCTTATTTATATTACATTTAGATTTACCTAGTTCTGAGAGGGGAGAATTGAAGTCCCCCCTAATATAGTTTTTCTCTTATAATTCACTTAACTTTTCCTTTATATATTGGATGCTATGCCATGTGGTTTATATACATTTAATATTTGTATCATTTCATTGTGGTGCCTTTTTAGCAAAATGTAGTTTCCATGCTTATCTGTTTTAATTAGGTCTATTGTTACTTTTGCTATGTCTGAGGTCATGATTGCTACCCCTGACTTTTTTTTACCTCAGCTGAAGCATAATAAATTCTTCTCCAGCCCCTTATTTTTGGTCTGTGTGTGTCTCTCTGTTTAAAATGTGTTGCTTGTACAGAACATATTGTTGGGTTCTGATTTCTAGACTCTTTTTGTTTGTTTGTTTTGTTTTGTTTTGTTTTGTTTTGCAGGACAATGAGGTTTAAGTGACTTGCCGAGGGTCACACAGCTGGTAAATGTCAAGTATCTGAGGTCTGATTTGAACTCGGGTCCTCCTAAATCCAGGGCCAGTGCTTTATCCACTGTACCACCTAGCTGCCCCTGCATTCTGATTTCTAATTCATTTTGTTATCCACTTTGGTTTTATGGGTAAATTCATCCCATTTATGTTCACAGTTATGATTACTATATATTTCCCTCCATCCTATTTTCCCCTGTTTATCCTTATCTTTCTCTTTTTACCCTATCCCTCCTCAAAAGTCTGTTTTACTTCTGAAGTAAGTCCCTTAATCTACCTTCTCTTCTATTAGCACCCCACTTTCTCTTACTTCCTTCCCCTCCTACTTCTGTGTAGGGTAAGGTAGATTTCTATATCCAACCAAATGTATATGTTATTCCCTCATTGAGCCAATTCCAATAAGAGTAAGGTTTAAGCATTGCTGCCACCACCACTACCCTTTCCAGCTTCTCCTCCATTGTAAAGTTCTTCCTTTCATGTCTCTTCTATATGAGATGATTTTCTCCATTCTTTCTTTTTCTTATCCTTCCTCCCAATGCATCACTCTTTCCTACCTCTTCATTTTTTAGATCATCCAATCATAGTCAACTCATACCCATGCCCCCTGACCTTCTAATTCCCCTAATAATAATAAAGTTCTTAGGAGTTATGAGTATCCTCTTCTGATATAAGAATGTAAATAGTTTAACCTTACTGAGTTTCTTTTGGTTTTTCTTTCATGTTTACCTTTTTATGCTTCTCTTGAGTTTTGTATTTCAAAGTCAAATTTTCTATTCAGCTTTGGTCTTTTCATCAGAAATACTTGAAAGTCCTCTATTTCATTAAAAATTCTTTTTTCCCTTGAAGGATTCTACTTAGTTTTGCTGGGTAGGTTATTCTTGGTTATAATCGTAGCTCCTTTACTTCCTCCATGGGGGTGATCCTTTCTTAGATCTGTGAAGTTTACAGGACGAGGTATTCACATAAATGTTGGTTCTCCCAAGCCACTACACTAAACTCAAGGTTGGCCAAAGCCGGTGATATCCACATTAGCGGGTCAGTGTGTGGTTTTCTGTTCATACCTGAAATCAAGTTGTGTACATAGTCTCAAGACTTTTTAGTGATAGCCCACTTCAAGGCTAAGAACTCTGACTTTCATATGATACATTAGGTTTCACTGATAGTTAGGCCCTATTGGCAAATGCTTAGTGGCCATTGTTCTGATACAAAACTGTTTGAAAGGTGTCTAGGTTGGCCTCAATATGTAACACAGATGGCTTATATGGTCGTTCAGAAGACATATTTGGTTTTATGAATCTAGCCTACTCACCCCGTTGCTCCTGACTATTACCATTTGCTTTTCCTGGAATTTTTCCATTCTAGAATCTTCTGTGCCCAGAAACTTCCTTGCTGGAAACTTTTACAGCAATGGTCTCCTAGTCCATCTCTGTTACTTCCCAATCTGTAACATCTGTGATGGAAAATAAGCAGATCCACAAAAGGGAGATGCTATACCATCTCAAAAAACCCTATTTCTTATTGGGCCATCTGTGTGGGTTGTCCTAGTGTGCAAAATTATGGTATGTCACTCTCTGCCCTAATCTCTGATAGCCCCAGTGTTGGGGATGTCAGGCTCCAGCATGGAGGAGTTGGTATGCTGCCTTGGTGGATAAAATGGTGTGAAGTCAAAAATTGTTCAACTTATAATAAAAGAAACTGAGGCAAAGCTCTGAGCCAATAGCACTTAAGGGGTCCATGGCCTCCTCTAATTAAATGGACCTCAGATCTTTCTCATGATCTGAAATGTCCCCTTCCCCTAGGACCTTAGTTTTATAGTACTTGATATTCAAATGACCCAGAAGAGGCCATGGACTCCTATATTAGACTATACCTAATCCTAGAAAGATGCGAGAAAGCAGATATTGACAGATATTGACATCTCAAACAATTAAACCGATTGATTCAACTTATTGGTTGATAGATCTTGGCCTTGATCCTCCAGGAGGGTCTACACAAAATACAGAATCCCACTGGCTGAGTGAGAAAAGAGCCAATTAGCCAACCCTGACAGATCTATCTTGACCTTTCAGGAGTTCCTATCAAGCCAGTGAACAGGCACACATGTTGAGCTGATAAACAAATGCCATAACACCTACAAGGGCTGATGGCCCAGTAGATAGGCAGGTCACAGGCTGCGAAACAGGACCACTTGTTGGCCAAGTGCTCCTGACCCTCTTCCCATGGTGGGCAATAGAAGGATGATGAAGGACAGAAGAGCAACAAAAATAACTGAGCGTATTTCCATGTCATTGGGTCACCTCTACCACACTGGGCTTGATCATCATAACGAGGCAAAAATAAGGATGGAGGCCTTCTAGTTAGCTTCCTATTATTAAGCAAGTAAATTTATAATTTGCAGTTCATAGCTCTGGGGTCTAATATACAGAACTTGTAATCATTACCCCTAAAGAATTGAATCAAACTGATTTAACTGATTGGAATAAAATAGGGGTCCAATTAGTCATTTATCACAATAGAAAGTTAGCTTTTTGCCACACCCATTAGGATGAACCACTAAAAAACAGAATTGAGGGAAGCTAGATGGCGCAGTGGATAAAGCACTGGCCTTGGATTCAGGAGGACCTGAGTTCAAATCCAGCCTCAGACACTTGACACTTACTAGCTGTGTGACCCTGGGCAAGTCACTTAACCCTCATTGCCTTGCAAAAAACCCCCCCAAAACAAAAACAGAATTGAGGAATAGTAAGGCAGAGGAACATCTTTGCAGGACCCCCTTTTTATCCCAAGCTACTGCTCAAAGACCATTGCACTTCAGGTAGCAACCATTTTGGTTGTATCCTTTCCTTATTGCTCCTTCCTCTCCATTCTGTGCTCCCTCCCCTGTGGGTACCCCTTTAAGACTTAATGCCTTTGTTGTTTGAATAAAAATATAGCAAATAAAGGTTTTTGGCTTCTAGTATAATTTGGCCAGCTTGACTTTCTTTTAAAGTAATAAACATTTTTATTTATAGTTTTCAGTTCCAATTTTTATTCCTCTTTCCCTCCCTCCCCTCTTCCCTCCCTGAAGGAGTAAGCAGATATGGACTAAACATGTACAATTATATAAAGCATTACCATATTAGTCATTTTGTACAAGAAAACTTGAATAAAAGAAAAAAATGAAAGTGAAAATTAGCATGCTTCAGTCTGCGTTACATCAATATCAGTTCTTTCTTTGGAGGTGGAGATTATGTTTCATCAATAGTCCTTTGGAATTGTCTTGGATCATGGTATTGTTGAGAAGAGTTAAATCATTCACAGTTCTTCATCAAACAATATTGCTGTCTCTGTGCACAACATTCTCTTAGTTCTTCAGCCTGACTTTTGCAAAAAGCTCCTAAGTCTTAAAAACTACTGCATAGGACCACAACAGTTTCCTGGATTAGCAAAAGAACATGGGAAGCTACTCAGAAAGTCCTAAATCCAGCATCACAAACAAACAAATAAATAAATAAATAGGGAAAGTAGGAGGAAGGGGCAGGAGAAGACTGTTACCCACAGATACCTTTTTATTTCTTGTCACATGCCTATGCTCTATACTTTTTCCATTCTAGCATGTCTGCCACTCCCCTCTGACATTCATTCTCCTAAGTGAGAGATGGTAGTGAACAAGAGATAAGGTAACATGTATTTTACAAATACATTAGTAGTGTCCCATGGGTTAAACATGGATTATGAAATTTAGAGAACTTGTCCATTTCAATGGGAAGAAACTAGAGACAACTAGAAGTTTCTTGCTTAAGTGCAGGTGAGCTATTAGCATCTGAAATAGAGTGGGCAGGTGGTTGGAATGGATAAATAATTATAGATATGGAAAGCAGCATGAAAGTAGAATCAACAAGATTTAACATATTTTGAAGATAGGATGGGGGTGAGGGGAGGGTGTGGAGAGAAGGAAATGAAAGATGATGTGAGGCTTCTAGGCAAGATGTCTGGGAATTCCATAAACAGAAACAGGGAAGTTAAGAAGAAGTGTAGGTTTGGTATAGAAAATGAGGAGCTCAATTTTGGGCATGTTGACTTTGAGGTATTAATGGGACAGTTAAGTGGAGATGTCCAGAAGACAGGACTAGACAACTAGCACTTAGGAGAGGTCAGGGCCAGATTTATGGAAACTGAACAATACGGATACTGTTGCTCTGACCTGGTTCGAAATGAAGTATGATGTCAATACAATACCAATTACAGCAGGCAACCATGGAATGAGTCATATAGGGTTGGACCATGCCACAGATGAGCACAGTATCAGTGAGTAGTCATTCTGAGAGTTAACTGTCCCCCTTTCCCCAAGTTCCCTGAATGAATAGTGAGTTATAAGCCAGCTGTCTTGGAACTCTGACTATGGCTCTTTTGTGTGGAACATGGAAATCTAGCTTCTGCAGATTAGGTCTTCATGGCAGGAGGTGGGTATCAGGGAAAAAGGGAAGGGTTGAAGTGTCTTGAAACATGACTTGAGTTCATTCCATTTTGATGAAATCTTTCCTCTCAATCTCCAAATGATTTGATTTGCTGGGGCACAACAAAAGGAACTCAACACCTTTGTCAAAGCAACCAGAGAAAGGAAACCTGGAGGCAAAGTTAATCATTTTTTTTTTCCTTCCTGACTCTGGAGTCCAAAGATATCCAGTGACAGGGGAACAAGCATGCTTGTCATCACCTACTCAGT
The DNA here is from genome assembly GCF_019393635.1 of Dromiciops gliroides. Taxonomy (NCBI): domain Eukaryota; kingdom Metazoa; phylum Chordata; class Mammalia; order Microbiotheria; family Microbiotheriidae; genus Dromiciops; species Dromiciops gliroides. Next base: position 149,822,008 of record NC_057864.1, read on the forward strand.
CTCAGAAGACTGCTGCAAAGATTGGAACATTTTTCCATGCAAACAAGGGACATTAAAAAAAAAAAACTCTTTAGAATGGAATGATGACAGTACGTAAACTCTGGGTAAAAAGAGCCTGGACATTGAAAGCTTCCGCCAGGAGCCCACAATGTGCTATTCTTTGGGGATCAAGAGGAGAAGGTCTAATCTTATCCTGTTACACTGACTTAGCCAAACAACAAACTGCCTGCCATGTTATACTTTCCCCTGAAAAACTTCTTTAGTGGAAGGAAATACAGACTGGAAGAATTAATTGCAAACATCATAGGCTCTTCTTTAGAGAGCTCAGCAATTCCCTAGGGGAGGGAGAGACACTTTGGGCAAAAAGAAAAAAAAAAGAGCAGGTTGTAGCACAGCCAAGTGGTTCCTATGTTACCTTTTTGACAGCTTCATCTAATCTCCACAGTCACATGAGAAGTGGAAAAAAGACTGAATGACCATATAATTATCAAGATTTGGGGGGGGTGCAGGTGGAGGCTTAAATTATTGAATTGGTGTAGTCCTTACTTCCTTAGAGAGTGAGTTTAAAGCACCATCACTAAGAAGTATTTATTTTCTGTTTTTCATGAAGAAGAGCATTCTTGCTATTGCTTTTTAGACATGGTCAAGGGAAAACTAAAGGAAGCTATAGGCTGGAATAGTTACAGACATTAAAGAGCCCAGAAAAGAGATTCCCCAGCTTAATATTTCCCACAATTAGGACAATAAAATCATACCAATAATATTTTTCTGAAATATGAGCTAATGCCATGGTTCCCCAACTTGGGCACTATAGTGAACTCACAAGGGTGCCAGAGTATTTTAAATTTTCAAGGGAAACACAGTGATAATTACATCTGTTGGACACACCTTGTGAACCAATAGCTCACTTTCAACATAAGATCAATGCTGTTCTTGAATAGAGAAATATTTTTATTTACTTGTGATTTTTAGCTACCCTGGACATTTTTCAAACTTTCTCATGTGTGACATCATAACTTTGTCACACTGAGTGTTCAACAGTCGTGGTGAGAAAAAGCAAATGCTCTGCAAAAATCAGTGTCCATTCTGATTCCAAGGTTTGAGAAGTTGTATAGTGACCAAAAGGTATACAATCCCATCAGTAAGTAATTGTGGTTATTTAAGAATAAATAAAAACACTATTTTTCTTTTAATTTATATGTATTGTTTTTTTCAAAAGGCCACTCATTTGTTAGGTACTCATTTGTTAGGTCATTTGTTAGATACTCATTTGGGCCTAAGTACTTAATGAATAGAATTGTTAGGTTTGGTTTGGGGGGGTGGGTTGCCTAGAAATATTGTGAAAAAATTACTGAGACATTAAAGATGCTGTGAATTGAGAAAGTTTGGTAACCTTTGGTCTCATGGCTAATATTAAAAGTTCTGGCTCATGTCACCGATTCTGCTATTAAAGTAATAGATACATGCCTTCAAAGAACATAGTACAATCCATAGCACCAAAATGGCAAATAAGTGTTTGATGAGTAAATAAATGAATGAATGAATGAATGAATGAATGAATGAATGAAATAGCCTCTCTCTGTACTTCCCTTGTCTGTAAGATGGGAAATGTTGCCCATCCTTCTCCCATCACTTCACCCAACCTTCGTTTCAGAAGCAGTCAATATATGAGGAATGCTTGAGGGGTCTCTAGGAAATGGAAGTTGAATATGCCTGGATCTGCACCCTTCACTTCCCTTATACTAGAATATAAGTTCTTTAATTAATGTCATGGACTATTTCTCTTTTGTCTCTATATTCACAGAACCTGGCATAGTGCCTTAGTAAGCACTTAATAAATTCTTGTTGACTGATTGAATTTAGGTTGCCTGTTGCTCCATCAAGCATGAGATTTCCTCACCACCACTACCCCATCACCTCTTAAAGTCTTCAGCAGAATTGAAGCTGATTGTAAGAATATATTCCTATTTCCAAATATCTCTGTAGCAAGACCAAAGGAAAACACACAGATGCCAGCCAACAACCCACGCTTGCATGGAGGTAGTTAGCAATAGTTCATAGGATGCTTCCCTGCATTCAGAAAGCTGGCAAAAGATGAAACCAGCCTTTCAAAACCATAAAGCCCTAAGACAAACAGACACAAACTCTGATGCTGAATAAACATGAGGCCACACAAGGGCATGGTAAGAATGCCATTCTCTAAAGCTGGGACCCTACCATGACATGACAAAAACTTGTAAAAAAGCAGTTTCCTTATTTCCAAAGACCCTCAGATTAAACCCCATTCAAAGGGATTTGACTTGCATCCATGCTCCAGTGACAAGTTAACTGTATAGGCAAGAGTGATTTTACAGAGCAATTAGTGCTTTCTGCCTAACCCATCCCATGCCCCCTTAGGTTGGGCTTAAGCATTGCTGATTTTAACCTAGAATGACAATAAAGCAAAGCCACAATTTGAACTATGAAAAATATTTAATTCTTTTAAAAGACAAAAACAAACAATATATTTTATTGCACTCTATCTCCCCGCCCTTTCAATGCATGTTATTTTGGATTCATTTAGATGAACTCAGGAGAACCAGGAGGTCCTAGGGGTAACTAGGGATCTGTTCTAGGGTCTCAGGTTCAGAGGGCACTCATAGTGTCTGCAGCCCTTCATCAGTGAAGAAACAAAGATTGGAACCGAGTCAGCAAGAATAGTGATAAGGACGAATTTGTGATTTTCTTTGGTGTAGGGAATTCCCAGATGAGGGAATTCTCTTTCTGCCAATGCAGTCTATACAATTTGTAGTTTTGGAGTTTCCTAGGACACTAAGAAGGGGACAGCTAGGAGGTGCAATGGAAGACTTGGAGTGAGGAAGACCTGAGTTGAAATCCAGGATCAGAAACTTCCTAGCTCTGTGACCTTGGGCAAATCACTTCTTTGCCAAGAAAATGCAATAGACAGAGGTCCACAGAGTCACGAAAAGTCAGACACAACTGAATAACTGACCAACAACAAGGACACTGAGAGGTTAAATGACTTGCCTAGCATTTGTCAGAGATGGGCCTTTAAACCATGTCTTCCTGACCCCAAGGCCTCCCCTTGATCCACTGGTGCATGCTGCTTTCTCTGGCAAGAATAATTAATTAAAACAGGAAGTTATCAGATGATAGATTGGAGAGAACTCCTTCCTTGCTCCATCCTTCCCTTCATCATACTAGCAGCTTTCCTACCTATCAATGGGTCTCTGTCTACACATCCCTATGTCTGTATTTGTCCCAAATCCATTCAACTTTGGGTAGAATTCCATTAATTTTGTGTACCGGAGAGGTTTGAATTACTTCCACTTGGAGCAAAAGTTTCTACTTAATTAAGGTCACTAAGAGTTCTCTCTTCTCACGTTGCATAAATCAGACATTTTCTTCCCCAACCCCCATCTCAGATGAAGATGTGCCACTTCTTCTTGCCAAGACATGTCACTCTACCTAGGTCCTTTATGCTAATCTGTCCTATCTTCTCCAACAAATCATCCTCTCAATTGGCCTTATTCTCTAATCTTCCATTGCTATCTAATGGCTCCATCGCATGGTGCCTACAAACACACCTATTATCTCTGTTATTCTTAGGATAAGCTCTCATTAGAACCTACCATCACTGCCTAGCATCTCTTCTCTCCTCCATGGATAAAATTCCTTGAGAAAGAAAAGTACACCCTGAGTTGAATGGGTTCGGAACAGACAAAGACCAACACACAGGTAGGCAAACTTCTGCTAGTAGTGTAGAGAGAAGGGTAGAGCAAGGGAAGAGTTCTCTCTCCAGTCTACCATCTGATAACTTCCGATTTGAAGTGTCCCCACTTCTTCTCCTCACTCTCTCTCTTCTAAACTTTTTGCAATCTAGCATTCAACTGAAATTATTTCCTCCAAATTCTACAATGATCTCTTGATTGTCCAATCTAATGTCCCTTTCTCAGTCCTGAGCCTCCTGGACCCTTCTGCAGTATGACACTGCTGATCATACTCTTTCCTCACTAGGTTTTCATGGCATAATTCTCTTCTAGTTCTCTCCTTATCTATCTGACCGTATGTTTCTCAGGCTCTTTTTTTTCTTTTTGCAGGTCAATGAGGGTTAAGTGACTTGCCCAGGGTGGCACAGCTAGTAAGTGTCAAGTGTCTGAGGTCAGATTTGAATCTAGGGCCAGTGCTTTATCCACTGCACTACCTAGCTGCCCCCTCTCAGGCTCTTTAAATGGATCTTCATCCATGTCATCCTGACTAACTATGGGTATCCCTCAAGGTTTTATCCTGGGTCCTCTCCTCCCCTCCCTGTATGCTATTCTGCTTGATCTCATCCAGCTCCCATGGAGCCAATGATGAACTCTATGCAAGTGATTCCCAAATGTAGCTCTCCTTACCTCCAATCCTGCATTACCAACCACCTTTTTGATATCTCACCCGAAATGTCCCCTAGACATCTCAGACTCAAACTTAGTATGTTGAGAACTGAATTAATTATCTTTCCCTCTGAACCATCCCTTCATCCCAACTTTCCTATTGCTGGTGAGGACAACATCACCACCCTCCTAACTCCCCTTACAAGCTCAGGATTTCCTGGACTCATCTTTCTCAATTGCTCCACATATGTAATTATTTACCAAATATTAAAATCTCTCAGATCCTCTTCTTGCCACTCATGTAGCTGCTGCCATATTGTAGGCCCTCAATGCCTCTCATCTGAACTAATATAATAGTCTTCTAACTTGGTCTTCCTGACTCATCTCTCCCTGCTCCAATCCTTCCTCCACTCTGTTGTCAAAGGCAAGGTGACTTTCTTAAAGCCTAAGTATGTCCATGTCACCCAACTTTTCCAGTGGATCACTAATACCTCCAGGATCAAGGATAAAATATTCTACTTGTCATTTAAAGCCACATGTCTCCATTTTGTATCTTTCCAATCTACTGTGACAATTGGAGTGACGCTCCCTGCTGGAGAGATACTGTAGGAAAACTCCTCCATGAGGAGAAGGCATCTGAAGGCAAGTCATGTGGCTTGGAAGGTCAGTTCCTTGGCATCAGGAAGCGATGGTTGATGTTTCCGGTTTAGACAGGAGGCTTGTGGGACGAAGAAGGGGTGAGGCTCTCTCTCTTTCCCCAGGACCTCATGGGGAGTGGAGCTAGAAACGTTGGCTCCCTGAGATAGATAGATGTAGGCATCTACGTGTGTGTGTGTCTCTCTCTCTTCACCAAATTCTTATGCTCCTTAATAAGTGCTTAAAAGTCTAAACTCTTGCTAAAGCTTCTAATTTATTGGCAACCACTCATTAGATTTTTAGACAGTCTAGCTAGAATTTTAGCCATATCACAGCAACCAACCATACACTTCTTACACTGTAACCTTCTCTATATCCTCCATGATTCAAATATGTGGGCCTGCTTGCTCTACCTTACAAACAGCACTTCATCTCCTAACTGCAAGTCTTTGCACGAAATTGTTTCCCTCCTCACCTTCACCTCCTAGCTTTGCTGGCTTCTTTCACTACTCCATTCAAATATTACTGTTTTTTCAGGAGGCATTCCCTGGTCTTCTATCCCTTCCCAGTGCCTTTCCTCTAAAACTACCTTTCATTTTCTCTGTATTTATCTTGTATGTATGTCTCCCACCATGAGAATGTCAGCTTTTTAAAGACAGGGTCTAGATTTTTCCTTTTTTTCTATCCCTATCACTTAGCACAATGACTGGCATATAATTGATTTTTGACAAACTGGACTAATAGGTAGATAAAAACAGAATATGATAAGTGAATGAAAGGATTACAAGGTATCATGTGATCAGATGAGGGAGGAATTACTTCTACCTAGGGGAAATCATGAAAGACTTTATCAAGTATCCTATGAACTAGGTCTTTATGTATAGATAGGATGTTAGTGCACAGGAAGAGTAGGCATTTAAGCTATATGGAGTATTGTGAATTGAATGTGGGCAAGTTTCATATATATTTGAGGATTGATTAATAATAAAAAAGTGTGCCCTCCAGGCTGCCTTCCAAACTTGGCATCCACAGGTGGCTGACTGATATCCAGAGGGCAGCCAGGAATGTGGGGTCTACATTCCTAAAGCTATAACTCATGAGCCCCTACTAGTGTGCTTACATTTAGTAGTAACACAGGAGAGGCAAATAGCTCAAAGCAAAGATATTTATTGACTTGGCATAGGAAGAAATGTAGGTACATAAGGTTCCCTTTCTCTGCCCCATATATCTGGGACATAGTTTCTTACTAATACATCAGTGGAAACAGTGGGAATGAATTTAGAGTGAGGCACATGGGCAGAAGAAACATGTGGCTAAGGCAGCTTATTCTTTCAGCACTGCAAGAAACAAATGTCTTTTTTTCTTCCTGTGATGCTGGCGTGCTGCTCTCCCTCTCCCCTAGACACAATATCTCTGCTGGGTATATTGCTTAGCTGGGTTCTGTGGGTCTGTTATTTTCTGCAGCTCAACTCCCAAGTTCCAAGGCTAATTCTCTCTTAAATACACTGTAGGCTTTCCTCTCTGCTGCCAGGCATCATTCTCCCAGTAGCTGTCTACATTGACTCAATTTTGTTGCCTCAAGAAACTCTAATGTAAAATGCCATCACTGAGAGTGGAGTGTAGAAAAGAGAAATCCCCCCACCTCTGTCACCCTCTGTGCCAAGGGCACAAAAATGATGCCCTTTCAAGAACTGTATTCTTCTTCTAGAGCTGGTGCAGTCCTTTGCCATAGGTCACAAATCTCTCCTGCATTAAGTCTCTAGAGTTGACAAGCTAACATTTGAAAGACCACTCGGGGTGTGGTCGATATTGAACCACTCAATTCCAAGCTGCCATTCTAATTCTGCCAAGTTTGATTATAAAGTTCTTCACACTTCATAAAGAGAGAACAAAAACTTGACCTTTCTTTGTACTTCTTTTGTCTCTGTTATCTGCACCTTACTTTCTGTGATTTTTATCAACTGAGTTAGGGAAGAAATACAAAGGTTTCTGGGGAGAAGTATCACATAAGGTAGCAAAAGGGAAACCCCCAAATCAACTTTTTGAAAAAATTCAGGTGAATTTCAGCAGAGGGAAAGAGCACAGGAACATGTGCAGGTTTTTGTTAGCAGTGATCTAGTTTCATTTAAAAAAATTAATCAGAAAAGAAAAAAAAATGGTGATAACAGCACTTACCTTCCAGGGTTATTTTGAGCATCAAAGGAGGTAATAATCATACAGTGCTTATCACAGTGCCTACCACATAGTGCTATATGAATTTTGGCTATTATTATTAACAGGGAATTTAAATGGTAAATAAAGAAATAAGAGAATACCCAGATTTTCTCAGTGAGTTTGAGTCCTCTAGTTCAGGTAAATTACATCCCACTTAACCAAAAGTACTTATGGATGTGATTGTTGAGTGCTATTGCTAATCTTAAGAAATTGTGGGACAGGTAGGTGGTGCAATGGAAGGAGTTCTGGGCCTTGAGTCAGGAGGATGAATTCGAATTTGGCCTCAGACATTTACTAACTGGTCAAGTCACTTGACCATGATTGCCTCCAAAAAAGAAAGGAAGGAAGGAAGAGAGAGAGAGAGAGAGAGAGAGAGAGAGAGAGAGAGAGAGAGAGAGAGAGAGAGAGAGAGAGAAATGTGATCAGATGAGATGCTTCAGGTCTTGGGGCAGGAAAGTATTGTGTTATTATTTTTAAGAAGTTACATTGTTTAAACCCTAGGTCAATGAACTAGGCTTCAATTCCCACCACAATGCTCAAACATATTAATAAAGGAATGATTTATAAGCGCTTAGGGAAAGAGGAATTATTGTGTTGGCAAAGATTATTTTTTTTTAATTTTTTTATTATTATTATTTTTTTTAGTGAGGCAATTAGGGTTAAGTGACTTGCCTAGGGTCACACAACTAGTAAGTGTTAAGTGTCTGAGGCCGGATTTGAACTCAGGTACTCCTGACTCCAGGGCCGGTGCTCTATCCACTGCGCCACCTAGCTGCCCCCCATCCTTATTTTTGACATGCTCTTTTCTCTAGCCATCCCTCCATTATTCTATATTATAGCTGATTTAACCTAGTGTTTTAAATCATCAAGAAGTGAACTATCACTCAACATTTTAGCCAAGGTACACATAATCTATAAGCTTGTAAACTATGCTTCTGCCCAAGTAATGGATAAAACCATAGCTTAAATACTCTCTTAATGAAAGTAAGGAATTCCTTCCAAGTTGACTTCTTTGATACTTAAATGGATCTTGGGATCCCATTTTAATACTGAGATTGTCGAGGGGGGCATCTTCCAGATCTTCCCATTTTTCCTACATTGCAAGGGAGCACACCAGTTATTTCTCATTCTTGCTATATAACTGGCTCACATCCTTTTCCAGTCATATGTCTCTCTAATGATAGCCTTTGCACTACTTCTTTTGCATAGTTCTTCAGGTGATGATGAAAACTCTTCTAGTTGGTTAAAGAAACAATTATTCAGAAGATCCCAGGCTAAAACTGAGAGTGAATATGAAAGGTACAACACACTCATCTGTCAGTCTCTTTCTTTGTTGACTTTTATGGGGAGAGCTACTTTGAACTGTTGGGTTGGGAAGGGCAGCTGGCCACATTTTCCCACCCAGCTCCCACTGTGTTTATTTTTTCCTGATCTTGGATGAATGAGTATTCCAAGAGGAAAGTGCCCAGGCAACCAAGTGAGTTCTGGGAGATCCTGAAGTCCCACCAATAATTAAGATTCAGTAGCAGAATCCCCTAGAGGCAGTATCAATAACCAGAGGAGTTAAGAAAAGACTGAGCAGCAACTTGGAGATAGAAGTGCCCAACCCACAATGTTGTGGGCATTTCAAGGTCAGGAGATACTATAGGGTGGCCACTGAGCATGGTGAGGACCCAGCACAGCAGCCAGGAGACAAATAGTATTTTCTTCTTCTCCTGTAGGGAGAGCAAAGTTAAGTGTAGTATCTCTGAAGTCAAGAAAACAAAGTATCCAGGAGTAAGGTGGAAAACAGTGCCAGGTTTTATGGAGAGGTTAAGGAGAATCAGGATTCCAAGGTGGGGGGGGGCTATTGGACTTAGCAATTAGAAGTTCATTGGTGAAAAGAGTGGTTTCAGCAGAGCTGTCAGGACAGAAGTCAGATTGCAAAGGATTAAATAGTGGTGAGGAAGTGGTTTTTAAAAAGTAACAACCTTTGGTAGTATAAATCGTGCAGACTAGTAACAATTTACCTAGTCGAGCATGTGGTAAAAATTTTGCTTATGATAGTCTGGGAATGCTGGTAAAGGGAGAACAGCTGTGGACTTCATCTGCAGGGGTCCACAGCTGCTTACAGCTGCCAAGTTAGCTCCTGACACTATTTAACACTAGAAGGACCACGTGTGGTGATTGGTGAAAGAATTTTTTAAAATAATTTTACTATCATTTACTATACTTTCTCCTATCTGTGCAAATGCACATTAAATACAAATATTTATAAACAGAGAATGTAATTTTATTTTGAAATAAAAATTTTTATCCTACTATCTCTATTTTCTTTGCCTTATGGGTTTAAAAACATGCATTGCATCAATTGCTACAGTTTGGTCCTTCAAAGTGTTCTTCAATTCCAGAACTCCTCCTCCTCCTCCTCCTCCTCCTCCTCCTCCTCCTCCTCCTCCTCCTTCTTCTTCTTCTTCTTCTTCTTCTTCTTCTTCTTCTTCTTCTTCTTCTTCTTCTTCTTCTTCTTCTTCTTCTTCTTCGTGGTGAAATGAGGTTTCAGTGACTTGCCCAGGGTCACACAGCTAGTGTCAAGTGTCTGAGGCTGGATTTGAACTCAGGTCCTCCTGAATCCAGGACCAGTGCTTTATCCATTTGCAACACCTAGCTACCCCCAATTCTAGTCCTTCTTAAGAAGAGTCAGGACATGGTCTCCAAATTTAAGAGAGGTGCTGGTATAGAAATTAGAACCTAACCATTTAGAAAGAGTTTACAGAAGGAGGGTATGATTGAGAGAAGAAAGAAGGATTCAGGAAGAATGAGTTAAGGTCAAATTTGCAAACAGTTTGTGATGCATGGTAGCCAGGAAAGAAGAGTAATATGAGAAAAAATCAAGCATGAGGACCAGCCATTTGGCATATAGGAGGGAGTCTTGGGAGCTCTGGGGCTATGATGGTTTGTGTTTGGCTCAACAAGCACTGATTTAGTACTTAGCCTGTGCTACTCACTCTGCTAAATAATGGGGACACAAAGAAAGGCAAAAACACAATCTTGTCATTAAGGAGCTCACATTCTTTTCTTTCTTTCTTTTTTTTTTTTGCGGGGCAATGAGGGTTAAGTGACTTGCCCAGGGTCACACAGCTAGTAAGTGTCAAGTGTTTAAGGTTGGATTTGAACTCAGGTCCTCCTGAATCCAGGACCAGTGCTCTATCCACTGTGCCACCTAGCTGCCCCCAAGGAGCTCACATTCTCATTAGGGAGATAACAGGCAAATAACTATCTACATACAAGATACACACAATGTAAAGAGGCTGTAATCTAAGAGAGAAGGCACTAATAGTGGGGAATACCAGGAAAGGCCTTTAGAATACACTCAATGGAGACCTCCAGTAGGAGGTCTTGAAGTAGATTGTGGAGTCCAAGAAAGTTTCCTTGGCTTCAATATACTTAATATATGCACAATAATATGCCAGCAGCCTCCAATGTGCAAGGTATCATATGATGGGGATATAAGGATAAGAGGGACATTCAGAACTGTAATTAGAACTTGACAGCTAAGTCAGAAGGAGAAGGAAGAGGTACAACTAAGTGACTACAATAATCTAGTGGGGAGAAGTCAAGGAGTGCCTATACTAAGGTGGTGGCAAGGTGAGATAAGAAAAGGGGACAGAGGGGCAGCTAGGTGGCGCAGCGGCTAGAGCACCAGCCCTGGAGTCAGGAATACCTGAGTTCAAATCCAGCCTCAGACACTTAACACCTACTAGCTGTGTGACCCTGGGCAAGTCACTTAACCCCAACTGCCTCACTAAAAAAAAAAAGGGGGGGGGGGACAGAGGGGCAGCTACGTGGTACAGTGGATAAAGTACTGGTCTTAGATTCAGGAGGACCTGAGTTCAAATCCAGCCTCAGACACTTGACACTTAACTAGCTGTGTGACCCTGGGCAAGTCACTTAACCCTCATTGCCCTGCAAAAAAAAAAAGAAAGAAAGAAAGAAAGAAGGAAAGAAAGAAAGAAAAGAAAAGAAAAGAAAAGGGGACAGATCTGAGAGAAGTGGAGATAAAATCAACAGGATTTTTACCCTAGATGCAAGAGAGAGGGAAGATTATAAAATGCCAGTTTGCAAAACCAGTGGGACCAGAAACAGAAAAAGGCAAGCTAAGCATATCGGTCAAGTTTAGGGTGGAAGATGAGTTCAATTTTGGACATATTGAGTTCTAGGTGAAGATATCCAAGCAGTTGGAAGGCCACAACTACAGAGTGGGCCAAAAGTCATGAAGGGGTCTGATGTTTTAATAACTTTTTGAAAATTATTTTTCTTTATTTTTCACCATTTATGAGATTTGATTTTTTACATATAATAGAAATTCATTTCCTATATATACTGTATATGATGCTATGGTACTATAAATTAAAAACAAAAAAATAGAGGAGTTCTTAAATATTTGTGACTTTTGGCCCACCCTGTATAATTCATGCGTGTGTGTGTGTGTGTGTGTGTGTGTTTGTGTGTGTGTAAGAGTGGAGATGGATAAGAGTTGACACAGCACTCCCAAAGTATGAATGGTCATTGTGGGGATATAAGGATAAGAGTGACATTCAGATTTGTGATTAGAACTTAGCAGCTCAGTCAGAAGGAGAAGGAAGAGGTACAATTAACTGGACTACAATAATCCAGTGGAGGAAGGCAAAGAGTGCTTATACTAAGGTGGTGGCAAGGTGAGTTAAGGAAAAGGGACAGATTTGAGAGAAGTGGAGATAAAAAACAACAGAATTTGGATCCTAGATGCGAGAGAGAGGAAAGATTATAAAATGCTAAGGTATGTAAAGCTGGTGGTGCCAGAAACAGAAATGAGCAAGCTAAGCATATTGGTCAAGTTTAGGATGGAAGATGAGTCCAATTTTGGACAAATTGAGTTGGGGGGCGGCTGAATGGCTGGGTCTGTAGCTGGTGAAAAGCCTCTGATAGGATTGAGCCTAGGCCTAAATAATATGGCAGAGGCTGTCTAGTAGAAAGCAACTGAAAGGAATATAACTCATACCTTTCATACAAAGCACTATTCAGAAAGATCTGGCACAATTTATGACATTCAACTAATTCCTAGTGTCTCTACCACTCTAAGCACGAGATAAACAACTTTGACAAAATTCAGCTGCTGCTTCTACGTAAGCCATGTTGTAAATCAAAGTAGATTTACTTCACTAGGCATCAACCAAGTGGTACTATTGGGTAGTATAAACTTGGCTTTAGATAATTGGTGGTTTAGGGCAAATTATGTAATAAATTAGTTGTTGGTGAGGTCTAGTCTTAGCTCCGTCACCAATTTGCTTTATTTCTTTGGTCAAATCACATAGTTTCTCTGAGTCAGTTTTCTCCATCCGTCAAACAGTAAATGGCACTTCCTTTGAAACTGTCTAATTAAGACTCTGCCCCTGAGAATGATCACAATTTCCTCTAATGAGGAAAATGATTGAGCTGCTCTTGGTAAAAGTACAGGTTACCCCCAACTTACTAGTATATAGTACAAATGACTAAGTCATTTGGATTTGTTTGTGAAAACGAAAAGTTTATGATGGCAATTTAGGGTCAGATCAATGTTGCCAGAAACTGCAGAAGGGTTATCTCTAAGGAGCCCAGACAGTAATCGATGCAGATGATACAAGGAGATGATAGAATGTGTTGCATGCTGCAAATATTTAACATCTATTGAATCCCAGGAGAGATTATTACTGGTGACCAAAATAATTAATCAGTAGCTTGCTATCTTTCATGAACTGATGGGTGACAAATCCTAGTCAATGTTATCTTTACATCTCTCAAACCTTTCCCCTTTTGTTTACTCACATAGCCATTACCCCAGTTCATGCCTTCATTGCTTCTCCTCCCTCTCTACTTCCTACCTCTCCCTTCTCCTTTATACAGTTGGCAAGTTACTCACAGGTCTAAATGTCACTCCTTTCCTGCTTCCAGGCACTTACTTGGGGTCCTTTAGTGAAATGCTGCTTTAGAAGTATAACTGCAACCCCCCAGTTGCTCCTAATTCAGGTAGTCACTAAATTTCAAGTTTATCGATGACTTCTCTTACTACTATTACTACTACTACTACTACTGAGGCAGCATGTTCTCATTTCTTCTTCATTCTCAACTTCTCATTTCTATAAATGGTTAGAAAGTTGGTCTTGGGAATAAGGAAGAGTCAAGTTCAAATTTATCTAGTTGGGTGACCTTCAACAATTATTTAACTTCTCATTGTCCCCAAGTAACTCTTGAAACTAATGCTTAAAGATACAATAATTGGGGATGTTATCTATCTCATCTTTTTCCCACATAATTTAGATTTCTTCTTTTAAGTGTCTATATCTTGAAAGCTATTAACTCCATGCATCTTGGAGCTTTTGCATATCAGGTAGAGAGGAAACTGATGCTTCAGTCAAACAGAATATGTGGGTACATTTTCCAGTGAACATTTACTTAGACTTGGAAATCCACAAACACTATAAATCAGGGCTTGAGTTACTGTTTCTTCGATTTAAGAAAGTGATGGAGAAAATGGTAATAATGTAGGTTAAGCTTAAAAGTGCATCCTGTGTATATTTTCTTCTGGAGAGCCAGTTTTTAAACTTTTACCAGCACACCCCTGGCTGTCCATAAGCAGTGGCCATCAGTTCAGCAGGGCAGCTGAGACTCAATAGACAGGAAGCACAGACTGTAATCACTCTCAAAAGTGGAAGCACAAATTTTGATAAACCTTTTTTTACCCTCCAATATGGAGCACTTTGCTGTTCCCCACCCCCGATTCCCCTCAGAATGAATGCCAAAGCTCAGCCATTGTTAGCTAATATTTCTTTTAAAGTAAGTCTATAGATCTGTTTGTTTTTACGGTTTTTGCCAACTGGTGGATCATTATGTTGAGCAGGTCAGTGCCAAAATAAACATAACCCATGAGCTCACTAGGTTTGAGATCACAGAGTGGATGTGTTATCGAAAGTGGAGAGTTTGGACTGACTGTGTTGCTATCTTAAAGGGAAAAAAAATAATCTCAAGTATCAAAGCAAAATAAAAGGTTAACTTGAAACATTTCAGGGGTCCCTTTACCTTAAAGCTTCTCTGCTTCCAAAAGCAGAGCCAAGATTTTAAACCAGTGCTTTAGAAAAGGAATGAATAGGGAAATTTCTAGTAATGAGTAAGATGAAAAACAGGGTCTGTAGTACATTAAAAGCTTCCACCCCCACAAGAGAAAACATCATGCTTCAGGGGGGTTGAAGGAAAATTTCTGACCTAACTTCTAAGTGGATCATGTAGCCATTGTCCTTAGACTGTGGGTTGATAGGAGATAGTTGAACTTTGGTTACTTCATTTCCTGTTTTTACTCATTGTTGACAAGAGACCAGGAAGATAGCTAGAGAGAAAGCTGAAGGGAAAATGGGGAATGACTGAAGGAATCTTTGCTAGCCTGGCTCTCTTTCTGTAACAGAGGACCCTGAAGAGAAATGTACTCAACTCCTGACAGTCTACAGGGATCTAAAATATACTATGAGAAGAGCCATCATTATCCCCCATTCCTATAAAATAAGAACATCTTCTGCATGTGGGGCATTGCAACAGCTGTCATTTATAGAGGGTTTTAAGGTTCATGAAACACTTTGAATATAATTTCATTTGTCACATTTAATATTCCAAATAACCATTCGAGGTAAATTATATTATCCCCAATTTGCAGATGAGGAAAATGGAGTTGAGGGAGGCTCAATGACTTGCCCAGCATCACACCACTACTGTCTTGAATCAGGATTTAAATTCACATTTTACTCTCACCAAGTCCAGCCCTCTATCCATTATGTCACCTAGCTGCATCCTTGCAAGCATGTTGTTGTTTGTCCTTTGTGCTCAAAGAGGACCAGAATGACATCACAATGTCAGAGTCAATGTGTGTCTAGCTGTGGTTGTTCAGAGCAATAAGAGCTCAGAAGGTTCTACCACAGGTTGGACAAAAATAGTCCTTATGACCATTTGGAAGGGAGATGTTTCTAAATTTGCACATGCCATGTTTCTTTTGAGCTTCTGCAATTCTGCTTTGCTCATAGAGCACAGGGCTTTATTTGATGTGGGCATGTCATGCTGGATGACCCTGTGCCAGTGTCTCCCATGTCGCACAATTGAAATTTTTGAGAAAGACTTTGAGAGTGTCCTTATATCACTTCCTCTGACCACTATGTGAGTGCTTGTCTTGTGTAAGTTCTTCATAAAATAGTCTTTTATGTAAACATACATTTGGCATTTGAACAACATGGCCAGCCCATTGGACTTGTGCTCTCTGCAATAGAGATTGAATGCTCGGCAGTTCAGCTTGAGAAAGGACCTCAGTGTCTGGTCCCTTACCTTGCCAAATGATCTTCAGAATCTTCCTAAGGCAATTGAAAGGGAAGCAGTTCAGTTTTCCAGCATGGTGCCGGTAGCCTGTCCATGTTTCACAATCATACAACAATGAGGTCAGCACAATGGTTCTGAAGAACTTCAGTTTGGTAGGCAGTCCAATACTTCTTCTCTCCCACACATTCTTTCAGAGTCTCCTGAAGGCTGACCTAGTTCTGGCAATGTGTGTGTTAACTTTATCATCTATGTGTACATCGATAGAAAAACATAGTGCCAAGTGGATTTTATCCTCAGTATTCAAAATTTCTCCATTTGCTGTAACTGATGGTTTTACAAATGGATGGTATGGCCTGGCTCATGGAGAACATCTGTTTTCTTGGTGTTGTTAGGTCAAAATCAGCACAAGTGGCAGAGAATCAATCCATGATTTGTTGCATCTCAGCCTCAGAGGGTGCACTGAGTGCACAATCACCTGTGAACAAAAAGTCATAAATCAACTCTCCACTTTAGTCTTGGCTTGTAGTCAGTGCAGTAGTTGACCTTAATGCTATTTTGGTACTCATTGAAGGCATCCAACAACACAACTGAAAACATTATACTAAAAAGCATGGGAGCAAGCCCACAGCCCTGCTTCATTCTATTGGTGTGGTTGACTGGGAAAGTGTAAGAGCATCATCCAGTACCCAGAACCCAAGTAAGCATGTCATCATAAAACTGACATACAATACTGATAAACTTCTTTGGACACCCCAACTTTTTGTGTGTGTGTGAGGCAATTGGGGTTAAGTGACTTGCCCAGGGTCACACAGCTAGTAAGTGTCAAGTGTCTGAGGCTGAATTTGAACTCAGGTCCTCCTGAATCCAGGACCAGTGCTCTATCCACTGTGCCACCTCAAGGGCACCCCAACTTTTGCATGATCTTTTACAGGTCCTGATGACTGACAGTTTCAAAGGCCTTGGTTAGATTGATGAACATTGTGTACAGCCCTTTGTTTTATTCCTGGAGTTTTCAGGCAGCAAACACTGTGTCAAACATTTTTCAGACCTTTCTGAAGCCACACTGGTTCTCAGGTGAAGGATGAGCTGATTAACTCTGGCAAGACTAAAAGAGAAACCTCTCTGTAGTTGTCACAGGAAGATTTTAGTCAGCTTTTGTATGAGTAGTGGACCCCTGCCTTGTAGATCTCTCCTAGAATGGAATCAGCACAACTCAGCCATATGAGAAGAGTCTAGTGGCATTCAAAGCCTCTTCTTCAGTTGGAAATTTGGTTAAAGAGGGATTGATTTCAACCTGAGGTATATAGTCAATGGATTTTGCATTGGTTGATATGGTCTGTTGAGAACACTATGGAAGTTGTTCAGCCCATCTCTCCAAGATCATGTTTTTACCAGTCACCAGTGTGGTTTTATCAGTACTGAGTTGTTGAGATGCAGCATAGGTCTTTGGCCTATAAATAGTTTTCAGGGCATCATAAAAGCACTTGGGATTGTTACTATCAGCATAAAACTGAATTTCATCTTCTTTCTTACTGAGCCAAGAATCCTGCATCTTTCTAAACTTTGCTTCCACTTTACTTATTGAAGGAATTAAATGCTGTCTTTTTAGAGGCTGATGAACTATCTGGCTGGTAAACCCTGTAGAGTTCTTGTTTTTCATTCAGTAACTTCTCAACTTCCCCATCATTTTCATCAAATCAATTCTGATGTTTGCTAGTGTTCAGGCCCAGATGAGTAAATGCAGTGCTGTATGCCAAATCTCTGAAAGTTTCCCACTCCTTTTGTGCTCCATTGTTACCCACAGTGTGTTGGCTCAGCTTTCCCTCCAAGTTAATAACAAACTGTTCACACATGGAGAAGCACTCTCATCTGTTGACATTGAGTCTTCTGATAGTTGTCATGGCTTGCCCCACCCCCTCTTTGTTGAATGTAAATGTTTAGCTTGGAGAGAATAAGTCTGATCAGTCCAGCTCTCTGCACTACTCATCACCTTCACCACTCTCATATCTTGTCTGTCTCTTCTCCTTACAATGACATAGTCTATTAAATGCCAATGTTTGTTGCTAGGGAGCATCCATGAAATTTTGTTGCATTTAGGTAAATGTAAAACAGTGTTGTTGATGAGGTCATGAGATGCATAAGGCTTCAGTAGTAAGTGATCATTGCTGTTGCTGTTTCCAACTTTATGCCTCCTAAGGACTTCCATGTCTGATAGTCTGTGCCTACTCTGGTATTGAAGCCACCCAGAATTATAAACTTGTCTTCTTATGGCACATTGTTAATGAGGGTCTCCAGGTCTTCATAAAATTTTTCTTTGACCTCATCCTGGTGGGAGCATACAAACTGATGGTGGTGGTGTGGCACTTTCCTGCAAATGGCAATCACATTGTCACGAGCCTGTCTCTCACTCTTTTTGAGAGACATACTAGTTTATTGACTAGATTAGATTTGAATGCAAAACCTACAGTCTTTTAGAGTCATCAGAGCATAGTAGCAAGACAAAAGTCAAGAGGACTGGCAATGGCTCTGGATGAAGTGGATGACCTTGGCATGTCTGACCAAGCTCTAACTGCTCCACAGCACCCACTTCTGCTGCCTTTGTGGCCCATTGATACAAAATGTTCACATATGCCTATTCTGTTGGGGAAGTCTTCCCGTGCTTGGGGTAGACACCCCCCAACTCACCGATAGTTCTGAGGCCTATTTGGTTACCCTCAATCTGGCTTAGCTGGTCTGCTGAGATGATTAACTGAGTTGTAGCCACTGCACATGTGACAGCTTCTTGAAGCCATAGGTGAGAGTTGGGACGCAGGTGATCACCAAAGATGGATGAGCAACCCTCACAGCAGAGGTGCTAGTCTTCCCTTGAACACCCCATAAACCAGTACCATTAGCCATTGTTCAGAAACTTGACTATCACAAGTGTAACAAAAGTCTGGTGAGGACTTCACTGCATGTAGGGCATTTCAGTAATTTGGGGGGGGGTTTTTAGAGGGCACTTTGTAGGATCTTCTTGCATGAACCCAATGGGGGAATTTTAATGTCCTAGCAAAAAACCACCACCAAGGAAGTTCCATCGTGCTGTGTTATGGAAAGTAAAGGAGGAGTTTCTCCATAATAATTACATCCATCTCATATAGCCTGAGAGTACTGTTCAATACAGACTCAATCATTTTGTTTTTTTCTCCAGGGAAAAGAGCACAAGGGAGCAAATGGTTTTGAGTTATATTTTTCCAATTATTGAAAATCCAGTTTATCTCTATCCTATTCCCTTCCTCTTCCTGAAAAAAGAAAGAAAAATGAAACTCATAAAAGAAATATGTATAGTCAGTCCCATATTGGCCATGTTCTTGAATCAACTTTTGAAGACAAATTTAAATTAGAGGGGAACCCTGGGATGCCACTCAATGGATGGAAGTAGGTGAATTGTGAGACCCTAGTACACTGAGAAGCCTTGGGGTAGGGGGAGGGCCAGGTGTGGAGGAGCTTACCTAGCTGACAGAATATGGGGGGATGAGGATAGTGGGAAATGTAATAGCTTCCTATTTCAACTAATTAGTCTTATTTCCTTAGAATTAAGCTCAGTCATTTCCATGTTATTGAAGCATAAAAATTGTTGCCAGAGCATTCTAAATTTTGATTCTCTGGGGCAAATCCCCAGTAGCTTTATTGTTCTCTTGTCAATAGAGTCAGCAAAACAGAGGAAAAACGATTTTCATGATACCTGTTATCACTTTAAGTTCAGATTCCTGATCATACTGAAAAATTTCACAAATGTTCTCTGGATTCAGATATTTGGAGTGTACCTTCTTCAAAAAGAAGGTCCACCTTGAGTAAGGTCATTCAAAATCCATTCCAAGGAATATCAAGTCATCTTGTTGGGCATCAGGTCCTACTGGTGGTTCCTAAGAAGGGAAAACTCCATAGTTGAATCATTCAGAGACTTAATGGAAGGAAGCGACAGGCTACTATATATTGACATACCTTCCATGTAATGTAATAACATGTATTATATTACAATGTAAGTATACTTTCCATGATATTTTTTCACTGAGCTCTAAGTTGCTGAGGTCACTATGCATTCTTTAAGGGAATATTGATGATATTAGAAACTATAATGGGGTATAGTAGAAAAAACTAAATCTTGGAGTATTTGAGTTTGTCCCCTTGCTGGTGTGATTATGAGACTCTTTGAGTCTGTTTCTTCACCTGTAAAAGGTAGAACAATGTTCATGGTGCCAACTTCATGGCTTTTGGGGAAGGAACGCACTTTGGAAACCTTACATTATATAAATGTAAGCTATTAATCTGGATAAGCAGTATGGTAGTGTTGAAAGAGCCTTGTTCTTGGAGTCAAAAGACTTGAGATCAAATCCTGACTCTGGTGCTTATGACACTTATTCAAGTTTCCCTAATATCCACCATAAAGACCTCTTATTAGTTATATACAAGTTAGATGCTTGGAAAAAATAGCATTTTGGCTATCTTTACTCTGAGTCTTTTCTTTCTAGGCTGCTGTCTCAGTACTTCTCTCAGCTGATCTCTCCCAGGATAACACTACAAGAACTTTGGATGGTAAACATGTTTCTTTCTCTTTGGGAAAACTCATAGTTGTGTTAAACTCCAAATATGCCAAGTCCCAATTCTTTTCCTTCTACTTTCTCTCTGTGTGGCATTTTTTGTACTCTCTAACCTCCTGACAAATGTCATGTTTCACCTATGCCATGTGAGTTCCATTCTCTACCGTCCTTCCTTTGAGTGAAGCTGAATTTCTGTTTGACTTTTCATTAAGGAATCCGTCATTGTTCTTGATAACTTGGATCATAATCCTATCCTCATGAGAAGCTATTTGTCAAGTTTCTAACCCTTCCCTTCTGGGAAGACCAGCATGTACTTTGAACATAGATACCAGTCCCTTGACCATGGCAGAAACACAAACAGTATGTACTCAGGGCACATTACTGAAACATTTTTTCTTGTTCTCCAGACTGATTGAGATTCTCAGCTTTTTCTTCAACTCCTTGAGTGTTTACAGCTCTTCTAGTTAACATTTTTACTTCTTTTATCACATCTTTACACATTTATGTCCTTTATCACCTCTTTACAACCTGACAGCCACACCCAACTTCCTTTTCCATCCTCTTACTAATCTCTTACTTTGCTTTAGCCATTTGTTTTACCTACCTTTTATTACCTATTTGCCTTATCAATGAATTTATCTTTCTCTTCAGTTCCTTTCTCCTCAAGTCTTCTGTTTAAACATCTTTTTTCCAGAACTGAAATTCAAGGTATCTTCCCAAATTTCTTCTCCTCCATTCCAATTTTTTTAGTATATGTGCTGCTGAAGAGAGCACTCTCCTCCGATTCAATATCATTCCTTCCTCACAAACTCAGATCCATCCTAAATGTCTCACAATGTCCTTATTATTCAACTTGAGTCCTCCTCCATTGCCTTCTTTTTTGGTTTGGTTTGGTTTTGTTTTAGTGAGGCAATTAGGGTTAAGTGACTTGCCCAGGGTCACACAACCAGTAAGTGTTAAGTGTATGAGGCCAGATTTGTTTTGTTTTTGTGTTTTTTTTTTAGTGAGGCAATTGGGGTTAAGTGACTTGCCCACGGTCACACAGCTAGTAAGTGTGTGTTAAGTGTCTGAGGCCAGATTTGAACTCAGGTACTCCTGACTCCAGGGCCGGTGCTCTATCCACTGCACCACCTAGCTGCCCCCTCCATTGCCTTCTGACACACAACTTTCCCCATTTGGAAGCAGAGATCTAAAAAAATTATACTTGGGTTAGAAAAAAATCACCACTCAGAATTACATCAGGAGGTATGGCTAGGCAGAAATTTATCTGATAAATATCTGGAAGTTTTAATGAATTGAAAGTTCAACATAAGTCAACTAAGTGCTATGGCAACCAAGAAAGTTATTCCTATCTTTGGTTATTTTAAGAGAGGTAAGGCTTCTGGGAATGAGGACAGTAATAGTCCTGCTAAACTCTTCCCTAGCCAGAACACAGCTGGAGTATTTCGTTCAGTCCTGGGTATCATGTTTTGGACATTGGGAAGCTGGAAATGTTCCTAAAGTAGGAAAACCAGCAGTGTTGAAGGGTCCAGAGTTCATTCTGTAGGGAGTTTGCTTGAAGGAACTAAAAACGTTTAGCCAGAGAAACAAAAGACGTGATAGTCATCTGTGAATGTTTGAAAGGCCATCCCATGGAAGAGGGCCCATATCATTTCTGCTTATACAAGGGGGCAGAAAGTTACAAAGTGGAAAATAGAGTCTTGAGATCAAGAGAAAATTCCTGATGATCAGAGCTGTTAAAAAAAATTGAAATGTGCTCTTTGTGGAGGTAACAACAACAATCAACAACAGCAGCAACACCCAAAATTTATATAGTGGTTACTATATGCCAAGCACTGTGCTGAATGCTTTGCAAATATTATTTCGTTTGATCCTCACAACAATTCTGAGAGGTGGGGTGCTATTATTATTCCCCATTTTAAAGATAAGGAAATGAAGGCAAATAGAGGTTAAGTGACTTGCTCAGGGTCACACAGCTAGGGCTGGATTTGGATTCTCCAGGCCCACCCTCTATTTACTACTCCACCTACCTGGCCTAGTAGGTTCTCCCTCAATGCGAGGCGCCAACAAAAGTTGCATGGCCACTTGTTAGCATTATTGTAAAGGTAATTCTTTCTCCAGTAGAGGTTTGGGAGCAGCCTGATGCTCTGGAAAGAGTTGTGGATTTGGAGTTAAAGAACAGAGGTTTGATTCCTGATTCTTCTGTTTACTATGCATATAGTCTTAGGCAGGTTATTCAACCACTTTAGCCTTTAAGGCCCATATCTAGGTCTTAGTTTAAAATGCCTAGGTCTCCCACTGCATCTAGGGCCATCTCCAGTCCTCCTGATCTATATCTTGCCACTGGACCCAGATGGCTTCCGAGGAGAGAGTGAGGCTGGTGACCTTGCACAGCCCTCACTCACTTAAATCCAATTCATTGCAAGTCATGGCATCACCCCAATGTCTTGGTCCTCTTCCACAATGAAGAACGAACGACAAACAAAAATAGAAGAGCTGAACTTTACTTCCAAGGTCTATGTCAATTGTAATTCTATGATTCTGTGATTATATAGTCATTGAGTTCTCCTCTAGCTCTGAAATTTGGGTAGTATATGCTGTGTATCATATCCTAGCACAGCTAGTTGGTGCATTGGATAGAGTGCCCAGTCTGGAGTTGGGAAGACTCATCTTCCTGAGTTCAAATCCAGCCTCAGACACTGACTAGCTGTGTGACCCTGGGAAAGTCACTTAACCTGGTTTGCCTCAGTTTCTTTATCTGTAAAATGAGCTGGAGAAGGAAATGGCAAATTACTCTAGTATCTTTGCCGTGAATAGTCAGATATGACTGAACAACAATAACAAATCATACTGTTGGGTGGCATCCCCAAAAGCTACCCTATGCTGCACATATACCATTGAGTCATTATTGGGAAGAGCACCAAGTATGGCACCATGTACCTGACTGAGAAACTTACTATGTTGGTTCCAGATACTCTTCAGGAAAAGCATATGGAGAAAAGAACTCCAGGAAGGCAGAGGAGAGGGAGGCTTTGGAATAGTGGAGAAACATGGGGAGTTGGACCCATATTGTTCTTGGACTTGTCTGCAGTTCTAGAGATTTCTAAGAATGGATGGATGTCCAGTGGTAAGATCATTTCCTCCTTGGTTGAGCTGAAATCTTATTTTACTCCCAGACAAAGAATTCATTTATTCTCTATGCTTTGGAGTATTCTAAACCAAGGTGGTCCAAATCAAACCCTGCAGGCATATATTTACTTAGAAAACCACAAATTAACATTATCTGTGTTGTATTTTTATTAATTTTGTTAAACAATTCCCAATTACATTTTAATCTGGTTCTGTACTCAGGAGTTTTTCAAGGCTATGATCTTGTCTCCTCTGTTCTAAATTATATAATTTCTTCACTTTTTAATTTGCTGGTTTCCTTGGCCAAATGAGTTTATTATGCGATGATGTCCTGGTATTTAGTAGGAAGAAACAAGTGGGTGAGTACAAGCTAAGGTCAACCCACCCCTTGGGAATAATCAGGGACATGGATTTTATTCTGAACCTATCATCCCTTAGGTCAGAAATAGTTGAAAGGTGGCAGATTAGATAAGATTCTAATCTACCATATCTCTTGAAGAATGGAAGAAATATTCCCTAGCACCTTCTGTCCAGTAGTTTGCCTGCCCCTTTCAGCTATTGTACTGGTGGTATAGGTATGACCCTTAGGTATCCTTCTGCTCTCCTTAGAGGTAGGTCAGAACTTAGATCATATCTCTCCATCCCACCCATGTATTAGTCAGCTCTACACAATATATAAACCTTACATATGTAAACACAAACCATGCTGGGATGGTATATTCTCATTTTATATATACCATCTGTTACAGATGGATGATCTGTTTTTACTTATGACCTAATTTGAATTGGAGTTATTATTAAATACCATGCATTATTTATTAGCTTGGCTGATGTTTACCAATGAGATGAATTAAGACTCTAAGGCAGTTATAACTAGGAATTCGTGAGCCTTAGGCAAGTTCAGTGGGTAGGGGAGAAAGAGAACAGAGGCAATACTTCAGGAACCCAAAGGATGCACTGACCTCAAGGGCTGTTTCACCAGGAGAAAGGGGGTGGTCCATCCTTTGGCCTGTACCCCTATGAAAATTGGACTAGGAGAACTCTTGATTGGGGAGGAGCCACAACAAAAGAAACCTGGTTGGTGGCAGCCTGTGGTGGTTGCATAAGGTAAGGTGCAGGGATGATGCTCATCATGAAAAAGAAATCCCCCCTCCCTCTTCAACCAGAAATATGTTCCTAGATGTTGGTTCCCTGGAGAAAAGTCCCATTTGCCCCAGAATAGTTACAGTTCCACTCTGAGGGAACACTATTAAAGTGACCAATTTAAAAATTATATATAGATGCTTTATCATTGCTGTTACTATTTGAGGTGGTATCTTCAATTTGTATATCAAAGCTGTATTACATTTGTGTATCAAAGACTCATGTATCCACAGGGGTATGTTTAACAACCAGTATTACTGGGGTGGTGGTGGTGGGGAGTGTACACAGGGCACACTTTTAAGTCTAATCTGCATTTTTACCATTTTCTGCATCACTTTTTTAAGTTGAGATGATCAACAAAACAAAAAATGAAGCTCCGGTTTGTAGCATTTGCTTGATTTCTGACATGTAAATGTGCACATTGAAAATTTAACAACCTCAGTCTCAGGAGTAGGTTCAAACTGACTCTACCACACCATTGTGCCTGGAAAAATTATATAAAAGATACACTTAAAAAATTAAATATTATGTCAAAGAAATAAAGGGAGGGAAGCTCATTGCAAAAATGCCAGTGACCCAGACTCTGCAGTCGTCCTTTAGAAAAGTCACATTTCTGGGATTTGCTCAGAAAAATGCTAGGAACCATGAGCTATGTAGAGACCCTGAAGCCACTAAGTATCCCTTAATCTCTGCACCATCAAGGAATCACCCAGTGGTGGCCATGAAGACCACTCAGTATTTCAGTTCTATACTTACTGGCATAGAGTGGTTTTTGGCTTATTTTTTGTTTTTTTGTTTTTGCCTCCCCATGGAAATAGAGTCCTGGAGGGCTCAGAGGCCTCCCACCAGAAAGGGATGGATTTCATATGCTGTAGATGCCAAACCCACAAACTAGTGAGTCACATTCTTCCTCTTAGCTACATACCTGCCAATCCCTCCAGCATTGACTGGAGATCCATGCTTGTATCTATGGGTACAATTTGGCCACTGTGCCTAGGTTACAAGGCAGATCCTGTTATAAAAATTCATTTAAAAACTCAGCCTCCATCATAATCCACTTAAGCTGAGGAATAGGGTAGGTGTTCCAGAAGAAGTGACATAAAATCCAACCTAGCCATTTGCTAAATGGCTCCCAGATTTGTTGGAGCTGACTCTCCATTTTTATCCAGTTCAGACACACTGCCTTTTGCCTGACAATTTCCTTACAAGAAATTCCCTGCATCCCCTAAAGAGAAAAAAAAAAACCTATTTGCACAAAAATATCTATAGCAGCTCTTTTTGTGGTTGCTAAGAATTGGAAATCAAAGGAATGCCCATCAATTGGGCAATGGCTGAACAAGCTGTGGTACATGATTGTGATCGAATATTATTGTGCTATAAGAAATGAAAAGCAAGATGATTTCAGAAAGGCCTGGAAAGACTTGTATGAACTGATGTATAGTGAAGTGAGCAGAACCAAGAGAACATTGTGCACAGAGACAGCAATATTGTTTGATGAAGAACTGTGACTTAACTATTTTCAACAATATAATGATCCAAAACAATCCCAAAGGACTAATGATAAAGCATACTATCCACCTCCAAAGAAAGAACCAATATTGATGGAACACAGACTAAAGCATGCTATTTTTCACTTTCATATTTTCTTTTATTCAAGTTTTCTTATACAAAATGACTAATATGGTAATGTTTTATATAATCATACATATATATCCCATATCTAATTGCTTACCACCTGAGGGGGGGGGGAGGGAAGGAAGGATAAAAATTGGAACTCCAAAGTATAAATAAAAATGTTTATTACTTAATTTTTTTTTTTTTAAAGAAACTCGGGGCAGCTAGGTGGGCCAGTGGATAAAGCACCGGCCCTGGATTCAGGAGTACCTGAGTTCAAATCCGGCCTCAGACACTTGACACTTACTAGCTGTGTGACCCTGGGCAAGTCACTTAACTCCCATTGCCCCGCCAAAAAAAAAAAAAAAAAAGAATAAAAAGAAACTCCCTGGCTTTCTAGATCTAGCCTTTAATTCTTCCTGTTCTTTGAGACCAAAATATGAATGAGACAGCAAAGTCTTTCTAAGTGTTTCCTATTCCTGGATGTAAAAAACAATACCCTAGCCTGAAATATGGCATCCCAAGCTAGGTTTCTTCCTGATACATGAGGTCTTTTGGCATGAATGCCAACACACAGAAAATTTATTAAAATCCTATGTCCTCTCTTGTTCTGTCAGGAATCTGTCACCAATCATTACTATCATTCCACATCATTAAATACCTAACAGCTTATTAGAGCAGCTTTCAAAGAAATAAATGCTGAAGGTGATTACTGTTATCATCAATATTTTACTTTAACTGTTTAATGTGTCCTTCCTTACCCTTTTGCTACTCCAATGGAATTATGATGTCCCACTATGAATACTCTTTCTATCAGAATAGATTACAACTCTTCCATATCTTGTCATTCTGGACAATTCTTGCTCCTGTATTTCTGTAACTCCTCCAAGGAATATCCTATAAACACTAGATACCAGAGCACAGGGGCAGTTAGGTGGCACAGTGGATAGAATGTCTTACTTGAAATCAGGAAGGCTCATCTTCCTGAGTTCAAATCCAGCCTCAGACACTTAATAGCTGTGTGATCCTGGACTAGTCACTTAACCCCATTTGCCTCCATTTCTTCATCTGTTAAATGAGCTGGAGAAGGAAACGGCAAACCACTCCAGGATCTTTGCTAAGAAGACCCCAAATGGGGTCATGAAGAGTCAGACATGACTGAAATGACCAAACAACAGCAACCAGAGCACAACTTAGCTGTCTATCTAAAATTCCTGACTTACTGGCTCTCCTCCTTTTCCAAATATATGTGTATGGGTACTTATTATTTTTTTTTAGCGAGGCAATTGGGGTTAAGTGACTTGCCCAGGGTCACACAATTAGTAAATGTTAAGTGTTTGAGGCCAGATTTGAACTCAGGTACTCCTGACTCCAGGGCTGATACTCTATCCACTGTGCCACCTAGCTGCCCCATGTGTACTTATAAATGTACATTATAAATATACATGTACACTATAAATATAATGTGCATTAATAGAAAAGTACATTTGTACTTATATATAATTTGTATTTACATATGTATATATACACACATTTATAAGTATATTATATGTGTACATTTATACACACACACACACATATATATATGTATTTATATGTAAATATACATGTCTCCTTGGTGATGACTTTATTTTGCTCCTTAGGTTTGAATCACTGTTGGTGATAGACTGTACTCTACTTATACTCACCAGAAGTTTTGCATTTTGCTTTACATTTCATACAATTTTGGTTCTTTTGAGATCATGGTGTTCCATAACTCACAGCCACATAACATTACTGTGAGAATATTTATGCAAAAGTGTAATTTTGCAGCAGTAAACCACTTAATATTACTTAAAGAACTATACAATTTCAAAAGCTATCCAGTCAAACTGCCTCCTCCTGTTACAGTTCTAAGCCCAGCTTATTTTCCATCTGTTATACTAGTTTGAAATGCTGAAGGGATAATTGAATAGGCTTCCCAAATTACAGAATGCCAAAATCTGAATAATATGTATTTTTCATCCATTCTGTTTTTCAGATGTGAATGACCATGCCAATTGCTTTTTGAAGGGCTATGGATCTCAGTTAGCAGGCTCTGTATTACTAAAGGATTCAGTGCAATCAGCAGAATGTCACCCAACAAATAGGAATAACTGGAGATCTCTACCAACTATGGGGAATCCCTCTTTAGTTGGATTCTGTAAGGGCACCCTCTCACCCTAATAAATACCTTTAAGTGGCCATTTATGGTCCACTTGATGTTGTTACTTACCAGATCATTGAACAGTTAACTCTGTAATTGCAAGTTGTTACTCACCAGACCATTGAAGTTAGCTCCGTAGTTGTATCATAGAATCTTTCTCATCTCTTTTCTTTCAAGTTTTGCTTGATCTTTGTAATTTTGCAACATTCACTCTTTTTTTTTCCTCTGGGGCAATGACGGTTAAGTGAGTTGCCCAGGGTCACACAGCTAGTAAGTATCAAGTGTCTGAAATCGAATTTGAACTCAGGTCCTCCTGAATCCAGGGCCACTGCTTTATCCACTGTGCTACCTAGCTGCCCCATCATAGAATCTTGTATGACTTTATTATTTGTGTAATAATAGCATTTATATAGTGCTTTTAAGTTTGCAAGGTACTTTACATATGTTATCTCAGTTGATCCACACAACTACCAGGGGATATAGTGGCTATTTTTATCCACATTTTACAGTTAAAGAAATGAAGGCAATCAAGGTTAAGTGGGTTGCCCAGAGCCACACAGGATTTGACCTCAAGTCTTTCTGATTCCAAGTCCAGCACTCTAGTCACTGCCTCATTGTCTTCAGGTGAGGAGTGTAGTATGCATGGAGATAACTTTCTATTCTTTCTATAGCTTCCTATTTCTTTGTTGCTGTTACTTATCACTCTTTACTAAGGACCTATAGTCTCTGAATGTTAGCGGTACTATGATAGAAAAGGAAGTTCTCAGAAGATACTTTCAAGAGTGCATTTTTCTTTGATCCTGTAACAGATTAATTACAAGAAAATCTTCATGACCAAACTATGAGCAACACAGCCTAGTATGAAAAGATCCACTCCTCCAAAATACAGTAAGGGAACATACAGCACAGTAGAAACACACCAACAGTTTCAATGGGAAAGACATCTTAAAAACACCTGACATTTTCCTCTTTTTCAGCATTGCTCTGCATTTTTCCTTCTGCTTTGTCCAAGCTCCCTAAAGTCTAAAAGTTCACTGTAAGGGATGCTACTTTCCAAATCCCAGGATGGAATCTTGCTTGTCCTTGCTCATCAAAGATGCTGCTTGCAAGAATCCCCAGAATGAAAAAGAAGCTGAAGGCTGCAGTTACTGCCTTTCCACCTCCACAGGAGAGTTCCACTGCCTTTCTTGCTGTGCTAAATAACAACTAAAAACCTGAGAGTCAGACCCAGTTTTTTCTACCTCCATCCTACAGATAAGGAAACAAAACCGGGAAGGAATTAAATGATTTGGCTAAAGTCACATTACGAATTTGTAGCAGATTTAGGTTTAAGAACCATGTCCTCTGATTCAGGTTTGTTGAATCTCAGGTTTTGTTATTGATTCAATAGTTTGCATGTTTGTGAGTCAAATAAGGTCTAACTAGAAGTATTACCCAAAACGAAGGATGATTGTGCTTCTGTTACCCTTCTGTTCCCAAGCTAAAACTTTTTTTCTCTTAAAATTTCTTCTTTTATTAGAGCTCTTAAAAATTTTTTTTTTTCATTTCAAAGGGATATCTTTATTTAGAATTCTTGCATTTCAGACCATGGAGTTGGGCTTGGCCAATACACTTTTCTGTGCCAAGGTCTCTGATCCAGGCAAAAGCCCTTATTTAAACAAACAAACAATAAACTTTGGTAACAAAGTACAATGCTCTGAAGTATGCATTGTTCTTTCCTTATCTTGAGCATTAACAGGGGTTCTAATGGAATAGCCAGTGAATGGTAACTATGGCTTCCGCTATTAGTCTTTCTTTAAAAGGGGTCATTATACTTCCAAAGCAAAGACTTTTTTTTAAGCCCTTCATTTATATGTAAATATACATCAAAGCCAACTGTGATTCAACCAAGATGCTTTCTCCTTTGCTCTTGGGTTTAGAGTCCTCATCTCCCCCCTCCCCCCCAACACACACACACACACACACACACACACACACACACACACACACACACACACACACACACACACACACACACACACACGGAAGTCAGGACGCAGTAATTTTTGACCTCACAGCTGATTCATTTGACACTGAACAGGCAAGGAGTAGGGGGTGGGGAGAATTGACTGAAGGATTAGATAAAGGAAACCAGCTGTGACCTGGCACAGGCTTTTTTCAAAGCACAAAATGGGGCTTGGAAATCAACACGCTACTATGGAATAAACAGTGATGGGAAAATCAGACTTGGATTCTAGTTCCAGGTCTGCGCCTTGCTGTGTGACCCAGGGCAAATCAAATAAACTCTCTGGGCCTTGGTTTTTTCCTCTGTAAAATAATAATAGGTAGCATTTATATTTTAGGCATGTTAGGGTTTGCAAAACCTTTGCACATATTAACTTTTTTGATTGATCCTCACACAGCAACCTATGAGCTAGGTGTGATTATTAACCCTATTTTACTGATGAGGAAACAGAATCAGACGGAGGTAAAATATCTTATCTAGCTTCATGTACCTAGTTAGTGTCTTAGGCAAGATTTGAACTTAGGTCTTCCAGACTTCAGGTTTAATACTCTAGTTGCCGGGCTACCTAGCTCCACTGCAACAAGAAAATTCTATTAGATTTTTCTTTCTTTCTTTTTAATTTGTGGAATAAAACAATCATTTCTATAAAATAGATGATTAAAAGATGATTGAACCTGAAACTGCAAATCTATTATGTACAACTTACTATTTCTTTTAAATATATAATAAAGTTATCTTGTAAATTTCTCTTTTTTTCTTTTTTTCCTTCCCTCCTCCCCACTCCTGCTACTATCGGACACCAGTAGGTATATATAATATGTAAAACTATTCTACACATATTTCTATTTATCAGTTCTCTTTCTGGATGCTTGATGGGGAAAGCAACAAATAATGGATGATTCTTAAGGCACCTTAGGGCCCTAATATTCCATCTTACCAGTCAGCCTGCTTTCAAAAATGGTCAAAAGCAACAATATGGTACAACTGAACCTGATGTGAATTTTACTTTTCATTACCATACACAGCATAAGAGCAATGGTTCTTAACCTGGCTTCTGTAAAACTCTTATTTTTTTTTATTGTGACAACTGTATTTCACTATGATTGGTTTCCTTTGTAATCGTTTTATGCATTTTATCTTTTTAAGATATAATTCATTTTATTAAATATTTCCTAGTTACATTAAAACATATCAAAATCCATTCTTTAAAATGTTGAGTTCCAAATTCTTTTCCTTCCTGGTGCCCCTCCCCCACCCCTTGAGATGGTAAGCAATGTGATATCAATTATACATTTGAAATCATTTCTGCATTCCATCTTACCCACTTACCAGCACCATTTTAAGAAGGGGTTCATGGGCTTCACTACCCTGTTACATTGGCCAAAGAAAGTCCTGTGTTACAGCATCTTTCCGTACAATGACTGTATAAAATTCAGTGGATTAGGCCCCAGGGAAGAAACAAAATTCAATAAAACAAAAGTCAATAAGGTCGTGACCCAGTGGGATAGAATGCTGGGCCCAGAGTTCAGAAGAGACAAATCCCAATATCACCTCGGATACTAGTTGTGTGACCCAGGACAAGTCATTCAGCCTCTGTCTGCATCAGTTTCCTAACTGTAAAATAGAGGTGACAATAATAGCACCTACCTAACAAAGTTACAAGGATCAAATGAAATAATATTTGTAAAAGAGCTTAGCACATAGTAGGTACTTAATAAATGTTCATTTCCTCCCTTTCGTAAGGGACTCTAGTATCTCCCTTCAGGAAACCTCTTGTAGAGGATGAATGGAAGAGGTGTTAGCTTTGATCTCTTAACCTGTTCAAATCAGTTCTCTGTGCCAGAACTATCCCCTGAATTTTACAGACAAGAAAATTGGGACTAGGAAAATTAAGTGACTTGTCCAAAATTATAAGAAAATAAGTGTCAGGGGCAGCTAGGTGGGCCAGTGGATAAAGCACCGGCCCTGGATTCAGGAGGACCTGAGTTCAAATGCGGCCTCAGACACTTAACACTTACTAGCTGTGTGACCCTGGGCAAGTCACTTAACCCTCATTGCCCTGGGGGGGGAGTAAGTGTCAGTGCTAAGTTTCAAACACAGGGTTGGGGCAGCTAGGTGGCACAGTGGATAAAGCACCGGCCCTGGATTCAGAAGTACCTGCGTTCAAATCCAGCCTCAGACACTTAACACTTACTAGTTGTGTGACCCTGGGCAAGTCACTTAACCCCAATTGCCTTACAAAAAAAACCCCAAAAAACAAAAAACCAAACACAGGGTCATCCATCCCTGAATATAGTGTCATCCTGTCTCCAAGTCCTTGGCCAGAATGGGAGGTAGCCTACAGAATTCTTGCAAAGACAATGGCCTAATTAGACTTTAACAAATTTATTCCTATTCACATTTGTATAGGGCTTCAGGATTTGCAAAGTATTTTACAGATATTATCTTATCATCTGGGTCTTGTTTGACTTCATTTTCATGATGTCTTCCATGATTCCTCCAATTATTAGTACCCTCTCCTCCTCAGTTTTCCTTGTCCTATCTTACACCGATAGAATATAAGCTCCTTGAGGCCAGGGAATCTATTTCTTTTTGTCTTTGTTTCCTTAGTGCTTAAACATGTTGAAAGGCACAAAGTCATCTGATACAGAATTAATGAAGTCAAATTGAATGGAGACAAAGCCAACTCCTTGTGAAATCATTCCGGAATTGAGGGAGGACACTTCCTCTATCCTCAGTGACTCTTGGCAGAATTAGATTGCCCCGAAGGAGGAGGAAATATTTATCCTGTGGAATCCTCTCCAGGCCACCTGGTTATGGAGGAAGACTTTTTTTTCTCTAGCCTGAAGGTTCTTTTGGGGTGTAGGAACAAAAGAATTCCACCCTTTAGATCCAGTAATTCTATGATTGGGTACATTTACCCTTACTCCTTTTGGCCTCACAATCTAAGTGTTAGACCCTGGTGGCCTGAAGTACATCCTGTTGGCCACAAAGAACAGAATTCACACTGACTTCTAGGAGAAATCTGATTCCCAAGATCAAACTTCCGCAACTACCTGGAGAGATGGCCCCTTGTAGTATCTACCCTAAGTGATAGTGCAGATAAAAAGTTATCCACTGCACCATCATTTCCACTTTGCCTGGGATGTAGGCCCTGTTTCCAAAGAGCCCTTTGACTTCTTTGTCATCAGGTTTGGGGGCAGAGAGAGCAGATAGAAGAATGAAGAGTCTAGATGGTGAGCTGTGGAGGAGAAAATGGGGGTCTTTAGGGAGGGTTCTTTCATTGCCTGCCTGACCTGTGGGCCCACAAGGCTCCTTCTGTTAAGCAGAGTTTCCCTCCTCCCACTTCTGAAAATTTTTATTTATTTTGTTTTCAGCTCAGTGTCCTTTTAAGCCTATGTTTGCCTGCTCCTAGTTAGGATGATAAATTTGCTGCTGAAGACAAAGTATAATTTCAGTCATGTATGTAGCCTGTGGCTATAACTACCCTCCTCCTTCCCTCTGTCTCCCCTGATCTCTTACACTCCATCTCACCCCTAACCTTTGGCTTGTACTTTGGTCTCTGTTAGGGGTACTCATTGCCTTCATGTGACACCATGCTGGCACTACCCGGAGTATTTGAAGTCACCTTTGAGTAGTAGAAAAGTCCTAGAGTTGGAGGCAGAAGACTTGGGTTCTAGTTCCAGTTCTTATCATTAATCATCTGTGTGATCTTGATGAAGTCAGTTAACTTTTCTGAGCATCAGTTTTCATATCTGTAAAATGAGGAAGGGATGTTGGGTTGGATGCCTTTGAAAATCCTTTATAGCTCCAGAATCTTGTGAGTTCAATATTCCCATCTCCAGTAGTTCTCAAGAATAGCAATGGTCTGGGGCAGCTAGGTGGTGCAGTGGATAAAGCACTGGCCCTGGAGTCAGGAGTACCTGAGTTCAAATCTGGCCTCAGACACTTAACACTTACTAGCTGTGTGACCCTGGGCAAGTCACTTAACCCCAATTACCTCACTTAAAAAAAAAAAAGAATAGCAATGGTCTCAAAAGTAAACAAAACCACAAAAAGGCTACCTGCCCAAAGATCTTCTTAGCATCTTCATCTGTATTTGCAAAGACCTGGAAATAGTGGAGAAGTCCAACAATAGGAGAATGGTTATATAAATTGTGGTTCATTAATGTAATAGAATACTGTAAGGTCCTAAAAAGCTACAAGAGTAGGGAGTAGAAAAGAATTTGGAAGGACTTTTATGAAATGATGCCAAACATTGAAAGCAAAACCAGAAGAATGGAATAAACACTAACTACAACCATAAAAGAGGGAAAATGAGTGACAATGAATAGACAAATTTGAATATCAAAGTACAATAAGAAGGCGTCTCTAAAAACCTATGACACTTTAAGCATTTGAATTTTGGGGGGGGCAATGAGGGTTAAGTGATTTGCTCAGGGTCATACAGCTAGTAAGTGTCAAGTGTCTGAGGCAGAATTTGAACGCAGTTCCTCCTGAATCCAGGGCCAGTGCTTTATCCACTGTACCACCTAGCTGCCTCAAGCATTTGAATTAATTAATTTAAATATAAATAGTTAACTAAGCAAATTTATTTGGTTTCATTCAATGAATGAAAAAAACCCCATTTATTAAGTGGTTTTTGTTGTTGCTCAGGGGTATCTGACTCTTCATGACACTATTTGGTTTTTTGGGGGCAGAGTTACTGGAATGTCTTCAGCTCATTTTACAGATCAGGAAACTGAGGCCAACAGGATTAAGTGATTTGCCCAGGGCCACACAGCTAGTAAGTGTCTGTGGCTGGATTTGAACTCAGGCCTTCTTGACTCCAGGCTCAGTGCTCTATCCACTGCACCACCTATGTGCCAAATACTATGCTAAATGCTGGGGATACATACAGGAAAAAATGAGATAGTTCCTGCTTTCAGGGAGCTCACATTCTACTAAGGAGAGACAACACATAAGAGAGGGAATAGATGAAAAGTATGATAATGTGTTTTATTTGTTTGTTAAAGTATGATAATGTGTTTTAAAAAGAATGTTCAATTAAAAAATATTCATGTCCATAGTACTCAAAGGAAAAGAAATCTTTGCTTATGGGAAAAGCCAGAGAAAATGAAAAATGCATGTTCCCCATTATGGTGATGAAGAAGGAGGTCTTGGATTTTTTTTTAAATCTCTGTTACTTGAGGAGACTTCATTTGCCTTCCTTTCACTCTAGTTTCCGATTTTCTCTGTGGTTCTGTGTCCTGTGAAGAGCCCCACTCTGCCAAGCACTGACTGTGGCCAGCCTGGTAAGGATGGAGACAGGGAAAGTCTTGTCTCAGGCCCCTTTCTGAGCTGCTTTCCGGGCTGTCTCGGATTTCCTTTCATTTTTTTTTAATGGTTTACATACCTCCCTCCGTGTCTGTCTCTGATTTTTAGGCCATGACCCCAAGTTTGACATCAAACATTCTCCCCAGATCTCTTCCAAGGTTGAGGTGAGAGAGATATCTGTTAAAAAAGGTTCTTTCTTCTTCTACATTCTTCTCTTTAGTCCTTCTTCCGTTTACTTGTATCCTCCTTTCTTAAACCTAAAATTCATTTGAACAAGTTTTCCAAAGGCCCTTGAATTGATTTCTCAGCTTCTGAAGAAGGAATAACTCAGGTAGCTTTTAAATAGCATCTTCATCTCTTCCTCACAGAATTCCACTCCCAGCCCCTAATTCCTTGATAACCCAGTTCAAATCTTACTCCTACATGAGGCCTACCCTTATTCAGACCCACCCTCCCACCTTAATTCCATTCTTGTGAAATTATTTTGTCTTTATGTACATTTTGTTATTTATATATGTATATGTACAAACATGCATGTGTGTGTTGTATGCCTGTGTGCATAAACTTACCCAATAGAGTGTAAATTTTCTGA
Organism: Dromiciops gliroides; assembly: GCF_019393635.1. Taxonomy (NCBI): domain Eukaryota; kingdom Metazoa; phylum Chordata; class Mammalia; order Microbiotheria; family Microbiotheriidae; genus Dromiciops; species Dromiciops gliroides. The sequence goes on from NC_057864.1 coordinate 149,858,144, forward strand.
GGGCAGGACTGTTTCATTATCTTCTTTGCATCACCACAGACTAGCACAGCTCTTTCCACATAGTAGGAACTTAATTGTTGTTGGTGGTGTTTATCCTTCAATCATGACATCACTCATGACATCCAGGTGATGTCATGACTTCCAGTGAATTGCATTTAAATAAGGGCTGTGCAAGGTCACCATCCTCACTCTTTCCTCCAGAGCCATCTGGGTCCAGTGGCAAAATATAGATCAGGACAAATGGACATTGCCCTAGATGTTGTTTTTTTGTTTGTTTCTTCTTCTTCTTCTTCTTCTTCTTCTTCTTCTTCTTCTTCTTCTTCTTCTTCTTCTTCTTCTTCTTCTTCTTCTTCTGCAGGGCAATGAGGGGTAAGTGTCTTGCCCAGGGTCAACACAGCTACTAAGTGTTAAGTGTCTGAGTACAGATTTGAACTCAGGTCCCCTTAAATCCAGGGCCAGTGCTTTATCCATTGTGCCACCTAGCTTCCCCCTCTACCCTAGATGTTTTAAGGTAATAATGGTTAAGTGACTTGCCCAGGGTCATACAGCTAGTAAGTGTCTGAAGTGAAATTTGAACTCAGGCCTTCCCAACTTCAGGGCCAATGTTCTATCCAACCTAACTACCTTAGTAAGAACTTAATAAATGTTAATTGAATGAATGATTGTATTCTGTCATACTTATATGTCTATGTGTAGAATGCTTATTTCGGATTGCTCTCAATTACTTGAGTATAAATGTTTAGCACCCATTTTGAGGTTGCAAAATCAGGTAAAATTAAAATAAATTTAGTGATCAGATTAGTAGATTAGAACTGGGTACCTTGAGTTCCAGTATCTAACCATTCTACTTAGAACTTACTAGTTAAATAAATTTGAGTAAATCACTTTGCCTTTTGGTACCTCAATGTTCCATATGTAAAATGTAGAAAATGATGCATTTGTTACATTAGGATTTCATGGGGACTTTGGAGAAGACTCCAACATACCCTAAGTTCTTTGAAAGACAAAGTCAGTCTTATTTCTTTATGAAACTTACTGGGTAAAGAGTGGGGAGTGGTGGATGGGAGGACTGAAAAATATTAACTCTCATAATACGTGGGAAAGATTTTGTAAGTTATTCCTTTGGAATTTATTATTTTTTTTACTTGATGAAGGTAACCTAACCTGCCCTATTTCTACCTTTCTAGTCTTTTTCATACCTTACTCCCCTCTACCTACTCTGCCATCTAGTGACAAGATTCCTTGCTATTCCTTAAACAGGACAGTTCATCTATAGGATAACTACCACAATTGGACTCATTGCATTGCACTTAATGTGCTTGCTAAAAGAAAGTAAAAATTGAACTTAAATAAAATGGGGTAGCGGTAAGACCTAACCAAATACATAAGAGAAGAAATCCATTCTTAAAGTAACAATTTTAATGGCACTCAAGGATTGATTTAAAAGTTAACTCATAAAAGAAGTTCCTAAAAACACCCTCCAACCCCCTCAAAACAAACAAACAACTATCAAGAAGAAGGAAATATTTATCCCATGAGCCTACAAGATGTTAAAAAGAATAGAACAAAGACCTATGGCATGTTAAGTTGCTCCTCTAGAAAGGATTCATGGAAAAACATGGGTGAGACTTGCCCAGCACAAGAAGGCATGAAGAGGTTGAGATCTGCATTGCTGGAAGGAGGACCCAAACTTAGGAAGTCATGGACTTCAAAGCACATTCTATTCCTGCCACCTTATACAGCTTTTTGATATACTATGGATCCAACCATACTGCAAATCAACTGATTTTTGCCATGTATGTCATGATATATGTTTTATCTCTTAGGCTGGCTGGTCTCCTTGCTGGTTCCCTCTACCCCCATAAGCCTTGTGTATTCCTACCAATACTTCTTTCACTCATGCAAAGCTACATGACCTTAGGCAAATACCATTTATATTTTATCCATGAAAAAGGACCAACCTTGAACCACACTTCTCCATGAAACTTTCCACAACTATTATAGCCCATGCTGATTGTTTCTTTTTCTGAACTGCTATGGTACATGGTCTATGCCATATTACTTAGGAATTAATTACTTATATAGAATTTATTATAAAAAATTAAGGGTTATTTTTTAAAAAGGGGCAGCTAGATGGTGCAGTGGATAGAGCACCGGCCCTGGAGTCAGGAGTGCCTGAGTTCAAATCCGGCCTCAGACACTTGATACTTGCTAGCTGTGTGACCCTGGGCAAGTCACTTAACCCCAACTGCCTCACTAAAAAACAAAAACAAAAAAAACCAAAATAAATTTAAGGGTTATTTATTATTTAAAAAATTACAAATTATACAAATTAATTACATAATTATAGGTATAATCTTATAAAGAACAGGGACCATGTCTATATGCCCAATAGTACCTAACACACTGCTAAACATGTATTTTTTCATCCAATTTTTTCTCACCAAAACATAACTTATAGCACACATTTCCTTGTCTTTGTTGTCTGTGTCCTAATGGAGTTCTACTCTACTACTGCCCCCATTATTGATTTTTTTGGTGTGAATTTTCTTTAGCTCAGCACCCAATTTTTTAGCTAGTTAATTGAATTGGTTATAACTGCTGAGTGAGTACAAATGTACAAATGCCTGGAAATCATGAGTGCTCAGTCTCTTTTCAAAGGTCTCTGGACTTCCCACTCCCTTTTAGTAAATGAGATGAGAAGAGCTTACTAACAATTAGAGCTGTAAGAAGTCACAGAATAGAGAATTTGAGAGTTGGAAAGACTGTAGTGCCCAGCTCTCCCAACCAATTCCCAAAAGGATCTCCCCACTGTAACATCCCTAACAAGTAGTCAGTCAGTCATCTTCTGTTCAAAGGCCTCCAAGGAGAGGTGGCCCACTACTTTTGGAAGGCCCCCATTCCACTTTTGTTTGTTTGTTTGTTTGTTTATTTTTCGTGAGGCAATTGGGGTTAAGTGACTTGCCCAGCTAGTAACTGTTAAGTGTCTGAGGTTGGATTTGAACTCAGGTCCTCCTGATTCCAGGGCCAGTGCTCTATCCACTGCACCACCTAGCTGCCCCGCCCATTCCACTTTTGGAAAGCTGTGATTGTTCTGAAGTCTTCAAGTAGAGGTTTTTTGACTAGTTGTTTAAAATGTAATATAAGGGGTCTTTTTTTTTTTTTGGCTTGGGTTGGACCAAAGGTTTCTGAGATGCCTTCTAGCACTGAAATTCTATGAGCCTTTCACATAATGCCCCCATGTGCAAAACCAGATGGAACATAGAAAAGCAACCATTAAGCAAAATGGGGATGTCTTTCAGTCTTTTTTTAGTCATGTCTAACTCTTCATGACCCCATTTGGAGTTTTCTTGGCAAAGATACTGGAGTGGTTTGCCATTTCCTTCTCTAGCTCATTTGATAGATGAGGAAACTGAGGCAAAGAAGGTTAAGTGACTTGCCCAAGGTCACACAGCTAATAAGTGTCTAGGGCTGGATTTGAATTCAGGGCTTCCTGACTCCAAGCAGGGTTCTCTATTCACTGCACCTTCTACCTGCCTCCAAAGCAGGGTTGAGGAAATGGTTATAAGAACAGAATTGGAGTAAAACAGCAAATGTTACCAAAACTACCAAGTCACGTTCAGTTCAATTTTGTCTATGACAATTTATATAGTAGGGAGGTCATGTGGTATAGAAGAAAGAGTACTAGAATTCAAGTAAGAAGACTTGGGTTCAAGTCCTGGTTCTGTCACTTATTGGCTGTATAACTCTGGGTAAATTGTTTAACCTTTCTGGGCCTCAATTCCTCAGGAACTTTGTAAATGGATCCTGCCATAAAATCATAGTATCATAGCATCAGAGTAAGAAATATGACCATGATAACCTCCCTGTTCAGTCAACTCCAGTGGTTCCCCATAGCCTTCAGGATCAGATATAAAGTCCTCAGTTCATCTTTTTTTGTTTGTTTTGTTTGGTTTTGTTGCAGTTCATCTTGTAAAGCCCTTTTCACCCTGGCCCCTTTCTACCTTTCCAGTCTTCTTCTACATTACATTATCCCCTCCCTATGAAGTCTGTGAACCAATAACACCAGCCTCCTTATTCTTCACCCAGAACAATCCATCTCCCAATGCCAGATATTTTCACTACTTGCATCCTTACTGAGAACTCTCTTCCTCCTCATCTAGCTTCCTCAACTCTTCACAACTCAGCTAAAGTCCTTCCTTCTTCAGGAAGCCTTTCCCAATCCCCCTTAATTGCAGTGCCTTCCCTTTGTTGATTATTTCTAATGTATCCCATACACATACACACATATACACATACATGTATACACATGTATATATACACATGTGTATATAGATCCCATTTATAATATGTGTCCCATATATATGTGTACCCTATATAAAAATTGTGTGCCTTATATGTGTGTGTGTCATGTATGATATATAGGATACACCCATGTATTTTATATATATATATATAAACAAATAAGGCTTTTATATATATATATATATATATATATATATATAAGCCTTATTTGTATGTGGTTGTTTACACGTTGTCTACTCCCTTTCATTATACTGTAAGCTTTTGGGGATGAGACTATTGTTTTTCTTTGTATCCTTGTGCCTGGTACATAGTAAGCACTTAATAAATGCTTGTTTACTAACTGACAGAATACTTTTGTCTCTACACCCAAAAAGAACCCCCAGATTAGAAACAAGTGTCCTTCTGTAGTGAGATGGTTGTGGACTCCATAGTGTGAATATTTTCTTCACTTCTGAGGTAATTTGATTCCTTCAACAGGCATCTTGGTGAGAGAAAGTCCTTATCTTTACTTCTTCCATAGAGAGCTGTTGCTGACTCAAGAACAATAAGCAATGGTGGAGAAGACATTGTGCTAGTTGCTAGGGGTACAATGGCAAAAACAGGGACCCTGGGTGAGTCACTTAACCCATACATGCATAAAACTGGAGAAAAAGATGGTAAACTACCACAGTATATTTGCCAAGAAAACCCCATGGACAGTTGGTCTACGAGGTCATGAAGAGTCAGACACAACCAAACAACAAGCACACATTTTACTAGGACAGGAATTCTTAAAGTGGGGTTTGTGAACAGATTTCAGGGCATCTGTGAATTCATATTTTTTGACATTTTGATAACTGTATTTCAGTATAATTGATTTTCTTTGTAATTGTATGTATTTGACTTTATACATTTAAAAATATTATTCCGAAAAGGCATTCAAAGGTTTCAATAGACTGGCAAAGGAGTCTGTGCCAGAAAGGATACAGAACCTGTATCCAAGTAAATGATAAATGGCCGGGGGGATGGCATTCACAGAAATCAAACTATATTATAAAGCAGTGATCATCAGAATCATTTGTACAAATTTAAAATAGAAAGCTCAAAATACACTAAACAAGGAATTATGAATAATAATTGAACTTGATAACCTTGTACTTGAAAAACCTCAAAATATAAATTATTTGGAAAATAAATCCCTATTTGACAAGAATTGCTGGGCAAGTTGAAAAGCCATCAGGCAGAAATTGGTTTAAACCAATATCTTATGCCATATATCACACTAAATTCCAAATGATTATGTGACCTGAGTATAAAGAATCATACAGATTACATATATTTCATAGTTATGGCTAGAGGATAATTTCTTTTTTTAAATAATAAACATTTTTATTTAAAGTTTTGAGTTCCAAATTTTATCCCTCCTTCCTTCCCTTCCCTCACCCCTCCCCAAGGAGGTAAGCGATCAGTTATAGGTTATACCTGTGCAATTATGTAAGACATTACCATATTAGTCATTTTGTATATGAAAACTTCAATAAAAGAAAAAATAAAAGAAAGTGAAATCATCAATATCAGTTCTTTCTTTGGAGGTGGATAGTATGTTTCATCAATAGTCCTTTGGGATTGTCTTGGATCATTGTATTGTTGAAAATAGTTGTCATTCACAATTCTTCATCAAACAATATTGCTGTCTCTATACACAATGTTCTCTTGGTTCTGCTTACTTCACTATACATTAGTTCATGTGGAGGTAAATTTTTAATCACACAAAAGATAAAGGCAATTGCAAAAGAAAAAATAATTTCAATTACAGGAAATTAAAGAAACTTTGCATGAACAAAATTAACATAACTGAAATATCAATAGAAGAAGTTGATAGGGGAAAATCTGGTTCAAATATCTCCAGTATGGATCTGGAGTCTGAGGTTCAAGATATATAGACAACAAATAGAAATATATGAGTCCAACTATATAATACAAATCATAATATATAAGATATATGTAAGTTGTATATATATGCATGTATACACATGCAACAAGTCAAAGTTAATGAACAAATGACTCTCTGAGAACTGCAAATATTAAAAACCATATAAAAGAATATTGCAAATCATTTATAATAAAAGAAACACACATCAAAAAAAATCACAAGATTTCATCTTATAGCCAGCAAATTGCCAAAAATAACAAAAGCTCAGAATAGTTAATGTTGGAGGAGTTGTGGAAAGATGGGCATACTGATACATTGTTGGTAGAGCTATGAATGCATCTAAACTTTCAGGTAAGCAATTTAGAACTAAATTAAGAATGTGACTAAAATGTCCATACTCTTAAGCCAGAGTGCCACTATGAGGCATATATCCCAAGAAAGCTAATGACAAAGAGAAAAGCTCCATATAGACCAAAGCACTTATTGCAGAACTTCTAGTAAATTGTAAATAAAGTAAATACCCATTGATTGGGGAAAGCTAAACAAAGGTGTCTTGTGAACATAATGGAATGTTACTGTATGGTAAGAAAGTATCAATATGATGAATACAAAAAGATATGAGAAGATATATTTGAACTAATGCAAAGTGATAGTCATGGAACCAGGCAAACAATATGCACTGTGACTACAGTAATGAAAACATAAAGAACAATGAAATTAAAGTGAATGCTATATAATTAGAATGACTAAGCTTGGCCTTGAAGAAAAGATGTGAGAATACATCTTTCCCTGCTTCTTTGCAGGGATGGAAGACCATCCAGGTAGAACACTGCTTATATAAAACTTTCAACATGTAGGTCAGTTTTGGACAGCTAGATGGCTCAGCCAGCAGCTAGAGTGCTGGACCTAGTTAGCAAGACTCATCATCCTCATCTTCCTCATCTTCCTGAGTTCAAATCTGGCCTTTGGACACATACTAGCTGTGTGACCCTGGACAAGTCACTTAATCGGATTCTGTTTGCCTTAGTTTCCCCATTTGTAAAATGAGCAGAAATTAATGGCAAAACATTCCAGTATCTTTGGCAAGAAAACCCAAAAGGGGTCATGAAGAATCATACATAACTAAAAACGATTCAACATTAGTTTTGCTAAATATTCTCTTTTTTTTACTCTCTATTAAAAGTGATAGTATGGTTGAGGGAAGAGGTGCAGTGGAAAATGTAGGTAGTATAAAAATTAAAGATATCCAAAAAGTCAACTAAAAAAGAAAAAAAGAATAATGTAAGACTCTCAAGGGCAGACTGTTTTTTAAAGTTTTTGTATCACTAACACCTAGCACAGTCCCTGACATAACAGGCGCTTAATAAATGCTTGTTGGATGAATTAATAGCTGCCTTGTTCCCGGAGCAGTGTGGGGGGTTCTCAAAGCATAGAGCCTGGGTCAATTTCTCTAATTTCCTGAAATCTAGGGGAAGCTCTGGGGGGACGGACAAATGTATAAAGTCATTTCCCTACCATACCATGGTATGCCTTTCCTTCAACCCTATCATGTGGCAAGTAAACTTGGGAGGGGCCAATATTCCTTCCCCTTTCCTTCTGGCAGCATGTGCTGACCCTGCTGCTGCTCCTGCTTGCTGTGGCTAATTAGATACAACTGGCCTACAGGCGTCGGTTAGAGTCAACTGAGAATGTATTTCAAGCAACATACTTGGTTCTTTACTGAACTTACCAAGTGAAAGTTTAGCCATCTGGGAAGCTAAGCCCTGAAGCTGAAATATTGGAGCCAGATTCCTGCTTCAATGTATTCTTGTTTGAAGTATTCAAATATTTGAATGTATTCAAAGTTTCTTGTTTGAACCTTTTCTTCATAATCAATGAACAATAATGAGAGGGCAGCTATTTTTCTCTCTACTCTTACATTGTGGGGCCCCATCCCTGGGAAAGAGCCAAAGACTAGGGATCAACCTCAGTTTCTAAGTCTGATTCTCAGAAATATTCTTCTTACAGTCCTTGGACACTTTGGACTAGAAGAGAAGAGGATATGATAGTTTCTCAATTCAAATATTTTAGGCTTCAGGGCAGGGGAAGGAATCGGAATGAAGATCATGGTTGTGGGAGGGGAAGGGTAACAGAGTTATTACCATTTTTTTTTTTTTAGTCTGAATCATAGGATCATAGATTTAGATCTGAAAGGGATCTTGGAAGCCAGTCTATCCCTTCATTTATAGGTGAAGAAACATACCTAGCTAAGTGACTTGCCCAAGGAGAAGGCACCCTCGAGAATGAGTTAAGTCTGTAAGTTAGTTCCCATTTACCATCTTGATTCTCCCATGGATTTAAGGTATGATTTCAAATAAAGGTTTTAAATCCCCTATGCTTAAGTGCTAATAGACACCTCAGCACTGAATTCTACTATCATCCTATCCCACACAGACATTGAAAATTCTGAAGAATTAATGGGAAAGGACCTTGTAATGGGTTGTAGTGGACTAGGAGTCAAGACTTTCAGTTTCTAGCTTTCGTTTTATCATCAATTAATAGGGTGACTTTGAGACAAATTATTTAGTCTTTCCAGGCTGCAGTTTCCTCGTTTGTAATATTTGGGTCTTTGATTAGCTTATTCTTAAGGTCCCTTTCAGCTTTAAGAATTTATGTTCATGTGTTCAAAGGGCTGTAAAATTGTGCATACCCTTTGAAATAGCAATACCACTGCTAGGTTTATATCGCAAACACATCCCCCAAAAGAGAAAAAGACCTATATGTAGCTGTTTTTGTGGTGGCTAAGAATTGGAAATTGAAGGGATGACCATCAACTGGGAAATGGCTAAAGAAGTTGCAGTATATTATGGTGATGGAATATTATTGTGCTAATAGAAATAACAAGCAGGATGATTTCAGAGAAAACTGGAAAGACTTATATGAACTGATGTATAGTGAAGTGAGCAGAACCAGGAAAACATTGTACACAGTAACATCAATATTGTTTGATGAAGAACTGTGGATGACTTACCAATTCTCAGCAATACAATGATCCAAAACAATTCCAAAGGACTAATGATAAAGCATACTATCCACCTCCAAAGAAAGAACTGATATTGACTGAACACAAACTGGGGCATGCTATTTTTCCCTTTCTTTCATTTTTTTCTTTTATTCAAGTTTTCTTATACAAAATGATTAATATGGTAATGTTTTACAAAATTGCACATGTGTAACCTATATCTGATTGCTTACTGCCTCAGGGAAGGGAGAGGGGAGGGAGGGAAGGAGGGATAGAATTTGGAACTCAAAATTTTAAATAAAAATGTTCATTATTATCTTTAAAAAATAAGACTGTTCAACTATAGCAATTTAAAGTAAACTGGATATGCCCCAAAGGTGTTAGGGGAAATGTTCATATATTTGTTCTCATTATATCTTTGAAATAAATATTCTTGAGGCAGCTAGGTGGTGCAGTGAATAAAGCACCGGCCCTGGAGTCAAGAGGACCTGAGTTCAAATCTGGACTCAGACATTTGACACTTACTAGCTGTGTGACCCTGGACAAGTCACTTAACCCCAATTGCCTTACAAAAAACAAAAACAAAAACAAAACAAAGAAATAAATATTCTTATGTAAAAGCCACCTGATGATAAGGAGTTAAATGAAACTGATCAGTGGTGCTAGTCCCTGGCTCCTAACAAATGGGGAGAAGATAGTTTATGGGGGCTCAAGTCAATGGCAGTAGAGAGAAAAGACATCTCCAACCCTGTCAGGGTGCATTTATCACAGGAATATGAACTGTGGCAAAGCCAAAGATTATATCCTGACAATAAGTGAAGTCACACAATAAAATCAACTCCAGTCAGTAGCCTTGGAGTTCATGTTATCAGCTAGGAAGTGAAGGAAATGAAGGGGAAAAAAGAGAGAGAAGTACATAGCTTCTCCTTGGTACCATTTCTTTGTGGAATTTGTCTGTATCCTGGTTGTGAATTTCCAAAGTCTAGTGGATAGAGTCATAGGAGACAATGAGAAAAAAAAGGCATGATAAAGCAGACCTGATTAGCAATTTGAAGTGACAAAGACCAGCCCTGTCCCCTAGTGAGTTTAAATGGTATCTTTTCTAGTGGAGGAGGGAGATTTCATCCTCCTTTTCTTCTTCAAATCAACAAAAATTCAGTGAACACCTACTGTGTGCAAGTGACTAGGAATACAAAAAGACCTGTAAAACTTGGTCCTCAGTCTCTTACTTCCAGGACCTGGGTATGGTGTGCAAATGAGAGATGGTTGAGGCTTCAAAATGCTTCTAGTGTGAATTTTAGTGCTGGGCAAAATAGTCCTTGATCATACATACTCCTCTTGATGAATCAATTTATCAGGAATGTTATTGGAGCAGAGAGGAGAACAAAGATCCCCATATTTTCTAATTGCCTTTCTATTCATAAATGCTCACTATCCAATGTGCTTTACTGGGATCAACTAATTTTACCTATGAGATAAGTGCAATGAGAATTACTAACATTACTTTTTATATGAGTAAAGACAAGTTTAGGGAAATGGTATGGTTTACCCAATAAGAAACCATAGCAGGGCAAGATGACTAGAGTTTGGCCCCAGAGTACTGAGTTTAGAGAATCCCAAGTTTAAATTGTGCTAACAGCATGTTAGCAGAGTAGAAAACAACAGTCTTAGCAGCTAGCTGGCAAATATAAACTGTTCGTTGTTTGTCCTTCATTCTCAGAGAAGATTAATAATTCTAATGATAACTGCTTTATAATATAGTTTTACTTCTAGGAATGCTATTCCACCCTCATTTATTGTTTACTTGGATATTCTAGATAACATCAGGAGGAGGAGGACATCTTGACTTACAAGTACATTGACTTTAAGTTTTGCTTTATTTTTGGTTTTTGGGGTTTTTTGGGTGGGGAAATGAGGGTTAAGTGACTTGCCCAGGGTCACACAGCTAGTAAGTATCAAGTGTCTGAGGTCAGATTTGAACTCAGGTCCTCCTGAATCCAGGGCCAGTGCTTTATCCACTGCAACACCTAGCTGCTCCCTACATTGACTTTAAGTGAAGCAGAGCTGTGCAGTTATCAGCTTCACTCTCTCCTCCAGAGTCACCAGAATCCAGTGACAAGACACAGGTCAGGAGGACTGGAGATGGCCCCTGGCAAAAATAAACAATTAAAGTTGGAAGCTACCAGATGGTGGAATGGGGTGAGCTCATGCCCATAGCTCCTGGCAATAACCTTCCCCATAGCACTATTACCCCTGTTTTTTTGCCTCCTCCCGCCAAAACAATGAAGGTTTGCTTTGGGCTGCTTGTCCAGGAGTACACATTTTTGCTTAAAGTGCAAACATTCTGAGTTATGTCTGTCTCCCAATATCATGGTCTAGCTGCCACATTGGTCTACCTGCTATTTTTCATACATGCTGCTCTATCTGAATGTGTCTGCATAGGCTATCTCCAATGACTGTGGAAGAGTTTCCCTCCTCACCTCCACCTCTTGAAATCCCTGGTCTCCTTCAAGATTCAGCTTAAAGCTACCTTTTGGTCTAATACCTGTTAGTGCCTTCCCATCTAAGGTTCCTTAAAGTTGCACATACTTCTATGTGTTCATGTTATGGCTCTCTTTAGAACAGGAGCTCTTTTCATGCAGGGACAGGTTTTGCTTTTGTCTTTGTCTCCCCCCACCACCACTTTGCATCATGCTAACCACTATTCCTTACTACCATAAGTGCTTAATAAATACTTGTTGATTGATTACTTGATTGATCAGATCTGTTGCCACATGGCATGAGAAGTTATGCTCTCCGCTTTGCAGTGCCTCCTCCATTAGTCCTTACCAAGGCCGTGCATCATATATGGTAACAAAGCATTAAAAATTTAAAATTGATCCAAACTGACAAATTAGTTTCTCTCCTTTCTCTTTTCCCTGCCATCATTTGTTGAGAGACACAAACTGAGCAGGCGGGAGGGACAACGACCAGGGCCAATCATTACAATAAAGGATTGGTGTTTCTGTGTTAGTGGGACATCCTGGCACCATGCTTGAGAGCTGTCAATTAGGGCCGTGTCTGTGATTTAAGCAACAGAATGTTGAGGCAGGTGTTGAAAAGATGGCGGCACCATTAGCATATTGCACAGAGAAGACAGACTGATGAATGCCAAGGGAAAACTCATTGGATCCAAATTCCACCATTGTAACAGAGAACTGATGAAAGGTGATACGACTATAATCGTACTTCTGGAGCCAACTGTTAAGTGATGAAAAGGAATTTGCTTAAATCCTAAAGTTGTTGTGTGTTTTTTAAATTTTATTTTAAGCCTGAATTCTCTTTCTAAAAGGAATGGAGGCAAAGAAAGATCACATAACAGAATAAAGGAGTGCAGATGGCAGAGAGATTTCTGTGTTGAAAGTTTAGAGGACTCTCTGAGCCTCAGTTTTTTCATCTGTTAAATGGGGACAAGAATACATGGATTACCCTTATGAGACTGTTGTAAGAAAAGTAATATAAGCTGCTAACTTTTGCTCAATAATTTTATATATTTTGAGGGAGGGTGGTAGAGCGGGATGAGTGCTGGCCTTTGAGTAAGGAGACTCTTGTTCCAATATTAGTTACAATAGTTACTAGCTGTATGATCATAGGCAAATCCTTCTGCCTCTCAAGTCATTCTCCTCTATTTTTCCTAGGTTCTTAAGCCTCTTCTATCTTTTATCATTGCTCTTTGTGTAAACGTCTCACCATCCTACTGAATCATAGCTTCCTTGAGGACAGGGATGGTAACTTTTTTTTCATCTTTGACTTTCCACCCACCCACCCATAATATTTAGCACAACAATTAACTCATAGTAGTTACTTGAAGAGGGCAGCTAGGTGGTGCAGTAGATAGAGCACTGGGCTTGGAATCAGAAAGACTTATTTATCTTCATTAGTTCAAATCTGGCCTCAGACATTTACTAGTTGTGTAACTCTGGGCAAGTCACTTAACCCTGTTTGCCTCAGTTTCCTCATCTGTAAAAAAGAGCTGGAGAAGGAAATAGCAAACCACTCCAGTATCACTGCTAAGAAAACCCCAAAATGGGATCACAAAGAGTTGGACATGACTGAAACAACTGAACAACAATAACAAAGGTACTTAAAGACTGTTAGTTGTATTGAATTAAAAGAAGTTGTGGGTCAGCAGGATTTATGGTCATGATTTATGGGGGATAGGGAGGCCAAAGTGAGTCTCACAATCCTCATATGAAATATGAATGGTTACAGCCTTGTCTAGAGAAAGTGAGACAAAGAGGTGATTCATTTATGGGTCCTCATGGCATAGTGGAAAGATCTTTGCATCTAGATTCAGAGGACCTACATTTGAATCTTGGCCCTGTCACTCAGTAATACCTCTGTGACCTTGGGCAAGTCACTTCATTTTTCAGAGTCAGTGTGGAGGAGTGCGTAGAGTGTTGGACTTGGAGTCAGAAAGAAGAGGGCTCAAATCCAGCCTCAGACAGTTACCACATATATGATCCTAAGTGCATAACTCTGTCTACCCTCATCTATAGAATAAAAGAGTTAGACTCCATTGTCCTAAAGGCTTTTCCAGATTTAGGCCTATGATTTTGTTATCTAACCCACAAGTTGTAAAAATCTACCTTTTCCTGGGGGGCAGCTAGGAGGCACAGTAAATAAAGCACCAGCCCTGGATTCAGGAGGACCTGAGTTCAAATCCACCCTCAGATATTTAACACTTACTAGTTGTGTGACCCTTGGCAAATCACTTAAGCCTCATTGCCCTGCCAAAAAACAAAACAAAATAAAAATAAAAACAAGCAAACAAAACAAACAAAAACTCTAACCTTTCCTATTTCATTGGGATCCAAAACACACAAAGAAGAGCCTGGAATCTAGAGAACAAAGTTCTAGACTTGGAAGTCAGCATCTTATTTCTGAGAATCTGGGTTCTTTATGGGGAAAAATAACTTTGAATTATCTCTCATGTAGACCACAGCCTACTTAGTCTATCCATTAGACCAAGGGCTTTTCTCCATTCCTCTGAGTGCAAGATGCTCTCTTAGTAACCAGATGTTGCCATTCAGATTCTTTGTTAGTCCTGGAGATTGTCACAGAGCAACACTAATGAAGGTAATTAGTGCCCATGGTTGTTAAGATATGATTTTTTTTTGCCTTTCTGGTTATATTCCAAAGCACTGTATTGATATATGGTTATCAATGCCAATTAAAACAAAGAATAAAAAATTAACTAGCCCCTGGTGAAATACTTAATAGCAAGCATGTCCAAACTGGAAAACTTTGTTTTATTGAAGCTTGTTGCTTCTCTGAAGAGAGCAGGCATCCTATCACTCTCACCAGAGAGTGAAGAGAAAGGAATTGGGATTAATATGTAGGGAGGCAGAGAGGTATAGTGAAAGAGTACAACTTATAAAGCAAATAAAGCTGGGTCTGTATCCTGGGTACTGCCAATTACTAGCTGTGTTATCCTGGGCAAGTTCCTTAACTTCCCTGAACCTCAGTTTCCTGATCTTCAAAATGGGGATAATGCTCATATTATTTAACACAGAGTTGTTGCAAGGAAAATATTTCATAAATTTAAAACTGATATACTAATGTATAATATTAAGATTAGCAGAAAAGACTGGGTAGGAAGAGTTCACTAAGTTGTCATTCTACACAACTGATAACAAGTGAAATATTGGCCTAAACTGTCATAGGAGGTAGTAGAATGGAGAGAAAACCAGCCCTGGAGGCAGAAAGATTTGGGGTTACAGTGCTGCTCTTATACATACTGACTGTATGACTATTGGCAAGTCATTTGACTTCAAAGTCCTAGGAAACTTAGTAAAGACTACTTAAATTACAAACCAGTTCCTGATTTATGGGGTGGAGGGAGTTTCCACCCAGGAAGTTCCTAATGCTTATAAAATCACATGTTCTGACTTTTAAAAAAATCATCATTCCTTCCTAAGACAAAAGTGAGATAATTTCATTCTTTTTCTTAAAAATAAATAAACAAACCTGTGGCTCCCTATTGCCTGCAGGAAAAGAACAATCTTCTCAGTTTGGTAGTTAAAGCCCACTGCAGTCTGGCTTCAGCCCATCTTTCCATACTTATGTCATATTACTCCCCTTCCCACAGTCTATGTTCCAGCCAAACTGAACCTCTAAGTATCTGGTGAACTCGGCATTCATCTCCCATCTCTGATCTTAATTATAGTGAATATTTAATGAGAATAATATAACCAGATGCCATTTCCATACCTTTCCATGGGGGTATCCTGTATATCACTTCCTCCTTACTTCTTCTTCATTGAATTCTGAGCTTCTTTCATGGTTCTACTGAGAAAACAATACCATGAAAACTCAAGGAGAAGAGAGTATAAAATCAGAGGGGATGGTCAACAGGATCAAATGCTGCTGAGGGGTCAGTAAAGATGAGGTCTGAGAAAAGGTCATTAGATTTGGTGACTGGGATATCATTGGTAATGTTGGAGATAACAGTTTAATTTTAGTAACATAGTTAGATCTCTGCTTTAGGAATATTGATCTGGCCACTATGTGGATTAACAAGATGGGAGAGAGTGAAAACCAGAACTAATTATAAATCTCTTGTAATACTGAAGGTAAGACACAATGGAAAACTAGACTAAGATGTCAGCTATGTGAATGAAGAGAAGGATATGGATATCAGAGATGTTGTGGAAGTAGAACTGCCAAGACTTGGCAACCAATTGGACATTTGCGTGGAAAAAAGATGATGAGAGTAATAGAGTTGAGAATGAGGACTTTTCAAACCTGAGTGACTAAAAGGATTATGATTCCCTTAACAGAAATTGGGCTGTTTGGAGGAAAGATGAAATTTAGGAAGAAGTTGTTGAGTTCTATCTTGGACATATTGATTGGGGATGACTTCAGATCATCTAAGTAGAATTTTCTAGCAAGCAGTTGATGATATTAGATTGGAGCTCATTAGAGAGATAAGGGCTGGGAGTCACATGCATAGTGTTGATATTTTAACCAATAGGAGCTGATGGCATCACCCAGAGAGAAGGTAGAGAGGGAAATAACAAGGGACTATACAGAGTCATATATAATTTTGAATTTATATACATAGGATACACCTTGTTAGAAGAATGCCTTTAAGGTGGAATTCTCTTCTACTAAATCAAATCATTTAAAAAAAATCTATAAGCAATAAACATAGTGGGATATTATATCCTCCTCTTTCAAGTAACTACAATGATATGGTCTACTGTAGAATAATCATCAAATTAGATTTTAAAATACTTTAAAGGAAATGAAAGAGGATCTAGTGTCTGAAGAACAGTCTGGCATCTGTAATGAGAATTCTGTCAATGGTAAAAGCAAAACAAGACCAAGTTGTATAATCTAGAAAAAGTGGCAGAAAAGTGAATAAAAGCTTAGAATCAATGAAGAATCAAATTCAATATAAAAATCCTATTACACATAGTTCAACCAAATGCATAGACCACATATAGCAATATGGCATATGAACATATAAAAATAGCAAATTCCACAGAAGCAAATATGAGCAGTACATAAATATCACATACTAATATAAACATTAATATGACCTTTACAAAAAAAACCCCTCAGATTCCCACATTTTAATAGCAACAGTGCCTGGCAAAAATAAATAATAAAATGTATTACAGTGGCATACAAAGAAACAAAACACAAATACTCTATGAAAAATTGTGTTTGGCTGGCTAAATGAGGAACTACCCCCTTCTATTTGGGGGCATACCAGAAGGATGTCTGGTCACTGGCCTAATGTTTCTGACACTTCTACCTTGACCTCAACATCTGGATGGTTGTCTGACCTTTAGTCCTAAATCCAAGGTTGTTTACAGCTTTTTCAGATTTGCTAAAACAGTCCCCTATGAGAACATCTATGTGATTGGGATATACTTGGTTCAGTTCTCTGACTCTCTGAGGAGTACCAATAGGTAATTGCATCCTTATCAGAATCATAATTTGTGGAGCTATTACCAAGCTGTGTCAGTCTCTCTGTGGTAAACAGGTAAACTCTTTTTTTGTTTTTTTTTGTTTTTGTTTTTGTTTTTTGTTTTTGTTTGTTTTTTTTAATTAATAAAGTATTTTATTTTTTCCCATTACATGTAAAAATAGTTCTCAACTTTTGTTTATACAAGCTTTCCAATTTCAGATTTTTCTCCCTCCCTCCCTCCCCTAGACAGCAGGTAATCTGATATCGGTTATACACACACACACACACACACACACACACACACACACACACACACACACACACACACACACACACATATATATACATAATAACATTAAACATATTTCTGCATTAGTCATGTTATAAGAGAAAAATCAGAGCAATGACGAAAAACCTCAAAATAGAAAAACATCAGCACCAAAAACAAAAGAAATAGTATGGTTCATTCAGCATCTATACTCCACAGTTCTTTTTTTGTTTTTTCTTGGATTTGGAGATCCTCTTCTATCATGAGTTCCCTGGAACTCTTCTGTACCATTGCATTGGTGAGAAGAATATAGTCCATCACAGTAGATCAACACTCAGTGTTGATGATACTGTGTACAATGTTCTTCTGGTTCTGCTCATCTCACTCATCATCAGCCCACGCAAGACCCTCCAGGTTTCTCTGAACTCCTCCTGTTCATCATTTCTTACAGCACAATAGTATTCCATTGTATTCATATACCACAACTTGTCCAGCCATTCCCCAATTGATGGGCACCCCCTCAACTTCCAATTCCTTGCCACCACATAAAGAGCAGCTATAAATATTTTTGTACATGTGGGTCCCTTTCCCCTCTCCATGATCTCTTTGGGGAAAAGACCCAAAAGTGGTATTGCTGGGTCAAAGAGTATGGACAGCTTTATCGCCCTTTGGGCATAATTCCAAATTGCTCTCCAGAATGGTTGGATCAGTTCACAGCTCCACCAACAATGAATTAGTGTTCCAATTTTCCCACAGCTTCTCCAACATTTATTATTTTCCTTTTTTGTCATTTTAGCCAATCTGATAGGTGTCAGGTGGTACCTCAGAGTTGTTTTAATTTGCATCTCTCTAATCATTAGAGATTTAGAGCATTTTTTCATATGGGAATAGATAGCTTTGGTTTCTTCATCAGAAAACTTCCTGTTCATATCCTTTGACCATTTCTCAATTGGGGAAAGACTTGGATTCTTATAAATTTGATTTAGTTCCCTATATATTTTAGAGATGAAGCCTTTATCAGAAGTACTGGCCATAAAAATTGTTTCCCAGCTTTCTGCCTCCCTTCTAATTTTGGATGCATTGTTTCTGTTTGTACAAAAATTTTTTAACTTAATGTAATCAAAATCTTCCATTTTGAATTTTATAATATACTCTATCTCTTGTTTGGTCACAAACTTAAACAGGTAAACTCTTTTTCTTTGAGCCCACTTAGCTGACAGGTCATCATAACTGCCAATGACTCATCAGGAAGTCCCCAATAAGTATCCAGTAGTTCCAGTGTATTGTCTTTGTAGGGTCCTGACTATTCCCTAGGAATATCAGTAAATTGACAAGTTTTTCCATCTCTCTATGACATGGTAGGGCTTTCCATCAATTCACTATTCTGTTTGTGCAGGACACATCAGGGATCCTTATTGGACCTCTGTTGCCAAGTGAAAATTTTGACAATTGATTTTGTCTGACATGTTTTATCAGAGATCTTTTGAGCCGAGACCGCAGCTTGATGCTGACTTTCTTTCAGCCTCTCTTTTGACAGAAACATGTACTGGTTATGCATTCTTCTATTTTCTTCAACTCTAAAGCAAAAATCAAGGCAAATGTGACTCTCTTTCAAACATTAGTAAGTATGAAATAAAACCTGTGACATCATTATTGGTAGCATTATATGCATGTGCTAGAAATACCATATGCTAACTCCACTGAGATTTCTGTTCCAATTTTAAGGTTCCAAGCCCATTTTACAGAGTACCATGAAATGTTTAGACTGTGAATCTCTCTTGGGATGGTAAAATATAAGTTTAGATTTCTTAATTGCTGCAAGGGCCAACATCTTTAGCAATTTGCTTTCCGAGTCTCTACCTTGATCAGAATGAATTTTAGCTAGGAAGTAATATGTTGAAAAATATTTTTTCCATCACACCTCCACAGTGGTTCCTTGTTAGGTATACCTATGCATACCAAGTGAAATATATGGTCAGTTACCACTGGGATATGGTTCATGTTTTTACTGTCTCTTTCCAGAGACAGAAAGTCAATGCAGATAAGCTCCAACTATTTGCTGATGCTTATATACTCTAAGCATGAAGAATAAATTGGTGAAATTTTTCTTTGGCAACACTGAGTGCAAGTAGCAAACTCCTTATACACACTGCCACTTGGCGCTAGTTAAATCTGTTTCTCAATAATTCAAGGGTTGGGGCATCTAGATGGTGCAGTGGATAAAGCACCAGCCCTGAATTCAGGAGGGCCTGAGTTCAAATCCAACCTCAGACACTTGACACTTACTAGCTGTGTGAGCCTGGGCAAGTCACTTAACCCTCATTGCCCTGCAAAAAATTTTAAAAATATATAAAAATCAATCAATCAATAATTCAAGGGTTCTTTCTTGACCCAAATGTCCAAAGTCATTATTCATTGCCTTTGTGACCATGGAACAAAATTTATGAGGGAGAATCAATTGCTTCTTCTCATGTGGGATGAGTTAGAGTCCAGTAGAACACTCCACTGAAAAGCTCCAACAAAGCTAAGAATGGTTTTTTTTTTTGTTTTTGGTGAGGCAATTAGGGTTAAGTGACTTGCCCAGGGTCACACAGCTAGTAAGTGTCAAGTGTCTGAGATTGGATTTGAATTCAGGTCCTCCTGGGCTGGTGCTTTATCCACTGCACCACCTAGCTGTCCCTTTTTTACAAAGCTAAGAATGTTAATGAAGTTTACATAAAATATCCAAATTGTCAAAATTAAAAATAGAAAAATAGATAAACCTATACCAGAAAAGTAAATTAGAACTTAAAAAAATAACCAGACCTAACTGGATTCTTAATTTTCTATCAAAGACTTGAAAAAAACAAGTAATCCCAATGCTATGTAGTAGTTTTCAGAAACAGAAAAAGAGAATCCTCTCTCCAGCTTTTTCTTATAAAATGAAAATGTTCCTGAAGCTGAAACTTAGGAAGGTAAGGCGGAGAAAAAGAATTATAGACCATTGTCATCAATGAATATGCAAAAGATGAACAATTTTACCCAGGGCTGAGAGGGGGAATGGGACTTCAGGTGTGTCTACTGACAGACTGCCGTCTATCTAGCTCTTAATGGAAAAGACTAGTCAGTTACCTGAGGTATATGGGGATTACGGATGTAACAATAGAAAATGAAATCTTGGCAAATAGGATACAGGACCCAGGTATCATCTAGGAAGGCTATAGGCTTAGGCTAGATATAAGGAGCTGGAATCCAGATATAGGTTATAGGTTACATACCATTGATGAAGACACCTTAGTACTTGAAAGGCACAGGCTATGGCATCATAGTGTACTATGTGAAAGGTCAGGAACCAGAAAGTGGGCAGTCAATAGAGACAGGAGCCAGAAGCATGTCCAAGGTATAATATACCAATAATTTCAATTTTGAGTGGGCAAGACAGAAGCTGAGGGACATTAATATTCTTGGAAAATAAAAAAATTAAATATGCTTGGAAAAGTATGAGAAAAGGAATGTGATGTTCTCAGGACCCAACAAGGTCACAAGGTTCAAACAGTAAAATTTTGCCTTGAGGCACAGAAGCAAAATCATAAAGATCAAAATAAGCTAGAAGTGAGAGATTTACTCTACCTCTCCTGTCTTCCTAATTAGCTGCTGTTTCTCCTTTATCCTTTCAAACTGGTGGCAGCTTTGACAAACCTGGCATTGGATTGAGTGTATTCAGATGGCAGAAAGGAGTCTAGTTTGATTTGAGTGTCAGGGTGTGCAGGGAAGTAATGGGGATGGGATAAAGTTGGACAGGCAGGTTGTTGGCTGGATTGTGAAAAGCAAAACATGGGATTCACAAGATGGTAATACCCCCTTTTGGGGTCACTTCTCCAACGTCCACTTGCATTGGTTTGTAGAGTACCTAGAGAGGGGACTACCACTCTCTTGAAACTCTAGGGATAGAACTAAGGGGTTAGGTTTCTAGTACTAGAACTAGCTAGGTTTCTCAACTTTGCATCTGCTGCTCTGCCTGTTTCCAATTACATGAAATAAGATTCCCCTGTACTGGGTATCGCCTGGTGACCCTTTCCCCTTTCCTGCATCTTTTTTGTGTGTGGTCTCCTCCTATTGGATTGTAAGCTCCTTGAGAGCAGGCTTTTTCTTTTCATTCATTGCTTTCCCAGTTCTTAGGCCAGTGCCTGACACAGAGTAGGTGCTTAATAAGTGTTTATTGGAGGGGCAGCTAGGTGGTACGGTGGATAAAGAAACAGTCCTGGATTCAGGAGCACCTGAGTTCAAATCCAGCCTCAGACACTTGACACTAGCTGTGTGACCCTGGGCAAGTCATTTAACCCTCAGTGCCCCACAGAAACAAAAACAAAATGTTAGCCATTATTATTATTGTTACCCATAATGTCTTAAAGCTGCAGCTCACACTTATGTAGATCCTATTCTCTAGATTCCCTTGAGTTCTACAGCTGTTTCTTCCCCAAAAAATTCTAGGAAGAACTCAGAAAAAACATGATTTGGGTAAGCTGCACAAGGCCAAATCTGGTTAGCAGGCTCCCATTTTTTAACTGGTACTTCGTGAGAAAGTTCTAGGTTCCTGACTCCCTCATGTTGTCCCTTCTTATATGCGCAGCTATGAACAGCCAACTCCATACTCACAATTTCAATTTACATATTTTTTCTCCAGTAATGAATTCTCCCCTCTACTCAGTCCTTCTCTCTACTCAATGTCTCTAGGCCCCCCTTGATCAAATCTTAGTAAATTGTGAAATTATCTCCCCTGCTTTCCACCACCCATTCTCTTTCCTTCACCATACTCAGGCTAGTTTCCAAACTCCAACATGACCAACACAGGTCCTGAGGCTATTTATCATGGGACACCCTTATAGTGGCTCAGGGAGTTGGAGAAAGCTCTACGTTACCAGACCCTTGTGTCTACAATTATCTCTTCTTTCCTGACATCCTTAACCATTGTTAGTATCTAGCCTATCAATAAAAACATGTTGTTTTGCTTCCCCCTGGAAAGGGCTGGGGGGACACATATGTCTCACTGGTCTCAGAGAAAGATCCATAACCAACCATTGGCCTATCATAGGTAAAGGTAAGGACAGCTTCCTTAACTGCTTTCTGGCCCAGTACTTCCCCCTGCCTCTTCCTGTTGTACCTCTTCCATATTGTCCTTCCCCCAGAGGAGTGAAAGCTAATGAGGACCAGCCCTGCTCTTCCCCTATTTTTTCTCCCAGATCTCATCAGCGTTCCTTTCTCACATTCACATTTCAAGCCTCCCCAATATCCCTCCTCCTGTGTTGAAGAATGATCTGTTTTTTTCTCACACTGTACCCCTCTTTGGTGAAATCACTTTAGGACCCTGTGGATGTTTTATAGGAATTGATGGGTTGTCTCAACCCCATATCTTTTACCCGACTTTGGAGTATGGGATATTGCTCATATCTCCCACTGAGGTGGAGTTAGTATAGCCTACAACAATGTTGGACCCAAGTGTCCTGGGCCCCCATGTCAAAAGCAAGGCCTTAGTTTGTCTTAGTATGGCCCTACCCTGGGGATTTAAGGCCTCCGTCTGACCCTTTGTGACTATTTCCACTGTTTCCTTTCTACCATTCCTTTCCCATCTGGAGCCTGGTCCCTGCAATGCTGGCTGGCCAGGTGGCCTGGACTTCCACCCCAAAAGTCCAGGCTGTGGCTCACTCTCTAGTGCCTGCTAGAATATCTGGCCATGCCAACTGGCCATCAGCTGTAGGCACTTTGGACTCAGTTGCCCCTTCCTGAGCTCCTGCAAAACCTTTGGATCACGTGCTAACCCTCTCCTGTTACTTGCAGTCTCTCATCCATCTGGACGAGCACAACTACCAGACTCCTCAGGTTGTTAGAGGCAGGTCGCTCTGGGACCCAACTGCAGAATCTCTCAAAAGGCTATCTGAAATCATTCAGTTAACATAGCAAGGGCATTCTCCCCTGCCTCGTGCTGGGCACTGCGATACCATTTCCTGAGGATCTCCAAATATCTCTTCAAACACTATTTCAAAACTCTGATCATTCTTTAGTAATGGGTTATCCTAGGGGTATGGTACAGTCCAAGTCAGCCCTTACCAGTTTACCTATGATTGAGGCAATAAAGGCCTCTTACATTGAAAATACAGTAGAAGGGGCAGCTAGGTGGCGTAGTGGATAAAGCACTGGCCCTGGATTCAGGAGGACCTGAGTTCAAATCCAGCCTCAGACACTTAACACTTACTAGCTGTGTGACCCTGGGCAAGTCACTTAACCCCAATTGCCTTACCCCCCCAAAATTAAAAAAAAATTAAAAAAGAAAATACAGTAGGGAGCTGCTCTTGTGTGCCTGGTCAATCTGCTAAGCTTCTTGAGTTCTGAGTATGCCTCACCCCCCAGGGAGTGGTCAGTAATAAATTTGTGATCCAGCATCAGGGAAGGCTTCATCCTACTTCATCCCTACCAACAGGTACCCAGAACTATTATGAGGAAAGTGCTTCACAAACCTCAAAGTGATATATCCATAGAGATATTATATATAATACATATATGACACATGTTATTATGTTGTTATCAATAATATTGTACTTTATGACTTGATATCACTTCTCTCCCATCACTGTCCTTCACAGGAAATGATTAAGAGCTGATAGATGGGTGATAAAGTAAAGTAATATGAAACCCTCCTCTCCAATTAACAAAGGAAAAAAAAAACAAGTCCACGGCAGCAGCCTAAGGTTGTGTTTATTGTTACTTTGGAAATTTCTGAATGCCTCAACAATCAGGGAAATAAAATCACCATATTTGTTTTGTTCATATTTTGTCTATACCTACATGTGTACACATTGTGTCCTGTAAATGAATGTAAACTCCTTGAGGGTAGTAACCTTTTTTTGTTATTGTCTTTGTATCCCTGACACCTAGAACTGTATCTGACACAAAAGAAATACTTGGTGATTGGTTATCTAACATTATCAGATCTTTAATGACTTTCTTACTACCTGGTGAGTTATCTGGTGAATGAGGAAAGGAGCAATCTAGGAACCTGAATTACAGAATTTTAAGAGTTACAATGGACTTTAGCTGCCATCTGGTACTGTACTAGAACATACCCAACAAGTGGTCACTGAGGCTCTGTTTGAAGAGCCCCAGTGAAGGGAAACTTACCCCATCCCGAGACCACTTTTTCTATCTTTGAACAACTCTAATGCTTAAGAAGCTTTCTCGGGCATCAAGCCTACATTTGTCTCTTTGTAACTTCAACCCACAATTCCCTGTCCTACCCTTTGGGTCCAAATAGAACCAATCTAATCTTGCTTCCACATGATGATGACCCTTAGAATACTTGAAGATAATCATCATGTGCCCTCTGTACCACCTTTTTCAAAGATTAACACCTCCAGTTCTTTCAACTTTATTCTCACATGATTCATATGACTCAAGGCTCTTGACTCTTCTAGTTGTCTCCCTCTGTACTTTCTTCAGCTTATCAACATCCTTCTGAGACTAAGAAGACAATGTTTCTAGCGTGGGATGAAATATAAGAGAAGGCTTAGATGTAGGACCTGAACCACCCAATGAAAAAGGATATAAGTAGGAGTTTTAGTTACTCGTGGGGAAGACATGTTAAGAATGCCTAATTTGAGGGCGGCTACATGGCGCAGTGGATAGAAGCACCGGCCCTGGAGTAAGGAGTACCTGAGTTCAAATCCGGCCTCAGACACTTAACACTTACTAGCTGTGTGACCCTGGGCAAGTCACTTAATCCCAATTGCCTCACTAAAAAAAAAAAAAATTAAAATAAAAAAATTAAATTAAAAAAATAAAAATAAAAAAAATAGAATGCCTAATTTGAGGCAGTCTCCTAAAGAGCCTTAGAACTGATTTCTTTAAAGCTTATTCTTTAGATTTGATACATTGGATGATGAAAAGGAGGTAGAAATCATCTCCCTTCTCGAGATAAGGCATACACCAATGAATGAAGAGATAGCATTGGGCAACATAGTTAAGATTGACAGAAGTGGAACAATTCTAGGGATTAGTAATAGGGAAGGAGGAGCAAACTCCCTTAAGTCTAATTTTGCTCTCTGGCTTCTATATTTCAATCTTTACTCCTTTCTTAGAAAGAAAAGTGTTGGGGGCAGCTAGGTGGCGTAGTGGATGAAGCACCAGCCCTGGATTCAGGAGGACCTGAGTTCAAATCCAGCATCAGACACTTAACACTTACTAGTTGTGTGACCCTGGGCAAGTCATTTAACCCCTATTGCCCTGCAAAAAAAAAAAAGGAAAGAAAGAAAGAAAAGTGTTGGGGAGGGAAGATGTTAGGCACATCCAGGAAAACCAGCTGGCATTCCCATATTGGCAAGGGATCACCAAAGTAGAGAGAAAGGGAGTAGCTGAGTAAGTTGGACATTAAGTTAAGCAGGATGCTTAAGAATAGTTCTGGGAAGGAGAACTAGAAATTAAATGTTTTTGGAGATATGGAGAGAGGGAGTTCAGCCCTATCCCTATAACACCACCCATGTATTATAGGTAGCATATGGAAAGAGCTAAATTTCTTCTCAAATGTTGCTGCTAATTTTGAACAATGCCTACTCCAATAAGACATTAAAATATACAACAGGAGCACATAGGTTGTTACCCAACTGATAGTTTTCAAAAGAAACGGCCCATATGTTATGTGTTATGATGTTCCAGACACTGGCAGTGGGATGCCGACATGTCTGCTTATCATCATTGCTCACACTTGGCATGAATATAAGGTAATGGCTCCCAACCCACTATCTTAAAGCACTTTAGAGCTGTTCATTCTCTTGTCACTTGTGTGAAATTAGGTGCTGGTCCAGGTTGGAAAAAAAGGCCAATAGCAGTGGCTTAAAATGAGAAACAAAAATCCCTATAGATGGACTTGGAGATTAAGAGGGAACAGAAAATGATCAGGGATGCCAGAGTTAGGTATTGCTTGTTGCTCTGTTCCTTCCTTTTCCCTTCTCTGCCCAGCACAGAAGTAGAATTAGGGTACAGAAGGACTTTCCCAAAGATAGATACATAAGGACCAGGTCTGTCAACTTCACTTAATAAAGTCTCTCAATTCATTCAACATTTATGCAAGTAATGTCTACTATATGCATAACAATTTGCTGGTGTCAGGGGGAAAAACCCCAGGTAGGAAGGGATTCATCAATCAAGAACCATTTATTAAGAATCTGTTGTGTGACAGCTCCTAATACATTAGGAACTGGGGGTGCAAACACCGAAATGGAAAAAGTCCCTGCCCAAAAGGGGGTTTACATTCTATTAAGGGAGCTAACGTATATAAGCAGATATAAGACAGATTCGTGGTAATTTGGGGTGAGAACAGACTGTGGCAGCTTCATTAAGGAGATGGAAATTGATCTGAGTTTTGAAAGAAACTAGGGCTACTTAGAAGCTAGATTGAAAATTGAATTTATTCCAGGCATGGAGGACAGCTTGTGTGAAGACATAGGGATGGGAGACAGAATGTCATGTATGAGAATCAGTAAGTCATTTTGGCTAGACCCCAGAATGCATGAAGAGGAGCAATGTATAATCAGCTCATAAATGTAGGCTGTAGTCAGTTTTTGAAGGGCTTTCAGAATCAAATAGGGAAGTTATTCTGAAGGCATTGTTGTTGTTGTTGATGATGATGAGTCAAATAGTTTGTTGTTGTTGAGTTGTTTCAGTCATGTCTTCTGCCTCTTCATGACCCCATTTGGGATTTTCTTGGCAAAACTATTGGAGTGGTTTGCCATTTCTTTTTCCATAACTCATTTTGTAGATGAGGAAACTGAGGTCAACAGGGTTAAGTGACTTGTCCAGGGTCACACAAGCTAGTAAATTTGAACTCGGGAAGCTGAGTCTTCCTGATTCCAAAACCAGTGTTCTATCCATGCACCACCTAGCTTTCTTGGTAATAGAGAACCACTAAAACTTTATAAGCAAGGAAATAATATGGTCATATTTTTTATTTAAGGCTATCAGCTGTATGGATTAGAGAGAAGAGAGACTTCTAGCAGGGAGAAACTTAGAAGGTTATTGGTCCTAGACAAAGGCAGTGGAGAGGAAGTAGGCATCTGGGAAGAAATATTGTGGAGGAAGAATTGACATGACTTGGCAATTGATTGGTTATATAGGGTGGGGGAAAATAAAGAATTGAAGATTACACCAAGACTGTGAGCCTAAATGACTAGAAGAATGATTGTCTTTAAATCAGAACTGTTCCTCAATTTCTTTATCCTGAATTTTCACTCAGCTCTACTTGTTTCATTCATGCCTCCACCTATCCCAACTGATCTATTGTGATCTTCAGATTATCCTTTCTCTTCTATCCTATGTGGGAACAAATCCTTCTTCTCTTCCCTGCCCTCCCCCCCCCCCTGCCCTTTTTAGTATCACAGAGTCATAGAGTTGTTGTTTTTTTCTTTTCTTTTTTTTTTTTAAAGTGAAGCAATTGGGGTTAAGTGACTTGCCCAGGGTCACATAGCTAGTAAGTGTTAAGTGTCTGAGGCCGGATTTGAACTCAGGTCCTCCTGACTCCAGGGCCGGTGCTCTATCCACTGCGCCACCTAGCTGCCCCGAGTCATAGAGTTTTAAAAGGACTTTAGAGGTAATCTAGTCCAACTCTGCCTATGGATGAATCTGATCTATAACATAACATACAAAGGAGTGAGTTAGTCAAGAGCACTTCTGAGTCAGAAGTGCTAGTACAAGTACTAGTTCAAACAGTTACAAGCTGTGTGATCTTGGGGGAAGACCCTTAACTTCTCTGAAACTCAGTTTCTTCAACTGTAAATTAAGGAAAAGAGTTACACTTCTCCCCTCAAAGGTTTATGGTGGGGCAGCTAGGTGGCACAGTAGATAGAGCACCAGCCCTGGATTCAGAAGGACCTGAGTTCAAATATGACCCCAGACACTTAATACTTACTAGCTGTGTGACCCTGGGCAAGTCACTTAACCCCAATTGCCTCACACACACAAAAAAAGGTTTATGGTAAGGAAAAAGTTTTATAAGTTATAAAAGATTAATCATTTTAAGATGAGGTTGGGATTTTTCTTTTCTTTTTTTTTGTTTTTGTGTTGATTTTTATTTTTATTTTATTTTTTATAGTTTCGGGTTCCAATTTTTATCCTTCTTTCTTTCCCTCCCCCCCCCCACTCCCTGAGGCAGCAAACACTCAGATATGGGTTATACATATATGATTATGCAAAACATTACCATATTTGTCATTTTTTACAAGGACACTTGATTAAAAGAAAAAATGAAAGAAAGTAAAAAATAGCATGCTTCAGTCTGTTCCATCAATATCAATTCTTTCTTTGGAGTTGGATAGTATGTTTCATCAGTGGTCCCTTGGGATTGTCTTGCATCATTGTATTGTTGTATATAGTCAAGTCATTCACAGTTCTTCATCAAACAATATTGCTGTCTCTGTGTACAATGTTCTCTTGGTTCTGCTCACTTCACAATACATCATTTATACATGTCTTTCCAGGCCTTTCTGAAGTCATCCCGCTTGTCATTTCTTATAGCACAATAATATTCCATCACCGTTGTATACCACAATTTGTTTAGCCATTCCCCAATTCATGGGCATTCCTTTGATTTCCAATTCTTAGCCACCACAAAACGAGTTGTTTATAATTGTTTTTGTACAAATAGGTCTTTTTTCTCTTTTTGGGGATGTCTTTGGAATATAAACCTAGAAGTGGTATTGCTGGATCAAAGGGTATGCACAGTTCTATAGCCCTTGGGGCATAATTCCAAAGTGCTCTCCAGAATGGTTGGATCTTTTCACAAATCTACTAACAGTGGATTAGCATCCCAGCTTTCCCACATCCCTTTGAATGTCCAATATTTTCCGTTTTTGTTATATTTGCCATTCTGATAGGTGTGAGGTGATACCTTAGAGTTGTTTTAATTTGCATTTCTCTGATCAATAGTGATCTAGAGCATTTTTTCATATTATTATAGATAGCTTTGATCTTTTTTGTCTGAAAACTGCCTGTTCATATCCTTTGACTATTTATCAATTGGGGAATGACTTGTATTTTTACAAATTTGATGCAGTTTTCTATGTATTTGATAAATGAGGCCTTTATCAGAGATATTTGTTTCAAAAATTCTTTCCCAGTTTTCTACTTCCCTTGTAATCTTGGTTACATTAGTTTTGTTTGTACAAAAGATTTTTAATTTTACATAACCAAAATGATCTATTTTACATTTAATTTTATTCCCTATATCTTCTTTAGTCCTAAATTCTTCCCCTGCCCATAAATCTGACAGATAAATGATTCCATACTCCCTCAATTAGCTTGTATCATCTTTTATGTGTAAATCATGTACCCATTTTGACTTTATTTTACTATACAGTGTGCGATGTTGGTCTATACCTAGTTTCTGCCATATTGTTTTCTAGTTTTCCCAGCAGTGTTTTTTATCAAATAATGAGTTTTTGTTCGAAAGGCTTGGATCTTTGGGTTTATCATATACTAGATTACTATAGTCATTTACTATAGTTTAATTTCTATCTATTCTATTCCACTGATCTACCTCTTTACTTCTTAGCCAGTACCAGATTGTTTTGATAATTGAGGTTGGGGGGCAGCTAGATAGCGCAGTGGTTAAAGCGCTGGCCCTGGATTCAGGAGTACCTGAGTTCAAATCCGTCCTCAGACACTTGAAACTTACTAGCTGTGTGACCCTGGGTAAGTCACTTAACCCCCATTGCCCCACCCCCCAAAAAAAAAAAAGCTAATTGAGGTTGGGATTTTTCAAGAGGGGCTTTACTAAGAAACAAAGAGAAAAGTAAAATTCAGAAAACCAGCCCTGCTCCCTTTGCTAGGTTCTCTCTGATGACTGATCTAGGTTACTTCTCACCAAGGGGAATGACTTTTCTTGCATTCTATTACTCTAAGTTTTCAATTACAGATTGTTTTATGATATAGTAACAATAGCACAGTTTTTAAAGGGATACCAAAGAGATATAAGACATAGTTTCTGCTCTCTCTGACTTTATAAATCTAGCTGGAGATATGAAACCTAGAATTAGAGACTCATACAGATCTAAAGATGAAAAAGACCTCAGAGGCCACTTGATCTAAATCCATTATTTTACATTTGAGGAAACTGAGGTCTAGGGAGATTAAGTGATTTGCTTAAAGTCACACAGGTAGGAGACATAGAATCATTAATTTAGAGCTAGAAGGGACTTCAAAGTCATTTTTACAGAGAAGGAAACTGAAACAGAGAGATTTAGTGACTTGTCCAATGCTATACTGCTAGTTATTTAGCAAAGTCTAGTCCTCTGATTTCAAATTCAGTGCTCTTATAATATGTGGAATTCTGGATGAGAAATTGTATCGTGGATTTGGAGCCGAAAGGCCATCTAGTCTCATTTATAGATGAGGAAACTGAGGCCCAGAAATTTTAAGTGACTTGCTCAAGGTCACACATGTAACATGAGACAGAGGCTAGGTTCAAACTCAAATTCTTAGACTCCAAATCCAGGTTTCTTTCCATCTAGCCACACTGCTTCTTGTACCAGATTCTCTTATTCAGACTCTGTGTTCTACTTGAAAGTAGTCTAATCTATAGCAGAAATCACAGTTAACCCAATTAAAGGTCAAAGAAACCATCCTTTCTCTCATCCCCATCAATGCTTTACAAGAATACAGTCTACATTCTATCTCTCATATTCGCAGGTCACCTCCTGGTCACATTTCTGTCTCTTTTATACTTAATTTAATAAACTGAGTAGAATAAATTTGGGGAAATTACTATGAAACCGATACATCCTTTGGTCAGAAATTCTAACCTCATTGTAGATTCCATCCAAATCTTTCTCCACCAGAACAAGTTTTCCTCTCCAGTTACAGGCTTATCCATCGTTTGGAGTAAGAAAACACCAGAGGCAGGAACCCTCATAATTTCCTCCAATCTGCCCATAATCATGTCAGAGAATGAGCCAAGGTTTAGGCAAGGTCTGATGATTCCTGTCCAAATCAGTAATGCTACTCACTCTAGCCTAAAACGTCTGGATCCCAGAACATGACTATGGAATGTCTATAAAGACTCCTCTCTGCCTGCCTTGAATCCCTACTTTCCTCTTCCATATTAAATTTGCCCTCCTTGTGCTCCCTCCAAGCCAAGCTGTGAGGGCTCTCACATCACAAATACTGTATTTTTTTGTGGTCCTTCCCTGCCCAACTTGGGCACCTGTTCAGAGACATGTGGCTGCCTAGCTCTAGTATTTCTTGGCAGGGCAGAGCAATCCTGGGAAAGCTGCACTTCCAAAGGAAGTCTAATTTCCGAAGTCTGTCTCAAAGGAGCAGTCACTCCCCACCTACCATCCTGTGTCTTCAGTGGTCATTTCTGTCTTGTTCAGACCACATTAGGTTGGGATTAGGCCAATGTAAGCCAAAGGGGTCCACAAAAGACCACAGCTATAGCTCTGGTTCTCTTTTGGTCTAGACGGTTCCTAGTAATTCTTAATTTTTTTCCTCTTCTGAATTTTTTTAAGAGACAAGCTTAAATCCTTCAGATTTCTATTTCATGATATAGCTACTGTAAGCTGCATTTAAGTGAATTGCTTTTCCTTCAAATTTCTTTATAAAAAGACATACTGTTCTATCAATGAAGTTGGAACTATTTTATAGGATTCCCCCCTAGTTTGAGGGGACTGAATTGGAATTTGAACAGATGCAGGCAAAGCATATAAGAACTGAAATCTTTTAAAATGTCCATATCCTTTGACCCAGAGACCCCACTATGACCTGTATGCACAAAAGCTGTCAACTCTTTTTGAAAAAGACCTTAAATACACCAAAATATTGTAGTAGTTCTTTTTGAAGTAGTGAAAAATTGGAAGCAAGTTGATGCCTATTGATTGGGCAAATGAATCATAGTTCATGAATATAGTAAAATATTGTTATTCTGTAAGAAACGATGACTGAAAAAGACAGACAAGCATAGGAAGGCACATAAAGTGTTACAAAGCAAAGTGAGTAATAGAAAAACAATATGCATCACCACTATAGCATATACATGTGGAAAGAACAACAACAAAACAATGAACCCTGAATGCTGTGAAATCATAATGCTCATGTTTGTCCCCAAAGAAGAGTTATGAGAAGATACTTTCTTATCTTTGCAAAGATGGTTCTTGCAAGTGGAACATTGTATATAAGGTCAGATTTGATTGATAGGATGGTTAGCTTTACTCAACTGTTTTTAAACAAATTCTTAATTATGAAAGAGGGTGCTACAAGAAGGTGTTGAGAAAGATATTTTTGGAAATGAAGATGTAAGAAGAAAAGATAGCAATATCAAAATTCAAATTAATTTTTCTCACAGGGGGCAGTTAGGTGGCACAGTGGATAAAGCACCAGCCTTGGATTCAGGAGGACCTGAGTTCCAATCCAGCCTCAGACACTTGACACTTACTAGCTGTGTGACCCTGGGCAAGTCACTTAACCCTCATTGCCCCACCCCACCCCCCCAAAAAAAGAAGAAGAATTTTTCTCACAAAAAGTTAACGTCCTCCAATGACCAAGTCTGGCTGATTTGCTCTGTGTTCCTTGCCCTAACTCCCTTGGAAGACTCCTTGTGTACCAAACTCTATTCTACACTATTGACCTGAAATTAGCATCCTCTCTTCACAGCTTTTCATCCATCAATTGCAAGTTGGCCCTAGCTAAATACTCATAACTTTCTTGAACTTCTGGTTTACTAAGTTGACATTTACTGAATGGCTTGAATTTTGACTTAATAACAGGATTTTGAGTTGGAATGTATTCCAAACTCCTCATTAAATGAAGAAACCATGGCTCTGCAAGATTAGGTAACTTGCCCAAGATCACACAAGTAGCAGAGCCAGAATTTGAACTCTGGTCTTCTGACTCCAAATCTAATGGTCTTCCATTCGACCATGGCCTAATTCCCACTAGTAGAGGTAGTTCACAAATACATATTCAATCACAGATTTTGAGAGTTGAAGAAGACCTTTAAGTTCATCTGGTCTAATGCATTCATGAAAGGAATCCCCACTGTAATAAACCTGACAAGTAGTCCTTAATTCAGGCTTTTCTTGAAAACCTCAAAGGAGAAGAAAACCTACTACCTTTCAAGGGGGCATATTCCAGCTCTGATTGTTAGGAAGTTTTTCATGATTTCAAGCCTACATTGGCTTCTATGTAACTTTCACTAATTGTGCCTGCTACTGTTCTCAGGGGGCAAACAAAACAAGCTCAACCCCCCTTTTATATGGTAGCCTCCTTGTTTTCTCTGGGTTAAACATTGCTCACTTCCTCCAGTCAATCCTCATAGGACATGGAGTCAAAGCTCTTTACCATCTTGCATATATGTCTCTTGACACTCTCCAATATATCAATGTCCTCCTTAAACTGTAGCAACTAGAATCGATGAATTAAACAATAGCATTTATTAAGCACTACGTTGTGTGTATCCCCAGCACCTAGCCAGGTGCCATGCTAGGTGCTAGGAATACATAGAAAAAGTTAAAACAATCCTGACCTCAACAGGCTTACATTCTAATAGGAGAGACAAATTTAATATATGATAGACACAAAATAGACACAGGGAACCTTACAGGGTAAGGCACTAGCAATTGGCAGCTAGGTGGGCCTGAAGTCAGGAAAACCTGAGTTCAAATCCAACCTCACACACTTACTAGCTGTGGGACCCTGGGCAAGTCATTTAACCCACTGTCTGCCTTGGTTTCCTCAACTGTAATAGCCCCCATCTTACAGAGTTGTTGTGAATATCAAATATTTGTGCAGTGCCTAGTGCATGGTAGTTGCTTAAATAATAAATGCTTATTTTTTTAATGGGTAGACATTGAAAAAGCCTTATGCAAAAGGCCACCCTTGAAATGAGGTCTTAGGAAACCAGGCAAAGGCAAAGAGAAAGACATGTAAGGCAAGGAGCATAATCAGTGCCCTATACCATACCCCATCTTGTAATTGTGAAGTTGATTTTTTTTTGTACTCAAGTGTAAGACTGCATTGAACCCTAATAAATTTCATCTTCTTAGACTCAGCCTAATGCTCCATTCTGTTAAAATCCTTCTGGACCCTAACTCTGTCATTTGAGGTATTAGCTATTCTTCCTAGCCATCATTTTAATCATCTGTTCCAGAATTTTCTAAGCATTGAAATAAAGCTCACCAGTTTATAGTTTGCAGATTCTTTTCTCTTCAGTTTTCTGAAAATCAAGACAACATTTATCCATCTCCATTCTTGTGGCGCCCCTCTGATTTTCCATTATTTCCTCAATATTACTGACAGTAGTTCAGCAATTAAAATGTCACTTCGTTCAGTTCTGACGGCTGCAGTTTGTCTGGATCAGGTGACTTGAATTCATTAAAGACAGTTGAGTTCTCTCTTACTAGATCCTTACTGATCTCATATATCAACTCTCTGCTGGACGTTTTTTATTCTGTCATTTTCAGTGACAAAGTTATTCTCCTTGGCTGGACAAAAAAACCCTAAACCCAGAACTGAACAGCTCTGCCTTCTCTCTCTTGTCAGTTATTATTGTCCCATCTCTCCCCAAGCAAAGATCCTAACCCTTCTTTGGTCCTCCCCTTTTCTCCCAATATTTATTTTTAAAAATACACAATTCTAAATCCTTTTGTTTTCCTTATCTTCCACTGACAGATTCAATTCATTCTGAGCTTTAGTGTACCTGAAACTGTTTTACAAGACCATGATACATTCATCTCTAGACTTGCTTACATTTTCGATGTATTTCTTTTAAAGATCTTTTTTAAATGGTGGGTGAATTCCCTGCAGTTCCACATTGGTCTCTTCAGACAAATTTCATTTCCCCCTTCTCATTGGAATTGCTTCTTTTACATCTTCAGAATTTCATTCTTGAGCATATTCCATCCCATGGGGGTTGTCTTCTGCTGTATCATTTTAGTCAAGTCAATAAACATTTATTAACTTCCTACTATGTGCAAGCACTGGAGATACAAAGTGTAATGGAATTTATTAATTTGATCATTGACAATGCTATGCTAAGGTTTAGTAAAAATACAGCAATTCAAACAGTTAAAGAAGAGAATCCAGCTTTCCAGACCAGAGTCCAGAATCCAGTTTCCTCCTGATGACATCTTACCACTTCAAGAAGACAAGAGAACTCAGAGACTTTATATGTTTTGTTAGTTTTTACTATCTCCTTTCTGTTATAATATACACTATCTGTAACATGTACTCTCTGCAGAGGCTCTCCCTTTGCAAGACTAATGTCAAAGTGTCAGTTCATGAGGACAAAAAAATCGCCCCTCTGGACAAAACTTTCCTCTCTTCCTTTTCTATATTGTTGTTCACATATTATTAGTTAGCAATAGTTATTATATTCTTTTTACTGTTCCGTCAAGGAAATATTTTGTTTCTTGAGGAACAAAAGGGGGGAATGTGGTAAAAAGTTTTAACAGTCGGTTAGATAATGGAGAGACGCCAGTTTTTTTTAGGACCACCCTTTTGGGGAGGAGACCAACAGCATGAGCTACGCACACCAGTCCGCCTGCGACGCAGGCCAGATTGCCTGCTGAGCACTTGACTTCCGGGGTGCGAGCTTAAAAGGCAAGGAGAGAACAGAAGTGGGGCCTTTTTTTCCTGCTCTGCTGGTCTCCTGGCTGCGCTGCACAGACAGACGCAGACTGGAATTTGACTCGGCCCGGCTCTCAGTTAACAGCATGCGCTTGACTTGGTCTCTCGCCCCAAAGGTGGCCTTCCGCTTTTGGTGAGTTTTATACGGAATATAGACTAAGCCTAGACTTAAGACGATTTGTATTGTATTTCTACTTTCCTATCCTTCTAATCAACATCACCTTGTGACTACCATACAATAAAAGCTCTATCTAGAAAACCAGAAGCTTCTTCCATTTACTAGTCTGGGAGATAAATTAAGGGAAAGGTTAAGTAGGGTAGATTTATGATCTAATATCCAATTTTAATCTCACAAAAGAAAGACAAAAACAAAACAAAATCAGCCCTTACTTCAAAGCTATTGACAATCTAATGGTGGGGGGGAGGGGGTGCAAGTAGGTAGTAGTAGTAGGCTTCCCCCAAGTCGCGGATGACCATGGATCAGCGCCTTGAAGAGCCACAGGCCACAGTGTGGCCGTGCAGTCCGATACGGGAGCCGCAGCTCCTGCCGCAAGGAGGACATCAGAAAACTGTGTTCTCTGTTGCCCGTCAGTTCCTGCATCTCATTTGTTTTCCCTCCTCCAGAGTTTGGAGGCCCACCTCAGCTGTGCGCAAGCTGCTCCTGAGTACTGAACTCCATCGGGCATGGTCCTTGGCCATCTTCTCCCAGCTGCCAGTGTCTATTCCTAGAGCCCTCAAGTCCCGCTTGCGTACATCTCTGTAGTGAAGCTGGGGGCATCCAGCAGGTCTTTGGCCTGAGGCTAACTCGACATAGAGTAGGTCTTTAGGAATGCACCCGTCTTGCATGGGGTGCACATGACCAAGCCAGAGCAGCCGTCTTTGTTTCAGTAGCGTGTAGATGCTCAGGAGTTGCTCACGTTGCAACACTTCTGTGTTGGTGATCCGGTCTGACCAAGATATGCCAAGGATGCACCAAAGGCAGCGCATGTGGAAGCTGTTAAGCTTCTTCTCTTGTCTAGTGTATGTAGTCCATGTTTCGCTGCCATACAGTAAGGTACTCAGGACGCATGCTCTATAGATGGCAAATTTGGTTCATCTTGTCAGTTTACTGTTTGCCCAGACATGCTTGGCAAGCTTAGAAATGCTTGAAGTAGCTTTCCCAATCCTCTGATTGATCTCAGAATCAAGTGACCAATGGTCACTGACAATAGAGCCAAGATACGAGAATTGGCTTATGACATCCAACTGGTAGCTACCGATGTGTATCAATGGAGACGACATAGCACTCTAACACATGACTTTCGTCTTTTTAAGATTAATGGTTAGGCCAAAGTCCGTGCAAGCTTGGGAGAAGCGATCCATCAAGGTCTGCAATTCACACTCTGAGTGACAGGCAAGTGAGGCATCATTGGTGAAAAGCAGGTCTCTAATGGTGCTACCTCTCACTCTGGTTTTGGATCTCAGACGTGAAACATTGAACAGGCCTCCGTCTGACCAGGAATGCAGATAGATGCCATCAGTTGATGAACCAAAAGCATGACGTAACAGCATGGAGAAGAAAATTCCAAACAGCGTGGGAGCAAGCACGCATCCTTGCTTGACTCTGCTGTTTATGCTTAATGCTTCAGAGGTGTTGCCTTTGAACTGTATGACACCCTGCGATGAAAGGAGTAAATCAGGCTATGGAATTTAGGAGGGCAACCAATTCTCGAGAGAATTTCAAAAAGACTTTCTCTGTTAACCATATCAAATGCTTTGGTCAGGTCTATGAAGGCAATGAAAAGGGGTTTTCTTTGTTCTCTGCACTTTTCTTGCAGTTGGTGAAGCAAGAAAATCATATCAATAGTTGACCTCCCTGCTCGAAAGCCACATTGTGATTTGGGGTAAACATGGTCAGCAAGTTTATGCAATCTAAGCAAGATGACCTTGGCAAACATCTTCCCAACGATGCTGAGAAGTGAAATTCCTCTGTAGTTGTTACAGTCACTCCTGTCTCCACTGTTCTTATAAAGAGTAACCATAGGGGCATCACGCATATCCTGTGGCACTTCACCTTCTTTCTAACACAGGCACAACAATTCGTGCTGGGGTTTTAAGAGAATGAGTGCACTCATTTGTCAAGCAGATCTTCTTGAAGTACAGGTCTGACCACGTCACCCCTCTACTAAGTAAATTCCAGTGGTTCCCTATTATTTCCAGGATCAAATATAAAAACTGTTTGTCTTCTAAAACTTGAGGAAGAGAAACTAACTAAAAGGCTAGTAATAGTCCAAGTGGAAAGTAATAATAGCCTATACTAGTATCAGAGGAGAGAAGTGGAGAATATATGAGAAACAGTAAGAAGGCAGAAACAACAAGACTTGGCAACTGATTGGGTATGGGGAAGAGAGAGTAAGGAATTGAGGATGAAACCAAGGTTGTGAGCCTGGATGACTGGGAGGAAAGTGGTACCCTCCTTCATTAATAAAAGAGGAGTTAGGAAGGGGAGAATTGGGAAGGAGGGAGATAAGAATTCAATTTGGAATATTTTTCATTTGAAATCTAGTTCAAAATGTCCAATAAGCAGTTGGTGATATGAGACTGAAGTTTAAGAAAAAGGTTAGAACTAGGTA
Organism: Dromiciops gliroides; assembly: GCF_019393635.1. NCBI lineage: Eukaryota > Metazoa > Chordata > Mammalia > Microbiotheria > Microbiotheriidae > Dromiciops > Dromiciops gliroides. The sequence continues at coordinate 149,896,841 of NC_057864.1, forward strand.
AATAGCGCTGAAAATTATCAGTATAGAAATGATCATTGAGAGCTATAGAAGCTTAATGAGATCACCACATGAAATAATATAGTGAAGTGGATAAAGTACCCACCCTGGATTCAGGAGGACCTGAGTTCAAATCTGGCTTCAGACACTTGACACTTACTAGCTGTGTGACCTTGTGCAAGTCACTTAACCCTCATTGCCCTGCCAATAATAATAATAATAATAATAATAATAATAATAATAATATAGAGGGTAAAGAGAAGAGAGATCAGAAAAGACCCTGTGGGACACCCAGAGTTAGTAGGCCTAACCTAGATAGTCAGATCAGTAGAAGGACAACCAGTCCTTCTGGAGAGAGCAGTGTTCACTAAAACCTAGAGAAAAGAGAGTATCAAAGAAAAAAGGGATGATTGACAGTGTTGAAAGTTGCAGGGAGGTCAAGAAGGATAAGGATTAAAGTTTTTAAAAGGCCATTAGAATTAGAAAATAAGAGATCATTGGTAATCATGGAGAGAGCATTTTGAGTTGGATCATAAGGTCAGAAGCCAGATTGTAGAGAGTTATAAAGAGAATAAGAGGAAAGGAAGTGGAAGCATCAATAGTAGATAGCCTTCTCAAGAAGTTGAGCCACAAAAGGGAGGGAGAGATATAGGATAATAACTAGCAGGGATAGACAGATCAAGTGAGCATTTTTGAGGATGGAGGAGGCATGAGTGTACTGCCTACGATCACAGGGAAGCAGCCAGTAGATAGGGAAAGATTGAAGATAAGTGAGTGGGAACAAAAGAGGCAGCAATTTGTTTGAGATGGGATGGAATGGAATCATACTTATCTTTCCTCTGAAGCTTTTGAAATCTGATTTCCCAGAATCATAGGGTCAGACTATGCCTGGATTTTCCCTTCTTCTCAATCCTCTTACTCCATCAGTGTTGACCTTCGGCTCCTCCTTATACAGATGAAATGGCTTCTGGCCCAAATATTATTTGTCAGCCTTTTGGCTTGCCAGAATATTCTTCTATGAAAGTTTAGAGTTGGTCCTCTTCCTTCTTCAAAAATTGTCATTTTAAGGAAGTCAACTTTTTTTAGGAGGTACAGTACCCAAATCCTCAAATTCTTGGGAGCTCTTAGTGTCATGGGAATTTCCAAACCTGAGGTAAACTTAACCAGAAAAGTCTTTGTTCAGGGTCTCTAGTCTCTGACCTGGACTTAGAAAAAGAAACAAAAAGGTAGAAGGTGGTCAGGAACTAGAGATCCAGGAGTTCCACTTTCAGTCTCATCACACTAATTTCCTTCAAGCCACAATTTTTTGCTCCTGGGGAGGAAGGAGGAGTAGAGAGACATCCCCATCTCTTCCTCAGCCCTTTCATTTGGAAGTCTAAGCATAAGAAAGTCCACAAAAGAGGGTTCGGAACCAAATCATTCCATAGCCCACTTTTAAAGGAAAGGTGAAACTATTCTAGTTAGTCCATCCATCTGAGTCTCAGTCATCTTGGATGCAGTCTCAGGCTCTGAGAACCAATCAATCATCACCAATCCCCTAATCAATTCTCTTTATGCAAGGAAGTAGGAATATATGTCTTGCTCTGAGAATATTGAGCAGGAACCCCTTCCTAAATCAAAGTAACAAAACATTAATTGGGAAATATGAGAAAACAATCAAAAAGGGGAAATAAGGCTAAACATTTGGATTTAACCTGAGAGTCACTAGGGAGTAACTGTTAAGCAGGGAGGTGATAAGATGAAAACAGCATTAGAGAAAGATAATTCAAGCAGTTGCATGGAAGATGGAGAAGAAGTGGGGAAGGCCGAAGATAGGGAGTCCAACAAAGTGAACGCTGAAATAATCTCGTTTATAGCCATTTCACCCCACCCCCACCCCACCCCCTACCCCAGTTGTACTCTCAGTACCACCAAGTCTCCAGAGACAATGCCCTGGATCATGTGATCTAATTGAACTCCCGTCCTGGGACCAGCTGTCCTAACTGGTGAGTCAATGAGCACAAACTTGCATTATTTCTAGCCTACCTCTCAGACTATTAGACTACACTTCTACCATCCATCTTCATTATCTTCTTGTTATTTACTCTGCTGCCCCACTAGTAGCATTATCCTCCCCAACTCCACCTCCTGCTCTGGGAACTATAATTAAGTCAATGTGATCATTGCCTTTGGAAAGAACTTATCAATTGACTTAGTTCAGTTTTTACCTGCCATCCATTGAGGTAGGTAAGTGGTACAATGGATAGAGCACTGGGTCTGGAGTTAAAATCTGGCCTCAAACACTTACTAGCTGTGTGATCTTAGGCAAGTCACTTAACCTCCATTTGCCTTATTTTCTTCAACTGTAAAATTGGAATAATAGTGCCTACTTCCCAGGGTTATTGTGAGGATAAAATGAAATAATATTTGTAAAGTCCTTAGCACAGTTACTGCACATAATAGGTGTTTAATAAATGCTTGTTTCCTTCCTTCTTTCCTTGCTTCCTTCCTTTTATTTTCTATGACTCTCATGACCATAATAATCTTCTTTGGTCTTCATTCCCTTTTATATGTTGTTGTCTCTCACCATTAGAATGTAAGCTACCAGAGGACAGTGAATATCTTGCTTTTGTATTTGTGTCCCCAACACTTATAATATTTATCACATAGTACACACTAAATAGATGTTTTTCTATTCTATTCAAAAATCCAGGTAAAAGCTCATGACTGAAATACCAGCCCGGACAAATGCTTTCTTATGGTAGGAGCAGAAGGGGCACCAATCCAGCATCCAGTGGAGTATCTGGTTTCCAACTTCCTTTTGTCTACTCCCAACTGCTCACATCCTTTGGAAGGCTGACAGAACCTCATTACCCTCTGAATGTAACATTAAATTTGAAGAAAAATAAACCATGTTTGTACTTCCTGTGTGTCTGCTTCAAGAAGGTAGGTGTCATTACCCGCTTCCTACATCCTTGGACGTGTATATTCCCCATGCTAACTCAATTACTTTTACCCATATAGGTAATGTGTTGAATGCAAAAGGTCACAAATTATAACCTTGGGTATCAAAGTAAAAATTTCCCATTCTTCGTCTTTGTCCAAGATGGAACTATAAGCATTAATTCATAGGATGTCTGAACTGGCTTAAAGAGCAAGACACTAGCAGGTCTAGGCAGTGGGGAACCTGGAGAATCATTGCCCTGGTTCAAAATTGCCTAGAGCTGCAATGGTTATGAAAGCTGTTCACATTTTCACCCTGCCTGTTGACTGAAGAGGGAGAACTCAGGTTGGACTTCCTCCCCAACTTCCTTCTGGGTCTCTTCAGTCTCTTGGATATCTCCTAGAAATTAGCAACAACAGCAGTGGCAGCAGCAGAAGTCAGGGTACTTGCTGTATCTCCCCCAAGTGGTTTATGATCTGGGTGGAAGCAAAGGATGACCACCCATTGGTAGACCCCCCAGACTGGTACCCTGTAGGGGCCTTGGCTCAAGGGAAATGTTTGGAAGAAGACTGAAGTGAGACAGAGTGGTTGGTTTGATTGAATGGGTTTAGTTTGGATTTCTCTGCTCTCCTAATGTATATTCCAAAGACCTTCACTCCATTCCAAAATAGGATCACTTTTGGCTATGGCTTAGCATTATTTATTGCTATTAGCAAAATAGCAACAATTTTGAGACAGCTTAATCCTCTTGCTGTCTGTTAGCTTGCCAGGGTCAGGACCTCTGGACCACCACCAAGGGTCCAATGATGCACAATTCTAGTGTCAACAGAGTTTCCCTCATTGAAGAGGCAACCTTCTTTACCCAGCACAGTGATGTGAGGGCAGCAACACTTTCACAGGCTCCAGGAACACAGAAAGTACTTATGTGCCCACAGACAGCCCATATCCCAGAGTTCCTGTGTTCTGCACCAAGACCACTTTACTATTGATTGACTAATAGCTACCTTGATGAATACCTTTTGTTTTCTATGGATGACAGAGAAGAAAGACATTGGTCTACTGTGAAACCTGCAAGTTCTGCAAATGAACAGATCTTTATTAGGGAGGGATATTTTTCTTTTGGTATCAACCTTCCTGACCTATAGCAAAGAAGGTCCTGTTTGGGAAGAGTTAAGATGGTGCAACATTTTTTGCTGAGCCATCCAAAGTTTATTTCCTCAGCTGCTATCAGCAGAAGAACTAGGCAGAGGCCTGGACTGAAGTAAAGTGATAGAATTCAACTGAAGTTTTAAGTCTTTAAGCCTGGTCCGGTTGTCTGAGTGGTAAATAATAGATTCTTCATGGAGGCAGCAATTCGATAGCGGTACTGAGATGAATAGCAGTGAAGGCAATCATAAGAATAATCATAACCAGTAATCATAAGGGACAGTCTCTGGTAATAATACTGGTGACCTCTGCTATATATATATATATATACAAAAGTGGAGGATATGAATAATAAACAAACAAACAAAAAACTAGAGCTTAAATGGGAAGGAGGTAAAAATGTTTTCCTAGGTATTGAGATTCACTGGGATATAACCAGGGGTGTGGTGGTAAATGTTTAATAACCAGCTCTTCATTTAAAAAAAAATAAGTTTATACTATACTCTTTTAAGTTTAATATGCTTTATTAACAATTTCTCTGTCACTTTCTTAGGTCTAGAAAATCAACAAAGCAATAAAGCAAGGCCTAATTTGTAGCCTTTCCTGATTTCCAAGATATAGATAATTGCACTGAATATTTGATTGGATCTCCAAAGAGTGGCTGCTACCTCAGGTTCTAGGTTACCTTATGGGTGGCTACTTCTAACTCTATAACTCATGAACCCACATTGGTGTCCTTCCCATTAACAATCAGGCAGTAGCTACAATTAAGTTCTTAACACAGAAATTTACAAAGATGTCAAAATGAGAAACATAATCAGAGCTACAGATACAGATGCATACAGACATAAACATAGATAATATAGACAAATGATTACCAAATGGACTTTCCCATCTTTCTTAGGAACTTTCCATAACTTTTCCCAATCTATAGTACTAAGATTGCTCTACTATTAGCAGAGGCCTGCCCAACCCCTAATGCAAACAGAAGACATAATTTGGCCATTATCCATGAGGATTTCTCTAGGCTTTTATCTCTTCTTCCATTGAATGTCTTCATTTTACCATTTCTGAAGTGGTGATTATTAATGAGAGCAGACTTCAGTTAAGAAGAGCCGGCTGCAAATGCTACCTTGGACATATACAGTTGGTTGTATAACTCTAGTCCATTAAATCAAAGGAGCTAAAAATGTAAGCAAAATGCCTGCAAACCTTAAAATGATATGTAAATGTCTGCTGTAATTATTATGACTATTAACTTCTCAGTGCTCCCTGGCATCTCTATAAGCCTCTAAATGACAAATGAGTTGCTAACCTGTAGAAATGGAGGGAGTTTACACAACCAGAGTCCCCCAACACTAAGAAAATCACAGGTCTAGACTCCCTCCCCCACAAAAAGTTGAGGGAGGGGAATAGTATTACAGGCATTGCCTACTTCACATGGTTGTTATAAGGACAGTTCTCCATAAATCATAAAGTATTCTATGAGTGGTTGTTATTATCCTGTTGGTTTAGTACTAAGCAGATAGCACCTTTAGTAAAATCACAATAACCCTATAGATCAAATCCATTTGGATTTCCCTCAGCTTAAATTTATCATGTCTGACACCAAGTCATGAAGACTTTCATGAGGGACACAAAGGGAGCGTCTTTACTTCTCCTTATCTTCTACGGATTGGCCATATCCACACTAAAAGCTTATAGCAGGGGGCAGCTAGGTGGCACAGTGGATAAAGCACTGGCCCTGGATGCAGGAGGACCTGAATTCAAATCCAGCCTCAGACATTTGACACTTACTAGCTGTGTGACCCTGGGCAAGTCACTTAACCCTCATTGCCCTGCCAAAAAAATAAAATAAAAAAGCTTACAGCCTCCATGTGTTATGAACAAAGACATCCCAGAGCTCACTCAACATATGGACAAGTTTTGTCAGAGAGAATGAAAGCATTGGTGTCCTGATTTAAGATCTACCACTTACTGTATAGTCAAATTGTGGTGGACCTTTGAGCCACCCTCCAAGGGGACCGCCCTTTCACCAATTCCAATTATTCTTCTCTCTAGAATGCAAGTTAACCAACCATACCATTCATTTACTTTCCGTGTGACCTTGGACAAACCAATTAACCTCTATGGGCCTCAGTTTCCCCACCTGTAAAATGAAAGGGTTAGGTTAGACGATCACTAAGGTTCTTTCTAGCTTTAAATCTATGATCTCAAAACTCTGTGACCCATGCTTGTGTGATTGGAAAGGTGAGGAGTTAATATGAGCCCCACTCTTTGAACATCTTGGCAGAGATGGAGCATGTAAATACAAATGGATATGAATCTAAATCTTCCACATAACAACCAAGACTATGCAAATGTAAAGTATAGCAAAAAGATTTGGGTGGTCCAGGAGGCGCAGACATTCTAGCATTGCTCTTAGGTCCAGTTCGAAGTGGAGATAGCCTGGTACAGGGGAAAGGGTGCTGGACTGGGAAGTCCCAGGTCTGTCATAAATTAGCTGCATAATCATGGGCAAGTCACTTTAGCGCTTGGGTCCCAGTTTCCTCTTTTAGGCAACTAAGAGGCACACTCCAGGCTGGGCCTGGAGAAGGATTAGACTTGAGTTCAAACCTGGTTCGATACCTACTAGCCAGGTGATCCTGGACAACTCACTTACCTGCTGTCTGCCTCAGTTTCCTCAGCTGTAAAATGGCAATAATATCACCTATCATGTTATGAGGATCAAATGAGATTATATCTATAAAGCACTTATAGTGTCTGGCACATTGTGGAGACTTAATAAATGCTTTGCTCTCTTCTCTCCATTCCCACCCCTTCCCTAGGTTCATCTGTCAAATAAGGGCATTCACCCTAGATGATCTTTAAGTACCTCTCAGCCCTACCACTTTATGGAAATATGTTATATGGGCATATTTTACTCTGACACGTCTTTGTATATTGGCCTTGCTGAGCATTAGGTTAAAGGGTCCTATTGTTCCCTGGCCCTAATGTTTTGCCATTGAGCCCAGAGGCCCAGCATGTTTGGCTGCATGGTTTCCTCCTTGTTCCTCTTTAGCCATGGCAGTAACTGATTAATGGTGTCCTTTCTATGGATTGCACAATGAGACAGGAGATAGGATTTCGAAATCCTCATGAACCAACCCTCAATTTGTCTCCCTATAACTTAATACATTCATTACCTGTGATGGATGAGCTCAGGGTTGAACCCGTGGAGTTGGTGTTCATGCTTACATCAGTTTCTTCCAAATTGAGCAACTTAAAACCACTCAAAAGAAAAGAGAGCTCATGTGACAAGGGGAATACAGTCTAACCTTCATTAACCCAGAACCCACTAGTTCAAAGTTCCTGGTTCTGTGGACGGGGAATAGGTTTAAGTTTATTTTTGCTATCCAATTGAATTCAGTTGATGGGCTTGTTTAGAAAATAGTGATAGCAATAGCACAGAGTGCAGGCTAAGCCTATTTTGGACAAGAATTTTTAAAGCATGTGCATTGTTAACTACATGGATATAATGGTTGTGTTAATTACAAATGGTTCTTATCTATTCAGTAAAGCAGGTCCTACCAGGCAATACTTTGTAATAGTAATTTCAGGTACTTTTTGTCTTTGAAAGTAACCAAAATAAGTCACCTTCACTGCCCCGCAAAAAAAAAAAAAAGAAAAAAGAAAAGAAAGTAACCAAAATACATTTCTTTTACCTGCTCAACCCACACCCAGCCCTAGGAACTGGGAAGTAGTTAGTGGTGGTGAATGTTGGGGGTAGGATTGAGGGTGGGCTGAAAGGAGTGTGTGAAAGTTGTCCCGGGAAGGATTTTCTGAGATCCCAGGAGATGTGAGACTCAGCCCAAGGTCATCCCTGCCCCATCTTGCCGTTTGGTCTAAATTCCTGACTTTTTACTTCATTATCCATTTCTAGAATACCTTTCACCTCAGGATCTTAAGAAACAAAGTAAAGCCCACTGAGGCAGTCTGAGCCAGGCAAGACATCTTTTGGGTCTCTAGTTTCCTTCTCAATCAAAGGGTGCTAATTGTATTAACCTGTATTAACCCTGACAAGATTGATTGACAGCTTCAATGTTCTTGGAACAGAGGAAGTCAACATGAAAGCATTCTGCCTGCATACCTTTGTCTCATGCCCTGGTGGTCCTCCAAACCCTCCCACTGACTAACCTCCATTGCAGTGTGTGTCTCTTTTCTCTCCCACACAGGGAGAGTCTGAGGTAGGTTCTTTTTTTTTTCCTTTTTAAGTGCTCACAGAGAAAGCAAGGCCCACAGGCAGGTCCCCTATCACCAACAAAAAGGACCCTCCCGCCCCCACCCCACCAAACCAGGTCAGTCCCAGGAAATTGTCCTTTATCTTCTTTCTTCCTTTCTGCCCCCCAAATCCAATGACACAACACCAATATTCTTCACTAAATTCATTTCATTTTTGTTTCTGTGTGGGTTTTGTTTTTGTTTTTCTTTATTCCCAGAGTGCTCTCTGTCAAGCAGGTATGCATTTGGTGTTATTGCAAATGATGCTTGGATTTATTTATGCCACAGGCATAAATAATTCTTCCTTTCTCAAAGACACGTCATGACTCTGGAATTTTAAAAGGGGAAAAAATGAGAGACAGGGAGCCCATCTGGAGGTGAAGCACTGGCATGCAGATACATGCCTATCTGGACAGACAGATGGCAGGTGAGGCTCCTTTGGATGGAACAGAGCAAAATGTAAAGAAAGGCCAGACCCTCTCTCCCCACCAAGTGCTCCTCCCATACCAAGAAGCTGCTCTGGCCTTAAACCAATGAACTGGGAATTTGGCTTTGATCTGTAGTCCACAAAAGAGTCATGGATTGGTCTTAACCCTGGATTAGCCCAAGATCAGCCCTGGTCCTCTGAGAGTGTGCAGGAGACCTGTGTGACCCCGAGTGTTGGGAGGAAGGGATGTCAAACTAAAAACTATAATCCCTTCTATAGGTTGCTGAGGAGTAGTCTTTACAACTGCCTTCAATGTCTGCATCAGCCTTAGAACTCCCCCACTCTCCCCAGCATTGGCCCTTATAAAGGTGGCATTTAGTTGAATTAATTTTTACTAAATTCTATTCCAAGGAGGCACCCTGTGAACAGCATTGATTCTTGCCCTCAAGGAGATCACTACCCACTTAGAGGGAAGTCTAGGGAAGATAAGACAAGGACCCAACCTATAATACACATTAGAACATGAAAACTTCATATATAGCTTGAGTTATAGGACCTCTGGAAAAGTCAGAGAGGACTACATGGAAGAAGTGAGCTTTCATGAAGGGAGATTTTGACAGGTGGAAATGGGGAAAAATGCAAAGGACATATCTGTCTTTGCTTCCCTGCCCTACCCTTAACCTCCAGTGTACAATCCAGCTCAGCCCAAACTTGGTATTTGGGATTTGACCTATGGAGGCTATAATTAGGTCTGCGGTGGGGGGTCACCTAGGACCTACCGGGCAAGGGACATAAACGGCAGGTAGCTTACAGGACCCTGCAGTCTCAATACTGCACCATTGCATGAACTGCTAACACTCCTTAGACTGTGATTCTGCTGTTTCTGGGGCTAGAGTGGGTGGGTGGTCCTGGGGGTGGGGAGGGGTATGCCGATACACAGGTAACCCCTAGGGATCAAAGCCTGCTCTTAGGTTTCTGGTCTCTGACCTGTGTTCAGATCTCTCTGGGATCTCTCTGAAAAGAGGGGGGGGGAAGGACAACTTTTAATGGAAACTCTCTTTTTTTTAAAGGCCTGGCACAGATTGTTGTTCTTCTTCTCCATTCTTGAAGAGGACCAGTGACATCAGCAGGGCAACGTCTTGACTTACAAGTGAATTGGATTGAAGTGAGGCAGAGCTGGGCAAAGTCATTAGCCTCATTCTCTCTTCCAGAACCATCGGAGCCCAGCGGCAAAATATAGGTCAACAAGATTAGTGATGGCCCCAGATGCAGTGGGAGACCTTGGCCTTCTTAAACTAAGATCTTTCCCAGGTCTCAGTTTATCTGAGGCAACACCCATTCAGCGATTAAGGCTCGGTAAGAAATGAGGCAAAAGATGGCCTACTTTGCCTTCACAAAAGGTAGCTACAACCTACAACAGCCCATGTCAAGTAATTCATCCCTAATTAATCCACAAAACCTTCATTGAGAGAAACTATTGAAATCCCAAAGGTTTCCCTCTCTGTAAACTGGTCAAGTTGATTAACCCCCTGGATAAATTATTCATCCACATATGTATAGTATCCCCTCTGTAGAATGTAAGCCTCTGGATAGTAGAGACTTTCATTCTTGTTTTTTTATTCCCTGGTGTCTTAAACATATGTAAATACAAGAAGGAGCTGTGATTATATCAGTGTAGGAAACTTCTGGTATGGGAACTCCCTCCACCAAACTAGATTACCCATCATCTAAACAGGACTTCTTAAACTTTTCCCATTCACTACCCCTTTTCACACAAGAAATTTTTATGCAACCCTGGGTATATAGTTATATAAAATAGGTATAGAAATCAAACATTTACAGTCAAATTTTGTGACCTCCACATTGGGTTAGCAACCCATAGTTTGAGAAGCTTTGATCTAAGACTTAGTAGATAAATCCTAGGCATTTACTTAAGGCACAGAGAAATTAAGTGACTTGACCAGAGTCATATCTCTAGTATTTTTCAGAGGTAGGATTTGAATACAGGTCTTCCAAGTCCAATACACTATTGACTATATCCTATATACTTTTTCTTGTCTTCTGCTAAGAAAATGCTTAATAAATGTTATGCTGAATGAAATTGAGAGTTATTTTGATTATTAGACTTTTCCAATTCTCTGGTCTCAATTATAGCTTGTCCCCTGGACCCTTTATGATTTATCCTCTTCTTCACATGTACCTATATTCAACCTCCCTGACCTATCCTAATTTCAAGACAAAAAAGAAAATCTTCAAGATGACCATTTTCTTGGAAATCTTTTACTCCTTCTGAGGACCTGGGCCACCTGTTTCCACTAGTTTTCTGCTGGCTTGACTGTGTCTTGTACCTAGAAATGGACATTGATATGTATGTCCAGGACTCCAAAGAAATATCATTGAGCTTTTAAAATTCAGACTTTAGACCTTTGGGAAATGGGACAGGCATGGGATATCTTTTTTTACTTAACTTTTAATACAGTTTTGAATTTTAATGGAAGATTGAGCTTGTGGGGAAATTCTTAATTATATCTACAAAAGACAGTTACCTCAAAAAGTTGTACTATAGCACAGAGAATACTAACCTTGGAGTTGGGAAAAATAAATTTGAGGTTCTGGCTCTGTTACTTTCTATTATGACCATTTTCCCAGTCCTGCACTGGGGTCACACTATAAAGTTACACTATAAATTCTCAGTTTCCCCTTTTCTTGTTTTTTTTGGGGGGGGCAGGGCAATGGGGATTAAGTGACTTGCCCAGGGTCACACAGCTAGTAAGTGTCAAGTGTCTGAGGCCGGATTTGAACTCAGGTCCTCCTGAAACCAGGGCCGGTGCTTATCCACTGCGCCACCTAGCTGCCCCTTCCTCTTCTCTTAAGTGGGACTAATACTTCACTTCCTACCACAAAAGGTTATTTTGAAGAGAGTGCTTTGTAAATATTAAAGTGCTACCTCTTTATCTCTACATAAATTAATCAAAGTAGTAGCTATATGAAAGTACATAGCACTTTAAGGTTTGCAAAACACCTTACATGACTTATCTCACTGGGGTGTGGGGGGTGTTCAGGGAGGACTAGTACCTTTGGTGTGAAGGTTTGCTGAGCCTTTTCAGGGCTTTGGTGTACTTTGGTGTCCACCTACCACCTAACTATGATCTGTGGCTCTAAGGAACTGCAGCATCTGTAACGGTCACACCCTGGTAAACTGTCTTGGCAGATGGGCTAAACCAGGTTAAGGGTAACCAACAAACCTCAAATCCATCTGTGAGTTAGAAAGATGTCTATCCCAAGGATGTGAAGGCTTTCCCTGCAGAATGGGTGGATGAGAACAATTTGTTCCAAGGGCTAAGATGGTGGCTGAAGCAGGCATTGTGAAGTGCTTAGAGCTTAATCTAAAACACATGGGTCATCCACTGCATCCCAGACCATCACCACTTATCCTGACTTTTGTTTTGCCACCAGATTTCAATGACTCTGGAAGAGAGCGAGGCTGATGACTTTGCACAACTCTGTCTCACTTACATTCAATTCACATGCAACTCAAGACATCACCCATCATCGACAATTTTACCCAGACATCATGATGTCATTGGTCCTCTTCAAAAATGAAGGATGAACAACAATATCCTTGCAACAACTCTGTGAAGGAGGCTTTGTTATTATCTCCATTTTGTAGAGGATAAGAGAAGTTTAAAGACTTTCCCAGGGTTGCATGTCTGGGGTAGGAATTCAGTTCTTGCTAATTCCATTAACTCTAAATCTAGTGGTTTTTTCCACTCTGCAAGCTGCCCTCCTACACACACACACACACACACACATACACACACACAATGTATATGGATATATAGAGATTTAAGACTTCTTTGGCATAAGGAATTCCCAGAAAAGAAATTCCCTCTACCAATGCAGACCTGCAGCTGTCCTGAACCTCATAGTATTAGAGAACTGAGGTTTTAGTGACTTGCCAACATCACAAGGAACCCAAGTCTTCAAGGCTTAGAGGTGAATTCTCTACCCACTAGGCCATGCTGCTTCTATACAGACTATATACATCTGAGTTATATGTGTTCTCTTGACTAGAATCAGAGTTTTATCTAATTGTATGAAGGACCCAAAACTGACCTGAGGAGATTCTGGGACAAATAATACTGTGGATTCCCAATATTTTCATACCTATAATGTTAGGTTAAAATGAATACTTAATAGCAGCAGCCTTGAAAGAGAAAAGAAATCATAAAACATACAGGAAGAGAAAATTATTTGTTGGGATTAACCTCTGGAGGCCTGCTTTCCACTTCCTACTGAAAGCTAGGCCATGTGATGCCTCACCCAAAGACTTTGCCAAAAGCAGAAGAACTATAGGAACCGGGTGAGGGAGGATAGTTATCAGCAAATCACAACACCAGAAGTCATATAAACCCAACGAGTTTGGGGAAACTCTTTCCAAGGTGACTGTCACCAAAAATTAGCCTATTTGGAGCCACCGCCTCCATCCACCTTCTAAACTAGTGTGCAGAGGCTCCACCCCTTGCTCTCCCTTCCCCTCCCACCTACAGTTTTTGGATTGATTCAGGAGGCCGAAGGAAAGGCAAATAGACTCTGAATCAGAACAGGGTGTGAGAAGGAAGAAAAACATCTCCCAATGTAACACAGAGGTGCAGGTCCCACAATCCTGTGGGACATGCTAGTTATAGGGAAAATAACTCCCTCCTTCTTCCTTTTCTGACAGTGTTCTACTACAGGGAAAAATGCAAATGGTGCTTCTCTGCTCTTTGCTCAGTGCAGAGATGAGGGATTGAAGAGAAAAGATGGGGACTGTGGTGAGGTTAAATATAGAAAGAGGATGAAAAGAAGGGAAATAGAAGGGAAAGTTATAAAAACAGTAATTAAAAAAAGTAGGATGGGAGAAAGGAATAAAACATAAAGAACCTATTAAGTGCTAAGTGTTTTCAAATATTATCTCATTTGACCCTCACAATAACCCTGGGAGGTAGGTGGCCTTTATTTCCATCTGAGGTAAACAGAGGAGTGACTTGTTCAAGATAGAAGAGAAATTCTCATTTGAAATGTATAAGACACTTACATCATATCATTTCTGAAGAATTACCTAGTGGAAAACAAATCAGATTTCCCTAATTTAATGTCCCTATGATCTAGTTCCTGGAAGGAACAAACCAATAACTGTTTGCTTGATAATGGGTACTAATGAACATAGCAGTGTGAAGACTCCAAGTTCAACAAACAGGACACTAAAGCTCCTTCTCATTCCCATGTCTTTGCCATAACTCTCTCCTATGCCTGGAATCCTCTCCCTCCTCACCTCTAAGTCTTAAAATCCCTGATTTCTTTCAAGAGTCAGCTCAAAGACATCTTCCCCAAGAGGCCTTTCCCAGTCCCTCCAGGTACTGATATCTTCCCCTCTTTCCAGGAAAATCCGAAGTGGAGTCACAGAAAGTCAAAATGACTGAAACAACTCAGCAACAACTAACAAATCTAATGATTATCAGATGACAGAAATTAGTTTTTCCTATGGTGTCATAGTTTGTACAAAACAATTCCCCAGGGGCAGCTAGGTGGTGCAGTGGATAGAGCACCGGCCCTGGAGTCAGGAGGACCTGAGTTGAAATCTGGCCTCAGACGCTTAACACTTACTAGCTGTGTGACCTTGGGCAAGTCACTTAACCCCAATTGCCTCACAAAAAAAAAACCCCAAAACGAAAACAAAACAATCCCCCACACATACCCTGAAAAGAAAAGTCTATGACACTTTCCCACAAGTCCATGCAGAGTCTAGGGGAAAGTAGGTTCCTTCATATACATGTGACTCTTGGTTGCTAGAAGTACTTTTCTCTCCTTAATTGGGATTCCACTTAATTATGCTGGCATTTTTTCTACTGTGTTCTTTGTAGAATCTTATATCTTTCTTTCCTTATCATGTCCAGTCTTTCCTAGGCTCCTGATGCAAACATTGTCATCAGTCGTTGCTATCCCAGGCACATGGCTAGGATACTAGTAGAAGAGTCCAAATCTTCTGGTCCTCTGACATTCATGAGGTCCTTCCATAGCCATGGGTGAAGTGGGAAATTTAGACTTGGGCTTTTGTTCTCTGAAGCAGTTGCTAATTCAAGATAGCTCTCTCTCTCCCACCAGACACTCACTCAAATCTCTGTGTTCTGTAATGGTCTGCTATTTTATAGACAACCAATGGGGAATGACCGAGTTTCCTCAATTAGTCTGACCACACTTCCTGTGTAATCCGGTTCATTTAAGCCTTTCAAAGATCAAGGACCTTTTTCTGAACTTAGTCTAAAGCCTACGATTGACTCAATAGAGATTTATTCCCACCTGACAAAGGTAGGTGGATGCTTTTTGTTCCTTGTAGTTTAGAGATTTTGATATAGTCACATCTATTAAAATATTCTTTAAGGTTTTTAATCAAATTAAATAATATTTGTAAAACACTTAGCAACAGTACCGGACTCATGGTAGACATTTAATAAATGCTTATTTCCTTTCTCTACCCTTTTTATGGATCAAAATTACACCTGGGAAATTATGGACAACCATTATGAAGATGGTATAGTTCCAATACCATTTATTGGTTAAATTCTCCAGACAGTCTGAGCTCTATAGCGATAATATGAGGATTTGTCCTGTTAGCATCTGATATAGAATTCTAGCATCAGAGCATATATTTCTAGTTATTCAGAAAGTACTAAATCTTCCAGTGAAATATGGTACAGTATCTTACATTTCCTTGCGTAATCTCTACAGATCACTGAGTCTGGGCTCTATTATTTCTGCTGGAGATGACTGGTCCTGAATTTCCATCACAAAATTCATCCTCTTAGATAAACAAATCTATGTAATTTGGACATATTCTTTTATTGTTGTTGCTGCTGCTATTAGATGAACAGGAATTCTTTCTGTTTCAATCCTTTCTGCGTTCCTCCTACTCACCTCTGTTAGTAGAAAATGAGGGAAAAAGGGAGAATTTCCCTTCTCCCAGGAGGGTCATGGAGCCAGTTTGAATAGAATCCAATTGTGAGATTTGGGGTGTATTTACACCTCAGAAATTGGCAAATAACACAAATAAGGATTTGATTTATTTTTTGTTGATTTGTCTAGATTCAAGAAAGTGATGACATTATTAATACTGTAGATTAAACTTAAAAATATGTCCTGATGGGCAGCTAGGTTGTGGTAGTGGATAGAGCACTGACCCTGAAGTCAGAAGGACCTGAGTTGAAACCTTACCTCAGACACTTATTAGCTGTGTGACCCTAGGCAAGTCACTTAACCCTGTTTGCCTCCCCCCAGAATTTGTCTTACATCCCATTTTCCCCCCACCAAGGGCTAGAGTTGTTACATATTTACCAGAATACTCTTGCCCCTTCCTCTTCTACCAGACTCTGTGGGAGATTTTTCATATAATAAAAGGACCCTTCTAGTATAGAAGCACCTCTCTTGAAAAAGTTTAAGGAGTCTTACAAGCCTTAGAAGGAACAGTATGAAATGGTAAAAATATTGGTGAGAAAGCATAATCCCTGGGTCCTAGTCCCAGCGCAGTTACTTATTATTGTCATGTGACCCTAGATAAACCACTAATTCAGAAGCCAGGAAATCCCCTTTCCTAATCTGCATGCCGACTTCTTTGAGTTTATATATCTTCCTGGGCCTTCATAGCCAAAAGCAAAGTGACTTAGGCATATCTATTCATTGGATTCTAATTTTCTCCCCAGTGAGAATGATAGACAGCCAGATGATGCAATGGATAAAGATTTGGGCCTGGGAGCAGGAAGACCTCAGTTGAAATGCAGCTTTAGATAATTTCTAGCTGTAGAAGCTTGGGTAAATCACTTAATCTCTGTCTCCTTCAGTTTCTTCATTTGTAAAACAGGATAAAATAAGCACCCACCTCTCAGGATTTTTGTAAACCACTTTGTAAAAAAACTGCTCATTATTAATATTATTTAGTAGGTGGAAGATCAGAATGGAAAGAGACAACTTCATAAGCTATTGTCTATATAGTTATCTTAGGAGTGTCAGGAGGACCCCTCTTACCCCAAACTACCTCTTTTATCTGGCTGCCATAGTGCCTGAAATTCCACCATTAAAAAGTCATCTCTTTGAGCTGACACCATTGAATTTTCTAAGCCTTCTTGTATGAAATGCAACACCCACCTTATAAGTAGCACATTAAGCTATTGTCCATATTAAAATCTTAGAATATGCTTCTCTGATACTTTTCTGCCCTGACAACTGGCTGAACAAATGGTTGGGGTTTTTTTTAGGGGGGGGATTGTTTTTTTTTTGTTTTTTTTAGTGAGGCACTTGGGGTTAAGTGACTTGCCCAGGGTCACACAGCTAGTAAGTGTTAAGTGTCTGGGGCTGGATTTGAACTCAGGTATTCCTTGACTCCAGGGCCAGTGCTCTATCCACTGCGCCACCTAGCTTCCCCAAATGGTTGTTTTAATATGAAGGAAAAGAGGATAATTTTTTTAAATGGGGACAGAAAATCTGAAAAGGACTATTGCTGGGGGATTGGAGGCAGCATGCAGTTTGGCAGGGGTGGGGGGGGGAGTCTTAGGGGGTCAGGGATTTTAGATCTAGAAAGGGAAGGAACCGCAAGGTCATGTAGCCCAACCCATCCATTTTACCAACCAGGAAACTTGGGCCCAGAGAGGTTGTAATGACTTAAAGTTAAACAGGGAAACAGTAAGAGTGCAAAGATTCATATTCAGGCCTTCTGTCCACTACTCCATTCTGCTAGGGACATAATCTCTAGGAGAATCGGGAAGCAGTGGCCCATTGTACCATCTTCGTGGGGGCAGGAGGGAAATAAGGCCAGGGAAGGTACTCATGGTAATGAGTCTTTATTGGAAATATGAGCACCAAAGGGGGGGTAGAGGGAGGGTGAGGCTCTTCTTGGCAAGTCAGATAACTAAAAACAAAGCTGAGACTGCCAAGACACACACACACACACACACACACACACACACACACACACACACACACACACACGGTTTAGATTCAGCAGTGCTCTATCAGCATCTTAGAATTCAGTCCAGAGAGCCTTGTTTATCTAAAAAGATAGCAGAGAGACAGAGACAGAAAGACAGAGACAGACAGATGGAAACAGACACAGAGACAGAGAGACAGACAGAGAGACAAAGAGGGGAAGAGACAGAGACAGGCAGCCAGACAGAGAAGAAAAGAGACAGAGACAGAAACAGAGAGACAGAGAAACAAAGAGAAGAGACAGAGACAGTGGGCCAGACAGAGGCAGCCTGACAGAGAGAAACACAAGGGTTTGGGGTGGGAGGTAGAGAAAGAGAGACAGAGAGGCAGAGACAGAGACAGAGACAGAGAGAATATCAGTATAAAAGCTTTCTCCTTTAGCCAAAACAACTGAACTCCCACACACCAATCTTAGCTTAGCCATCAGAAGGAATGACCACTTCTCTCTCTCTCTCTCTCTCTCTCTCTCTCTCTCTCTCTCTCTCTCTCTCTCTCTCTCTCTCTCTCTCTCTCTCTCTCAGGGTCTACTCCATTTAAGCACTGTGCTTAGCATTGTGGAAAAGAAGACAGCTTTTCAGGAAAACCTGGTATGGAAAGGAAGAAAATCAGCTCTAAATGTAGCATCTGAGAGCATCCCCAGGGAAGGGGGAAAGAGACTTCGGGGAACAGAATGCTTGGAGTTTAACATGCAAATGTGATCAGTGGACCCAGAGCATCATCGCTCTTGATGCAAAGCCCCAGTGCTCAGGCTTCATTTTATTTTCCCCTTTCCTGGTGAATAGAATGAAGTTTCCCAGGAGGAAATTCACATTCTCTTTCAATCTGTAATGTTTATTATCCTGAGTTGTGTTCTCCTGCTGATCTCCCCTTCCCCACCTCCAACACACACACACACACACACACACACACACACACACACACACTTTGATTCCATTAAAATAACCAGCTATCCCCCCCCCCCCCCCAGTACTCAGGATTTCAGATTGCCTTCCTACAAGCCTCATTGCACTTTATAGCAGCTCCCTTTTCAGTCTGTCTTACTTGAAGATGTTGCAGGCAAAGCTGTTTCTCAGGGTGAGTTAACATATAAAAGGCCCTTCTCATCAATCCTGTGCTGCCTGAATTAAGTCTAATCCTTTCTATTTGCTTAGCCCACTAAATCACTAGGGCACAAATCCTTATGACAGGCTTCATCAGCGAGTAAGGAGGCAGGCATTACTACCTCCATCTTCCTTCTGAGACAAGGAATGTATTATCAGAGTGTCACAGTCCATTTCCCTGCATGCTCCTCCAAAGGTTGTTCTGAAATTCTTCACATTTTAAATTGTTGTCAGGAAGTGGAAATGGGTTGATGCCATGCTAGCAGGAGAGAATGTCATGGCGTAGCAACATGTTAAGGACAACCCAGCTATCTTGCTTATTCTGGCTTAGCCTGTATTCTAATATGGCTGCTTACTCTGGAATAGGTCTTAGTAGGATAAATGGATTGGAAGGTGATTGAGCCATTGGAATCCTTGGTTCAATCTATGATGTTACACGGTGGTTGTTAACTCCAGAGTATAAGAGTGGGGATACCATCTTGGGTGTGAGGGACCAAAGACACAGAGACAAGAAGTCATAGTCACCTGGAAGAAGACAGCTTCAGAGAATGGGACTTCTCAGGGTCCTTTGAGAAGAGAAGAATGGGCCCTCTAGAGAGGTACGGACCCTCAGATCCCAGATGGGCCACCTGCCCGAAAAGGAAGCTACACCTAAGAGTGATATGCCATGAAGAGAGGTGAACTTGGCGAGAAGTCCATGAAAGGAGAAAAGGATTCTCAAGGCCAGGAGTCAGCCTGTGGCTCACTTTCCCTGTACTACATGTACCTCACTATTTTTGTACTTTTGAGTTTTAGTCCACTTTCCCCAGCGACTTTTAGCTTGGATTTAGGGAGGAATCTTTTTAAAAAAAACTAATTTTTTAAGCCAATTGCTATGGCTTCTCAGTAAATCCTTTTTCTAAAAGATAATGTAGTCAAGTATTGATTGTTAATGGGGAACACACTGGGGAGGTCTCAGGGCTTTACCTCCAAGAGGTAGGATCTACCCCTAGAATACTGAGCATCATGAGTTTTCAGTCATTGGGGATTTCAGTTAGTGAGTGTGATCATCCAGTTGAGGAAAAGCCCCTAAGGGGGGCTTTATGTCACTATGTAGCAGAGAGGATTCTGGTTCAAGTTCAGGTTGCAATAGTTGGTCTTTGAGGGACAACTCTTGAGATGATATGATTCCATGGTTTAAAGAAATGAATGCCTAGTTTCAGTTTGCTACCTCTATCACTAATGCGTTTGTTGTCATGCACCTGAGTCTGACCTTGGTTTCCCCAGACCAGAACATAATTCTTCCTTCTAACTTACCTTAAACCTATCTTGGACCTACCTGGAGCTTGTCAATGGTTCCAGGGCCTCTAGTTAGCTTTTCTATAAAAGCTCTTTCAAGAAGCTTTATTCTGGTCTTTGATATTCTCCCTAACAAGAAACCTCTAACCATCTATTTAGAAATGTTTTAAAATGAGAACTGTCCCCCTTTTGCACTTCCAAATTCTTTGATCTAAGCATTTTCACAGGTGGAAAAAATTATAAAGGAAAAAAAGGGGGGAGAAGAATTAAATTGTAGTATGATGCCATTGATGTGTGGGGGCACCATGGTCAGTCAGTGAACATTAAGCATCTATCCCTGATTTATCCTGTACATAGCTCATTCGTGCATGATTGCTTGCAGGTTGTGCACTGCCCCCCCCTCCATTATATAGCGAGTTCCTTGAGATCAGGGACTGGTTTTTGTCTTTCTTTGCATCCTCCCCACTTAGTGAGGCTTCCAGTACACAACAGGCACTTAATAAGTGCTTGTTTACTGATTGATTGACTTTAGTGAAACATCATAATCATCTTTTCCAGTAAGATTTCTCTATTTCTGATTCCTCTTTCTTTCCTTTTTTTTCTTTTCTTGCCCTCATTTCCATCTAACATTTGCCTTGAAGATATATACACACATGCACATATATATTATACATATATGTATGCACATATACACACATATAACATTTGCCTTGGAGATATATATATATATAGATAGATATAGATAGATATAGCTGATCTCCTTAACAAACAACTCCAACTCACCAGATTGGGTGAAAAACTACTTTCCCCTTATAATTTGGAGTGACCAAAAACAAACTCCAACTAAATTTTACCAGAATGTAACTTTTAAGCTCATGTACAGAACACATTGTGGTTTTTAACCAAAGTTCTGAAGTGGTTTCTCATTGGGCCAAAGAAAAGATATTCCTTACCCCTTCCTAGGATGGGAGCAAGTAGCCTCCAGTGTGGGCAGCTCTTGGTGGCTCTCTGCTATTCTGTGATCTACTCCCCCCCCCTTCTTTTTTTTTTCTTGGCTCCTTCTCCCTGTTCAACTTGTCTCCTTCTCTCTCTTAGTTGTTTTTTTCCCTCTCCCTGAATTTTTTTCCTTTAACACTATGTATACCTGAGCCTGCCAAGAAGAGTTTGCTTTGGGCAAAATGATGAGGTAGGCAGTTTGTCCGTTTGCAGTGCCCCTTCATCTCTTCTGAATCCCTTATGTCCAATTCATTGCTAATCGTTCCAACTGTTAGAGCCCTTGTGCTCTGGGATCCCTGCTAAAAACTAAGCAACATCCTGTTCTCCTGACCTTTCCCTTTCCACTCAACCCTATTAAAACTCATTTTTCCTGTGCTTGATTTTCTCAGTCTTGCTCTAGAGCAAATCTGCTAAAATAACAAAAGTTTAAATGTTAACTGATATTATTTTAACAGAAGAAATTAATTTTTAACCAAAGAAATGAGTAGTTATGGGCTTTTAAGTACCCATGTCAGGGTTGGGAGGGAGATATTTTGGGGAGGTAGATGATGTCTTTACTTATTATATCTACTTATGAAGCTAAACTTGGCCATGAGCCTTATTTCACCTTCCTGTTGACAAACAGGTTGCTAACTCCTGAAATTGTTCTAGTCAATGCCCTTATTCTTCCCCTGGTAAAAATGATATCTACTATTCTTATCATATGCTTAAGTTATAACAACTATGCTAAAACTGAGTAGAATTAAGTTTTTTTGAAGGGAAGGAGTACTTTTTTTTATTTTTGTATTGTCAGTATCTATTACAATACACAAGGCATCTGTGTGGTTCAATGAATAGAGTGCCAGGCACTCATCTTCCTGAATTCAAATCCAGCCTCAGACACTTATTAGCTGTGTGATCCTGGGCAAGTCACTTAACCCTGTTTGCCTCAGTTTCCTCATCTATAAAATGAGCTGAAGGACAAAAGCAAACCACTCCAGTATCCTTGCCAAGAAAACCCCAAATGGGGTCATGAAGAGTAGCAAATGACTGAACAACAAATCATAGTACACAAAGCACCATGGTAGGCATTGATGACTTAAAAACTAGGTCTAGATTTTCTTCAAGACTCCTTTTGAGGTTTTTCTTGGCAAAGATACTGAAGTAGTTTGCCATTTCCTTCTTCAGCTCATTTTACAGATGAGGAAACTAAGGCAAATAGGGTTAAGTGACTTGCCCAGAGTCACACAGCTAGTAAGTGTCTGAGACCAGATTTGAACTCAGGTCTTCCTGGCTCTGGACCCACTTCGCTACCTAGCTGCCCTAGATTCTAGCTTATAAGAACTGGTAAGAAGAGAAGCTTCCCTGAGAGGTAGAACCAGTCTTAACAACTGACTGAGTGAACATATGTAGGTAGGTGTCTGGAGGCATGGCTCACTTGCACATGGTTCTCCTCCCACCCCACACCCCCATCCCTATTCTGCTCATGCCCAAGTCCACGGCTCAAGGCCTCATGGGATCTTGAAAACAAACAAAAAAATTAAACTTGCCATGGTTCATCAGTCCCTACTGATGTTTTCACTTTTACTAGTCAGCCATAGAAGACAAGTAATTCAAAGCAAAGACATTTACTGTAATAGCATAATAATAATTAGTCATAAAACATTCCATCAAAAACCTAGGGCATACTCTGCCACAAATACTCACACCATCAGTAGGAAGAGTGGATATACCTAGAAAATACTACCAGTGTCTTCCAGCGATGCCACTGTATTGTTCCTGCTGGGCCCGTTCTTTGCTGGCCTCATGGGACACCCAATACCTGCTAGGCATATAGCCAATCCCAGGACTTGCTTCCTATTGTTTTCATATGGCCACTGCTGTTTTATTTTTGTTTGTTTGTTTGTTTGGGGTTTTTTGGTAAGGCAATTGGGGTTAAGTGACTTGCCCAGGGTCACACAGCTAGTAAGTGTCAAGTGTCTGAGGCCAGATTTGAACTCAAGTACTCCTGAATCCAAGGCCAGTGCTTTATCCACTATGCCACTTAGTTGCCCCTCTGCTGTTTTCATATATGTAGTATTATAGCAGCTGGTAAGCTTCTCTCTGATATCACTTTTTATACTTCATCTTTTCAAGGGGCCTGATGACTATCTCAGCCCTTGTCTACCAAGGTACAATGACTAGAAAGCCTCTCCCTGCAGAGGGATTTGATAGCCCTTTAGTCCTAGCCATGACTACAAAGAACTATTATACCAACCTGAGGGCCAAAGTCATAAGATTAAAACTATTTTTTTTCTTTTTTTTTTTTTTAAGTGAGGCAATTGGGGTTAAGTGACTTGCCCAGGGTCACACAGCTAGTAAGTGTTAATTGTTTGAGGCCGGATTTGAAGTCAGGTCCTCCTGACTCCAGGGCCAGTGCTCTATCCACTGCGCCACCTAGCTGCCCCGATTAAATCTATTTTTAATCACTACTTTCTTTCCTAAGAGGATCCATACCCTTGTCCCGAGTTTCCATCTGACAGGGTTAGGAATCTGTTGCCACACTTGCTTAATTTTCTTATGTAAATCCTGGGCCCCTAAATTCATTTCAGGAAAGGGATCATCTGAAGAATGCCACAAGAGTTATAAAGATCACAGGACCTTCAGTTTTTCTCAACCCCAAGATCCTCTAGTTTCTCAGTGAAATGAAAAGGGGGAGGGGCAGGCAAGGAACTCCCCTAAGTGGAGTTATTATTGTGGCATTACTCCAAAATAAATTCTTTATTCTGAATTCCTACCTTTATTATGTGACTGTTCATCAGGTAAACAGAACAATTCAGAAAGAAATTGGTCAGGAAATTCCTGAGCCTTATACCTATAAAGAAGTAGAGGAGGGGGGACAGCTAGATGTCACAGTGGATAGCACACCAGTCCTGGAGTCAGGAGGACCTGAGTTCAAATCCTGCCTCAGACACTTAACACTTACTAGCTGTGTGACCCTGGGCAAATCACTTAACCCCAATTGCCTCACCAAAAAAAAAGAAGAAGAAGAAGTAGAGGAGAGGCAGATGAAGTGGCAGTGAGTGAGATCAGAGCATGAAGACCTGAATCCCAGAGGAGAACTCTTTCAAGATTAAATAGGAAAATATGTTTCTCAATCAGGGACCAGAACAGGATCTCAGAAAGCTAAGGGGTTACCTAATGTCATGCCATTGAGGGCTGGAGGGGAATGAGCTGAAGTGTTCACAAATAGAGCTAAGACTAGAAATCAATCTCTAGCAGAAGACTGCAGATCCCAACAGACCTGGAAGCAGTGCCAATCCAAATCTACCTCTGGCTATGAGTGTCTTTGTTTAGCATCTGCTGCAGACAAGGTTGAGATGAGAAAGACTAGTCAGGGCTGGAGGCTTTATATACTGTGCCAACCAGGGCCGTGTTTGGCTTAGATGTTATTTAAAGTTAAGATTATGAATCTGAACTCAGGAAACTCATTTATTTCAATGTATTTATTCAGTCTTTAAAAAAAATCAAAATTTCTCATTGAGAAAACAAAATTTTCTTTCAAAGGGAAAAAAAAAGATCTCTGCTGTGCTTCAGTAAAGGCTTTATGATCAATGTCCTCTTAATGTCCTGCTGTGGTGGGGACAGTAGAACTGGAGCAGATCAAGTGCAGGAACCCAGGAGGGAAGAACACAGAGTTAGCTGTGGATCCTGGCCTAAGACTACCACCTCCTGACTCCCAGGCTAGTGCTCATCTACTTGGCCACCATATCTCTGTATTCTTAGATCCCTGTGATCTAAAACTACCTCAGAGATTCAAGATCTTAAAGATCTTCTCAATCTCTCTTATTTCCCAACTGGATGCACTCCTTTTAGACATCTTGGACTTCTCTGCCATGATCCCACCCTGGATTCCTTCCCATCTCCTTTTTCAGCTTTATTTTTGTGTTGTCTTCTCACATTAGATGGTAAACTTCTCGAGGGCAGAGACTGTCTTTCTTTTTCATTTTTGTATCCCCAGCACTTAGCACAGTTCCTTGCATAATAGTAGGTGTTTAATAAATGTTTATTGATGATTAACTCAACTGTGGCACCATAGGGAATGAAATAAATTTACTAAGCACTAAGTATATGCATGGACACTTTAGTGGCAGGTGGATAGAGCACCAGGCCTGGAGTTAAGAAGACATCTTCCAGAGCTCAAATTCAGCCTCAGATACTTACTAGCTTAGTGACCCTGGGCAAGTCACTTAATCCTGTTTGCCTCAGTAACTCATCCATAAAATTAGATGGAAAAGGAAATAGCAAACTTCTCCAATGTCTCTGCCAAGAAAATCCCAAGTGGGGTCACAAAGAGTTGGATGTGATTGAAATGACCAAACAACAAGAAGTACATGCATAAGCATGAAAGTAAAAATATACTCTTATCTCCACTGCAAGACCTGAATTTCAGAGACTTCTAATTGCCACCCCCATCCAATTCCAGTCTTTCCTCATGCACTGCATCCCCATGCCTCTATCCTCTGGACCCTCCATTACCTCCTTTCAGATCTACCATCCTTCACTGCCTACTGCAGCATGGATCCTGAGAGCCCTTGGCTGCTTCAGTATTTTCTTCATGCACTGCAGCAGGTGTCCCCACTTATTCACATTTCTGTGGTTCTTATCCTCCCATGTTCCTCACTTTAGATGATAATATCTTCAAGGTTTTAACTGGGGTAGAGCCAACCTGGGTCAAATATAGATTTGCATGGAGTACTTTTGTCCATCTGAGAATGTATGTGCACGTGTTTGGTTGTCTGTCAGGCTGAGTCCTAGTGAGGTGAGGCACCTCTATATAAATGTAAGTACACAAATATGACTGCAATATTCATGACAGAGACAGATATTGATGCATTTCACCACAAGAAAATCCAATATCCAGGGAACTCACAGCCTAGAACCCAAAGTTCAATCTTGGCAGTTTCTCACTAATTTATCTCACCAATGTACCCTGCACTCAGGGTTCTCCTGGGAACATCAGAATTTGACTCATTAAACATGTTTTTAGCCTCTACTAGCAAAATATCCAATATGGAACAGGCTTATTTAACCTGACCAAAAAAAATTACAAAGAATTAATACTCCATTTCCAAACCAGCAGATACAGTGCTCCTTCTCTTTTTGTTGTCACCCCTTTTCAGCAACCTATATACAATCTGCTAGATTTATGGTGGCTCAGTGGATAGAATGCCAGACATGGAGTCAAGGAGATGCATCTTCTTGAGTTCAAATCTGGCCTGAGACATGTATTAGCTGCGTGACCCTGGGCAAGTCCCTTAACCCTATTTACCTCAGTTTCCTCATCTGTAAACATGAGCTAGAGAAGAAAATGGCAAACTACTCTAGTATCTTTTCCAAGAAAACTCCAATTGGGCTCACAAACAGTCAGACATGAATGAAAGCCGGAACAACCACTGCTGGGAACTAAATCCAAGGCTTTGTGTGTAGCTCCTCTCCTTTCTAGGTATCTGTCTCCAGGTCTCTGTCTTCAGCCTCTTGATCCTTTTATTGTGAAGGTCAAGGTCCAAGAGATGTGAACTGGGCATTAATCAGTCTTTGTTAATGTGGAATTATAGGCTCAAAAGGAATACTTAGGACCAAGCTAATCCATATCTAATCAAAGAGCTAATCTTATCAAGATAAATTAACCCCTTGGTAAGGAGGCTCAGTGGAGATTCTGTTTTAGCTTCACCCAAACACAAACATTACATACAAAAAGATTAATTTATAGAGCTAATCAATGTGGGAGTTGGGGTGAAAGGAGAGGTAATTATTCCCTTTATAAATGACTTTGCCCCAGGAGCAGCTAGGTGGTGCAGTGGATAACGCACTGCCCCTGGATTCAGTTGGACCTGAGTTCAAATTTAGCCTCAGACACTTGACACTTAGCTAACTGTGTGACCCTGGGCAAGTCATTTAATCCTCATTGCCCCACAACCCCTCCCCCCAGATAGATAGATAGATAGATAGATAGATAGATAGATAGATAGATAGATAGATAGATAGATAAATGACTTTACCCCAAGGTTCCTATTGCCAGCACCTTTAGTACATTTGAAATTTAATTTAATTTACAAGCATTCTATTTCTATACAACTTTTCCAGAAGCCATTTGTCATTTAAACTGATATACCTCAAGAAGGTGCCAAGGATGGTACAGGGCCTCAGGTTCATGAAGGGCTAGGAATGGTTGAAGAAGTTGTTGACATTTAGCCTGGAGGAGAAAAGACTAGAAGGGACATCATGGCTATCTTCAAATATTTGAAAAGCTTCCATATAGCAGATAGATGGCTTAGTGGATAGAGTGCTGAGCTTAGAGTTAGAAAGACCTAAGTTCAGATTTTGCCTTATATACATACTTAGCTGTGTGACTCTGGACAAGTCACTTAACCTCTCCATTATCTCAGTTTTATCTCCATTATCTCATATAGAGTTCCCTATATGGGGGCAGCTAGGTGGCGCAGTGGAAAGCACCAGCCCTGGATTCAGGAGGACCTGAGTTCAAATCCGGCCTCAGACACTTGACTAGTAAGCTAGCTGTGTGACTCTGGGCAAGTCACTTAACCCTCATTGCCCTGATGATGATAATAATAATAATAATAATAATAACAACAATAACAATAATAATAATCCAGACAAGAGATGAGAAGGGCCTGAACTAAAATGGTGACAATGGGAGTAACAGAAGGAGTCACATCTGAGAAATATTGTGGAGAAGGAAAGGGCAAGATTTGACAACTTATTGGATTTGTTGGGTGAATGAGAGAGAAGAGTTGAGGATGACATTAGGTTTTAAACATTGGTGACTCTGAGGATGGTGGTGCCTTCAATAGTAACAGTGAAATTTGGGGAAAGGCTTGATTTTGGGGAAAAGTTAATAAGTTTTGTTTTGAACATGTCAAATTTGAAATACCTATGGGACAGCCAACTAATTGACAGTTTATGATGGGGGCCTGGAGCTCAGAAGAGTGATTAAGGCTAGATATTTAGATTAGGAAGTCATCTATATAGTGATGACAACTGAACCCATGGGAGATGATGAGGTCAAAAGGTGAGAGAGTGTACAAGGGAAAGAGGGACCAAAACAGTGTCTTGAGGGTCCACTCACTGCTGGCATGAAGTACACAATGAGCTATCAAAGGAGACAAGAAGACGTGATCAGACAGCGAGAGAGAAATCACTGGAAAACAGAAAAAAAACAGAAAGGAAAGGAGAATATCCAAGAGGCTATTACAAGAATATCTAAGAGGACTCAAGAGGATCAAAAGTGTCAAATGTCACAAAGAGGTAAAGAAGGATGAGGGCTGAGAAAGGGTCATTAGGTTTGGAGATTAAGAGGTCAATGATAATTTTGAAATGAGCAGTTTCAACTAAGTAATGTCAAAAGATAGATAGCAGAGGGTTAACAAGAGATTGAGAAAAGAGGAAGCAGGTATTTTGATAAACACTTTATTGATGGGAAAGCTGGGGGGGGGCAAACTGTAAAATGGAGTGATTGAGCAAACAAAAAAATGGTCAGTAGTGGAATATGAATTTGAGACCAAGGCATTATAATATAGCAGGAAGAGCACTCTCTTTAGGGTCAGAGGACCAGGGTTCAAATCCTGCCTCTGATGTTTATCCATGTTACCTTATACATGTGATTAACTCCCCTGCACACTGTAACTGTGGCTCCAAGAAGCTGTAGCATGCACAACAGTCACACCAGATGTGGATCCTGTCAGTGCAAAGATACTGAAATGGAGATGGAGTGTTGTGTGGGAGGAACAGTAAGAAGGTAACCCTCTTGGCAGACAGGATAAACCAGGTTGAAGGTAATCAACAGGCCTCAAACCCATTGGTGAGTTAGGGAGATGTCTACCCCAAGCATTTGAAGACTTCCCCTGGTGAAATGAGCAGATGAGAATAATTTGTTCCAACAGCCATGAAAGTAGCTAAAGCAGGAGCTGTGGAGAGCTTAGAGCTTGGTCAGACATCAAAGATGCTAAGGTATTGTGGGCCATCGCCAGTCATCTTGACTTTTGTCTTGCCACTGGACTTTGGTAAGTCAGGAAGAGAGAGTGAGGCTGATGACTTTGTATGACTCTTGCTCACTTAAATGCAATTCGCAGACAAGTCAAAACATCACCCATGTTGCTATTGGTCTTCTAAAACAAAGGACGAACAATTACAACCACCCTGTACCTAAACTGAGGGGGTAGGACTATATGGCCTCTGAGACACCCTTCAGCCCTATATCTCTGATATCTCTTCTGTATTCCCAAGCCTAAGGACCTTTTCATTAGGCAGCTTGTTTGGTAAGAATGATTAGTTTAGGGGAAGCTAGGTGGTGCAGTGGATAAAGCACCAACCCTGGATTCAGGAGTACCTGAGTTCAAATTTGGCCTCAGACACTTGACACTTACTAGCTGTGTGACCCTGGGCAAGTCACTTAACCCCCATTGCCCCGCCAAAAAAAAAATTAAAAAAATAAGAATGATTAGTTTATCATTTGGTACCCTAGGCCTCATCTCAGAAAAGTAAATTTGTAAGGAAAAACTTCCTAACAATGAAAGCTAATACGGGAATGGCCTTCTTAGGGAGGCGGTGGATTCCTCCAACTTTGGGGCTTTAAGTAGAGGAACTTGTCATGGAGGTATAGATGGGGTCCTTTCTTCAGTTATGGCCAGTAGTAGAAGGTCTCTGAGGTGCCTTCCAACTCTGTCAGTTTGGGTGGAGAGTCTGGCCTGTGTCTAGCACAGCCCTTAGTTGAACTTCTCTTTTGAAATCTTGTAAGCTTCCCCTCTAGGGAGCAATAAATGGTGTATTGCACAAATCCTGAGTTTTGATCCGGGTGTAGCCTCCAGCTGAGAAGATGCTGATCAAGTAAAGTTGAGCCTTGGGGAGCGAGATAGGGCCTGGAGGAGCCTGCAGAGCTGGCCTTGTGGGCTGCCAGATCACAGGAAAAGACAGCAGGAGCCAAAAGCTAACAGAAAGGACCCCTGCGCACAGCACAGCTCATTCAAGAGTGGAGTGCTTCGCCCCCTTCCCCTTTGAAGACAAGCCCAAAGTTTTCCATTCTTGGAGGTACTCAGGAAACTGCACAGCCACTTGTCTGGTTGGGGTAGAGGGGATTTAAGTAGGAGGTGCTGGGTGGGGGGGTAGGTTAGGGAAAAAATTGGACTGGATGACCTCCGAGATCTCTTCCAACTCAGATCGCAGCCTAAGAGTTCTATGATTCTGTGCAGTTCTATAGTTCTCTTCCCAAGGACAAGCACGCAGCTGCACGTAGGAACAGAGTGAATGCTTCTGCTATCTAGAAACGGGTGACACTGGGAAGATTTAAGACTCACAAAACATCTGTCACTGGATTTCAAATACTGGTTTTTTTTTGACAAAACTCAGGCTGCCTTTCAACCAGTTATTCCTCTCCCTACCCACCCCCTTCCGTTATACCCCCTGTGTTTCTGAGGGGAAATGTAATCCTTATGTTGGGGATGGGTTTCCTCCTGACTCATCAAAATGCAGTTTTGTAAGAGCTGATTTTTGACATGAGCTGGATTCTCTTTGCATCTGCCTCTGAGCCCGGAGGTCCTCTTTGGCTAGAACACCACAGATCCGGAGGGTGGGGGATTTAGAGGGAGGGGAGAGACTGATAGATTTTGACCTCTAAGCAGCTCTTTCTCTGGTTTCTCTCACTGTCTTGCTCTAACCCAAAGGTTTGAGTTTAAAGTATTCACCTTGCCTCTAGTTTCTTTCTTCCTTCTCTACTCCATTCTACCTACCAGCAGACTTCCATCCTTCCAATCAGTGCGGGTGCTCCCTTCGCAACCCGCGCTCACAATTCTCCCAAGCCTTCAAGTCCCGTCCAGTCAACAAGCATTTATCCAGCATGTACTACTTGCCAAACGTTGTGTTGCTCAGCCAGTGTGACTCTTGCCCATTTCTTCCCGTAAATCCCCCAGGGCAGCTCTCAACCAGCTGGAAACCTTTCTCTGGTTCTTCTGATGAGATAAGTGGAGTACATGGACTTGTCCATCAGTCTTGCTACAGAGGCTCTCGTGGTGTCGTCATACATTTCCTTGATGATGTCTTTTCTACCCCTTCTCATGCTCCAGGTGTCCTTGTTGGCAATTCGGAGCAGCCCCAACTCTCTCAACTTGCATTTTCTTCATTGCTTTTGAGGAGAGTGATATGCCTAAAACATCATTTTGTGCATTCTTCTCTGCCCCCTTTGTTCCCCTTCATCCCCCCCCCAATATTTAATGACTTCCCAGAGCCTACAGGATGAAGTCCAAATTCCTTCATGTTGAATTCAAGGTCCTTTAATCTAATCTATTACCCCAGACTCCTCTCACACTATTTTTCTGAAAGCCGCCTTGCACTAGAGCCTCAGCATCTCCAAAACATGCCAGCACTTCCCTCTCTTTTTTTCCTTTATTCATACTATTCTCCCTGCCTGAAATCCCCTTCCCATTCATCTCTATTTAAATAAACCCTAAAAATTCTTCAGGCCCCAGGTCAGCTCCTCCATGATGCCTTCTCTATCTCCCCCAGTCTTCAGTACCTTCTCTTGACCAGCTCTCAGGAGTGTGCTGGACCCAACTCCCAAGAGCTGATGGTTAAATTTCAGTGTGAATATTTACAATGCAGAAATCGGCAAATGCTATAAAACTAGGATTGATTTATTGTTTTGTTGATTTCTAGACTTAAGAAAGTGATGGAGAAAATGTTAATGATGTAGATTCATCTTAAAAGTGTATTGTGGGGGCAGCTAGGTGATGCAGTGGATAGAGCACCGGCCCTGGATTCAGGAGGACCTGAGTTCAAATCTGGCCTCAGACACAACACTTACTAGCTCTGTGACCCTGGGCAAGTCACTTAACCTCAATTGCCTCACCAAAAAAAAAAAAAAAAAAAAGAAAGAAAAGAAAAGTGTATTGTGTATACATTTTTTTTCCAGAGCCAGCTGTTAAACATATGCCATCGCATACCTGCTTGAATTCCTGTCCTAGCCCCATCTATTGTCTACAGTAGTGGTCTCCATCTTTCTTTGATTATATAGAAAAAATACATAGAAAATTATATAGAAAAACGTGTTCAGTTGACATATGTTAGTTTTTAGTAATCAGCTCTGGATTCTGACTGTGTTTGTCACAGATTAAGGGAACAGCTATTGAGGAAAATAATTTATTTCAGTACAATAAACATTCACAAAGCACCTACTATGTGCCAGGCATTGTGCAAAGCACTGGGGATACAAAAGGCAAAGGACAATTCCTATCCTTAAGAAGCTTACAATCTAATGGGAGAAACAACACACAAGAGACAAAATATAAGGAGACAAAGGTAGAGCCTTGGAATCATGATCAGGGTGTAGAAGTAAGAGGAAAGGCTTCTATCCAAGGGGGCTTGGATTTCCATGGCATGTGTCTGGGCAGAGATTTCTGGGGCCAAACTAAGAATGTGAACCCTGCACCCTGTATCGGTTCTCATAGAATGATATCTACATTTGGAAGTTGGGAGGACTCTGATGACTCTCTGAATAATGTAAATTTCTTACTTAACATAGTTCTTGAGACCAGTTATTTTCTCCATGAAGAAAGAGGGCTCAGAAAGAAGACACCAGAGTCTGGGTAGAAGCATAATTAGCAGGTAGTAGAAAGTACTTTATGAGCATATTTGTGTGGCTCTTTGTCACATAGCATCACAAGTAAAAATTCTAGTCCTATCACAAACAGGTTTAACAACCTTGGACAGTCACTTACCTCTGGATATCTATTCTGTCATGAAAGACAAGTATATTTCATCTCTGAGCACTACTCTGTGTGTGTGTGTGTGTGTATGTGGAGTGAGGGGAAAGGCTTGGGAGGAGGGAAATATACAGAAGTACTGATTTAAAAGGCATGCAATCCATTGGTTTAAAAATGTTTGTCATTGATTCCACTTTCCCAAGAGATGGGGTGATGTTTCGCTTCATTGGGTACACAGAGGTGGGCCCTACCCTTCCCAAGCATCATTTCACCCTGCTTCAACCCCATTGCAAACCTCATCAGCCCCCTGACAGCCGAATGAGAGCTGGTCAAAGGTTGCCATTTATCATCTAAGAATGTGTGTCTGCTTGGAGTCACAAAGCCCCCACCCCCACTGGCAGTCACATGCATGAAGGTATGAACCCGCATGCACACACACACACACAACCCACATATACACATACACACATGCATGCACACACGTGCGCGGACACACACACACACAACCGCACCCTTTCTGTTCCCCTGGCTTCCAGGTATTCCCTTCGAACTCGGCACAGCCATCTTGTCTCCAGAGGCATCTCTGGATGTTTCTTGCATGATGTCATCTCTTACAGTTTGCCCTGTAAGTGAAGCTTGCAAATCTCCTGACAGGGATGTTTTCCACTGGATAGTATTTCCTAATAGCAGAGCTGACTCTCCGCTGAGGGGGATTCTGGGGGCAAGGAAGAGATTGTGGCTCCTCTGAGGAGGCAACATGGGACAGTGGAAAGAACAGTGGCACTGGAGTCACAGTACCTGGGTTCAAATCCTGGATCTGCTATTTACTATTTGTGCCACCTGGGGAAAGGAAGTGGTCCTTTCTA
Organism: Dromiciops gliroides; assembly: GCF_019393635.1. Taxonomy (NCBI): domain Eukaryota; kingdom Metazoa; phylum Chordata; class Mammalia; order Microbiotheria; family Microbiotheriidae; genus Dromiciops; species Dromiciops gliroides. The sequence continues at coordinate 149,930,581 of NC_057864.1, forward strand.
GGCCTTGATTTCCTCATCTGCTAAATATGGAACTTGGAATAGATGACCTCAGCACATCCTTGTAACTCTAGTAATAATAGTTAGCATTTATTTTGTGTTTTAAGATTTACAAAACAACTATTGCAGTTATCCCTTCCACATCATGATTTTTCCCATCATGGTTTCTATATATAACGGGTCAGCCTAAGAAATTAAATGGGAATTTGGGAAGGAGGTTTGCAGAGACCATAGATGACACCCGAAGGCCAGCGGGCAACACACACAAAAAAGTTTAGAAACTCAGAAATGCATAAAATATATTATAGTATTGTATAATATCAACATATGTTATCTTTTAATGCCATAATGATTCAGACTTCTTTTCTGGTACAAAGAAAAGGCCAAAAAATTTTCACATGGATTTTAAAGATATCTGGAACATCTACCCTTAACCCCTGAGACGTGGAAGGAATAAATTGTATTTCATTTGATCCTCACAACAGCCCTGGGAGGTAGGTGTTATTATTATCCCCATTTTACACATGAGGAAACTGAAATGAACAGAGGTTAAGTGACATTGCAGACATGACTGAGATTACTAAACAAAAACAGCTATGCAAAAAAAAAAAATAGCAACAACAAAAAAACACCCTATATAACAGATGTCCCAAAAGTCTTAGTGAAGGTTTAGCCTTGGATCAGACCTTAAACCTGCACTAATACTTTTGGGATACCTTGGATCTAATATCTATGCTAATTATACAAATCAGAAAGAAATTAAGAGGAAATTATTAACAAGTTGACTGTGAGCAATGATTGGAAATTACATAGAGGCTGCTTAAGGAATGATGTAAGGAAAAACTTCCTAAAAATGATAGTTGTCTACTTGTGGAATAGGTTTCTTAGAAAGTAATGAGCTCCTCATTAGAATAGGTTGAAAAGTAATGAGCTCCACACTCAGTGTGGTACAGTGGTCAGGAGTGTGCTGATAAATGTTTAACAACCAGATCTTTGGGTGAGTTGGGAATGTACTGATGCCATACATTTTAAAGTTTAATCTGCTTTTTCTGATTTTCAAGGTGTTAAATGCTCACCTCAAAAGGGTAACAATCGGCTCTTAAGATATGGTACATAGGGGGCAGCTAGGTGGAGCAGTGGATAAAGCACCGGCCCTGGAGTCAGGAGTACTTGAGTTCAAATCCGGCCTCAGACACTTGACACTTACTAGCTGTGTGACCCTGGGCAAGTCACTTAATCCCCATTGCCCCGCAAAAAAAAAAAAAAAAAAAAAAGATATGGTACATGGTTGTTCTGTTGTTTTTCAGTTGTGTCCAATTCTTCATGACCCCATTGGGGGTTTTCTTGGCAAAGATACTGGAGTGATTTGCCATTTCCTTCTCCAACTCACTTTACAGATGAGGAAACTGAAGCAAGCAGGGTCAAGTGACTTGCCCAGGGTTATACAGCTATCAAGTATCTGAGCCAGATTTGAGCTTTCAAAGATGAGTCTTCCTGACTCCAGGACCAGTGCTCTATCTACTGTACCACCTAGCTGCCCCAGATGAATATGATGAGCTGCCTCCAAGGCACCTCTGAAAGAAGCACAGGATTTTAAAATAGATGACCTGGGTTTAAGCCTTGTCTCTGTCCTTTATTACTCTTGAGACCTCAGGCAAGTAATTTGATCTCACTAGACCTATTCATCTGTGAAATGAAAAGGTCCAACTTGATGTTGGGCTTCCTGCCTCCATCTTTAGATCTCTGAGTGAATGCCAAGTGACCAGGTACTGTTTAGACTGGATAACTCTGGGGTTCCTCCTAACTCTGAAATTCTGTGATTCAAGTATACTTTTTCATATAAATTGTTTAGGGCTCGACATTCATTGTAATCTTTCATTCCTGTGAAGTTAACTATATTTATAATATGGGATATTTCAATAAATAAAACCAGAAAGACAGTTGTTTTGAAAGGGAAAAATGAACCAAGACAGAATCTTTGTGAAATTCATAGAAAAGAAGCACCCTGGAATGCAATCCATTAGCAAGTATGTATTCAACCCTTCCTGTGGCCCTCAAAAATATAAAAAAGCAAAGACCTTCGTCCCTGACCTCAGGGAATTTATAACCAGCAAAAGAGACAAAATTAAAATACAAGAAACAAACATCTACTGATGACAATTACAGAAAGAGAAACTTAGACTCATAGAATTTCTGAACTGGAAGGAACCCATAGAAATCATCTGGTCCAATTCCCATCATTTGAAAGATGAGGAAATTAAAGAAAAGTGAGCTTGCTTCTCAGGCTCCATGCACTCAGAGACCTTTCTGGTTGGTATTTGGGTTTGCCAGAAAGAAAGATAGATGGCTAGTTATGGAATAAGACAAATAGTACAATACTAGTTAGAATCCATATCCTCTGGTCATGACAAAACAAAACACATGTTTTGTATCAGGATCCTGGGCAGAGTCTCGGGTTATAAATTAGTTTGGAATGAAGAATCTGTAAAAGGAGAACATGTGCTTAATATTCCACTTTGTGCCTTCTTCATTCAGCTCTTTTCTTCAGGGAACTCAAAATGACTTTTAAATAAAGATTACCTTTTTATCCTGGCAAGCTTGGAGGTAAGGAAAGCTTAGTGTTATGTCTTTGGCTTGAAGGGTCCTTAGACTGAGACTGCAAAAAACAGGATGTTAGTGGGAAGAAACCAAGTCAATTGCCTGCCCTTTGTAGCCTTTGGTCTTCTCTAGCAGGTCACCTTACCACTGATCAAAGGTAAGTAAATAAATTGTTTATTTTTCTCTTTTATTCTTTGATCATCTCTCAATTGGTACCATATTCAAGCCTTGAAAAGGGAATGTGCTGGTGTGAGAAAAGAATTTGATTTGGAGTCAGAGGGCCTGGATTTAAAGCCTACTTCTACTTATTGTCTATGTGACCTTGGGCAAGTCACTTAACCCCTTGAAAAATAAAGGAAATTAACTACGTATGGGGCCAAATTTAATATGTGGACAGTTAATTGGGTGGCTCGCCGTAATATTGGGGTTCAGAAAATAATGAGGGACCCCTAGGTCCAAAACTTCCTCCCCTCCAAACTACCTTTTTAGTTATTTCTCCTGGGCCAATAAGAAAGGAGCTTAACAGCCTCTTTTCCACAAAAGAATCAGGTTTTATTAATGAGAATAAAATACGCAGCAAAGGTGAAATTAATAAAGTCAAGGACAAGGGAATAGAGAAAAAAGAAAATGGATAATCCCTCTAACTCTAACAAAAGCCTATACAATCCCCAAACTCGCTTCCAGCTCAATTAATTCAAAGAGCCGGGCTCATTTTATTAACTCACCACCTGGGGTCCATAGCTTCAATGGGAAACAGCTATGCAGCCAAGGCCCACAGGACAAAATGCCAGGAAAAACCTCTCGTCCACTCCAGCCAGCTCACCACCAGAAAAAGACCGAGTTTCCCTCAGCGAGCCTCTTTCTCCCTGAAAAGGGAGGTCCTTCAAACTAACTGTGGAGAGTGGTTCCTCTGCTGACATCAGGAGCATACAGTCACTCAGAGAAGGCCAGGTATGGCACATTTCCAATTATCCCTAGCCAACATCTGCCAAATTCCATTATTTTACCACAACTAGATGGCTTCTAAGGTCCCTTGCAGTTCTCAATCTATGCTCCCAAGGACCACTTGTTCTGGTATTCAAAGAAAATAACAATTTATGCCAAATGAATTGTAAAGAATGATTGGTGGGAAGGACAGAGAGAATGGGGATTTTTGGTGGGATTATGTAGCAGGCTTTTTTTGTTTGTTTATGTATTTAATTTGTTTTTGTTTTTGTTTTGTTTTTTGGTTAGGCAATTGGGGTTAAGTGACTTGCCCAGGGTCACACAGCCAGTAAGTGTTAAGTGTCTGAGGACGGATCCGAACTCAGGTACTCCTGACTCCAGGGCCAGTGCTCTATCCACTGCGCCATCTAGCTGCCCCTATGTATTTAATTTGTGGATAATTTAAGCCTAGAGTCCTTGACCTTTCTTCTTCTATCTAGCATTTGGTTCTGTCATTTTTTCATTTACATTTGCTTCCAGAGGACATGGCAAAAAAAAAAAAAAAAAAAAGGAGAGCTCTTAGATTTAAAGCTACAAAGTACCTTAAGGATAATCTAGTCTAGCATACCCATTTTCAAAAGAGGAAACTAAGGTTTAGGAAGATTAAATGAGGGGCAGCTAGGTGGCGCAGTGGATAAAGCACCAGCCCTGGATTCAGGAGTACCTGAGTTCAAATCTGGCCTCAGACACTTGACACTTACTAGCTGTGTGACCCTGGGCAAGTCACTTAACCCCCATTGCCCCACAAAAAAAAAAAAAAAGAAGAAAGAAAGAAAGATTAAGTGATTTGCCCAAGGTTATACAAGTAACCTTTTTGTTGTTGTTCAGTCAGACTCTTCATGACCCCACTTGGAGTTTTCTTGGCAAAGATACTGGAGTAGTTTGCCATTTCCTTCTCCAGCTCATTTTTTTTACAGGTGAAGAAACTGAGGCACATTGGGTAAAGTGGCTTGCCCAGGGTCACACAGTTAGTAAGGGTCTGAGGCCAGATTTGAACTCAGGAAGAGGAGTCTTTCTAACTCCAGGCCCTGTACTCTATCCAGCTATTTGCCATCTAACCTTTACAGAATCAAGATTTAAATCGAAGTGTTCTGGTGTGAAATGTAACACTTTTCACTATGAAATGCAAGTCAATCAATTCCATTTCAGTTTCTATAAAGGCCTTATGAGGGAGAGCATAGAAACTACTGAAATGCTTGTCATGAGGCTTTGGGTTGGTCTGGATTTTACTTTCCCTCTGCTTTCTCTTCTCAGCAATTTGTGAACTAGTCTGGCATTTATTAATCAACATGGGGTTGTACCTCATAAGGCTCACATCCCAAGTCAAAGAAATAAAACCGTGCAGCAAAACAGAAAAAATCCTGACCGTTTAATATATCCAAGAGAAAAATAAGCCTGGTTCTTCAAAGTGTGATATCTACTGAGGGAGTTCTATTACCAATGAGCCAGTCTGGACAAATAAAGTTAAATCTTACATAAAGACTGCTCATATTGCTCATCCTCCTCCCCTCCATTGCCCCCAAGCTGTTTTAATCCCTTTTCTGTCCAAGTATATATTTTACAGTATCCCAGTAAAAATTACCGGGGGGGGGGGGTGCAGCTGGGTAGTGCAGTAGATAGAGCACAGGCCCTGGCCTCAGACACTTGACACTTACTAGCTGTGTGACCCTGGGCAAGTCACTTGACCCTCATTGGCCCACAAAAAAAAAAGAAAAGAATTACCAGGGTGGAGGAGAAAAGCGAATGGGGGAGAAATGATAAATCAACCAGTCAACAAGCATTGCACTTTGCTGTGTTGGGAATACAAATACAAGCAAAAGAAAGATAGTTCCTGGCCTTAGAGAACGTATATTCTAATGGAGGATGACAACACTTAAAACCGAGCTGTTTTAAAATATTTTAAATGTTTTTAAAAAGCTGTTTAAAAATAGGAGTCCTGAGAGGAACACATTAATTGGAGGAGGGGGCCCTAGGGGAATGGGGATCTTCATAGGGAAATGGTTGCATAAGAAGCAGGAATCTCCCAGGGTCAGAAGACAACAGAAATAAGAGACATCTTCAGAAGGGAAGGGGAGGGGAGAGGAGAGGAGGGGAGGGGAGGAAAAAAATTTCTCTGGTGAAAAGGAGTCATGAGTGGAAAAAGCTTAAGAAGCCCTGAACTATGCCACCAATCTGCTTCTATGCCCCACATTCTGGGGAAGGGTGAAAAAGTCCAAAGAGTGAGGGATAGAGCTGAAAAAGGAGTGAAAGATCAAGATGGCTGAGATTTGGTCTCAAAAATGGAGGGTTTTGGGGGCAGCTAGGTGGCGCAGTGGATAAAGCACCTGCCCTGGATTCAGGAGTACCTGAGTTCAAATCCGGCCTCAGACACTTGACACTTAACTAGCTGTGTGACCCTGGGCAAGTCACTTAACCCCCATTACCCCGAAACCCCCCCAAAAAAAACAAAAACAAAAACAAAAACAAAAAAACAAAAAAAAATGGAGGGTTTTGGAGGAACTAACCAAATAGAGAAAGAGAACATGGAGATGGAGGAATCTTCCAGAGTTCAGAGAGTCAGAAGCAGAACTGGGCCAGGAGGAGCAAAACAAGCCTTGTTTAATATGTCACATTGTACAGTTAATTTCATGAAGTTCCCTGACTCATTTTGTCCATACAAATATAAGCACACACATACATACATATGTACACATGTACATATATACATAAATACACATGTACACACATATATCTCTATCTAATTTAAGGTACTGCCCTTTGTTATATGAACATTTTGGTTGCTGAGGGAAGCAGAAAAAAGGACTTTGCATAAGAAACACTGAAGAAATACATCCCCTCAGATAAAAATACTTGAGAGACATAGACTGTTCTGAGGATCTGAGATAAAACCGACCCCTCAGATCAATGTACTGAGAAAAGTTGTTTTAAGGCAGATCACTGATTAAGTTAAAGATGACTGTAGTGCATTATGACCAGTCAGTTCCTTTACATGACCTTTTTTAAGAGTTATTAAGGGGGCAGCTAGGTGGCACAGTGAATAGAGCACCGGTCCTGGAGTCAGGAGTACCTGAGTTCAAATCCGGCCTCAGACACTTAACACTTACTAGCTGTGTGACCCTGGGCAAGTCACTTAACCCCAAATTGCCTCACTAAAAAAAAAAAAAAAAAAAAAAAAAAAAAAAAAAAAGAGTTATTAAGTATTGATGATAAACTATAAAGTAAATGACTCCTGAGAAGCTATTAATAGGAAAACTATACAGGATGTAACAGCTTAAAACCACACTAAAACCTTTGGGATACCCTCTAAAAGAACTGTTGGGATCATCATACCTGACAGGTAGATGCATTTTTGTTTGTTTGTTTTACATTATAAATTAGAGTCAGGCCACTAAACACAAAGAAATCCAGATTTGATACATTAGAAGTTGCAGGTGAAGGGTGAGGCAAGGAGGGGAGGCAACTAAAAGAATCAGGAAAGGGAACTTATATAACTCAGGAGGTCAGAACAGAAAACATATCAGGCAATGGGAGAAGTTGTTTACATAAGAGATAATACTAGAAGGTGCCGGAATTGGGCTTACAAGGAGGCTCTATAGCTGTTTTGCTAGGAGATGTGCTGATTAGAAGAGTAGTGTTGCTTTGCTGAGAGCTGATTGGATGGAGAAAGGTAAGTCATCTGTGAGAGCTGACAGCAGTTTTACAAGATCTGCAGCTTCTGGAATCTGACTGGAGGAAAGCAAAATCCTCTGCTACCTGAATTGCCACCTGCCCTCTAGTGCCATCTACAGCCCATGAAAGAAGAAACACCTCAGCAGTTATCTATTGCCCCTTACTGACTTCTTCAGAGAGGGGGAAAGAAAAAAGGGAAAGATAACTATTTTGAGCTACCTGGATATAAATGCAATGCTTTCTCAGAACCCTGTTAACAGTGGCAGTAGGATAGAAAGAATTGACATGACTTCAGAAGCCCAAGATTAACACAAAAGTAGCTTTTAAGAACCAGGATGAAAGCATATAGCAGGGAAATAGTGACTTTGCCCAACTAGTGACTCAAGGTGCAGACTGTTCTCTAAAAGTTATCTAAAGAGACCAAGGATATCAAGCCTATCCAGGGTCATGAATTGCCTGGAGTACATGGGCTTCCCTACTCATATAACTCCCTGCTAGGTTTCTGTGTGTACTCACTCTTCCCCACAGATACTGTGTGCATTAGTGTGAAAGTGTGATCCAGTTTCATGGTTGATATATTTTGGTTATTCCTGCTTTTGCCTTCCATTGAGTTAATCAGGATTGTTCCTGTTCTACCTTTCTATTAAAGGAATGCTACAATCATTCCTGGTTTTGCTTTCTGTTGAGTAAATATCATGATTATTGTTGCTTTTGCCTTCTTCTTTAGGAAATGTATGTTTAAAAGTCAATGATTTTACTGTGACTGATTTTTTTATAAAGAGGAAGCATACCAATGGTGGTACAGGAGTTATGGTGGTGAGTAATAGGAGTGTCCTCCTGTCCCTCTAGGGCTGTCCTGAGGATCATGAGAGAGATGAATGTGATGGTATCATGGTTGCCCCTCTGGGGACATCACCCTCACTTACAGGAGTGAATCCAGGTGGGGCAATGAGGTAAGTCCCAGCCCAGAAATAGAGAAATCCTGGAGATTTAGGATAGGTGCCACTCCCAAACTATATAAAAAAATTCTCTTCTTCATTCTGGTCACCTAAGTCTACTCTCTCCTTCAGCTCCTTAGATTTAGCCTTTCTAAATATACCTATCAGATACATCAGACATTTTTAGACTATGTCAGAGGTTGAACCACTGATGTCATACAAAAAAGAAATCAGGTAATCAGTCATCTTTGAGGGAAAGAAGACTAGAAACCCTCAAAGAAACAGACAACTTCTCTTATTATTCCTTCCTTCAATTTTCCCCATATGGTGTCGCTTCCTATTTGCTAGGTGGCACTGTGGATAAAGCACTGGCCCTGAAGTTGGGGAGACCTGATTTCAAATCGCACCTCAGACATTTCCTAGCTGTGTGACTCTGAGCAAGTCACTTAACCCCAATTGCCGTAAACATCCAAGGCAATCTCCAGTTGTCCAGATATATATCTTGCCACTGGACTCAGATGGCTCTGAAGGAGAGAGTGAGGTTGGTGACCTTGCACAGCCCTCCTTCACTTAAATCCAATTCAGTACAACTTATGGCATTACCCTGATGTCATGGTCCTCTTCAAGAATGAAGGACAAACAACAACAAGCTAGTCTATGCAGCAGTATAGTATAAGGCAAAAGCATATACTCTGAAGCCAGAGAACTGGGGATGAAATCCTGCCTTTGACACATGCATATATGACTTTAGGCAAGTCATTTAACTTCCCTGTGATTGAGTTTCAACATCTAGAAAATAAGATGATTAGACAAGGTGGCCTCTGAGGCACCTTTCAGATCTAAGTCTGTGGCACTTAATGGACACAGACCATAATCCTTTTATTTTCTAAATTACCTTGACAATTTTTACTATGTACTATTTCCAAAATACTCTAAAAACATCAATTCTAGTTTGGATTTAGCCTCTGCAGCAAAAGAAATTCTATCACCTTGCTAAGTTTATCTCCACAACTAGAACTGTTCTTGCATGCTTGCTTTCTTCCTTCCTTGCTTTCCTTCTTTCCTTCTTTATTGCTATCTTCTTTTCCTCCTTCCTTCCTTCCTTTCTTCTTTTCCTCTCTTTCTCTCTTTCTTCTTTCTCATTATTTCTCTTTTATCTTTCCTTCCTTCCTTCCTTCCTTCCTTCCTTCCTTCCTTCCTTCCTTCCTTCCTTCCTACCTCCCTCCTTTCTTCCCTCCCTCCCCTTTTCCTTCCTTCCTCCCATCTTTCCTTCCTCCCTCCCTTTTTTCTTTCTTTTCTTCTCTCCTTTTTTCCTTTCCTCCTTCTTTTCTTTTCCTTTCTTTTCCTAGGACCTCAGTGTCAGTAGGTCTTTAAGACATGATGAGATAATAAGCATCGTTTGATCAGTCATAGTCTAATACCCTGGAGTTTCGATAAAGGTGTTTTCTTAAATAGAACAATAGGCTCTCTTTACCCACCATCTGGAGCCAACATTATGGCTCATATTGAATAGAATTGATATTTAAAATTTGGTTTCAAAAACTTGCCTTTTGTACTCAAGGGATATGAAAGTGATTTGCTAAACCATGAGTCAGATGCTGGGAGGAGGGTAACTGTGTAGATAGACAAAGCAGCCATTATATGCTCAGAAATTTCCCTCATGCAGCTTTGGGCATTTGAATGTATTCCATTGAGGGGAAGTGACCAGGGCAGTGGGGTGATCCCTGGTTCTTTTTGAAGAATGCCATGGGATCTTTCACTCCTCCCTGGGGACAAGCAGAAGGAACCCTGATTTAATGTCTCCTTTGTGCCAGGGGTAGCATTATTAGATTACCCATTCTCTTCCTCACCCAGTCACATAATGGTAGCCCAGTTCCTATGTGTAATCTGGATGACCATGACACCCCACTTCATTTTATTTCTGGGTTAGGGAGATTTGTGACAGTTGGGTTTCCCAAGCCAGTGGGGATTCAGAAAGTTGGAACGTCTGGGGTCTGATGACTCTGAGGTAAGATCCTTTCTGTTTCTCAAACAAGACACACTTTCAGGTCAGAACATTTTCACTCCTGAGGTAAGAATGAAGGGGGAAACAATCCATCTTCATTTAAAATCCAGGAATGCCCTTACCCCTCAGTTCCTCTCTTAAGAGCAGAAGCTATAAGAGTTCTTAAGGATTATCTAGTTCAACCCCAGATCCCTTCATTTTATATATGAGACTCCAAGAGTCTGAGCTTTATCGAAGAAACATAGCTAACTCTCAATTCAGTATTCTTTTCATTTGATCATAGATTTAGAACTAAAAGGGACTTTAGAAATCATTGAACCTGCTCCCCTTCCCTTTCATTTTATGGATGAAGAAACTAAGGTACAGAGTGGTTAGGTTTCTTGTTCAGGGTCACACAGCTGATAAGTGTCTAAGTGAGGATGGGAACCCAAGTCTTTCTCACTTATATTCCAATACAGTCCCCATTATGCCATGCTGGAAAAAACCCACAAAATTTATATCCCTCCCCCACCCTCACCCCCCTAAGATCATAGAGTTAAACCTATAAAGAAAGTTATGAGTTTTCTAGTCCAATTCCTTTATTTTACAAATGAGGAAACTGAAACACAATGATGGTAAGTGACTTGCCCAGAATCCCACACAGCTAGCCAGTATCTAAAGTGGCATTCAAACTAAGCCTTACTGACTCTCGGTGTAGCACTCTTCTCCATGATGCTTCTATGTAACCTGTGAATGTTTGAACTAGGATCTGAATTCTTAGATGGGAAAACAAAAGGAACTACATTCCTTCAACATAGTCATTGAGCTTGCCTACCATGGGGCAGGAAAAGAAGGGCAACACTATCTCTGTGCAGGAAGGCCTCATCTAGTCATGCCTAGGCTATTGCAATAACCTGGTTGGCCTTCCTGATATAAGTCTTTCCTCAGTCTGGTCCATCCTCCACTTAGATGCTCAAGTGATTTTCCTAAAGCACAGGTCCAACTGTATCACACACCTCTCATCCACCCCTGCCTCCCACTTAAGCTCCCATGGCTCTCCATCACCTCCAGGATCAAATAGAAAACCCTTGTTGTCTCTCAAACAAGATGTTCTATCTCTGGGCTCTGAGCATGTTTACTGGATGTCCCTTGTGTGCAGAATGTTCTCCTTCTTCATCTGCCCCTCCTGGCTTCCCTGACTTCTTTTCTTCTCTTTCTTTCTTTCTTTCTTTCTTTCTTTCTTTCTTTCTTTCTTTCTTTCTTTCTTTCTTTCTTTCTTTTCAGGGCAATGAGGGTTAGGTGACTTGTCCAGGGTCACACAGCTTGTAAGTGTCATGCCTGAGGTCAGATTTGAACTCAGGTCCTCCTGAATCCAGGGCCAATGCTTTATCCACTATGCCACCTAGCTGCCCCACTTCCATGACTTCTTTCAACTAAAATTCTATCTTCTGTAGAAAGCCTTTCACAACCCCTTTAATTCTACTGTCTTCCCTCTGTTGATTATTTCTTATTCATCCTGTATATAGTTTATGCATACATAGTGGTTTTCATGTTGTCTCCCCAATTAGATTGTGAGCTCCTGCCCTTCTTTGTATATCCAGCACTTAGCACAGTGACTGGCACATAGTTGGTGCTTAATAAATGTTTATTGACTGGCTGACTTTTCTCAGGCTTTTGTATTACCTCTATAAATGGCACCATATTTGCAGTCAACTGAATTTCATTGGCAATTGGCAATTACCTATGTGGATAGAAGTCATCTTCATCCCTTTCAACATCCCAATGCTGAAAGTCCATTTACTTCACCTGATGTTTTACTGTCCTAAGGAAATCTCCATTAGATGAAACTTGGCATTCTCTCCAAGCCTATGCCTTAAGTTCAAATGGTTCACTTGGGCAAAAAACAAATCCTGAAAGTCATAAGGGTAGCATTGTCTCCCTACTCAACTAGTGAAATTGTGGCACTTTAAACAGTTAAAAGTCAGTAAAAGATGGCATAAAATGGTCCTTCAAAGACAAGCCAAGAGCAATGAGGCTGAGCCACTGTGGAAAGAGGAGGACTTGCCACATTCCCTCCTGTTACCTAGGAGGCCTGCTCAGCTCATTAATCTTTAGAGTCATTTTAATGACTTACCTTTCTATTGCTCCTTCCTGCCGCTCAACACAAAAACTTTGCAGACGTTTGACCAATTCCAACCCTAAATTAATTCTGAGTAACTTGAATCACTCTTGGAAGTTGTAAGCATTCCTATAGCCCACTGACATGATTTGAGAAATTGCTATTTCTGGGTATCACATTATCCTGTTGATTTGAAAGAATAAATGGACCTTCCAAAGGTGTGTAATTTACAACCAGGAAGGGAGTAGAGCCACAACAAGGTAGTCTTGCCCAGGGCACCAAAATTCAGAGGGTGCAAAAAATTTACATTAGGTGAGCTTCTGCAACTTTTCTCCTTGCTGCTACCTCAGTGTCCCAGGGCCTCTTCTATGGAAATGAGCATCCCAAATCTTTCTCATTTTTAATAATGAAATGATGTCCTGGGATCTCTTCTTTCATGAGCTAGTATTCCAAGCATCTTCTACCCTCTCCTCCATTGATTTGAGGCATTATTTAGTATTATGTGGCTAGATAATAGTTTTTGTGAAAAGAAGTAGGGAAGGTTCATGTATGGCTTTATAAGAGACAGAAGTGTGATATTGCAATTCATTAAGCTGACTGCTATCCTGGGCTAAACTGAGAGGCATTTTGTCCAGGAAAAGAGAGGGAATAGTTTTGCTATCATGAACCCTGGTCACACCTAGAGAACTATGTTTATTTCTGAGCAACACATTTGAGAAAGCTCAAAACAAGCTGGAAAACACCTGGAAGAAGGCAACTAGAATTTATGTCAAGATGGTGAAGTGGGGCAGCTGGGTGGTGCAGTGGAGAAAGCAATGGCCCTGGAGTCAGGAGGACCTGAGTTCAAATCCGGCCTCAGACACTTGCCACTTACTAGCTGTGTGACCCTGGGCAAATCACTTGACCCTCATTGCCCCACCAAAAAAAAAGGATGGTAAAGTAAGGGGTTGCTTCCCAGCAAAGCTCTTTCCTCTGCCCTCTCAAAACAAGAAATATGCCAAATACAGAAATTAAAATTATGAGAAGAGAATGAGCAACTATACCCTAGGTAAAGGGTAGAGGGGTGCATGAAACACAAATTCCCTTTAATAATGCCCATACAATCCTACACCTAATATGATCTGCATCCTCCAGAGCTTTGTACTTTGTAGGATCCCCTCCCCAGGTCAGGTCCCAAGGCTTTGTGGTGTGAGAGTTGGAATGACACCCCTGCTGGGAGGAACATTGTGAGTTCTGGCCTGAGGGGAGACATGTGACTTTAGCATCTGGAAGCTGGCCTGCCAGCATCCAGGAACTTGTCTCTGTAGAGCCTCCTGTTAGACTTGTCAATCAGAGCTACCAGCCAATTACCTTGGAGCTCTGTTTGTGTAGACAGCCCTGTTTCCTGTGGGAGAGGAGGCTTCTGAGAGGAGGAAGCAGTGAAGGGCTCTCTTTCGCCCGGGACCTCAGTTTGAGTGGAGCTGAGATGCTGGCTCCCTGAGATAGATAGATGAAGGAATCTTGGCCTCTTTCTCTCTCCTCAGAAAATTCTTATGCTCTTTAATAAATACTTAAAAGTCTAAACTCTTGCTAAAGGTTATAATTTATGGCAACCACTCATTAGATTTTTAGACAGTCTAACTAGAATTTTAGCCCCATACAGATAGTGACTTTACAGTGGGTATCTATCTATTTGGGGACCTCTTTGCTGTACCATTCTGGTCTTTTGGTTCCCAAGTCCGAGTATGCTTGACCACTTTGGGGGTCCCTTGTTGAAGAACTCTGGGGATGTCAGAGACTTCTGAGCACTGAACTTGACTTACTCAGCTCCTTTGGTTGGATCCCCACCTTAATCCCTGTAGGCTTTGGGGTACTTCCTTTTGCCAGCTGAAGCTAGATAAATATAGTTACTGTATTTTCTCTCTTTACATATTAACCATTATTCAATATGGTAATCTTTTGCATTACCTTTTCTAGAGTATTTGGATGGGAATTGGGCTTCTCTGCTACTATTTAGTCCACCATCTTGACCAGAAGTCCATTGAGTTTCCACATGGCAGGAATATAATCAGACCCTACCATCTTGTACAGAGCACTAAAGGAGTGGTATAGAAAGAAAGAATAAAATAAGTAACAGTGGATGGATGAGAGGCCAAATAATGAGAGGATTTGTTACAAAACTATATGGAACAAAAGAGAAATGATAGAAAACAAAAAGGTCAAGAGAGAAATAATAGGTATAAGCTATCTATTCTTTAAGAAAATAAGCCAGCAGTGAGACTTGTTAAGAAAGAACAATGGGGGACAGCTAGGTGGCACAGTGGATAGAGCACTGTCCCTGGATTCAGGAGGACCTGAGTTCAAATCTGGCCTCAGACAGTTGACACTTACTAGCTGTGTAACCCTGGGTGAGTCAACCCCAATTGCCTCACCAAAAAAACCCCAAAACAAAACAAAACAAAAAAAAGGAAGGACAATGAACAACAACCTAGAAAAGAGTATTAAAAATGAGTAAATATCATTTAGTAAAAAATAGATAACACCTGATGAAAATAACAGCGATATGATAATCCTGATATTATCCTGAGAAATCATGAAATAATGGCTAGAAACAAAGAATTTTTCATAAGAGAAAGAAAAATTATAATATCAAAAGAAAAGATAGAAGAAATAAGGGCTCTCAAAGTAGAAATTTTAAAAGAAAAACAAAAGAGTAGACAATTTAGAAGACATTAGAGAGACTTTTACCCAAACAGTGGAGCTTCTGGGGGAGAAAAAACAGGAGATCAGAACTTAATAATGCAAAAGTGGGAGGAAATTAGCAGACCAAAATCAAAATAGTAGAACAGTATATTGCACAGGTTGGCAAACTTTAGCCTCAGGGCCAAATCTACATGTTTTTGTATGTCCCACAAACTAAAAATAGTTTTTATACTTTTAAATAAATTTTTACTGTATTTGGCTCACAGACCATAGTTTACAAATGCCTGATATAATGGAAAAGGTACTAGAGTTGGATTCAGGAAGACCTGACTTCTAATCTTACCTCATAGGTTTATTAGCTGTCTGACTCTTGATTCTGTCTCAGTTTCCTCGCATATAAAATGAGGGGATTGTATTTAATGACCTCTAAGTTTCCTTTCAGATCTAAATCTATCATAATATGAAAAGACAAGGGTAGAAGATCATGTGAATTCTAAATAAGCCAAATAAACTGACCTTGAAAATAAGATGTGCAGAGATAATTTAAATGTCACAGGCCTTGCACAAAACACAATGAAATGCCTGATTACTGTAGTTTAGAAATAAGTCAAGGAAATTTCTCAGAATCATCGAAAACAGAGGGCAAGGCACAAGTGGATAGAATCCACAGATGAGAAAACTCAGAGAGAAAACTACAGAGAGAAAACTCAAGTTTATGTCAACAAGAAATTTAGTGGCCAAAATTCAGCATATTCTTGTAAAATGTAAAATATTTGAGGCGTTTAATTTAAATGTCTTTACCTCTCAAGAAAAACCCACTAAAAGAACTTTTTCTATCAGAAATGGAGTGATTATATGATATTTCCCAAACAAAGAAATTCAGGTTGCTCCCCAATACATGTCCTATAAATTAAAGCCTAATCATCAGTAAAATAGATAGACTTTCAACAATAGGAAGGAATTTGAGTTATTTAAAAGAAATGAAATGTGAATCAGATATATGACTTTGATATTGCCATTCAGTCATTTCAGTTGTGTTTGGGTTTTTCTTGGCAAATACACTGAACTGGTTTGCCACTTCCTTCTCTAGCTCATTTTATAAATGAAGAAACTGAGGCAAACAGGATTAAGTGACTTGCCCAGGGTCGCACAACTAGTAAGTGTCTAAAGCCACATTTGAACTCAGGAAGAGGAATCTTCCTGAAACCAGGTCCTGTATTCTATCCACTATACCACCTAGCTGCTCTTACAACAATGAGAAATGGAGTGATTACAATATGAAATTCCCCAAAGCAAAGAAAATCAAGTTGCTCCCCAAAATAGCATATCCTATAAATCTGAGCCTAATCATCAATTAAAATAGATTTTCAACAATAAGAATGAATTTGAGTTATTTAAAAGAATGAAATGTGAATCATATATGACTTCTAAACATTTAAACCAAAGAAGCACAAGAAAATTAATACAATTAAAAAGAAAAGGAGTAAGTAATTCACTTAATTGTATCAGCATAATGAAGTAGAAAGAGAGCTATATTTGGAGTCAGAGAACCTGAGCTTAAGTCTTGGGTCAGACATATCTTACCTTTTTGACCCTGGTTGCATTACTTAACTTCCGTGGGCCCCAGTTTTCTCATCTACAAAATGAAGGCATTGGACTAGTTGGCCTCTGAGGCCCTTTCTACTTCTAAAATCCATGATCCTATGATCTATGATCTCATTCTTTTTGGCAAGGGTAGGTTTTTGTTCAAAAAAATTTAAAAAAACAACACACACACAACCTCTCCCATTGCTTGAAAGCCAAAAGAAGAACAATGAAGGAATGTCTAAGGAAATTAGAAGGGTTATAAGGACCCAGTAACTAAAATCCATATCAATAGTGGGGGGAGTGACAGGCAAGGGAGCAGGAGGGGGGATAACTCAGAGAAAGTTGCTAGTGGGGGAGAGGAGTCTCAAAAGAGGAGTCAGAAAGGCATTCCCACCTTGAATAGCATGTTTATTCAGTCTTCCAGCTAGCCTGAAAGGGCTATGGAAGAGAATAGTTTAGGAGCAGGGGAGGTGGGTGTGGAGGGATATCAGGAATCAAGTCTCCTCTTAGAAGGGGGAAGAATGGGGGGAAATTGAAGTATATTGCAAGGCAATTAGCACAAAAGGATGGGGCTTTCACTATGACTTTCATTTGAAATGGGGAAACAACATTATAGGAGACCTTCTCTAAGAAAGCTTCATAATTTTCAGGGCCATATCCCATCATTTAGTCAGTAAACATTTAATGAGCACCTACTATCCCCAGGGGTTCAATCTGATTGAGCATAGGTCCCAGTTCCATGTCCAAAAATCTCTCTTGGGTTCAGTCCCAAGCTTCCTGGCTTTTCTAGGCTTCCCTAACCCTTGCATAGCTTTGTAAGTCCTGTTTGTAATTCGGGCTCCAAGGTCACCATGTGCTCAAACTTTCAGTCTGAGGGTACATAAAATTGAGAATGAACAACAAAAAACAAAAACAAAACAAAAAAACCCTCAGCCACATTTCTCTGAAACTGGGTAAGGAAAGAACCTCCCACCCTAACCCTTCACTTTGTTCATGGTGCTGAGGCATGAAAGAATGAGCAAGGAAGAAATTGTCCCAGTCTGGTCAGTTTTTAAAGATAGTTTATTCTAGCTGTAGACACATCCTTATTCTAGGGTGCGTGCATATTACTAGATAGGGGGCATGTGTAGGGCAAGTCCCCATACAAGAGGTATAGTTCCTGCCTGTCCCCTTTTCATGTTTTCATCAAGGATGTCCTCAATATATTCATAAACCATTCTCATAAAGCTTAGCAAAGATGACAAACTATGCACATGGTTATGGTGGTTTCTGTCTTCCCCTCAACTTTTTTTCAGTATTAATATTGAACATGACTTTTTCCCTGCTTTTAGAATATTTTGAAGAAACCTTGTAACAGTCCTTCTGACCAGACCGTCGACTAGATGCTTTATTATATTCTTCCCACTTGGAAAGAAAGGAAATTAACACAAGATCAGAATAAGAAGGCAGGTTTCCTAGTATTTTTTAAGGTCTCAAGAGAAAGAAAGGGAGAGGAAATACTTAGAGGAGGAAGTGATTGTCTTACACTCTTCCACCCCCAATCACCAACATATCTGTAGCAACTGTGACAGCAATGACAGAAGCAGTAGTCATATAATCAGTTCTCCTACTCAAACTCCTGGGAGACTGGAGAAGTAAAAGCTAAAAGGGAAAACAGAAAGGTGTAAGACTGTGTTTTTAATCATGGGGTCTTTGATTACGGGGTCTATCTCAAGGGGCTTCAGAGCTATGCTGGACCTAACTCATGTAGGCTTGCAAGAGTCAGTTGTTTTTCTGTGTAAGCATTTACACATTGGAATTCAGCAAATTCTACAAATCCAGTCTTGATTTACTGTTTTATTGATTGCCCACATTTTAAAAAGCAAAGGAGAAAATGGTAATAATGAAGACTGAACATAAAAAATGTGTCCTGTGTACATCTTTCCCCCCAGCAAGTTTCCAGCATACCATTGGGTGCCTTGTGTGATAAGGAAGAACAGATTCAGAGAAATCGGAAATCCTTACGCCCTTCTCTGGGGGGTCCAGTGGGTGGGCAAGGTGGATGGAGTGCCAGGCCTGGAATCAGGAAAACCTGAATTCAAATCTAGCATCACACCCTTACCAGCTGTCTTGTTACCACTTAATCCTCTTTGCCTCAGTTCCTCATCTGTAAAATGAGCAGGAGAAGGAAATGACAAACCACACCAGTATCTGTGCCGAATGGGGTCATGAAGAAAGAATTAGATACAACTAGAAAATTACTTAATAACAACAAAATTTCCCTCTCCTGCCTTATTCCAACTGGGTGTAACAAATAACCATTTTCTAAGTGGTGACCCTGGAAAAAAATCACTTTCCTCTGCCTCAGTTTCCTTATCTGTGTGATGAGAAAATATACCTTCTAGGATACTGTGAAGGGTCAAGTAAGCTTAGGAGTTTTGAATTTCAGTGGACCAAACCATATGGTTCTGCAACTAAGTTCTGGATGATAGGAGTGAGCCTGGGAGAGTGGGAAGGAGGGGGTGGAACACCAAGTTGCCTAAGGAGGGGTGAACCAGCATAGCTCAGAAATGGAGCAGATCAAAATTCCTTTACCAGCCAGGGTGTATAAGGCTATAATTAGTCTTCTAGCATGGGCAAAATAGGGAGACTTAATAAATATAGATATACATATACATATACATACACATACACATATATATTTATTTGTGATTCAAGGTCTGCTGTGTTTTGAGATTAGTATGTATGTATACTGAGCAAGTTTATTTTGTGAATATGGTATTTACCATGCTAGATATGTTAAGTAAAATTTACATGAAAAAAAATGTAAATTTAAAAAAATCTGCAATTACCTAACATTCAAAATTTCATGGTATACCAGGCAAACCCCACAACATACCCTTTGAGAAGAATCACCTATCTATACAACAGACAATCTTCATTCACTTGGTTTTTCCTGTATGATAGTTATGCCAAATTCTTTTGAATGATTTTGTTAAATGACCCTTACTACATCTCAATAATTAAAAAAACTTTTCAGGACATAAAAACATATTAAAAACAGTTTAAGACTTTAGAAGAAATATCTTTGTGGGAAATATATTTGTTAAAATTTGACAAATAGAATGTAAAAATGGAACAATACAAACTGACAAAAGTAACACTCTGCCTAATGGATAAAAGACATGATCAGATAGTTTTCAAAGAAAAATAAATTGTATATATTATATTGAAAAATTGTTAAATCTCTGATAATCAGACAATGTCTAGGATAACTATGTTGGGACTTTGGGGTTCCATTCCTCTCCAGGAAAGGCTTACTGCGTTGCTTACCATTTGGCACATTTTGTTCAGGTCCATCATTGGACCTGATGCAAAATTCTGTCAGCCTCATGTGCACTGCTATCAAGATCTACTCAGGTTCCTTTTACAGAGTGCCTTGAGCTCTCGGATTTGTCATCAGAAGGGATTCACCGTTTTGTTTCTTTGTTTTTTGCTTTTTTCATTTAATCCAGATCAGCTCTTTTCCTTCCTATCAGAACCCTTTCAATTCATTTGAAGCTGCCCTTCAGAATATCCTTTGTTTCCAGAGTAGTGACATTTTTTAATTGAAAAGACAGCATCTAACAAGTGTGTCCTCTCCTAACCCATCAGGAAATTCTACCCTCTAAATGTGAATTTGACGAGCCCTACTGACCCATACACCAAGATAGCACATCCAGCATTCAGTCTTTCTTGTTTTGGGGTGTATAGTAGATGCTACAGACAGTGTAAGCCAGTCAAAAGAAGGAAAAGGAGGAATGAGATGTCTCAAAGGACGTGTTTAATTGCTTTTGTGAACAGCCTCACTATGGGATATCTTGACATAGGTTAGGAAACCTAACAACATTGGCTTCCAAAAAGAATTGAAATTATGATGCAATCAAAGCTCAATTATCTGTTATAATTGAATGGGGAAATTCTGGGTGGGAGTGGAGGTAGGTGCAGGGATAATAAGCAGAGCTGGGATAAGGCCTTTGTAGAACCTAGGCCAGGTGTGAAAATTGTGTCCCCTTCGGAATTTCTGTCAATCTTAGGTCCTGAGCAACTCAAGTAACTTGGCTTCTCAAAAAATAATGATGTATGTAAGCATAATAAAATTCAGTAGCCAAGGAGAAAAAATAAGGGGGGGGGAGAGGAAGATAGGGAAGGAGAGGGGAGGGGAGGGAAGGGGAAAGGGGGATCAAGTCAGGGAAGAACTCACTGAGTTTTGTTGCTTCTACATTGCCAAAGATTTGCAAGTGTTTTTAGTGTTCTCTGAATATGATACCCTAGTACAAAGCTCTGATTGCCCTTCCCTAGTTATTGCTCTGGTGAATCATGCTGCACATTGCACCTTGAGGTTGCTTCTTTGCCCTTTTACCCAGATCTGATAGCAAGAACAAAAGAAATTTACTGACTGCAAAAACCTTGTAGCAATCATTCATCTCAAGCCCAATCAATTAAGGAGTGTTTATTAAGCACTTAATATATATTAGACCATGTACTGAGTGCTGAGAATACAAAAACTGTAAAGTGAAATAGACCCTCTCAAGGACCTTACCTTCTAATGAGGGAGATAACATGTATACATATTAATGTAGAGAGAATATATACATATATAGAGAGATAATATACATAGCATACATATATAATAATATTGTAATCACTTACATATGTATATATACCATATACATATATGTATATATACATACCTATGCATGTAAAATGAATACAGGGTAGTTTGGAAAGGGAATGAACTAGTAGCTAATGGAATCATAAAAGGCTTCATATAACAGGGGTGCTTGAGCTGATCTTGAAGGGTAATCAAGAATGCTAAAAGACAGAAGTGAGGAGGGAGTGGTACTCCAGGCAGGGGGGGGCCAGCCCGTGCAAAAGCATGGAAGTGGGAGATGGAGGCATCATGTGTGTCAGAGAGTGATTATGGCTGGATCACACAATACATGGAGGAAAATTATGTGTAAGAAGATTGGAGGGGGTAGCTAGGTGGCATAGTGGATAAAGCACTGGCCTTGGATTCAGGAGGACCTGAGTTCAAATCCAATCTCAGACACTTGACACTTACTAGCTGTGTAACCCTGGGCAAGTCACTTAACCCCCATTGCCCTGGAAGAAAAAAAAAAACAAACAAAAAAAGAAGATGGGAAAGGTTGGAAGGGGCTGAGCTGTGAAGATACTTAGCTGTCAAACAAAGGATTTTTTATGTGAGGTAAGGCGGGGAGGTGCTGCTAGACTTTATTGAACAAAGAGATGAGGTTAGACTTTGCTTTAGGAAAATCACTTTGGTGGAATGAGGTAATGAGGAAAGCACTGTTCTGGGAATCAGGTGACCTGGGCTCTACCTGCCTGGGTCTAAATTTTCTCATCTATAATAATAATAGCTAACCTTGATATGGTACTTTAAGGTTTATAAAGCACTTTCCATTTATTATCTCATTTGATGTGTAAAATAAGAGGGATGGGTTGGATTATCTCTGAAGTTACAGATCTAGGATTCTGTGATTCAAAGTCACCAATCCCTTACCCAGCTTTGCTAAAAAGAAGAAACACGGACAGTTTAAGTTTCTGTCCTGAGGAAGACTATATCCTCATTAAGCATAAAGGATCAGGTCAAGAAAAATATGTCTGTCAGTTAGGGAGAATTTTTCAGCTAATAGAAGGTTTGTCCATGGTATGTGGCCAAATAACTCTGTTCTTTCTTCACTATGTCATTCACACAAGCAGGCCTCTTTCTGTTGCCTGGCCATCCTCCAACAATTTTTTTTTTCACATACTGAAACCTGTGTCTAGGAAGCAGGTTTTGCCTCAGGTTTTCCAGGGTCTGCCTGGGGGCACAACAGCTCAGTCTTGAGCTTCTTTTTAAAAAGAGAAAGGTAGGGGCAGCTAGGTAGTGCAGTGGATAGAGCACTGGACCTGGAGTCAGCAGTACCTTAGTTCAAATCCGGCCTCAGACAAACACTTCTAGCTGTGTGACCCTGGGCAAGTTACTTAACCCCAATTTGCCTCACTAAAAAACAACAACAAAAAAAAAAAAAGAGAGAGAGAGAAAGGTAAGCACAAAGCAGACAGGGAGCTTATAGGTACCTCCATTTTCTCATCCCCAAACATCCTCATCTCATGTTCTAATGACTTCTCAAATGCCAAGTGCTGGTTGACCTTGGATCTGATCCAAAATCATAAGCTCTAGATCAATAATTACTGATTAGGAAAATGGATGGGGTAACAGGCAGACAAGGGTGAGAATCAACATGATTAACTCTGGGAACCCATCATTCTATCTTTGTTATTTAGTCAAGAGATGTGGCAACGATCTTTCATATGTGTCCTCTTCTCCCTCCCCTTTCTTTCCCTGTTCCAACATTATTTCTATTCCCACTGACCAATCTGTGACCTCTCCTTCTAGTCTGTTTTTTTAACCCCAAATTTCATGCATAGTAATATCGTCTATATATGAGGTGAAATAAATTATAGTCTGGATATATTGAAGGCCGCAGCTTAAAAGACCTCCGTATTGTCTAAAACATCTCCCCATTGGTCTTGTCATGGCGTCTTGGAACTATTACTCATTCTTTAGGGTTGACATTGAAGATCCATAGTTAAAATTACAAATATGTTTATTTAGAGGGTCCAATGCCTCCACTGTCACAACACAGTATGAATTAATTGATCTGATTAGCTAAGAGCAAGCTCTAAAAGAATAGCCACACTTGACAGTTGATAGAAGCAAGGGTCAGAAAAGATCCAGAAAAGGGATAACTCCTTTGAGAGAATTCTTTCAACTAAACCCTAGAGATGACTACTATGGTTGCCACAAGGGATAATTAAAACTTTTTTTATAAGTATTACAAAGCATTTTATATCTCTTGTTTCACTCACAACCATTAGGTAGATACAACAGAAAGGAGCCCCAGTTTATAGATAAAGAAACTGAAGAGTAAAGCTTCTCTAAGACCACACCTTGGACTAAGGATCAGTAGGATAATCAGATTTAAAATCTCCTAACCCCCAGGCCCCCGTTTACTTGTCACATTGCTTCAGTACCAGCAATAGCAGGAGCTATTGACTTTGTGTCAGCTGCTTTCCTTTTCCTTTTTAAATTCCTTTCTCTCGCTTTTATTTCCACTACACCTCCAAATCAACATGTCACCATTCTGGCATTTTAAGATTTGGTGATGCTATTCTATAAGCATAATTCATGGAGGCTATGTGGTGTCATGGAAAGAATGCTAGACTCAGAGTTAGACGTGCCTAATATTCCTGGCTCTGCCCCTTCTAACCATGTGCTCATGGCAAATTACATCCTTTCTATACCTCCATTTCCTCATCCATAAAATGGGCATAATAATGTTTGTACTGTACATTTCCAGAGCTGTTGAGAAAAATGCACTTTGTAAACTAAAAAATATCATATGAATTACTCGTTATGGTTAGGTCTCTGTTGGAAGGATGATAGTGGTTACAAAGTGCCACTGTTTATAGGGATGGGCAGGATGGATCACCAAGGGGTTAGCATGAAGACATCTGAAACCTTGGAGAAGAAGGGAAAGAGGTTAAGTGAAAAAAAAGAGGAGGAGGAAGAAGACCAACTTTGCCTGATCTTTGTGTAATGGGGGAAATGGGGTACGGGTTCTGATTAGGGGTTGGGGTTCTTAGGAATTCCTCTTTAAAGAATTACACCCTCTTGCACACAAAAGTAGTTAGAATAAGGTGGTAGTTTATTTAGGAGCAAGGGAAGGGAAGGCGGGGAAGGGAAACCATGAAAGAAATCCTTGGACTTCTCATGGGGAGATAGGCACAAAGCACGTGACTCAGAGGTACCAATCTCCTGGAACAGGAGACTGGTACTTTTATAGAGGACTGATAGGGGTTGACCATGTGCCTGTGAAAAGTTCCTTTATTGAGGGAGGACCATCCCCCACTGGGGGTAGCTAGGGGAATTGGGTGAGGAGTGGAGGACCATCCCCCACTGGTAGTGACTAGAGGAATTTAGTGAGGGGTGGCTCTCTCTTCAGGACACAAAGGCCGCAGCCACACCCAAGGGAGACCAGAATGAAGGGTGGGAATCCAAAAACTAAGATAGCTCAGTCCAATTTGGTTCCACTAATCTCTTTAGGCGTTATCTGTCCTCTGGTTTAGTTTCTCAAGGAGAAGATTCCTTGGTGTGCCCCAGAGAAATTCTGGGGTGCTCTGTACCCCATAACATTTGCTTATTTAAGACAGGCCCTGTGGACAAGTCTCTCTGTCAACATCCAGCATGGTTAAGGATGACACTGGGAATGTTAACTTGGGAAAACTTTGGGACAAACTTGCCAGGTCTTCTGTGGTCAAAGGAATGGAGTATCAGTCCAACTTTGAGGAGCCCTAGAACTCTTGAAGGGGCAGCTCAGTGGATGGAGTGCTGGGCCTGGAGTCAGGAAGACTCATCTTCCTGAATTCCAATCTGGCCTCAGATACTTACTTCCCTAGCTGGGTGATCCTGGACAAGTTACTTAACCCTGTTTGTCCCAGTTTCTTCATCTGTAAAATGAACTAGGGAAGGAAATGGTGAACCATTCCATTATCTTTGCCAAGAAAACCCCAAATAGGGTCACAAAGAGTCAGACATGACACCATTGAAAAAAATGACTCAACAACAAAAGAGCCCTTGAAGTCAAAACTTAGAAATTTGAAAGGGAGGAGGGAAAAAAAAAAACTCACCCTAAACCAAGAATGGCCTTCTGTGATGTGAAGGGAAAGAAAAGCAAGGCCTTCCTGCACTGAGGTGCTTCTTCCTTGCCCAAGCACACATCAGAAGGAAAGAATTTGCATGTGATTCCCATTATAAGGGAAAGATGGTTTGCTCACAGAGCTCACGAGAGGCCCCATCAGAATGTTAAATTTGGTTAAAATCATCTCTTGCTTTATGAATTCTCTCTCTAAATATTTCTGTGAGGTAAAATTTGATTTACATGTTTAGTACTTGAAAGAAAAAACACCAAGAACTTCTTTGCCTTCCTTCAGAAGAATTAGTTCCGCTCACTTCAACACAATGAGCCAACTCTCTGAAATCCTCAAGTGAAAGCGAGTTGATTTATATGGAATTAATAGGTTCACTCAACACATATGGGCCATACCAGGACCCCACAGGTTTATGGGAAGTAACTGCCATTTTTACACTAGGCAACACTGACTCTTCAAATGCCCGCCGAACCGATCCTCCAGGCTACAGGATTGCCTCC
The DNA here is from genome assembly GCF_019393635.1 of Dromiciops gliroides. Lineage (NCBI taxonomy): Eukaryota > Metazoa > Chordata > Mammalia > Microbiotheria > Microbiotheriidae > Dromiciops > Dromiciops gliroides. Next base: position 149,956,375 of record NC_057864.1, read on the forward strand.
CTTTTTATTTTTATTTTCCCTGCATATGCTTATTATTTCTGGTTAGGATCCCTCAGGTCATAGGTCCTGTCTTCAAAAAGATTTCAATTTGCTTACCAAGATGTGCATTGGTCCCCTTCTCAGACTCTCTCCTCCCACAAGCAACCAACCATAATACTTACATGTCTGGGCAGTAGCTGGCAGAGAAGCTGTTGGGGTACCAGGATAGATGGGCTACCCCACCCATCCCTCTCAACCAGGGTTTCTAAACCTTTCTTATGTCATTCACCCCTTTGGTGAAGCCTATAGACCTCGTCTCAGAATAATACGTTAAAATGCATAAATACAATAAAATACAATAATAAATACATAATAATAAGTATATAATATATACATATATAACATATAACCATATATATGATATCATATATCACATAATATTATATTGTATATTATACAGTATACATAATATATGATATAATAAATATATAAAATACATAATAATAACAAAATAAATAGCATAACAAAGAAAACCAAATTATGTGGAAATACATTCATTGAAAAATAATTTTTTTAAGATCAAAGAACCCCTAAGAATCTCAATGTTCCCTGAAAAAAATATATACTCAGGCTCACAGAAGCAACCCCAGAAAAGTGCCTCAGAAAAAGCTCCTTCTAGTGTTAGGGACAATAGGCTGGGTTCCCTGGGGGAAAGGGGGTGGGAGGGAGTTTCATGTGGAGTGCTGAGAACAATATCATAGGATTCCCATCTGACCCTGGAATCGTGGGAGCCTGGCCTCATCAGTACCTGCTGAGCATCAGCGAACCACCAGAAGAGATTGATTTTTAAAAAAGCTGAGCCCAATATTAGGCTACTGCGTCTCAGTAAGCTGATATTCAGGGCTCCTTAAGGAAGTAGCCACCGGATTATAGCAGTCATTCTATTAGCATGAGCCACACCCGCAGGAAGGGGTTTTTTCTATGGCCGGGCTCATGGGACTATCCTATCCTACATCATTCTTCCAGAGAGTCTTTCTGAGGAGGGTGGCATGGTTGCTAATGTCCTGGAAACAGTATGGGGGTTGCCCAGCATTCTTTTTTCTCTTGCTTCCCTTTCCCAGACTCCCCCCGTGCCCCAACTTTTTTGCCCCTTAAAATAAGACAAGTTTTTCCTGCCACGGCGCTTACCTATGATATTTTCAGGGCAGAGGATGAGCGAAGGAAGCAAACATCTGAGACTCTAGCGAGAAGGACAACTAGTGAGACAGCAGCCAAGGAAGTACCTGGCATCTGCCCAGGGCAGTCATCGTCACATATTCATGTTCACACATCAGTAAATACTGTTCACTGCTCTGTGTCCAAAGGCAAAGAACATGTGAAAGGAAATTGAATTATCAATGGCACCTACAGAGACATATTGGTTCCTCCTCGGCACTAGTAAGCAGGCAGCTTCCGAGTAATGTGGTTGTTTGAGGGGCCCAAATCACAAAACAAAAAAACCCTTCGTCACTAACCCAAAGTAATTACTCAATTAGACATCCAGGAGGTACAGTGATAGAGTGTTGGGCTTGAGTGTAAGGAGATGTGAGTTCAAATCCACTTCAGACACTTACTACTGTTATGGGGAAAAGCACGTGGGTCCTTAGGATTCCTCTGTAAAGAATTACACTCTCGAGCACATCCTAGTTAGGAATAAAAGAACAGGTTTATTGGATACAAGAGAACGTAGCTGGGAAGGTTAAAACTCTTTCCTCCCAGAGTACACTGGGGAGCGCCCTTTTATAGGGCCAAGATAGCGTGACCACCAAGAAAAGGTGAATGTCCCTTATGGGGTGGTGGGGTTGGGAGTTAGTCTGGTGGTGGGCAGTTGCTCTGTCCCCTCCTGGTACCAGGCCATGCCTAACAGGAGTTACCTCATCAAGGGGGTGAGGGAGACTGGAATGAAGTGTGGTGGTCCTAGAGCTAGCTCAGTTCAATCCATTGCTGCTTATCTCTCGGGTGTGTCTGTCCTTTGGTAGGGGGTTTGGGATAGGGGTAGGGGTTTGGGGTCCTAAGGAATTCCTCTTTAAAGAATACAACCCTCTTGCACACAAATCCAATAGAATAATAGTTTATTTAGGGGCTGGGGAAGGGGAAACCAAGAGAGAAATCCTTGGACTTCTTTTCATGGGGGAGAAGACATGGCACAGAGCATGGCTCTGAGATACCAATCTCCTTGAGCAGGAGACAGGTAAATACTTTCATAGAGGTCCGATGAGGTGATCATCTGACTATGGAAAGATCTCTTATGGAGGGAGGACCATTCCCCACTGGTGGTGGCTGGGGGAATTGGATGAGGGGTGGCTGTGGATCTCTCAAGCCATCTCTCTCCTCCTCCCACCACAAAGGCAGCAGCCACACCCAATCTTATCTCCCCAGGGGTGAGGGAGACTGGTGGTCCCAGAGCTAGCTCAGTCCCCATCTGGTTCTTTAGGTATGTCTGTCCTTTGGTTTAGTTTCTCAAGGAGAAGATTCTTTGATGTACCACAGAGAACTTCTGGGGTGCTAGGCCCTATAACACTACCCATGTGGTCCTGGGTGAGTCATTTAACCTGTTTGACTCAGTTTCCTCAATTGTAAAATGGGGATAATAATAGCACCTACCTCCCAGGGTTGTTTTAAGTATAAAATGAGATAATATTTGTAAAGAATTTAGCACAGTGCCTGGCACAACTGCTTTACAAATGCTAACTATTATTATCATTCCTAAAAAGATGAGGTCTTATGTTACCCAGCTGCAGCAATATGTTAATTTCCCATTAATGTAAGGTGCAGGTCAACAGAACTTATAGGGAACTAGATACCAGTGGGGATCAGGATAGGGGTTCTTGGGAACTAAACCAGGCCAAATGAGAATACATGTAATTGGGGTGGGGGGGCTCAGGGAAGAGGTACCAAAATGAGGACAGAGGGCCACAAAGCAGATGACTGGAAGGCCTATACTGTTATTAGATAATCCGTATACTCTCCATTTCACAAATTGATTTCCCCTGATAGAAGCAGCACTGGTGGGCTCAGGGAGTGGGGAAGATGCTCCATTCTGAGGGCTCTTGTGAGGGCTGTTCTGTGGTGACAGCTGGTTAGTAGTTGGCGTTGGTGGTGGTGAGGGAGAGTGAGCCCCTTGTCTCCAAAATGATGGTTCTTGGAATTCCAGTCAGAAGTAGGACTGAAGGTGTTTGGGAACATCATTCTTCTCAGAGCTCTCAGGATTAACTTTTGGGACCATTTGCCCTGAGGTTTGAGGGGAGGTGGTGGCCTACGTGCTGGCAGTGGTACTATGTCTGGTACCATTACTCTTTCTGTCTTTCCTTTAGGGTGTCTTGCTACTTCAGCTAAGCCTGCTTTGTCTGCCTGGTAAGTGGCTGTTGTTCAGCTGTTGATTCATGAGTGCCTTTGTCTCCACTGCTTTTAGGAAATATTCTATTAGTCTTGCCCTGTTAGAATTTGTCAATGTATTGTTTTCTCTTGTTTTGTTTTTTTTCTCACTTTAAGTCTTAACTTTAATGATGAAGGAAAGGCTTTGTTCCTAGATAAAGGAATTTCAGGCAATGTGAGCAAGTAGAGGATGTATTTGGAGGAGACAGTGATGCCCTGATACTTCCTGATACCACTGACATCATTCTAAATGGCAGCCTCTTTGTTTGTAGTCAGCCAGTGCCTGACTGTTGTTTAGACCTCATCAATGAGGAAGAGTTGACTATTGCCTTTTTCTAGAGATAGATGGTTGTGTTTGCTTATATTTGGAGATGCAGGAATAATGCAAGGTGGGCTTTTAAATTAAGGAAACTGAATTTTAAAAACTTGATTGATCTTTGTTTTCACATACTCTTTCTGAGTACCCCTTTCCCCCTTCCCTTCCCATTCCTAGCAAATCTATCCTTTGAAACAACAAATTAAAGACAAAAAAAAATTTAGCTAAACCATCTAATACATCAGCGAAGTCTGAACAGTGTATGGCACTGTTCCACACCCATAGTTTCCCCACTTCTGCAAAGAAGAGAAAAAGGTATCTTTTTTCCAGCTCTTCTCCAGGCTCAGGTTTCTTTGTCACTATCATTGAAGAGCATTCAGTTTCCTTTCTTTGCCTTTTCTATTTATATTGTTTTAGTCATTGCATATATTGTTTTCCTGGTTCTCACCTCAGTCTGTATCATGTAAGTTCATGTAAAACTCCCCAGTCTTCTCTGAGTTCTTCATTTTCATTATTTCTAATAGTACAGTAATACTTCATTACCTTCACATATAAGGAAATTGATTTTTTAAACCCAACATAACAGAAATTATACATTCACATAAGAGCTGTCCCCTTCAAAGTTGGAAGGACAGAAGGAAGGGAGGAAGGAAGGAAGGGAGGGAGGGAGGGAGGGAAGGAAGGAGGGAGAGAGGTAAACAAACATTTACTGTGCTTTGGGCACAGTGCTAAGATCTGAGAATATAAATACTAGCAAAAAGAAAGACAGTCCCCTCTCTTCAATGAGGATACATTTAATGGGGGAAGGCAATGTAACAGAGGGACCTGGAAAGAAGGAAACATGGGTGTGATTTAGAACCTAGAAAATCAGGGATGGAGCTGAGATGGGAATGAAGTCAGGTCAGCCTGGGCATTTACACAAAAGGAAGTCTCCAAGAGTCACTAACAATGGAAAAAAGACAGCAAGCCTTGTGGAGAGAGATTCTATGGTGAGTATGCCCCAAGCATGGTAGGATGTTCCAGGGCAAGGGGGTCCTCGCTGCTGAGGGAAGTTCCAGGATGAGACAGCAGTAAAAGCAGGATTTGGAAGCCCAGAATGTCAGAAACAGGACCCTCAGGGGCCCTAAATGCTGCCGTGACATGATATTTTGGAAATTCCTTTTTGAGAATTATTTTCAAAAGCTGCAGCTTGTCCTTTTAAATTTCCTTTTCCTCTTCGAGTGTCAATTTGATTTGGAAAACAAACCAACAGTCATATGGAGTTGTCCTGTGAAAAAGAGGAGAAAGCAATCTGTGTAATTCTGCTTGAGGTCAAGAACAAGGTGTGCTATAAAGTAACTTGATTGCTTTTCCTTTGTGGTTCATAAAATTGTGCTGAAGGCAATTATAAAAGAGGAGCCTTCAAAATCGTCTGAGCAGTAACAGCATCACTAGAATAAGCTTCACATGGGGACTACTTTGGAGGAAAAGACTCTTTAATTAGAGAAGTTTGTAATATTTATTTAAAAATAATTCTCACTACCACCTCAACAACACCCCATTTACTATATGTTACTCTATGAATGTAAATCACATATGCCATATACTCTGCTAGACATGCCTCCAAAAAAGAAGGCTAGGAACCTGACTTCTCTTCCCTAATTCCTTTGTGACTTGTTTTTTTCATCAGCACCAGCTTCTCCTCTCCCCTTGTTCCAAACAGGAATAAATAAAGCAGGAGGGATATGGGTTGGCAGATTTAGCATTTATTAAATATACACAGAATGTGGATTTGGTTCCTGCTTTCTGGTTCTTTCTCATGAGCAATCTTTGATGGAAAAGGTCATCAGATCAATATTTATAAGATATTTGGCTCAGAAAAGAAATCTTTGAGTGGGGGCAATGGTTCCCTGAAGAAATGTATTTGAGGGTTGTCTGGAAACATAATGTCTAAGAGGGGACCAGTGTAACAATTGGAATGATGCCACCTGCTGGAGACTTACTGTAGAAAAGCTCTGCTATGAGGTGAAGGTCTTTGAGGGCAACACCATGCGCCTTTTCTTTGGTGTCAGGAAGTGATGTTTGCTTGTGGGAGGAAGAAGGGGGAGCCTGGTGCTCTGACTGACTCTCTTTCCTGTGGACTCTGGCGGAGAGCGGAGCTAGAAATGCGTTCTCCCTTTAATAGATAGATGAATGTAGGCCTTTCTCTCTCTCTTTATCAAATTCTTATTCTCCTTAATAAATGCTTAAAAGTCTAACTCTTGCTAAAGCTTATAATTTATTGGCAACCACTCATTAGATATTTTAGACAGACTAGCTAGAATTTTAGCCTTAAACACCAGACAGCACAAGGCTGAGTATTGAAAAAAAAAGACAAAAATATAACCTGACCCTTAGACCACTACACAGTGTGTCTTCATCCAAAAGTCTATATGCAGATCTGGTCAATGCTTCTCAATCACAGAAATAGATGGCATTTATAGAATCTTTTGAAGGGCAACTAGGTGAATGAGTGGATAGAGAGCTGGGCCTGGAGTCAGGAAGTCTCATCCTCCTGAGTTCAAATCTGTCCTCAGACACTCACTAGCTGTGTGACCCTGAGCAAGTCACTTTAATCCTGTTTGCCTCAGTTTTCTCACCTGTAAAATGAACTGGAGAAGAAAATAGCAAACCACTCCAGCATCTTTGCCAAGCAAGAAAACCCCAAACAATGTCATGAAGAGTCAGACATGACTGAACAACAACAAATTAAGGTTTTCAAAACTCTTTATGATATTTTATTCAATTTTATCCTTCTAACAACCCTGTGAAGGTGAGTGCTATTTAATAGCTAAGGTCACTGAAGCTCAGGGAGTCTAGGTACCTTACTCAAGGTCACACAGCTAGTAAATATCTAATTGGAATTCAAACACAGAAGTTCCTGATTCACCATCCCTAGTTACTGTGCCATGCTACCTAGAGACAATGAGACACAGAAAGGCATAATGAGTCTTTTTTTAAAATTACGAAAGTATTTTATTATTTTACAGTTACATGTAGAGATAGTTTTCAACATTTATTTTTATAAGATTTCTAGTTTCAAATTTTTTTCCCTCCCTCCCCACCTTCCCAAGTCAGCAAGTAATCTGATATAGGTTATATAAGACATAATGTGTCTTGAAAAAGTCTAGGGCAGCTAGGTGGTGCAGTGGATAGAGCGCCGGCCCTGGAGTCAGGAGGACCTGAGTTTGGGTCCGGCCTCAGACACTTAACACTTAGTAGCTGTGTGACCCTGGGCAAGTCACTTAACCCCAATTGCCTCACTAAAAAACAAAACAAAAAACAAAAACAAAAGTCTAGAGAAACTAAAATGATCAAAGGGGCCAATGGGCTTTACTGAGGAGAAACTGAAAAAAATGAGGTGAAAGGTGAAAGGTGAAAACTAAGAAGAGATATGATAGAAGTCTGTACCAAGTCCAAAGTTGAATAAAATTAAATAAATAAAAGGGTAAATAAAATTGTTCTACATATCCCCAAATACTACAATGAGGGGACACAGCTTGAAGGAAGCCAGAAAAGGTAAGAATTACCTTGTACAACAGATATATAAATGTATGGAACTCCTCACCCCCAGATCACAGGTCATGAGATTTAGATCCAATCCTATTAAAGGGTAAGCATCTTGAGGGCAGGGACCATCTTTCATCTTTCTTTGTACCCCCAGCATTTAGAACAGTGCCCAGCACATAGTAGTCACTTAATAAAATTTCATTGACAATCTGATTTTATAAACAAAGAAGCAAAGACCCAGAAAGGCTGAGGTGATTTTGCCAAGGTTACCCAGGTAGCAAGTGGCAAAACTGAGATATTATTCCTCCTACCATATAGGTAAACTTCAGATACTCTTCAGGTATACAGGACCCCAACAAACAAACAATGAAGAGCTCCTGGACTAGATGACCTCTATGGTACCTTTAAGTTCTACAGTTTTCCACCAGAGCTAGAATTATATTATTACCTAGCTTAAATATTTTCCCTTCTCTTGCCACTGCAAGTCTGTTGTTGTTACTTGTGACCTAGGGGATTGTGTCTTCTTCTCAACTCCCTTTCATTGCTTTCAGACTTCTGCTGGAGGTAAGAAACCCTGCTCCCAGACACACAAACTGGTTTTTGTAAGGGATTTTGAAGCCCCTAGATGAAGAGTAAACACCAAGAAATGTACGGACGTTATTGTTCTGAGCTTTTACTTCCAGTTGGCTGTTAGGACCTTGGGTTTCAGAGGTGTAGGGGAATGACAAGTGGGAAAGGAGGAAATGATCAAGCCTCACAAACAGAAAGGCCCCACCCTGGTTGGCTTTGAAGTCCTACATCCTTATCTTTCCCCGGAGCCCTGTAAGGCTCACCATCCCTAATCACTCCTGGTACCAGAAGTAAGTAAACATGCCTAAACCTCTCAGTCTTCTAGGGCAAGGGCATTTAGCTATATTTTGACAACTTCCTCTTCCTGTTTTCAGATTGGTAAATACTTGGTTCACACGAAAAGCCCCTGTTTATTACAGGCCAAATTACTTGTCCACATTACATCCTTCCATTCTTCATACCCCACCCCCCAAAATAAGGCATCTCTTTTATGGGGGGAAGGGGGATGAAGTATTATTGGGATGCCTGACTTCTTCTGTGTTAATTACTAGATATTACTCACTCTGCTTTCAAGATCAGCTCCCTTTCCTGAGCAAATTTTAAAAAGCATTTATTAAGCACTTACTATGTGCCAAGCATTTTGCTAACTCCCAGATTCTCTCCTCACTCTTGGGACTTTCTCACATCCTCACCAGCAGACTTCTCACCCTGGAGATGGCTCCACTTTGACTCTTTTCTGATTGATGGGTCTCTAGCCTGGAATTCCATTTCATGCACCCGGACCATGCTTATTTCACTCCCAGCTCCACTCATCACTCTCCAGACTCCATCCCCTTTTAAATATCATTGGCTTTCCTCATTAAAATGAAAGTAATTTAAGGATAGGAAATATCTTTATTGCTTTTATTTGTATTCTCAGTACTTAGTTCAGTGCCTGACTCATAGTAAGGGCTTAATAAACATGTTCTCTCTCTGTCTCTCCCTCCTTCCTTCCATCTCCATCAATCTAATCTTATATTATCTATTCATTCTATCTATCTGTCTATCTATCTATCTATCTATCTATCTATCTATCTATCTATCTATCTATCTATCTATCTATCTATCTATCAGAATGCAAAAGCAGTACCTGCCCTCAAGGAGTTTACATTCTAATGGGGAAACTACACATATAGAGAAGATGTAACCCAGGAAGGGGCATTTTCGTCCAGAAAGTTACCTTGGTAGGGAGTAGAACTAGAGAGAAGTAGATTGACATATCCTATCCAGGGAAAAATGATAAAGTTGATTTGATCTTAGTTCAAGGCTCTAGAATTGGCATGGGGCATGGGGGTGGGGAAAGAGCATGGGAAGAAGAGAGGAGAGGACAGCAGAGGAGAGACAGAGAGGGGAAAAGAGGAGAGGTGGAGAGAGGAAAGAGGACAAGAGAGGAGAAGAAAGAGGAGAGGAATGGAGTGGAGAAAAGAAAGGAGAGGAAAGAGAAGAAAAGAGGGAAAGAGAAAAGAGGGAATGGGAAGAGAAGAGAGGAAAGGAAATGAGAGGGGAGGGGAAGGAGGAGTGAAGCACGAAAGAGATCTTTTAAGTTTAGGGCAAAGCATCCAAATCCCATATATCAAGGGTTATAAAACACTGAAATAGCATTCTACCATTCCCCACCACATACATCTCTTTTCTCCTTCCTTCTCTTTTGTTGTCTTTGCTTCCTCACCTCCTTTCCTTTTCTCCTATTCCCTTTCTTCCTAGTATTAGTGAGAATAGCACCATAAATGTTCTCTTCCTTCCTTTCACTTTTTCCTTCTCCCCTCTGTGCTTTAGTCACCCACTGGTACTCCTTGGTGACATAGAAGGCCAAAGAAATTGCTAACCTCAGGCTTAAAGGAAGCTCCTCTTTGCTTAGCCAAATCTCCGGAATGGGTAAGAAGCCACATATCAACAAAGCAAGAGAAACTGGCTTCCCAGGTGGGGATGGGGAGAAAACCAAAAACCCTCTCAGATCCCTGATCCTTAAAAAAACACACCAAGGCTCCTGCTTAAAAGGAAATTGCAAAGGACCCTCACTATCCCCTAGCAAACACTGGCCAATTCCCTTATTACCTTCAAATAGCCACCTCACTCTCAAAGAATTTCAAAGCAAATTCTATGCTGAGTGTCTTAATAGGCACCTGTCATGCAGCCGGAGTGCTTCATCAACGTCAGGAAAAGTGGTAAGCAATCCACAGAGGCAAATTATAGTGTTTTAGTCCCATTATTATGTTCAGAACTCAAGCAGCACTCCCCCTTATCACCTAGGGGAGAATTCTGCTGAACAGATGGATAGCCAAGGTGGAGGGGATTTGTAGTCTACATTCCTAATAACATTCATGCTGTGATGAAGCCAATGATTTGAAATTCAGAATCTCGCCTCACTGCTTGTTGGAAAAGCCAAGGCTGGTCCTGGCAGAGGCCACTGGGAACTCCATTCTTTCTAGAAGAAAATTGCTTTTCTGTGCAATTCTTTCAGGGCATCAGATTGCTACTTGTCTTTCTGAGCAGTTCTTAGGATACACACAACAGGAGGCCAGTTTATTCATATAGGATATTCTGTTTTCTGGATGGAACTAAATGACTATAGCCTTGGCAAGGCACCCATGTGTGTATATATTCCACAGGTCAAGTCCAAACTTCAGGTAATCTTAACATTAGCCAGTTAATCTTAGTAACAGCATATGTATGGGTAATACCCCTTTCTCTCCTCTGACTGACACCACCTTGATGTAAGCCTTTATGTCAAATCAAATCAATAAGCATCCAAATGCTTATTATGGACCAGGCACTGTGCTAAATGCTAGAAAGACTAAGGAACTTAGCTTCTAAAGGGGGAAGACAACAGGTAAAAGGGAGCTAAAAAGTAAGATGGCAGTATGGAGCTGTGGAGTAGGAAATGGAGGTCCGAACTTTGATGCATCATAGACAGGTCCTGTGGAGAGTCTGGAATGCAGCTGCATAGAAATGAAGATATAGTTGGCATGGACCTCTTCCTTAAAATGTATGTTTTAGGAAGAACCAGCCAATCAGAGGGAGAGGTCAATGGGGTGGAAGGTATTCCCAATATGAGTTGTCCAGGGATAGAGCAATCTAGGGAAGGACTTCTTAAAGTTTTTCCACTCATGACCCCTTTTTGCCTGAGAAATTTTTACTCGCCTCTGGGTATATAGGTATGTAAAATAGGTATACATTTACTGATGCCAGATTTTTTGTGACCCCCCCCCACATTGACTTAACCCTTATGGGGTCACAATTTAAGAAGCTTTGTTCTAAAGTAAGGAGGTAGACATGGAATAGTAGACAAAATCCTATGAAGAGTCAGGAATGGACTCTAGAGAGGTATGAGAAATGAATATTTCTCTATTGTACTTAATAACTAATTATTGTATTAGGACCAAGGTTTTCCCCCTTTTCTACTTCTTTATCCAAAAACGAACCAGTGAGGAAAATTTCTCTTAAAGATTTACCCAGGGCAGCTAGGTGGCATAGTGGATAGAGCACCAGCCCTGGAGTCAGGAGTACCTGAGTTCAAATCCAGCCTCAGACACTTAACACTTACTAGCTGTGTGACCTTGGGCAAGTCACTTAACCCCAATTGCCTCACCTAAAAAAAAAAAAAAAAAGATTTACCCAGGCCAAGATAAAATTAGACAGTAAAAGAAATTCTAAGTTTGGGCTAATGGCTGTGTTCCTGCTCATTGTGTTTGCTCCTACAGGTTTGGGAAAATGTTGATTCTCCCTATTGTCAAGACAGGTGATATGGAAATTGATGTCTCTTTGACTAAGATGTGGATGTACCTCAAGATGCTCATTTAAATATAGCCCACCTCCCATTGTGTTAACCAATCAGAGTTGATTGGCACCCCCTCAGGAACACCTACTTTTGGAAGGGCATATACTGTGAGCCGACAGCCATCAGGGGTGTTTGCTCTAAGAGAGATGGCCAACTGGCCATCCTTTCATTGATAACGGGCTGGCCTTATTAATAAAATTATTAAATTACCTAGAAACCATGTCTCTTGAGTTTTTTAAATCTCCAGAGAGGAATGAAGACTTCATCACCTCATACTTGTACTTCCGCAATAGATTTCTGGTTGGTCTCTTCCCCACTGTAATTCAAAGCTTCTTAAACTGTGGGTCAGAACCCTACATGGGGTCATGCAACTGAATGTAGGAGTCTTGAAAAATTTGGCAACAGTAAAAGATGATGTATACCTATTTTATATACCTATATACCCAGGGTCACATAAAAATTTCTCAGGCAAAAAGGGGTCATGAGTGGAAAAAGTTTAAGAAGCCCTGCTCCAATCTAGTGCATCCTCCACTGAGATACCAAAGTGATCTTCCTAAAGGGCAAGTCTGACCTTATCATTCCCCTACTCAAGAAACTTCTGTGGCTCCCTATTATACTCAGAATCCTCCTTGGCATTTAAAGCCTCTCCCCTCTACTTTTCCAGTTTTCTTACACTTTACATTCTACTCCATATATTCTTTGATCTAATGACACTGGCCTTCCTGCTGCTCCTCACAGGAAGTACTCTCTCTCCCAGCTGGACATTTGCCCTAGCTGTCTCTTACCTCTTCCTCCACACCTCTTAGCTTCCTTGGCTTTCTTTAAGCATCACGTGAAACCCATCTTCTGCCCTCCAAAAGTCATTCCCTGTCCTTTTTAATACTAGCGCCCTCCCTCTGCAATTATCTCCAATTCACCCTATATAGATCTTAGATGCACATGGCTGTTTGCATGTTGTCTCCTCCATTAGATTTGGAGCTTCTTAGGAACAGGAGCTGTTTTTCCCTTTCTTTGTATCCCTAGCACTTCACATAATCATCCTGGTGGGTAGTCAGCACTTAATAAGTGGTTATTGACTGACTGACTCATGTTACAGTTTTCTAAGAATGAGGAGGTTTGTTTTTCAAACAATAACTTAAAGAACTGACACTATATATTCAGGGTACTGGTAATTCCTGGTCCTAATAAGGGAGCTTTAGCAAGAATTTAGCAAGAACAGTGTTGTAAATTTCTGCATGATCGTCTATTTTTAGGACCTTGTAAAATTTAAATAATTAATAAATGGCTTTAAGAAGTCATAGGGAACTTTTTTTTTTCCAGGGCAATGAGGGTTAAGTGGCTTGCCCAGGGTCACACAGCTAGTAAATGTCAAGTGTCTGAAGCTGGATTTGAACTCAGGTTCTACTGAATCCAGGGCCAGTGCTTTATCCACTGTACTACCTAGCTGCCCCTAGGGAACTTTAAGAATCCATCTCCTGACTCCGTGCCTTTGCTTAGACTGTAGCCCAATGCCCCGAATGAATTCCCCTCCTCACCTGCCTTTTAGAATTTCTACCTTTTTTTAAGGCACAGATAAGGTGCCATTTCTTTCTTCTAGGAGACCTTTTCTGAGCCTCCTCCCTATGTGATTAGTGCTTTTCCTCTTCTGAAATCACCTTGTATTAGCTTATCAGAGTGCAAGTTGCATTCCTCCAGTAGGGTGAAAGTTCCTCACAGGCAGAGATGGTTTCATTTTATCCCTAGTGCCTACCACAGGGCCTTATCCATATAAGGAACTTATTGAATATTTGTGGAATTGGATTGAATCATAAAACAACTTAATATATACTAGCACAGAGACTCATATAGAGATATGTAGATGTAGGTGGACATGCACATATCCATAAATAATTATTTATATGATTATAAACATATCATATTATAATTACAAATAATTATTCCTTTGAATAGTATAATGAGTTTCCTAATCATATAAGTATTGTGTATTTATATAGCCAGGGTAGAGGCTGTCCCAAAAATTGTATTGCAGTTTGAAGTTTTAACAGTTTAACCATATGTATGTATATAATAATAACAACAACAACAATAGCTAACATTTTTATCGTGCTTACTGCTGGGCACTGTGCTAAGGGTTTTACAATTATTATCTCATTTTATCCTCATAGCCAATATTATTATCCCCATTTCACAGATGAGGAAATTGAGGCAAACAGAATTTAAGTGATTTGCTTATGGTACTCAGCTAATAATTGAGGTCAGATTTGAACTCAGGTCTTCCTGATTGCAGGCCTGGCGTTATATATAGTGAAATCACATCATAATCACATTGAATTTATGTGAATTTAACTGTACACACTTAGCAAAACAGAAAATAACCATTTGAATAGGCTATTGTGGCCACCATTCAATTAATATAATCCCTAGAGTGAGTGTGATGAGGGAAATCTGCCCACCAACTCCCAATGTCAAACTCCACCCCCTAACTCCAACCTTCTACTACACCCTCATCCAAGACTCCTTATGAGGCAGTGGTACATGAGGGCTGAACCAGGGCTGCAGAAGGGATTGGAAGAGGAGGCAGGGGAGTTGTATCATCCAGACATAACTTCTGTTTAGCCATATTCAATGCATACCTTCCTCCCCACCTCCATTCCAATGGACCAACACAGACCTTAATACCAGTCCTGATCCAGAAGTTATAGAACAGACTCACAAAATTCCCTTGATTGCTGCCCTTTATGAGCAATTTAAGGAGTATGTGTGTGTGTGTGTGTGTGTGTGTGTGTGTGTGTGAGAGAGAGAGAGAGAGATTGATTTTGACTCTGATTTGTGTCCTAGGTCCTAACCCTCATATAAGATGTAATTTCATTGTTTATGTATACATACCCCATACCATATGCATAAAGCATCATAGACATGTAGGGTCAAACTAGCCATTGGACATTTCTGGCAAAGGATGAGAGAATCTAGTCTCTAGTAGCTATAAGTCTCATCCTTTAGAATACATTCCCTTTAGGTGGACACTATTCTTCCTGAGACTGGGGAAGGAAATGGTCAAGATCCTAGTACCTTCTATACAATCATATGACAGAATTAGAATCAAAACTCTCCAAATTCCTCATGTGGGTTATGAGCCTGTGAGCTTCTGTTCATTCATTGAAAAAATCCAAACATATACATATTCACCCACTGAAGAGGTTCAAATACACGTATTCAACAATGGATGGAGCTTTATTTTTTGACTCAGTAATGTCTCTACTAGGCCTATCAACAAAGATTTTTTTAAAAAAGGAAAGGAACAATAGATACAAAAATATTTATGACAGCACTATTTGTTATGGCAAATAACTAGAAACTACAGTGGTAGTCATCAGTTGGGGAATGGCTAAACACATTATGGCATTTAAATTTTCTTTCTTTCTTTCTTTACTTTTTCAGGGTAATGGGGGTTAAGTGACTTGCCCAGGGTCACACAGCTAATAAGTGTCAAGTGTCTGAGGGTGGATTTGAACTTAGGTCCTCCTGAATCTAGGGCTGGTGCTTTATCCACTGTGCCATCTAGCTGCCCCAATGGCATTTGAATTTAACGAAACTGTAATGTGTCATAAGAAATGACAAAATGGGAAGGTTTGGAGAAGCCTGGGAGGATGTATATGAACTGCTGCAGAGTAAAGTGAGCAGAACCAAAGAAACAAGTTTTACAATGACTATAGGAATGTAAAGAAAAACAATTGTAACAGGATTATGAACTCTGATCAGTGCAGGAACCAAATACGACTCCAGATAAAAAGGACAATAAATTTAGTAACTTTGCTTTCATAATTCCAAAATAATTGGACTAATTTATGGCTTCCCCAACAGTGGAGATATATTAAGTGCCAATAATGATGTTTCCTTAATAATGCTAAATACTTCTAAATTAGTAATCATTGATATTATTAATTTTTACCTAATGATTCTCCCACCTTGTCTTATCTAAATTCTGTATCTCTCCCACAATTTAGGATACTGCTTTAAGCTATAGCTGAGGATATGAACTGTTCCATTTTTGCCTTTGTATTCCCATCCCTCAGCACCCTCGATAAACAGTTGGGGTTTGTTGTTGTTGTTTGCTTTCTTGCTTATTTGTTTAAATGGAAGGTTCTGAGGAGGAGGCAAAATGCTCTGTTCAGCATACCTGTTTTCATGATTGGCAAACTGGTTTTAAAAGAATCCTCAGATCAGTAGGATTTCGTGGATCCACGTCCAACTTAATCAAATACTCATTTAAGAAGAAAAAGGAAAGAGAAAGTTGATGCTGTGTTATCTCCCTCTGTACGCTGTAAACTGAAGATGAAAGAAACCTAAAAGAAGCCTGCTGGCACTCAGTTCAGATAATTCTTATGATACACATTCTGCTGTCGTCATTTCTTTCTTCTGTGGTATTTCAGCAAGCAGGGAAATGCCTGACAATGCCAGATTTCTTTGTAAACCAGACGTAAGACGAGAAGTTCTGAAGTTCTGAATATGACTGGGAGCATTAAGACACCTTTGGCTAGGAAAATTCCAGAGAGAAGGAGGCAGGGTGTGATCAGGGATCAGTTAGAGAGATGAAGATAGAAAGAGCAGAGCCCAAGGAAAATAGAAGGAGGAGATAAAGGGGGAGAGGGGGAGAAAGCAGACAAGTGAGACGTAGAGCACTGCATGTTGGCCAGACAAACCAAACTTAGTTGCACCAAAAGGATGGCATTCCCTCAGAAAGAAACTTATTGCAATAAATGCATTCCTTAATTGCAGTCACATGATCTCAAGGGCTCCCTAAAGAAATTTCTAAATGGAGGGGAGTTAAAAAAAAAAAAAAAGCAAAGCTTGGATCAAGAATTGAAATTCTTGCCCAGTGGACTGATTGCCCACAAGGGCAGACTACTTCTTCACCAAGGTGTCAGGCATGGAGAATGAGAGGCTTGGAGGAAAAAGGGAAGTGGAGTAGGATGGAGAAAAAAGCCATGGATGGCTAAGAGCCAACCTAGAAATCAAAACCAAAACAGCCAGGGCAAACATGTCTGTCCTATGAGTGATCCCAAAGCCAAAAGGAAAGACTGGATTCTAATGCACACACTGGTGATCAATGAAGCACAAAATAAACTCTTTTTTTTTTTTTTTTTTTTTTTAGTGAGGCAATTGGGGTTAAGTGACTTGCCCAGGGTCACACAGCTAGGGTTAAGTGTCTGAGGCCAGATTTGAACTCAGGTACTCCTGACTCCAGGGCCAGTGCTCTATCCACTGAACCACCTAGCTGTCCCTAAACTCTTTAAAAAAAATTTTTTTTGCGGGGCAATTAGGATTAAGTGACTTGCCCAGGGTCACGCAGCTAGTAAGTGTCAGGAGTCTGAGGCTGAATTTGAGCTCAGGTCCTCCTGAATCCACTGAGCCACCTAGCTGCCCCCAGGTTGTTTTTTTGTTTGTTTGGTTGGTTGGTTTTTAAATCTGATTATCCAGGGAGATAAACAAGGATCAGACAATTGTCAGGGACCTTAGAGATCATCTAGTGCAAAGCTTCTTAAACTGGGGGTTGTGAAAAATTCGGCAACAACAAAAAGTTGCCTATTTTATATACCTATATATCTAGAATGCAGTAAAAATTTCTCAGGCAAAAAGGGGTCCTGAGTGGGAAAAGTTTAAGAAGCCCTGATCTAGTGCCTCCCTCTTCCACTGTCTTGACTGGGCACCTAATACAGGTAGGTAGGCCCCAGGCACATTTTAATTTCCTCCCTGGGTATCTTCTAGCCACTCACTTCAGCACTCTAGTCCCTCTTCCCTTTCTATAATCAGATCAATGCTGCCATTGCTACCCTGGAAGGTATGTTCATCTACTGCCTTTAGGGCTCAATTCACCATTCCAGGGTTTGTATCCCTAGAATTTGGTACAATGCCTGGCCCATAGTAAGTTTATAAGTAAATAGTAAATTCTCTTTTATTCATTTCTTCATGCATTCACATAATCTCTTAGGAATTGTTTGTCTTTTAATTGCTTTTCTTTGGTCTCAGCTGCCACTTCCTGAATATAGAAGCTCTTTGAGTAAAATAGTTTACAACTCCCATCATTCACCAGGGCCATGCAAATCAACCTGGGAGCTTCACCTAACAAGACAGAAAATGGTTGGGCAGGACTGGGGACCCTTGTCCTGCTTTCTTTTCTGCAACAAAGGCACTACTCCATAAATTCAGTCTTTCTAATAATACTCTCATGACCAAAGTCTAAGTTGAATCCCCTTCCCATACCATTATAAAACTCTATACTATAGTGGGTCCCATTGAAGCACATTGTCCTTGGTCCTCTTTGAAACTAAGGACAAACAACATTAAATTTTTTTTTTTTTGCTGTCTCCTTCTGTAATATTTTTTGTGATAATAAATATTTAAAGTTTTAAGTTCCAAATTCTATCCCTTCTTCCTTCCCTCCCCTCTTCCCTCCCTGAGGCAGTAAGCAACCAGATATAGGCTATACATGTACAATTATGTAAACCATTACTATATTAGTGATTTTGTATAAGCAAACTTGAATAAAAGGAAAAAATGAAAGTGAAAAATAGCATGCTTCAGTCTGTGTTCAATCAATATCAGTTCTTTGGAGGTGGATAGTATGCTTCATTGTATTGCTGAGAATAGTTAAATCATTCACAATTCTTCATTGAACAATATTGCTATCATTATTGTACAACGTTCTCCTGGTTCTGCTCACTTCACTATGCATCAGTTCATACAAGTCTTTCCAGGCCTTTCTGAAATCATCCTGCTTGTCATTTCTTATTGCACAATAATATTCCATCATCATCATATACCACAGCTTGACAAACATTTTTGACGTTTACAAATGGGAAAGCTGAAACTCAATTCCCATCCATTCCTCTGGCCTTACTCTGAATATCCATCACTGCCTACCTAGAGATAGACATAGATTCATCCGGAAGGAGAGTTTGGGCAGTAGCACCCACACCTAACAAGGCTTATCCTTGAATTATTTTGTTGTTTTTGCTCAGCTATTTCGGTCATGATCAATTCTTTGTGGCCCTATTTGGAGTTTTCTTGGTGGAGAAGTGTCTGAAACTGGATTTGAACTCAGGTCTTCCTGAGTCCAGGTCTGGTGCTCTATCCCCTGACTACTTTTTTACTTTAGAAAATTAAATTTAAAAGATCTACTTTAAAAGAAAGGTATGGAAATAGGTGTCAGGAGAAAAAAAATCAAAGCTTTTATGGAAAGGTATTAGTGGGATTTGAAAAGATCAAGAAAGATAGACAAAGATTATCTCTCCCTGAGTAGGGGAAGGGATTAAGGAAAGAAAATGAGAAGAATAGCAGCCAGAACTCTCAGTGTCTCTCATCTTTCCCAGCGAGAGATTGCTACATACTTCTCAGTGAAGCTGGGGAAAACTGTGACTAAATCAACTGGCGGAGACAGAACCATTTAACTGGCCCACAGACAGACATTCTGGAAGCTTATAGCTGCTCTCTTAGCAAGCAGAAAAGGCCCAGGCACAACAACTTTGTTGGTGGGTACTTTTAGTTCTGAGGCTGTCTGGTGGAAAGATCAGAGAGAAAGTAAAGGTATAAGGTAATAGAAATAACACTGTGCTACACTTCATCTTTAGAGTATACCCTTAGGGGGCAGCTAGGTGGCAGCTAGGTGGTGCAGTGGATAACGCACAGACCCTGGATTCAGGAAGACCTGAGTTCAAATCCTGCCTCAGACACTTGACACTTACTAGCTGCGTAACCCTGGGCAAGTCACTTAACCCTCATTGCCCCATGAATGAATGAATGAATGAACAAACAAACGATCAAATAAATAAATAAATGGAAAATAGAGTATACCCTAAAGTAACTAGGTAGTGAAGTGGATAGAGATCAGGTTCTGGAGTCAGGAAAACTTGAAGGGAAAGGGAATAGGCATTTCTATAGCACTTCCTGCGGCTCAGGCTCTGTGCAAAGTATGCTACCAATATCTCATTTGAACTTCACAACAAACCTGAGAGGTTGGTGCTTTTATCCCCATTTTACAGTGGAGGCAAGCAAAGGTTAATCAACTTGCCCAGGGTCACATAACTGGTGGCTGAGGCTGGATCTGAACTTGCGTTTCCCTGATTATAGGTAAAGCCCTCTATCCACTGGGGTCACCTAGCTGCTGTCTCTGAAACTGAGCTCAAACTCCAGCCTGATACTAGCTTTGTGGCAATTCACTTCATGGCTCTCTGCCTTAGTTTCCTCATTTGTCAAATGGGCATAATAACAATCACACCTATCTCCCAGGATTGTTGCAAGAATAAAATGAGATACTATTTATCAAGCTCTTTGCAAACTTTAAAATGCTATATAATTTGCTATTGCAAATGCTAACTAGGTACCTCATTTTCAGAGCTCAAGATCACAGGAAACTATTAATGTAAGGAACACTGAACAAAGTCTCATCTTTTCAATATCATTGTTCTGGTGATGTTGTATGGCAGGGCATCTTTGAAGAAATAAAGTGGATGATCATGGGATGAGAGTTGGAAGAAACCTTAGAGACCATCCAGTTCAACCCCTTCATTTTATAGAGGAGGAAAAAGAAATCAAGGAGGTCCCATAGATGGTAAGTATAGAGGCAGAATTAGAATACATGTCCTCTGAATCCCAAGCCAGGGCTCTTGCCACTATGTTATACTTCCTCATTGGATTATACAAAGAGAAACAGAGAAGGGCATGATGGATGCAAGTGTTTTGTAGTTACAAGATATCACAAAAAACTAGGTAAGACAAGGCATATAACAAGTATCACCAAAGAAAGGGGTGACCAAAAAAAAAAAAAAGGAATGTGGGATTGTCACATGGTAAAAGTTAAGGACAACTGATGGACAGCAAGAGTACCTTCTGTCAGTACCTTCATGGTGTCAAAAGAACCCAACACATTGGGTGCCCTCAGCACATTCTGTAGCAAAGTTGTGTAAAGACTAGGACAAAAGTCACACAAGATAGGCAGACACAGATGGGTTGAAATCTGCATAATTGGGGGGAATATCCAGGTCAATAAAATCACAAGATATTAGAGAAATGTAATGGACCCAGATTAAGACTAGAGTGGGGTTGTTTAGGGGATCTTAGAAAGTTCTCGAAAGAATTATGAACAAAGAGAATCCTTTACTTGGAAAAATGGAATAAACTAGTCATACATACTTCCTCATAGTTTAGGTCACTTACTAACCATGTGACAAATCATTTATTCTCTTAGCCCCAATTTTCTCATATGTAAAATGTGTTCAATAACACCTACTTCCTACTACCTACTTCCTAGGGTAGTTATGGGGGGGAAAAACACTTTGTAAATTCTAAAGGACTATAGAAATAAGAGTTATACCATCATTAAACCAATACCATCCTGCCTGTGAAGTAATTCCATTTTTATGATAAACTTTTTTAAATCATAAAAGCATTTTATTATTTTCCAGTTACATGTAAAGATAGTTTTCAACATTTGTTTTCATAAGATTTTTAGTTCCAAATTTTTCTCCCTTCCTCCCTTCCCTCCCCTCTTCCCAAGACAGAAAGCAATCTGATATAGGTTATATATATACAATCACATTAAACACATAATAAACATTTTTGTTTAAAGTTTTTAGTTCTAAATTCCATATCTCCTTCCTTCCCTCCTCTCCCCGCTCCTTGAAGCAGTAAGCAATCAGATACAGGTTATACATGTACAATTATATAAAACATTACCATATTAGTAATTTTGTACAAGAAAACTCAAAAGAAAACAAATGAAAGTAATAAAGTGAAAAATAGCATGCTTCAGTCTGTGTTCAATTAATATCAGTTCGTTCTTTAGAGGTGGATTCATTACTAGACCTTTGGGATTGTCATTCACAATTGATCATCTCACAATATTCTTACTGTGTACAACATTCTCCTGGTTCTGCTCACTTCACTATACATCAGTTCATATAGTCTTTCCAGGTCTTTCTGAAATCGTCCTGCTTGTCATTTCTTATATTTCATTATAATCATATACCACAGGGGCAGCTAGGTGGCACAGATAGGATAGAGCACCAGCCCTGGAGTCAGGAGGACCTGAGTTCAAATCCAGCCTCAGACACTTAACACTTACTAGCTGTGTGATCCTGGGCAAGTCACTTAACCCCAATTGCCTCACCAAAAAAAAAAAAAAAAACCAACAAAAAATCACATACCACAGTTTGTTCAGCCATTTCCCAAATGATGGACATTCCTTTGATTTCCAATTCTTTCTTTTTTTTTTTTTTTTGGCAGGGCCATGGGGCCCTGCATGGGGCCAAGTGACTTGCCCAGGGTCACACAGCTAGTAAGTGTCAAGTGTCTGAGGCCGGATTTGAACTCAGGTCCTCCTGAATTCAGGCCCGGTACTCTATCCACTGCACCATCTAGCTGCCCCCTGATTTCCAATTCTTAAGCCACCACAAAAGGAACTGCTAGAAATATTTTTGTACAAATAGGTCTTTTTCTCTGTTTTAGGATGTCTTTGGGATATAAACCTAGCACTGCTGTGAAATTCCAATTTTTAGAGGAGCTTTAGAGAAAGGGAAAGGAAAGCTAGGACTATTCCAATTTTACAAACTGACTAAAGAACTCAGAAGTTAAGTAGTTATGCAGCATCAAGGTTTAGTCTATGACAAACCTGCTGCTGATTGAAAAGCAAGTGTTCCTATATCCAAGCCCACTGCACTTTCTACCAATAATAAACCCCTTGGGGCAAGGACCTAGTCCTATCCCATAGTGATTGCCATTGTTGCATCCACTTTTTTTAGAACAAGGCTCTAGCTTATGCTTTCTATTTTATGCCTGGGGAAAGTGAGTCATATGGAAATAAAATACAGTTTTGCTTCCTGGTCTGTGCTAGCACTACATTTTTAAGCCCTTAGAGGAGCTTTCCAGAAATCTCCATATTTCACTCACCCCTATGTTACCCTTACAAAGTAAGTAGGGGACAATTTTGATGAATTCGTAAAGGGCAAGGGGAAAAATGCTGTGTCTTGCCCAAGTCGAATTAAGAGAAACCTGGTCTCAGGCTAGACACCGTCCCCTCCTCCCCCATAACCACCTCCTCCAGCCATCAAAAAACCCCTCTGAGCTATATAAGCACAAAATTACAAAATGGAATTCTTACTAATGCAGGCTAGAAAGCAGCAGGTTCTAACACCTTAGCTGCCACTTCCCATAATGGCAGCTCAAATAGCTTGAAGTTAATTAAAATCTGTTTGCCGCCACTAGGCGTGTCAGCAGAAACATTAGTTAATGCCCTGTAAGGAGATCAAACCCAGGAAACATTTAAATATGATCTCTGGCCCAGTGTGAAACGCAAATCATTTCCATCACGGGTTGGGGAGAGGGGAGAGGGGAGAAGAAAAAAACAAGTGAAAACAATAGCACATTGAAACCGGTTATGCAATGAAGTCTCCTGCGATCAAAGCCTTCTTTGGATTTTTAATTAACACAACAAGGAATTTGGCTTAAAGAAGCTGCTGCACTCTCACTGCCTGAGGAAACCCCATCATTGCTCTTCCCAGTAATATGGGTGGTGGGGCAGGGAATGGGTGACAGCTTGGGTGGTTGAGGAAGAGAAATCTACAACCAACTTTATGTTACAAGCAGGCTCTATTCTATGTGATCTGAGCAGAAAGCAATCTTGGTTAGAGGCTTCTTAGTGAAACCCATTAGCTGTAAAGTATAAAACAGTGGTAATAGTTCCTCTAGCTAATTAAGCACAGTAACTTTGGCTTTCTGGGTCCACTGAGACCAGGAAAGAGAATTTAGTTTTACAAAGAATGAGCAGACCCACAGCTAGGATCTGATGGTGATGGAAGGCAGCTAGAGGTCAATTCAAATTAAAAAAAAAAATCTATCAAGTCCCTGCTAGGTAGAGACTATTGTGGCAAGTGCTGGGAGAGATACAAAGTAAGACAGACCACTACCTACAGGAAACTTAAGTCTGTCCCACACCCAATTCTTCAGCCTAAATTACAATTTTATGGGTCCCATAACTATTTCCATAGCCTTGTTTGTCCAAAATTCTTGCAAGCTACTCCTGGACTATAGTGGCATTTCCCAGTGTCAATTTGCCATCTCAAAACTAGGAAGACGGGGGCAGCTAGGTGGCGCAGTGGATAGAGCACCGGCCCTGGATTCAGGAGTACCTAAGTTCAAATCCAGCCTCAGACCCTTGACACATACTAGCTGTGTGACCCTGGGCAAGTCACTTAACCCCAATTGCCTCACCAAAAAAAAAAAAAAAAACCCCAAACTAGGAAGACTATGAGGCAGAGATAAAGGTGGCAGCTAGGTAGGGTGATGCAATGGATAAAAGCTCAGGGCCCGGAGTCAGAAAGACCTAAGTTCAGATTCGGCATCAGACACTTACTAGCCAAAGGGATATTCCTAAAGCATGGATCTGACCATGTTACTTCCTTGCTATTACCACTAGGATCAAATACTTAATTTCTTCTACTTGTTACCTACCTAGCTGGCTCCAGGTTTTTACATAGTTTGTTCCCGCATACCTGGAATATATTTCCTTTAATGATAGCTAGCATTTATATAGTGCTTAAAGGTTCACAAATATTATGTCATTTTATTCGCAAAACATCCCTGGGAAGTAAGCACTATTATTATTCCCATTTTACAGATGGGGAAACTGAGGCAAACAAAGGTTAAGTGACTTGCCCAGGGTCATACAACTACTAAATGTTTGAGATCAGATTTTAACTAAGATCCTCCTGATTCCAGGCCCAGTACTCTAACCACTAAGCCGCCTTACTGCCTCAAACTCGCCCTCCTTATTTACTTACTTCTTCTGCCCTCCCTTTTGCTTCACCCACTAGACCCTTCTTTATTGTGGTTCAGAGTAGAGTGAAAGAGGTTTAGAGTAATAAGACCTGAATTCAAATCTGAAGTCACTTCACCCTTCTAGACCTCTGTTTTTTCATCTACTGAATAAAGGAGTTGGACTAAATAATTTATGAGGTCCCTTCCAGCTCGAAATCTATGATCCCAGTTCTCCTCTTAAATTCCTTCTATCCTGTGGTGCTTACAATAATTGAGCTTTCTCCTGGAGATACTTCATCTTTTCTCACCTTCTCTTAGTAATAATAATAATAATAATAAATGATGATGACAAGGATGATGATGATAGGCAGG
Source organism: Dromiciops gliroides (assembly GCF_019393635.1). Classification (NCBI taxonomy): domain Eukaryota; kingdom Metazoa; phylum Chordata; class Mammalia; order Microbiotheria; family Microbiotheriidae; genus Dromiciops; species Dromiciops gliroides. The sequence goes on from NC_057864.1 coordinate 149,981,181, forward strand.
ATGGTATGGTGCTTGGAGAGCTATCCTCAAAGCCAAGGAGACTCTGGGTTCAAATGCTACTTCTCACACACACACACAGAGAGAGAGAGAGAGAGAGCACTTTAAGGTTTACAATAGGATGTCTTCTCTCATATTCCCCAACACAAAGGGCCATGAGGAAAAACTGGAATTCTCCCAGCTCTCCACTGACCTTTTCAGACCCTCCCTCTTCTACCATTACTAAACAAACATATCTCCCCTTTTGAAATTTACTTCATTCTGTCCAGATCCTTCTTGCTGTCCTTTATGGTCCTCTAGGTGACTGTTCCCATTCCCCATAAGTACAGTATCTTCTTTTTCCACCCCAAGCTGTAGCCATTTTGGATACCCTGACCCCCTTTTCTAGCTCCTTAATCCCCTCAACTTCCATTATTTTTATCTCCTTGAGCCCTCTCTACCTTAGCTATGCCCCCCCCCCCAACCTTCACATACACACACATACACATATACTTAGCTGAATTTTCTCCAGGTGCTAAAACTCCTAGTGGTGGCTCTGGCTGACCTTGAATACTCAAACAGAGCACTTGAATACCAGTTTCATAACTCAGGCACATGGAAATAAGTCAGTAAATCCACAAACATTAATGACTATCAAGTGCTGTGCTGTGCACTTGGAGAACATACAAAAGAAAGAGAAAACAAGCTTACAGCCATGAAGGAGATAGAAATCTACCAAAGAAAAAAGTTCAATGTCATTCCAAGATGGTAAAAAACTGGAAAAAAAAAAAACAAAAGAACAACAAGTGAAAACTGATATGAAGTAAGCAGCAGGACATTAGTAAGCTTCATTGTCCACAAGAGAGCTACTGAGGTAGTGAAGGTCTTGAGATCAGACCATATGTGGGTCAGTTGGTGGGACTGGAGACATCTAACCTAGGGAAGAGAAGACCTGAGTGGTCAAGAAATCTACCTTCATATATTTGAAGGACTTCTGTGAGCCAGCAGAAATGGGTATCATGTGTATGGGCCCAAGATGCATTTGTGTTAAGGCTTAACTGACTGAAAAACCTGACGTTCCACCCCTACCCCCATCCATGTGATTGCGATGGGAGGAAATTGTAGAGAGGAAGATTTAAGTCTAACAGCAGGAAAAAAACAGAACAAAACAAAACCTACCAGTTATCTGAAAGGAGAATGGGATGCCTCCCTTGGAGACCTCTTCAAGCAAAGACCATCTGATCATCTTCTAGATGGCCATCTGTTGGACTGGATGGCCACTGAGAGCCCTTCCACTGCTGAAATCCTGTCTGAACAATAATGGAATACAGAATTATCTAAGATAAGTGCATCTCATGGTACCCTATAAGCCTAAGATGCACTATGAGTAAAAGGAAAATTTAGAGATATCTCCACTCCAAATGTTCATATGAACTTTTTGTGCCCAGCCTGTGGTAGAACTTTCCAAGCTCATGTTGGTCTGATCAGACCCCAACATAATGGTCTGATTGACCCCAACATAATGATGTCATTTTGGTCCTCTGAGGGACAACGACTATGAACCTAAAAGGGCTTAAAAACTAATTGTTTAATAGACTAGATATTCTATTCCCTTTTTGCTTACTATTGCATCAGAAAAAAAATGTTTTGATCTAAAAAGTGAATTGGACTCATCCATTCATTATCATTGAGGCACCAAATACAATACTCCCCCCCCCCCAAAATGAGAAACTAAGAAATTTGATCAGAATTTTAGCTTGACGTTAAAAGAAGCTGATCACAACTTTGGGTTTTGGAGTACCAATACTGATTCCTATATATGAAACATGGCATACAATCAGAACTATCTTAGAACTAGATGGCACCTCCAAGGTTATATAGTCCTCTCTCTGTTTGATGCAGGAATTCCCTCTACAATATTTCTGTCAGTTCGTCATCCAAATTGTCATCAACTCTACTAGTAAATGCTTCTCTCCTTTAATATACTGCTCTAATATGCTAAATTATCCCTTACTCACTGTCCATCTTAAATGTAGCTCTGTCATTTTTTAACTTGCACCTTGAAAAAGGCACTTAAGTAAGCAAAGGAAGATTTTCATTTAATGGGATGATAAATGAATCAAGACGAGGGCCTAAGAACAGAATGTATTCACTTGTACCCATGTGCATAGAAATGCAAACCTTCAAATGTGGTGTAAGTATAAATGCATGCACACATACATGAACATAAATCAGTGTGCTTTAAGCAAGTGTGATTTTATTTTCCTAAGAGATGGACCAGTAAAATCATGAAGGCACAATTCACAAATCTGGTCCAGAGAATCAACTAAGGGTCAAAGAACCATAAAATATTTGAATTGGGAGTAAACTCAGGGGTCATCTAGCCCAACTCATACCTGAACGTGGATCCCCTCAATATTCCTAACAGGTAATGATCTAGCCACTGCAGGAAGATCTCCAATGATGGGGAACTCATTACCCCCAAAGCTGCCCCTTATATGTATATACTCTAATTGCTAAGGAACTTCCACCCCACATGGAATCAAAACCTTCCTCTCTTCAACTTCTGCCCATTGCTCCTAAGTCTTCCAAAAGGAGCCAACTGGTTTCCCAGTCTTGCTGTTTTTCCTCCTTGACATCTTGCACATCTGACCCCGTTCTCTTTATTTTCACAGCTGCCACCTTAGTTCAGGCTCTTATCCCTCCTCAGCTAGATGGTCACAGTAATCTCTTAATTGGTCTTCTTGCCTCAAATCTCACCACATTCTAGTCTATCCACCACACTGCTGTCCAAGTGATTTTCCTTAAAATCAGATTGTACTGTGGGACTCAACCAACTCCATTAGCTCACTATTGCCTCCAAGATAAAATACAAACTCCTCTGTTTGGCTTTTCAAACCCTTTACAACCTGACCCTGAGCAATCTTTGTGGCCTAATTCAACATTAACCCCACTCCTGCACTCTCTCCTTTGTGCAGTTGTCCCTCAGTCATGGAAAGCTCTTCATCCTCACCTCTGCCTCATCATGATCCCTGTCTTCCTTAAGATGCAGCTCAGGTACCCCCTTCTACAGGAAACCTTTCCTGAGTCTCCTGACTGCTACTGCCCTACCTCCCTAAATACTTTGATACTTTGTACTTGAGTACTTTGCATTTATTTTCTGTATGGTTATTCTGTATACACAAACACACATATATGTATACACACATATTATATATACACACATTTTTCATGGATATATACATGATGTATATATGTGTATATATGCATGCGTTATGTATGTATACATATATAGGCACACACATATGACATTAACTTTGAGAACAGGGATTGTTTCCTTTACTTGTACCACTAGTACCTAGTGCATAGGTTGTTGTTGTTATTTAGTCGTTTTCAGTCATGTCTGATTCTTCATGACCCCATTTAAGGTTTTCTTGACAAAGAAACTAGAGTGGTTTGCTATTTCCTTCTCCAGCTCATTTGACAGATGAGGAAACTGAGGCAAACAGGGCAAAGTGATTTGCCCAGGGTCACAAGCTTGTAAGTTTCTCAAGCCAGATTTAAACTCAGGAAGATGAATTTTCCTGATTTCAGATCCTGTACTATATCCTGGCTGCCCCATCTGACCCGTAGTAGGTACTTAATCTATACTGTTAATTGATTTATTAGGAGAGGAGAAGAGAAAAGAGGAGAGAAGAGGGGAGGGGAGGAGAGGGAAGACGAAGGGAGAGGACAATAAAGGAAGTGCAGAGAGAGGAGGGGAAAAGGTAGGGATGGGAGGGAGAGGAGTAGGAAGAGAGATGGGAAGAAGGAATAGTATGAGGGAGGAGGAGAGAAAGAGACATCTAATGGTTCTTTTTCAACAATGAAGAACAACACTTATTCCTACCCAGCCAATTCTTCATGGATCTGTGGAGGTTGACTTTAATTAACTCTGGGATATCATTTAAATAAGTTTTTCCTTTACCAAAAGATGTTAATTTTCCACTTTATGACTCACATGTTAACCAGAAACCCCTGGCTTCCTAAGATTCCTGTTACAAATTTAAAATCTCTTTGAATGACTTCTTTTTTTTGTTTTTTTGTTTTGCAGGGCAATGGGGGTTAAGTGACTTGCCCAGGGTCACACAGCTAGTAAGTGTCAAGTGTCTGAGGCTGGATTTGAACTCAGGTCCTCCTGAATCCAGGGCCGGTGCTCTCTCCACTGCGCCACCTAGCTGCCCCTGAATGACTTCTTATCACTATACTTTTTGAAAGTAGGCACAGGAACAATTTTCCCTTTAATCATCCTAGGACCAGCTCTCAGCACATAGGAAGAGAGGTAGGTAGTTACAGACATGGAAACCCTTCACCTTGGATATATTTTCTAGGACAGTCCCATTTTCATGAAAAGAAGGTGCACTGTGGAAGAATTTCGCAAAAGAAACATTCATTGTCAGAGGATGCAGTCCCAAGTTTTGGTTCAGAGAGTGTCCCCTCCTGTCACCCAACTATGAGGCTATTCCTGTAGAGAGGCAGGGAAAGAAGGATGCCTTTCTAGCTGGGTCTATCTGGGCCACCTTCCTGTTTTTCTTCCTTTGATGTCTTTTTATATGTCTAATAAATCTGGGTCATGAGGGAGAAAAGAGTTTTTACTGCATTCTGCTTTTTTAGGGAGAGAAGAGAAGAGGTGCAGTGATACATATCTGATCACAGGGATAGACCAGTTTTCTAAATCTCTTATCTTCCCACTTCCTCAGGACTGGGAAAGAGTATTTCATACACAGGGTCAGCATTTTAACCTGGTATTTCTTGCCCTGTCTACCAAAGTTCCTGAATTTTTTATGCCTCCAGTATGTGATTTAGTCACCCCCTCAAGGCAAGCATAGGTTGTCCATGACCCATGACTATATCCCTTCCCTGTTCCAGCCCTTTCCTTCCCTCAACATTTTGGCAGACGACTGAGCAGGCTAAAAGACTGTTCCCATAGGCTGCAGACTGCTGTTGTTCCCTCCATGTTTTCCCTCTGACTACAGGGCACTGGGGGATTCTCCAGCTGTCTAACTGGACTGTAATTCTACACAATCATTTTGTGAAACTGATTCCATTTAAAAGTGGTACAGCCCTATTTACAGTGGAAATTTTTGTAGTAGCCAAAAACTGGGAACGAAATAGATGTCCAGCAATTGGGGGGTAGCTAAACAAATTATGGTACATGAATATAGTAGAATACTTCTGCACAAAAAGGAACAATATTTATGAAGCATGCAGAGAAGTATGGGAAAATCTATATGACCTAATTCAAAGTAAGCACAATCAGGAAAACAATAGAAGTAATACTACAAAATTTAAATAGGGGTAAAAATGAAGCCGAATAACTAAACTTGGCTCCAAAGGAAGAGATGAGAAAATATATCTCCCTTCTTTCTTTGCAGAGGTCAGAAACTATGGCTATGGAACATTACATATTCAGTAAACTGTGAGTGTGGGTTAATGGGTTGGTTGTTTTGCTGAAATAACTTTTTTCCTTTCTTTTTTTATTCTTTGTTACAAGGTATAACTTTCTAGGTGGACCTAGAAGAAAAATAAATTTGGAAATGAAGATGATGCAAAAACAAAAACTAGCAATAAAATATTTTTAAAAGATAGCCAAAAAATGTCCATTGCTTCCAAAAAGATCTAGATACATCTGGGAGTGACAAATAAATAATTCAACACAAGTATTTAGTAAACACCTTCTGAATGCCGAGTATTGTACTACACACAGTAAAGGATCCCAAAGACAGAAAGTCCCTGAACCCTATATACCTCAGTTTTCTTGGAGAGGCAAAACCTATTAAAGCAAGCCAGTACAGAATTATCTGCTAAAGTGAGAGGTCTGGGGACTAAATGCTACAGGGATTTGAAGGGAGAGTTCAAGAATTATCACAAATAGGCTTCATGAAATAGGCAGGATTTGAAATGGACTTAAAGGATGGAAAGGACTCAGTTAAGGAAAAATAAGATGCTTTAGGGAAAGCATCTTTCACTTGCTGCAGTTATAGCGATGGAAGACAGTGTACAGTAACAGAAAGAACACCTGGCCTTAGAGGCAAGAACATGGGTTCGATAGCGGCCCTTCTTCTTACTAGCTAAGTGACATTTCTGGGTCTGAATTTTCTCAGTCAGTTAATGGAGAGATGGGAACATGGTGCTGAACAGACAGATAAGAAAGCTCACTAGGTGGTAAATAAAAGAGCTTGGATGTGAACGAAGTCCTTCCACTTATTATCTATGTAGCTTTGGGGCAAGTCACCTAAGCTCTTGGGTCTTCAGTTGCCTCATCTATGAAGTAAGGGGGTTGGAGCCGATGTTCTCTAAGCTTCCTTTGAATCTTATAGCTGTGATAACTATGATCCTATGAATTACTAGGGTCTGTTCCATCCCTAACATTTTGCAATAGAAGAAAATGGTATTTTTCTAAAAAAAAAAATTCTCAATTTCTTGCAATGTCGATGACAGTCTGTTGGGCCAGATGGAATAGAGTCCTGGGCTTGGATTCAGAAATACTGAGTTAGGTTGCCACCTCAGACTCCTGCTAGCTGTGTGACCCTGGCAAATCACTCAAACTCTCGAACTCAGTTTCCTCATATATAAAACATCATACCTCCATGGGGTTGTTGAAAAGATCAATCAATAGGCAATTTAAAGAGTGCCAACTATGTGCTAAGATCAGATGAAACTGGCAGGGTAAGGCACTTGAAGAACCTAAAACACGATGTAAATGTTCATTGTCAATAGAGATCATCTAGCCTAAGTCCCCTATTTTATAGATGCAGACACTAAGCGGGGTGGGGAGTCGTAACTTGCTTTGTATTCTTTTGGCAATGGTTTTCCCCAAGCAGCGGACTATTAGAGGAGTTCCCATCCCTTCTTTATTCCTGGGCTCTCCAAGGACCTACCTGGAATGCCTCTATCACCTGTGGCAGAGCGTAGAAGAGAAGGAGGGAGATAGGAACATTAGAAATCGAGTCTGGAATAATGTACATTTGGTATTTTTCAGCATCAACCAACCGATTACTCCCCCCCCCCCCAAAAAAAAGGTTAAGGGGGGAAAGGGAAAAGGGACATACAATTAGTAAGTACCAAACGCTTTACAAATTTGATCTCCTTTGATCTTCACAACAACATGAGGTAGGTGCTATTATTATTATCATCATCTACATTTTACTGATGAGGAAACTGAGACAGATGGAGGTTATGTGATTTGCGCAGGTTCACACACATAGTAAGCATCTCAGGCCAGATCTGAAAGTGAAACATTAGAGGAAGGAGCCAAAGGCCAACTAGCAAAATTGTAGAACTGTTTGGATTTGAAAGAATGAAGATAAACATATCACCTGGAGAATATGGAAGTTACACAAGGACATTTTTTTTGGTGGGGTATATAAGCTCACATAGTGGAAAGTGCTATTAGACAGCAGCTCACATTTATTTCCCTCTGCAGTCAGAGCACTGGGTTGGGGTGGGAATATCGGGGTAGGGGCAATCTCAGTTTGAACTACCTAAATCTACATAGAGAATAGAGCTACAGAGCTGCTGCATAAAGTAGTTACTACTGAGCAGTCAAATCAAATTCTGGGACTACCAAGCCCATCAATGGCTGCTTCTAGTATCAGGAAAAGTACTATGGCTAAAGTGCATAGTTTGGGGTTTAGGAGAAACATTTCTCGTGAAAGCATATGATGAAACCTTTCACTCATCTGGGATTGATAGTAATTATATAATATATTGAATTTAGCTCTTATGGGAAAAGTGTGTGTGTGTGCACATGCGTTCATGAGAGAGAGAGAGAGAGAGAGAGAGAGAGAGAGAGAGAGAGAGAGAGAGAGAGAGAGAAGGAGGGAGCTGATCTGTTTTGGGAGAACTTATTTACTAGGCTGTGAGATACAGGGTGCATTATGATATAACCAAATAAAGCTAAAAATATATGACTAGTATAATTGGAAGGAAAATTGCTTCGAGCAGTTTTAAAGAAGTAAACAGGGAAGGGGGGTATTCTAAGTGACTTCTTTGTGGGTCAGGACAATATGATTTCCGTCAATGGAGTATAATTCCATGTAGCAATGAGAAAAATCTGGAATAAGGAAATCACAGATCAATAGAGGCCACAGTATGCCACTCTTTTAGTATTCTGGAAGCTGAGGGGACAGAGATGATATCAAGCACTGGCCTCTTTCTCCACTACTGATAAATACAGTCAACAGTGAACCATTCAGCACTGGAGTGGTCTTGTATGGCAAAAAGATCCAGCATTTTCAAAGCAAGGTCGTGGTCATAAACATTAACCTCTTTCAGCGAAACTTGATTTATAGCAATGCATGACACATGCTGTGCCCAGAGGACTTTTTTTTTTTCCTCCAGTAATGCCAGTTAACTGAAATGTGCCTCATTCCCCAGAGTGAGTCTATGATGAACACTAATTATCTATAACTTCAAAATATAAGCGCCCACCACCACTTTTGCAACCTGTTATAGTAGAAAGGGCCCTCGATTTGTTGTTGGAGTCTGAGTTCAAATCCCCAGTGTAGCAATTTGCCATCAGTGACCTTGGGCAAGATATTTCACATTATTAAGACTTGGTTTTCTCATCTTCAGAATCGAAGGGTTAGGCTACATGACCCCTAATCATCCTTTCACCTTTAAAATCTATAATTCTATAATCTTTCATCTAAGCACCTTGATATGCTCTCATAATAAGGTTCATAGTAGAAGACATTTCAAGCAAAGGTTAGTCTTCTCATTTTACAGCTGGGAATATTGAGACCCAGAAAGGTTTAGTGTGCCACAGAGAGTCATATCTAGGGATAAATAATAGGTCTCCAGGTTGTCCTTCCTATTTCACTAGGCATCATTGTCTCTTATAAGGTTTAATCCATGTCTCAGAACACCAAACTCTAGGTTTACATAAACTAGGTTCAGTTTTGTAGGGGGCCCTCAAATCATGTCTCTTTTACTTGCTTTTCCCTACTCCCAGAGTTTTATCTGAGAAACTTATGAAATAATTTATGTCCAATTCTCTACAGTAAAAGTACTCCTGGTTCCTAGATAAGCACTCAGTATATTAATGTATATTAGTTATAGGACAGCTTTTGTATCACCCCACAGGAAAAAAAAAAGAAAACACAAAGGACTCATAAATAGTTGATATAATTCTCCTCCCTCTCCATTGTATCAATCATCACGCCCTAAATATATATATTAAATATATATATATATATGTGTGTGTGTGTATATATATATATGAGTCAATTGGAGTTAAGTGATTTCCCCGGGGTCACACAGCTAGTAACTGTTAAGTGTCTGAGGCTACATTTCAACTTGTCCTCCTGACTCCAGGGCCAGTGCTCTATCCACTGCGCCACCTAGCTGCCCCCTATATCTCTTGATAGGTACTACTTCAGGGATATTTAAACTGTTTCCACTTGTGACCCTTTTCACCCAAGAAATTTTTATGCAACCCCATGTATATAGGCATATAAAATAGGTATACATAACCTTTTATTGTTGCCAAATTTTTTGTGACCCCCCCCCCACATTCAGTTACATAAACTATATGGTGTCACATAAACCCACAGTTTAAAAAGCTGGGTACTACTATCCCAAATGCTCAGACTTTCCGCAGAAAGAAAACAAACTTGGTACTGATAAAAGCAACCCCCTTTCCATCAGACCTGCACCATCCAAATAATTCACCAGAGTAGAAAGGGTTTTTTTTTTAACTTTTCCAAATTAGTGACACAATCCTTTGCTGTTCCTTTAGTTCCAAGATCAGTTAGGTAATTCTCTTCTCACTAAGAAACCCATGTTGCCTATCTACTCTTCCTATCTCTTAAAGGCAACATTCTTCCAGCAGATGAGAATTCAGGAACTCCCACCCTCTGTCCTGGTGGTCCTCCTCTCCTGGGGTGATGTGGATGGGTGCATCAGCATTAGCTACATGCCTCTGTTATTGCCTCTCCTTGACTGTATATAGGCATTCAAGGCCATTGAATTTGATTTCTAGTCACTCAATGAACATACACATATACCCATTATTTCCAGGCTTGTTTTTAAGGACACATAAATAAATCTGTAGCAATTATTTTGGCCTTAAGTCTTTACTTTCTGACATTGTTTTTCCAGGCTGTCTTTGGTATTGTCAGTATATGCAAGATCAGGGGATATAAACTTATCTTTAACTTCTATTTTACATTAAAGTGAAACACACTTGTACAAATTTGTCTTTTTGAATGAACACATTAGGGAATAATTTATTCAATGGTGCTATTTGACCCAAAAGGCTCTCCCTAAAATTAGAAAGAGATCAAAGGGACAGCTAGGTGGTACAGTGGATAAAGCACTGGCCTTGGATTCAGGAGGACCTGAGTTCAAATCTGGCCTCAGACACTTGACACTTGCTAGCTGTGGGACCCTGGGCAAGTCACTTAACCTCGATTGCCTCACCAAAAAAAAAAGGGGATAAAAGCATGAGATATGGGTCATTCATCTTTATTACATATGTATTTATTAAAAATATTTTCTTTCTAAAAATAAATGAATTCTAATGACCTGTCCAGGTTAATGCTTAACACTGCCTAAGTTGAAGGTAAGAAAATGCTGGATTAACATTCCTGTGATTTCCATAAATAAAAAATTAAAACAATATATGAGCTCAATGAATAAACAGACTTTTCATTCATAGTACAGCATGTGAATATTAAGTTGGGGTTTTAAAATATAATATTTTTTAGATATTGACCGAAAACAGAAAATAAATGTAACATCTAATCCATCCCATGAAACCATTAATGCAACTATTTTCCCCACTTCCAGGCAGGAAGTGGTATTTTGCATCAATTTTTAATAGAGACCACATTAAACTTCCTAGAGGAATAGGAAGGGATTTAAAAGATTTGTTCAGCAGTTAAGCTGCCATTTGCTGATGGTTCATAAACAGTCTGGAAGAGCAAGTCAAGTTCAATAGCTCATTCATTTCTTGCTAGACATCTAAAATGCCAATGCAGCAGAACTTTCCTAGTACCAAGTATGCATATGCTCTGAACACAGAATATTAAGCCTAATCTTGCTGGTGAGAAGAGAGTTAATGGCTTACACTGCAGAGGTGCATTCAAGTCTCCAGGCCACCAAGAAGTCATAGAACAGCATACTTCTCCCAGTATGAGAAAATACCTCGCAGGCCGAAGAGTCAAAGTGAGCAATAATTTCTCTTCCCAAAGGGAAACACTGACCTACTGTCAGTATCTCTCCTTTACTCACTTGGCATGACCTCATTTTATCATTTGGTGCTTAATGTGTATGTCTTCTCTCTCCATTGTGATTACCTTTTTCTGGGCAGGACCATGTCTTCTATTTTTTTGTATCCTTATGGTGTCTAATACAATGCTCTTTGCTCAGAGTAAATCTTCAATCAATCAATATTTTTTATTAATGAATTAATGAAAGCCACTGTCGGGCACCCTTGTGTGGATATTATACCTTGACAGTAATTGACTTGGATATCTGCTGCAATTATTTTGATTTAAGTGGGTACTGCTTGCAATGTTTCTGGACTATCTTTCCATGCTGTCAGTAGGAATGAGCTCAGGGTATGTAAACTTATTTTAACATCCATTTAATACAGTTGTTATGAAAGTAAAACCGTAAAGTTCATATGCTTTTCAAAATAGATTTTTAAAATTTATGGATTACCTACCACTTCTACCCACAATTATAACCAGTCAAAAGATGATTACATTTTTAGAATCTGGATTACATTTAAATCAACTGTCTCTCAGACATATCAAACTGGAGGTCCTTAAACTCAATGTGTTCAAGTCTGAAGTCATTATCATCCTTCCTTCCCCAATCACCTCTTGTAATCTCACCTATTATTACTAAGGGCACCACCATCTTCCTAGTTACTCAGACACATTATGTAGTTGTCATCCCTGCCTCCTCAATGTCACTCCAACCCTCCCACACTCCGAGTGCAATATTTTACCAGGTCTTGTCATTTCCACCTTTGTAACATCTCCTCTGTCTTTGGTCATTGCTACCTCCCTGGTTTAGGTCCTCAACACATCATGCCTGGATTTTTTTTTTTTGGTGGGGCAATGAGGGTTAAGTGACTTGCCCAGGGTCACACAGCTAGTAAGTGTCAAATGTCTAAGGCTGAATTTGAACCCAGATCCTCCTGAATCCAGGACTGGTGCTTTATCCACTGTGTCACCTAGCTGCTCCAATGCCTGGATTTTTACAATAGCCTTATGTTTTTATCTTCCTCACTCAAGTCCCTCCCCAATCCCAGTCTATCTTCCATTCAGCTAACAAATTGATCTTCCTAAAGCACAAGTCTGACCAGATGAATCACTACTCAATAAACCATTGCTTCCCTTTTGCCTCCAGGATCAAACATAAAATCTGTGACTTTTAAAGCCCATAAAGTAGCTCATTCTTACCTTCCTACTCTTCTTCTTCTTCTTTTTGTGGGGCAATGAGGGTGAAGTGATTTGCCCAGGGTAACACAGCTAGTAAGTGCCAAGTGCCTGAGGCCAGATTTGAACTCAGGTCCTCCTGAATCCAGGGCTGGTGCTTTATCCACTGTGCCACCTAGCTTCCCCCCTTCCTACTCTTCTTACATTTTACTCCCCTGCAATTAACAGTGATAATAGGTATTATAGATAGCTAAATAGTATACTTTATTTAGTAAGTATGTATGTGTAGTAGTTGCAATATAAATGCTTATTCTCCCTTCCATTGTGGGCTTTAGAATAAAATAGAATGGACCCATGTTCAGCTCCTAGCACAGCATCACACAAAAAGACTGAATATATGATTGTTGAATTAGTTTGATTTAATTTAATTAATTAGTCAAGAGTATTCTAAAATGCTGAAAATAGTATATCTTCTGTAACTGTAATCATAATGATTTCAATGTTTTATAACTCATCATTTATATTTATAAGATATCAGAGATATTAGGTGTCTAAGACACAGGGAAAATTAAAAGAAAGCCCTTGCAATGAGGTTCCTTTGCAAGAATGTAAACATTTTTATAATGAGGCAATAATTCTTTCATTTATATTCACATCATAATTAACTGTTTAATTTTAAATAGCATCCAAGAAGATATAAATATAGGATTCTAATGCATTTTCAATCACCTGCTAATTTATATTTGATCTCATTGCTCCTTAGCTATGGCACACTATGACCTTGTAATTTTCCAGCATCCGTGAAATATAATTGCTAGAATTGTCTTGGATCATTTTATTGCCGAACATAACTAAGTCATTCACAGTTGATCATCATACAATATTATTACTGTGTACACTCTTCTGATTCTGCACACTTAACTTTTCATCAGTTCCTATAAGTCTTTGCAGTTTTTTCTGAAAGCATCCTGTTTCTCATTTCTCATAGGACAATAGTGTTCTATCACAACTATATGTCACAGCTGGTTCAGCCATTTGCCGATTGATGTACATCTACCCAATTTCCAATTCTTTGTCACTTTTAAAAGAGCTTCTATAAATATATAGTTTTACAGATAGGTAATTTTCCTTTCTAAAAAAAATTTGGCATATAGACCTTATAGTGGTATTGCTAGGCCAATAGGTTTCACAGCTTTATAGCCCTCTCGGCATAGTTCTAAATGGCTCTATAGAAAAGTTAAATCAATTTACAACTCCACCAACTGTCCCAATTTTTCCACATCCCCTCCAATTATTGTCATTTTCCTTTTCTATCATACTAGGAACTCTTACAGATATAAGGTAGTACCCGATATGTTTTAATTTTCATTTCTCTAATCAGTTGTGATTTAGAGCATTTTTTCATATGACTAGAGATAGCCTGTTCATAGATTTGACATTTTATCAATTGGGGAATGACTTGTATTTTCATAAATTTGATTCAGTTTTCCATATATTTAAGAAATGTGACCTTTATCAGAAAAAACTTCTTGTCATTTGTCTTGACAATTATGATTACTAACTCTATTTTCCTTCATCCTATTTTCTCCCTGTGAGAAAATAATGGGATTTGGCAGATACTCAAAGGCTCACCTGGAGATTAATCTAAACTGATTGAATTAAGTGAGAGTGATTGACTTTGCTGCTTAGCCCACTTCAAGTTAATTAGATTGTAACCACACCTGGCTATCCCTTAAGAAGGTATTGTTCTCAGAAGCTAAGGACTTTGAACTCAACTTGAGACCACCTTCAAGTCCAGTGAACCAATGGATTTGGATGATGTTAACCAATCCAACTTGAAGCAGTGTGTAAGGACTGCCTCTGCTCCAGACCTATAAAAAACTTCCTCACTCAGTTTGAGAGGAGTTCATTGTTGAAGCAGGCTCCTGGTATAGGACTTCAGGAAGAACCAGACCAGGCTGAAACTTTAGGCTAGATAGGACTTTTCTTAACTCTATGTGTTCTTTTTTCTAATACCTGGTATGCTTTAATAAATCCTTAATGAGAGGGGAGGGAGGGAGAAAATTTTGAAATTGGAAATTTTATATAAACAAATGTTGAAAACTATCTCTACATGTAACTGGAAAATAATAAAATACTTTTATTTTTTTTAAAAAGATAAAATTAAAAGAAAAGAATATTAAAAAAAATGCTTAATGCCCAAAGACTGGTGCTAAAGCTTCTAATTTAAGGTGACCACACATTTAGATTTAAAACATCACATCCCTATTAATTCTTCTCTGTCTGTTTTTACCATCCTCAAATGTCAACCCTCCATTCTATCAGACCCACACTTCTCTTATCCCCTTCTCCTCCTATTTTCCTATAGGGTAAGATAGATGTATATACCCAATTGAGAGTTTGTGTTATTAACTCCTTGAGTCAATTCTGATGAAAGGTTCAAATGCCCTCATCTCACCTCCTCATCTTTTCTTTCACTCTAAAATTTCTTTTGTGACTTTTTTGTGCGAGATAATCTATCCCATTCTACTTCTTCCTTTCCCTTTCTCCCCCTAATTTTATTTTTTAAATACATCATCCCATCACAGTCAATTCACAATCTTGCCCTCTGTCTATGGATACTCCTAACTGCCCCAATAATTATAAGTTTCTACATGTATCCTCTTCTCATGTATGAATATAAACATTTTAACCTAATTAAATGAATTATGATTTCTCTTTCCTCTTTACCTTTTTATGCCTCTCTTGGATATTATACTTGAAAGTCAAATTTTTTTATTCAGCTCTGGTCTTTTTATCAGGAATACTTGAAGTCCTGCATTTCTTTAAATAGCAATTTTCTCCTAAAGTATTATACTTAGTTTTTCTGTGTAGGGTCTACTTTGCTTTCCAGAATGTCATATTCTAAATTCTCCATTCCTTTAATGTAGAAGTTGCTAAATCTTGTGTTATCTTAACTTTGACTCCACAATACTTGAATTGTTTCTTTCTGGCTGCTTGAATATTTTTGCCTTGACCGGGGAGCTCTGGAATTTCACTATAATATTCCTGAAAGTTTTAATTTTAGATTCTCTTTCAGAAGGTAACAAGTGGCTTCTTTCAATGTCTATTTTATCCTCTGCTTCTAGGATATCAGGGCAATTTTTTTTGGTAATTGTTTAAAAAAGGGTCTTTTTTGATCATGAATTTCACATAATACAATAATAATTCTTAAATCATCTCTGCTCAATCTATTTTCTAAGTCAATCACCCCTCCACCCCCCAAATGAGATAGTTCACATTTTCTTTTATTTTTTTCCTTCCTTTTGTTTTAGAGTTACTTGATGCCACATGAGGTCATTAGCTTCTACTTTCTGATTCTACTTTTTAAGGAATTCTCTTCAGTGAATTTTTTGTATATTTTTCCCCTTTTGAAAAATTCTATTTTTTAACGAGTTCTTTTCAGTAGATTTTTGTGTCTCTTTTATCATTTTACTTATTCTGTTTTTTTAAGTGTTATATTCTTCAGTATTTTTTGTGTCTCTTTTAGCAGACTATTGACTTTTCATGATTTTCTTGAAGGACTCTCATTTGTTTTCCCTGTTTTTTCTCTCTTTCTTATTGGATTTTTTACAAACTTTTTGAGGCCAATTCACATTTTTCTCAGAGGATTTGAGTGCAGCAATTTTTATTTCCTTGGCTTCTTTTGAGTTTATGTTCTGATCTTCCCTGTCACCAGAGTAACTTTCTATGGTCAAACTCTTATTTTGCTGCTTGCTCATTTTTTTCATCCTATTTATTTACTTTTAACTTTAGGTTAAAATTGAAGTAATTTCCCATGTTTCAGGGTTTTATTTTATGCCATTGTTTTCAGATCTAGTTACTGTGGTTGAGTGTTTTTCAGTTCTTCCAAGGTGGTATGAGATAAGAAGTATGTGTTTACTACTCTTCTGACTTCTGCTCTAATTTGTGAATGACCACAAGCATGCTTTTAAACCCAGTGTCCTGGCTTCCTTGTGGTACTCTAATGTGCAAGTGTTCCTTCATGCCCCGAGACTGAGACCCAGGACTTCAACCAGGTTGCCCATATGTGGAATGTAAGAAAGTACCACACCCAGTTCCAACAAAGAAAACCTTGTAATCTCTTTATCAACTTCTTCCACCTGTGAAATGCGTGCTTCACATGCCATGGTTGCTGATTCTGTTTTCCCCAAGGTTTATGGTTGTCTTTCTTGGGTATTGTCTTCCCTCAACTGTGCTTCACTCTCACTTTAATGCAACAAACCTTTCCTGCTGACCTTCTAAGCTATCTTGGGCTAGTAAATTGGTTTACCCCATTGTTCTATTGTTCCAGAATTCCTTTGTAGGTATTGTTTAAAATTGTTTGTAGTTAAATTTGGGAGAGCTAGGGTGAGTCTTTGCCTTTTCTCCACCATTTTGGCTCCCTTACAATTCTCAAGTTATTGAAAGGCTGTCATTTGTAAAGGGGTTTAAAAATATTTCCTTTGGTCCCAGAAGACAGAATGTCACAATGAGTGGAAGCTGAAAAGAGACAAATTATGTTGGATGGAGGGATGGAGGGAATATGATTCCTAATAATTAGACCTTTTTAGAGGTCTTCAAGGAGAGGATAGATAATTTTCAGATATGTTATTGTATTGATTCTTTTCATATAAAGATAGGACTAGATATGTGGCAAAATCCCTTCCCACTTTCAAATTCTATGATTCTATAAGTTTGTCTCACCTGTTTTTTCAGGGTTTTTTTTGTGTGTCTTTTTTGTTTGTTTGTTTTTTGGGGTTGTTTTGCAGGGCATTGGGGGTTAAGTGACTTGCCCAGGGTCACACAGCTAGTAAGTGTCAAGTGTCTGAGGCCAGATTTGAACTCAGGTACTCCTGAATTCAGGGCTGTCACCTGTTTTTTTTTTTTTTTGCTTTTGCTTTTTTTTAGTGAGGCAATTGGGGTTAAGTGACTTGCCCAGGGTCACACAGCTAGTAGGTGTTAAGTGTCTGAAGCCGTATTGTGTCACCTATTTTTTAAAGCTAAAAATGACTATTTGATAAAGATAAAAAAAATACCATTGTTAAAATTATGAAGCAGAAACTATAATGCTGACAAGTGTGGCATATGGAATAGGAAATAATTTCATACCATCATAGTCTAGTTATTACCCATTAAGCATAAACTGACAAAATAATTAGGTCCAGTACTACTGACTTCAGATGCCTCTTTACTAGTACATGAAATATAATTTAAAATCAAATAAATTTATACTTTTAACAAAATAGTAAATATAATCTTATAGGAATCTTATAGTATACACTGAAATTTCATTTCTGATAAATTTGATTGAAAGTTATAGTTTTGTTCAATAGGAAAGGAAGGGTAGAAAGTCTTAACCTAGGAGTCTGTATTCTTACTTTAAAAAAAAATAACATTTAAAAAACATTACTCTTTGAAGCTATCCATAGATTTCACCAGACTTCCAAAGAAGTTCATTGAATGTAAAATGGAACCCCTGAACAAGTAGAAAGATATGGAGATTTTTTTTTTTTGGTGAGGCAATTGGGGTTAAGTGACTTGCCCAGGGTCATACAGCTAGTAAGTGTCAAGTGCCTGAGGCCGGATTTGAACTCAGGTCCTTCTGAATCCAGGGCCGGTGCTTTATCCACTGTACCATCTAGCTGCCCCCAAAGATGGAGAACTTTAAGGTAAATATTAAAGTATATGACTATAAGGAAATCCTTCGTCCTCTGGGTAGACAATATGCAGTAATTATAATATAATTAGAAATGCAATGAATTTCAAGTTTGATTTAGAATATGGACTTTGTTACTGCCTCAGCTAAATAATTTAGTCTACATGATCTATAAAATGAGAGGAATTAACCAAAAAGTTTTTCAGATCCATTTGAGCTGGAGATTCTATGGTATTCTCATCTTAGAAGCATTAATTGTTAACATGTATGTTGTGGCGTGTGGTGGCATGTTGTGGCATGTTGTGGCGTGTTGTGGCGTGTGGTGTGCTTTGGCGTGTGGTGGCATGTGGCATGTGGCCTGTTATGGCATGTTGTGGCGTGTTGTGGCATGTCATGGCATGTTGTGGCGTGTGGTGGCGTGTTGTGGTATGTTGTGGCGTGTTGTGGCATGTTGTGGCGTGTGGTGGCATGTTGTGGCGTGTGGTGTGCTTTGGCGTGTGGTGGCATGTGGCCTGTTATGGCGTGTGGTGGCGTGTGGCGGCGTGCTGTGGCGTGTGGTGTGTTGTGACGTGTTGCATGTTGTGGCATGTGGTGGCATGTGGTGGCATGTTGTGGCCTGTTGTGGCGTGTTTTGGCGTGTGGTGGCGTGTTTTGGCGTGTGGTGGCATGTGGCATGTGGCCTGTTATGGCATGTTGTGGCGTGTTGTGGCGTGTTGTGGCATGTTGTGGCGTGTTGTCGCGTGTTGTGGCGTGTTGTGGCATGTTGTGGCGTGTGTCATGTGGCATGTTGTGGCGTGTCATGTCATGTCGTGGCATGTGGCATGTTATGGCATGTTGTGGCATGTGGTGGCATGTTGTGGCCTGTTGTGGCGTGTTTTGGCGTGTGGTGGCGTGTTTTGGCGTGTGGTGGCATGTGGCATGTGGCCTGTTATGGCATGTTGTGGCGTGTTGTGGCATGTTGTCGCGTGTTGTCGCGTGTGGTAGCATGTTGTGGCGTGTGGTGGCATGTTGTGGCGTGTTGTGGCATGTGGCATGTTATGGCATGTTGTGGCGTGTTGTGGCGTGTGGCGTGCTTTGGCGTGTGGTGGCGTGTGGCATGTGGCCTGTTATGGCATGTTGTGGCATGTTATGGCATGTTATGGCGTGTTATGGCATGTTGTGGCGTGTTGTGGCGTGTGGTGTGCTTTGGCGTGTGGTGGCCTGTTATGGCGTGTGGTGGCGTGTGGCGGCGTGCTGTGGCGTGTGGTGTGTTGTGGCATGTTTCATGTTGTGGCATGTTGTGGCATGTTGTGGCATGTTGTGGCTTGTTGTGGCGTGTTGTGGCATGTTGTGGCATGTGGTGGCGTGTGGTGGCGTGTGGCATGTGGCTGTTGTGGCATGTGGCGTGTCATGGCATGTCGTGGCATGTCATGGCATGTGGCATGTGGCCTGTTATGGCATGTTGTGGTGTGTTGTGGCGTGTTGTGGCGTGTTGTCGCGTGTTGTGGCATGTTGTGGCATGTTGTGGCGTGTGGTGGCGTGTGGTGGCGTGTGGTGGCGTGTGGTGGCGTGTTGTGGCGTGTTGTGGTGTGTCATGGCATGTCGTGGCATGTGGCATGTTATGGCATGTTGTGGCATGTTGTGGCATGTGGTGGCATGTTGTGGCATGTGGTGGCATGTTGTGGCGTGTGGTGGCGTGTTGTGGCGTGTTGTGGCATGTGGTGGCGTGTTGTCGCGTGTGGTAGCATGTTGTGGCGTGTGGTGGCATGTTGTGGCGTGTTGTGGCATGTGGCATGTTATGGCATGTTGTGGTGTGTTGTGGCGTGTGGTGGCGTGTTTTGGCGTGTGGTGGCATGTTGTGGCATGTTGTGGCGTGTGGTGGCATGTGGTGGCGTGTTGTCGCGTGTGGTAGCATGTTGTGGCGTGTGGTGGCATGTTGTGGCGTGTTTTGGCGTGTGGTGGCATGTTGTGGCATGTTGTGGCGTGTGGTGGCATGTGGTGGCGTGTTGTCGCGTGTGGTAGCATGTTGTGGCGTGTGGTGGCATGTTGTGGCGTGTTGTGGCATGTGGCATGTTATGGCATGTTGTGGCGTGTTGTGGCGTGTGGCATGTGGCTTGTGGCGTGTTGTGGCGTGTGGTGGCATGTGGCATGTGGCCTGTTATGGCATGTTGTGGCGTGTTGTGGCATGTTGTGGCGTGTGGTGGCGTGTTGTGGCGTGTTGTGGCGTGTGGCATGTGGCGTGTTGTGGTGTGTCATGGCATGTCGTGGCATGTGGCATGTTATGGCATGTTGTGGCATGTGGTGGCGTGTTGTGGCCTGTTGTGGCGTGTTGTGGCCTGTGGTGGCGTGTTTTGGCGTGTGGTGGCGTGTTTTGGCGTGTGGTGGCGTGTTTTGGCGTGTGGTGGCGTGTGGCATGTGGCCTGTTATGGCATGTTATGGCATGTTATGGCATGTTATGGCATGTTATGGTGTGTTATGGCGTGTTGTGGCATGTTGTGGTGTGTTGTGGCGTGTTGTGGCGTGTTGTGGCATGTTGTGGCGTGTTGTGGCGTGTGGTGTGCTTTGGCGTGTGGTGGCCTGTTATGGCGTGTGGTGGCGTGTGGCGGCGTGCTGTGGCGTGTGGTGTGTTGTGGCGTGTTTCATGTTGTGGCATGTTGTGGCATGTTGTGGCTTGTTGTGGCGTGTTGTGGCATGTTGTGGCATGTGGTGGCGTGTGGTGGCGTGTGGTGGCGTGTGGCATGTGGCTGTTGTGGCATGTGGCGTGTCATGGCATGTCGTGGCATGTCATGGCATGTGGCATGTGGCCTGTTATGGCATGTTGTGGTGTGTTGTGGCGTGTTGTGGCATGTTGTGGTGTGTTGTCGCGTGTTGTGGTGTGTTGTGGCATGTTGTGGTATGTGGTGGCGTGTTGTGGCGTGTTGTGGCATGTGGTGGCGTGTTGTCGTGTGTGGTAGCATGTTGTGGCGTGTGGTGGCGTGTGGCATGTGGCCTGTTATGGCATGTTGTGGCGTGTTGTGGCATGTTGTGGCGTGTTGTCACGTGTGGTAGCATGTTGTGGTGTGTGGTGGCATGTTGTGGCATGTTGTGGCGTGTTGTGGCGTGTGGTGTGCTTTGGCGTGTGGTGGCCTGTTATGGCGTGTGGTGGCGTGTGGCGGCGTGCTGTGGCGTGTGGTGTGTTGTGGCGTGTTTCATGTTGTGGCGTGTTGTGGCGTGTTGTGGCGTGTTGTGGCGTGTTGTCGCGTGTTGTGGCATGTTGTGGCATGTTGTGGCGTGTGGTGGCGTGTGGTGGCATGTTGTGGCATGTTGTGGCGTGTGGTGGCGTGTGGTGGCGTGTGGTGGCGTGTTGTGGCGTGTTGTGGTGTGTCATGGCATGTCGTGGCATGTGGCATGTTATGGCATGTTGTGGCATGTTGTGGCATGTGGTGGCATGTTGTGGCATGTGGTGGCATGTTGTGGCGTGTGGTGGCGTGTTGTGGCGTGTGGTGGCATGTGGTGGCGTGTTGTCGCGTGTGGTAGCATGTTGTGGCGTGTGGTGGCATGTTGTGGCGTGTTGTGGCATGTGGCATGTTATGGCATGTTGTGGTGTGTTGTGGCGTGTGGTGGCGTGTTTTGGCGTGTGGTGGCATGTGGCATGTGGCCTGTTATGGCATGTTGTGGCGTGTTGTGGCATGTTGTGGCGTGTGGTGGCGTGTTGTGGCGTGTCGTGGCGTGTGGCATGTGGCGTGTTGTGGTGTGTCATGGCATGTCGTGGCATGTGGCATGTTATGGCATGTTGTGGCATGTGGTGGCATGTTGTGGCATGTGGTGGCATGTTGTGGCCTGTTGTGGCGTGTTGTGGCCTGTGGTGGCGTGTTTTGGCGTGTGGTGGCGTGTTTTGGCGTGTGGTGGCGTGTTTTGGCGTGTGGTGGCATGTGGCATGTGGCCTGTTATGGCATGTTGTGGCATGTTGTGGCGTGTGGTGGCGTGTGGCATGTGGCTGTTGTGGCATGTGGCGTGTCATGGCATGTCGTGGCATGTCATGGCATGTGGCATGTGGCCTGTTATGGCATGTTGTGGTGTGTTGTGGCGTGTTGTGGCATGTTGTGGCGTGTTGTGGCATGTTGTGGCGTGTGGTGGCGTGTGGCATGTGGCCTGTTATGGCATGTTGTGGCGTGTTGTGGCATGTTGTGGCGTGTTGTCGCGTGTGGTAGCATGTTGTGGTGTGTGGTGGCATGTTGTGGCGTGTTGTGGCGTGTTGTGGCGTGTGGTGTGCTTTGGCGTGTGGTGGCCTGTTATGGCGTGTGGTGGCGTGTGGCGGCGTGCTGTGGCGTGTGGTGTGTTGTGGCGTGTTTCATGTTGTGGCGTGTTGTGGCGTGTTGTGGCGTGTTGTGGCGTGTTGTCACGTGTTGTGGCATGTTGTGGCATGTTGTGGCGTGTTGTGGCGTGTGGTGGCGTGTGGTGGCGTGTGGTGGTGTGTTGTGGCGTGTTGTGGTGTGTCATGGCATGTCGTGGCATGTGGCATGTTATGGCATGTTGTGGCATGTGGTGGCATGTTGTGGCCTGTTGTGGCCTGTTGTGGCGTGTGGTGGCGTGTTTTGGCGTGTTTTGGCGTGTGGTGGCGTGTTTTGGCGTGTGGTGGCATGTGGCATGTGGCCTGTTATGGCATGTTGTGGCATGTTGTGGCATGTTGTGGCGTGTTGTCGTGTGTGGTAGCATGTTGTGGCATGTGGTGGCATGTTGTGGCATGTTGTGGCATGTGGCATGTTATGGCATGTTGTGGCGTGTTGTGGCGTGTGGCGTGCTTTGGCGTGTGGTGGCGTGTGGCATGTGGCCTGTTATGGCATGTTATGGCATGTTATGGCGTGTTATGGCGTGTTGTGGCGTGTTGTGGCGTGTTGTGGCGTGTTGTGGCGTGTTGTGGCGTGTTGTGGCGTGTTGTGGCGTGTTGTGGCGTGTTGTGGCGTGTTGTGGCGTGTTGTGGCGTGTGGTGTGCTTTGGCGTGTGGTGGCCTGTTATGGCGTGTGGTGGCGTGTGGCGGCGTGCTGTGGCGTGTGGTGTGTTGTGGCGTGTTTCATGTTGTGGCGTGTTGTGGCATGTTGTGGCATGTGGCATGTTATGGCATGTGGTGGCGTGTGGTGGAGTGTGGTATGTTGTGGCGTGTGGTATGTGGCGTGTGGTGGCGTGTCATGGCATGTGGTGGCGTGTGGTGGCATGTGGTGGCGTGTGGTGGCATGTTGTGTCATGTGGTGGCGTGTGGTGGCGTGTGGTAGCGTGTGGTGGCGTGTGGTGGCGTGTGGTGGCATGTGGTGGCGTGTGGTGGCATGTTGTGGCGTGTTGTGGCGTGTTGTGGCGTGTTGTGGCATGTTGTGGCGTGTTGTGGCGTGTGGCGGCGTGTTGTGGCGTGTGGCGGCATGTTGTGGCGTGTGGCGGCATGTTGTGGCGTGTGGCGTGTGGCGGCATGTTGTGGCGTGTGGTGATGTGTTTTGGCGTGTGGCATGTTATGGCGTGTGGCATGTTATGGCGTGTTATGGTGTGATATTTTCGTGTTGGGGCATGTGGCATGTTGGGGCATGTGGCGTGTTGTAGGCAGTGGTGTGTGGTGGCGTGTGGTGGCATGTTGTGGCATGTTGTGGCGTGTTGTGGCGTGTTGTGGCATGTTGTGGCATGTTGTGGCGTGTTGTGGCGTGTTGTGGCGTGTGGCATGTTGTGGCATGATGTGGCGTGTGGCATGTTGTGGCATGTTGTGGCATGTTGTGGCGTGTTGTGGCATGTTGTGGCATGTTGTGGCGTGTGGCGGCATGTTGTGGCGTGTGGCATGTTATGACGTGTGGCATGTGGCATGTTATGGTGTGATATTTTCGTGTTGGGGCATGTGGCATGCTATGGTGTGATATTTTCGTGTTGGGGCATGTGGCGTGTTATGGTGTGATATTTTCGTGTTGGGGCATGTTGCGTGTTGTAGGCAGTGGTGTGTGGTGGCGTGTGGTGGCATGTGGCGGCGTGTGGCGGCGTGTGGCAGGTTGAGTTGTGGCATATATATGGTGTGTATATGGCAAATAGCTTGTCAATGCTGTGTAAATGGCACGTATCTTACCTTGTGTGATGAGTTCAAGCTTCTTCCTTCCCATCCTGCTCTGCAGTGCTGGGTCTGAAAGATCAAAAATAGGAGTAGATAATTTTAATGTGTTAGTAAGTCATCAATCTTTATAGGATGAAAGATTCATATTTTCTCCCATCCCTCTCTGACACTATACAGTACCATCCATCCCTATCTATATGATATACTCTGTCTTTTTTTCCTCTGTACCACATGGAACTTTAAAAAAATTGATCACGTACAAACCAAAAAAAAAAAAAAAAAGGGAGGAGGGCAGGTATACTTGTGTGGTTCAGGCACCACAAATAATGAAGACGACACAAATGTAGATAGTACAGTTTTTGGTGAAGTAGAAGACAAATTCCCTACTTAGCAAAATTCCTGAAAAAACTAAAAAACAATCTGGCACAAATTAACCTTAACACCACATTCACAATTCATTCTAAAGTCATTAAAATTAGAAGAGAAATATACCATATAATTCTCATAGCTATGTAGATTTATTTTTAACCAAATAAAAGACAGGGGATATTGAAAAAAACTGAAACCTTCTTCAGAGACAACATTAATATATATATATATATATAATATATATATAAATCAGATAAGAAGGGAAATGGTCAAGTGGGGGAAAAATCAAATTTCAAGAGAAATGCAAATCAAAACAAGCATGACATTTTACCTCACAGACTCAAAATTGTCAAAAATAGCAACAATGTTGAAGGGGTTGTGGAAGAATATACTATGAAATAAGCAATTTGGAAAGCAATTTGGAATTATATAAAGTTACGAAAATGTCCATGCTCTATGAACTAAAGGCTGTTACTGAGCTTATACTCCAAAGAACCCATGTTAGTCATGTTAGAAAAGAAGCAGGCCAAAAGAAAAAAAAAACAAAAAAGTGATGCTAAAGATGATAGAGAAGCAATTTTTTACTGAATGGCGGGGTAACCTGGTTGGTCCTGTGCTTTAGGAAAAATATTTTGGATGGATGAAGGATCTGTGGCAGGCCAACCCACAAGCAGGCTATTGCAATGAAGACATCAGACCCCACATTTGAATGGTTACAGCATCAGAGGAGAGAAGGTGACATACTTATTGACTGAGAAGTATGATAAGTTGGACTGTATAAATATATAAATATATAAGATGTAAATGTAATGAACAAAAAATTAAATGAAATGTATTGATTTGTCTTTCCTTGATTATTATGTAATTTACTACAAGAGGAAAGTGATAGAAATCCTAAAAATTAAAAAGACTTTTTTATTTAAAAGAATTTTTTATTTATTATTTTCCTCTTTCTTTATTCAAACTTCTTATTCAAAAGAAAAGAAAATAATTTAGAATGGACACAAGTTTGTTGAATCGAATCTTTTATATATCATCCTTTTGTTCTTCATATGCCTGAATGTGTTTCTTGATGATTAAAGTTCATAATATATTTTTAAATTCATGAAACTTTTATCTAGAAATCTCAAGGGGAGGGGGAGGAAGCCCCAAGAGAGTCATCACAACATGTGTGTGTGTGCGTGTGCGCGCACGTATGCTTGCAATAAACTGGGGAAAAAAAGTGGGCATGCATTGTCTGATAAATGACTATAAATTCTCAGTCTCCAAATGCGGAACTCCTATAAGATTTGTACTTCCTATTCTTTTCTCTCTATAATCTCATCTTTAGAGATGGTAACCATTACTACTGTAGCTAGATCTGACATCTTTTATCTCAGGGTCTCTCTCAAATACTCAAATGCCCATTGGAGGACATCTTCATTGGATGGGACCATTGGCTCAAGTCCATTGTGTATTAAACTAAACTTATCTTCCCCTTCCCCCAAAGGTGCCTCAAGATCTCCCTTTGGAACCCTTTACCACCACCACCTCCCCCTCCAAAATCAAAAATCAAAATCTCAATGGTATCTTTTACTCCTCCCTTAAAGGTTCCCTATCTGCCACCCATCTCTGTCTCCCTTCATCTTTCCTAAACCTGGAAATTTAACTTTTCTAAAATATTATTTCCCTAGTGCCACTTCCCTGTGGCTACTTCTACTTTCTATTCATCCTTTACCTGGATCTCTTGTTGAAGCCAACAAACTTCAAACTGTCTAAACTCCAGACCTCTGCTTCCATTTTCCCAAAGTTCCCCCCCCACACACACACTTTATCTAGCTCTTAGAAGGGCTTTAAGACCCATTTAAGCCCTGTTTCAAATCCTTCCTCCAGTCCATTTCAACTCCCTTCTCAGAACTCATAGAAAAAGTTTGGAATCATGGAATATTAATAGTGGCTCTTGGGAAGCAATTTGGAATTATATAAAGTTACTAAAATGTCCATGCTCTATGAAACTATACTGAGGTTATACTCCAAAGAAGCCATTGTCAATGGGGGGTGGGGGTGGCAGTGGCAGTGGTGCAGTGGATAAAGCACTGGCCCTGGATTCAGGAGGACCCGAGTTCAAATCTGGCCTCAGACACTTAACACTTACTAGCTGTGTGAGCCTGGGCAAGTCACTTAACCCCAATTGCCTCACTAAAAAATTAAAATAAAAAATAAAGAAGTGGTATCCTTCGAATTGTACTCACCCACAGAAGAGGATCACCATGGTCTTCTTGGGATAAGTAAAGAGCATTTCCAAGTGCAGCTGAGAACTGCTATGTCAGGGATGCTATGTCAGAAGTTGTCTTCCTTATGTAGAAACTGCCAGTGCAAGGGAAGCAAGTTGTGGTAACCTGGGCAATTGCTGCCCATCAAGAACTGGTCACACACACATAAACTTTGTCCCTACTTTATCAGTCTCGTTTCTGTGCTCAACATCATGTTCACTCTGACACCTTTGTTCAGAAGGTCTTCATATAGGAAATGTGAACAGGAAGGGCTGTGCTTCTCCCCTTCACACCTTGATAGCTGGGCTTCGGAGTTGTCCTGACAATAATTTTTCAGTTGCTAAACATCGAAGGCTCCTAGGAGGTGGGTTCTCAGTCCCCAGACTTTGTCAAACTCTGAAGCTGCCGACACTGCTGGTAGTTTTTCTTGGGGGGGTCCAGGCTTGGGTTCCTTACCCTTCTTTCTTTGAAAAAACTGCTTGACCTGTGACATCTTGACTGGAATCTCCACCACCTTGAGAGGAAAAAAGAAACCTCTTTGCTTCTCATTATTTGGGGGTGGCTCCTGGTGAGGAAAACTAGCTTGGGAGCCCCTTTGGCTCTCTCCTATTCCTTGTTCCACAGGTGACCCAGTCTGGACTCTCCCCAGTGATTCTTTTGGCTGAAGCTGTAGATGTCCAGTACTTAAAGGAAAGGAAATCTTGGCCCCCATAACTAGCTCAGCACTGACTCCTGAGCTTTTTCTGGAATCTGCTCAAGATATATGAGAGATAACCCTGGAGCTTGCCCCTGGTGTTCCAGGTAGGGCCTCAAGTTTTCCTTTGGTGGCCTAGCCTAAGTCCCTAAACCTGACTGAAATGGCCTAGGCCTAGGCTGGGACCCCAAATGACTGAGAATAGGCCCCCAAACCCACCTCAGATGATTTCTTCTTGGCTTCCAAATCAACCTGAGATGAGCCTGGCCTAGCTTCCATGAGTTAGACCAACCTGAGTGTTACAAGCACTGTAGCTGGGTCGCGAGCCTTCTGACTAGACCTCTATCAAGGTCTCAGTAGTAGTCTCAGCCATTTCAAGGGTAG
Source organism: Dromiciops gliroides (assembly GCF_019393635.1). Taxonomy (NCBI): domain Eukaryota; kingdom Metazoa; phylum Chordata; class Mammalia; order Microbiotheria; family Microbiotheriidae; genus Dromiciops; species Dromiciops gliroides. The sequence continues at coordinate 150,009,004 of NC_057864.1, forward strand.
AAGGGGAATGGAACAGACCTTAAAGAGTGAGAAAAATCTGAGAAGCTGGGTCTTATCTCATCCACAAAAGTCTATCAGCTGCCCTTATCCACCCTCAGTCATTTAATGTTAAAACCTCTCACCTGAGGCTCACTTAATCACTTAATCCTTCTCTCTCCCCCTCTCCCCCTTTCCCTCTCCCCTACCCTCCCCCCCCCCACACCTTTGATTAGTAACATCTTTATGAAGTAACATTAACAACTGAACCTTATTTTCATGTGGATATCACCTTTCTCTTCCTCTCTCCCTGCCTGATATTTAAGAAAGCAGGACATACAGAGGTGAATTTGAACAATATGGTAGGGCCTAGATTATGGTAGTGATGATTTAAAAAACACACACACCCTCATTCATAACACAAAGCCATCTAGGTGTGTGGGGGGGGGGCGGCATCCTTTAGGACCCAGTTAGACTATGATCACAGTGCAGTTGAGCTTCATCAAGACCTTTCCCCATGGTGAAATGCCTGCACCTGGGAAACTTCTCTTTTTTATGCAATATAAGTGGGAAAACATAGCTTGCTTCCTAATACCTTACTTTATCCTGCGTCCCCTTCTCACATTACTAAATTGTGTCCAGATGCAGTGCCATGTACTATGTACCATGTACTGTGTACCTTGTACTGTGTACCGTGTTCTATGTACCGTGTACCATGTACAGTGTACTATGTTCCGTGTACTATGTACTGTGTACCATGTAAAGGGCTACACGGTACATGTACTGGGCTAACACTGCACTGGGCTTCATGGTACTGGGCTTCACAGTACACAGTACTGGACTACACAGTACATGGTACTAGGCTTCATGGTACATGGTACTAGGCTTCATGGTACATGGTACATGGCACATGGCTACACGATACACAGTAATGGGCTACATGGTACACGGCTACATGGTACATAGTACTGGGCTACACGGTACAGTACTACACAGTACACAGTACTGGGCTACATGGTACAGGGTTACACAGTACATAGTACTGAGGTACACGGTAGAAAATGTGCATCAGAAAAAGGTTCTAGTAAAGGCTGACATTGGAGCTGAACTTTGAGAAAACTAAGGATTATAAGAAGGAGAGATGAGAAAGGTAGTTCTTTCCAAGCATGTCATTAACTGTATACAGATCTTCTCGCAAGTGTTCATCTAGTTTCTGCTTAGAGATTTCCAATTTTTTACAACCTATTGAGATAGACCATTCCACTTTCTAAATTAATCAGAAGTTTTCCCTGATATTAAAGTGGTAATCTGTGTTTTGGGAGGGGGAAACACTGGCTTTATAATCAAACCATCTGGATTCAAATTTTGCTTCTGTTACACAGTGATCTATAGCAAATCCCAACCTCTATAAACCTCAAGTACCTTATCTATTAAATGAAGGCATTAGACTAGCTAGCCTTTAAAGTGCTTTCACATTCTAAATCTATGATGCTATGATCTTTGAAGGCTAAATCTGGCTCCTGGCAACTTCTACTCTATGCTCCTAGTTCTATGCATTAGGGCCAAGCAGTAAAAGTAAAATCTTTGGTGCAAACTTAATAGAGTATCAAAAATGTGTCAACAAGTATACAGAACTTCCCTCCCTCACTCCCATGCTACCAAGTAGCTTCCTCACAGCTTGGTGATGGGGATGATCTTTGGAACAAAAATCCCAGATTCTGATTCCTAATCCTTTGCCTTAGCAGTTTCATCACCTGTTTGCATATCAGATGTTGTAGCTACCTAACCCCTAGATGTCTATTGGAGATTAAAAACAATACATGGCAAGTGGGAACAATTTTCTTCTTTCTCTCATCTCTTTCTCTATCAGTGGGTTCTACAGAGGTTGGGTTGTACAAAGAGTTTTCCTCTTTCCCTTGCTGTCCTCAGGGTGTTGTCAGCTTATTAGGCAGCACTGTACTGCAATATATAATTTCTGACTCTCTAGAAAGATTTTTCAAGCCATATGACCAAGGAACACAAATGCCTCCTCTTTGTCAGAGCTGCCATTTAAATATTCTCTTTGCTTTTTCTTTTCTGTTTCTTGCTCAAGGAGATATATCTTTTATGCCTTCTTCCTTCCAGAGAACAAGAATTTTCTGGCCTTGAGTCTGGACATCAATAGCCTACTTAGTGGGTTACCATCCAAAAACCAGTTAAGGGATAGGATAGGCCCAAATTTCTATGATACTATAAAGCTTGCTGTTGTTTTTTTAAAGATGCATAGAGGCAAATTGCCATTAATCCTTTTAATTGCTGCATGTAACTTTCTACTGTGATACATAAACTCTGACTCTGATTCTCCCTGATTGTTTTCAATCTTACCTTTTCAATTTCTATCCTAAGTCCACTGAGTAGAGATTGGCCATATGCAATGTTTTAAGTTTAAATCTCAGGACCGCAAGAAAAACTTTTCAAAAGTGTTGCTCCTTACCTCACCTTTATTTCTTGGAGGCACAAACTTGTACGGTCCAGACCTGTTCTTAATTAACTAATTCCTTCCAGGGGAGGGTAGAATGGCTTAGCTTGGAGCCATTACTGATAACAGGTTAATTTGTTAGTGTTGCAAACAGATGATAGGGAGTTAGTGAACAACCAGGGACATGTCTGGAACAGCTATTGAAATGCTCCCCTCTTTCACATCTATTCCTCCCCAAGAGCAGAGATTAAGATATAATTAGAATTCCTCTAAAACAAGGAGAAATGTAGAGATGAAATATAGAAGGAAGTAAATATAACTAATCAAACTTTAAACTCCTTAGTATTGGAAGCAGTGTGTGTTTTTTTCCTTCATATGTTGCACACCTAGCTCTTGACCCAGATTGTGTTTAAGAAATGTTTGTAGAATTGGAGCCAAGTGGTCAGGCCAATAAATCATGGGGCATTATTGAAAGGGGCAATGAAAGTTACAAAACAGGAGTAGGTTAGATTTGTTAGACATAGTGAAAGCATTGTCAGGAATTTAGAGGTCAGTCCAAGGAGCAAACATGTTACCAAAGGTAGGTTCAAGCCTTAAACATAAATCCAATTGGAGTACTCTCACTCATCAAAGAAATAAGAAGATAATCATGAGAGTTCAGTGTCAGAAAAGCCAAGAGATAGTTAAGAGTAGAGGGTAGTTGGCAGTGTCAGATGCACACACGGTAAGGAAGAGGAGGATCCTAATAGAATTTGGGATCATAGGATTTGGGCGACTGGAGGTCACCTTCAAGGCCATTTGGTGTTATCCCTCTCATCTTACAGAGAAGCAAACTGAGGCACAAAGAGATCAAGTGACTTCTAATATCACATAGGTAGTGAGTTAAAAACTGAGGCAAGATCTGACCCAAGTGCTCATAATCCAAATCCAGTGCAGCACACCAAATTTAGCTTTGAAAGAAGAGCTGAAGACAGTATTGCCCAGCCTTGGGCAATTTCCACAAAACATCTTTAATGTCTTCTCTACAAACTATATATTATGTGATCACTGGGAAAATGGACTATCACCATAAACATGGGTACATTTCAGATATAGAAAATGTGATTTTATAGTCAGAAATGAAAAAATCCTTATTTGGATTATAATTATAAACATAATGGATATGTCAAAATGCCACTCTCAAATTCTAAATGTAAAATTCTGGCAACAGTCTCTCTCTCTCTCTCTCTCTCTCTCTCTCTCTCTCTCTCTCTCTCTCTCTCACACACACACACACACACACACACACACACACACACACACACACACAGCCTGCCCCAAAAGTCATTAAATTTTGTGATAACAGGGTTAAGGACAAAAGCTAGATTCCATCAGATTGATAAGTGATTGGGAATTGATGTGCAGGAAGTGAATTTAAACTCTTATTTCCAGAAGTTTGTCAGTAGGAGAGAGGGGAGATATATAGGAAAGTATTCTAAGAGAGTACTGGGGTGGGGCGGAGCCAAGATGGCTGAGGAGAGGCTGTGACTCCCACAAGCTCCAGATAAACCCGTCCATTCACGCCCAAATAATGTGGTAAAAATCAAAACCCAGAACAGCCTAATGCACATAAGAACAGAGTGAGACTGTTTCTCCGCAAAAGAGGGCAATTCTGATCACCTACTGATCAGGCTGAACAGCTCAGCGCGCGGTCCGGACTCAGCCAGGGACAGTGCCTCCAACACGTCAGAGTCTTCAGCACCAGCAGCTTCTGAGGCTCCGATCACGGACTGGTGAGGGGGTTCGGAGGTAGGCCGGGGTGAAGTGGAGGCAGTATCTGCTGGAGTTGGGGCAAAGCGCCCTGGGTCTGAACCACTGGGCTGAATCGAGTGGTGGTGGCCCAGTGGGGGAGGGGTAAAAGCACGCCAAGCTTCCGACCATAGAGAATCAGAGTTCAATCAGACTTCTGTTTCTGGGTCAAAGAGAAAGCGACTGTGATTACTCACAAGCCAGGCAGGCTGAGAAGAAGCCCAATCACCCCCTGGGCCACGCTGTAGCACGAACGGTGTGTCCGGGAAGCAGCGCTACACTTTAAGGAGTAAAAAGCCAAGAAACAGTAAGCCAGGATGAGTAGGCAGAGAAAGCAGAAGACCATTGAAAACTTCTTTGGGGGAAAGGTAGACCACAATACATCCTCAGAAGAAGAAGATAATAATAGGGTCAAAGCTCCAACATCCAAAGCTTCCAAGAAAAATATGAACTGGTCTCAGGCCATGGAAGCTTTCAAAAGGGACTTTGAAGAGAAAGTAGGAGAGATAGAACGAAGATGTAGAGAAAGAGAGGAAGGAATGGAAAGAGAAATGAGAGCAATGCAGGAGAGTCATGAGAAAAAAGTCAACAGTTTGAAAAGCCAAATGGAAAAGGAGATTAAAAAACTGTCTGCTGAAAATAATTGCCTAAGAATTAGGATTGAACAAATGGAAGCTAGTGAGCTTATGAGAAACCAAGACACAGTAAAGCAAATCCAATTGAATGAAAAAATAGAAGGCAATGTGAAATATCTCCTTGGAAAAACAGCTGACCTAGAAAATAAATCTAGGAGAGATAATTTGAAAATCATTGGACTACCTGAAAACCATGACCAAAACAAGAGTTTAGACACCATCCTCCAAGAGATTGTGAGGGAAAATTGCCCTGATATTCTAGAAGCAGAAGCTAAAATAGAAATTGAAAGAATCCACCGATCACCTCCTGAAAGAGATCCCAAAAGGAAAACCTCCAGGAATATTATAGCCAAATTCCAGAACTCCCAGGTCAAGGAGAAAATATTGCAAGCAGCTACAAAAAAGGAATTTAAATACTGTGGAGCTCCAATAAGGATAAAGCAAGATCTAGCAGCTTCTACATTAAAGGACCGGAGGGCATGGAATATGATATTCCAGAGGGCAAAGGAACTGGGACTACAGCCAAAAATCACATACCCAGCAAAACTAAGCATCATCTTTCAGAGGCAAACATGGAACTTCAAGGGGAAAGAAGACTTTCAGGCATTTGTTATGAAAAGACCTGAACTGAATAGAAAATTTGACTTTCAAATACAACACCCTGGAGAAGCATAAAAAGATAAACAGGAAAAAGACTTCATGAGGGATATTAAAAGATCAAACTGTTAACATTCCTATATGGGAAGATAATACAGAGGACACAGGTCTGAACTGAATACGAAGGGAAGTTATGTTTTGTTCTTTGTGCGGTGTCTTATGTATGGGGCCGGATTTGGGCTTGGGGCCTCCTGGGTCCAGGGCTGGTGCATTGTCCACTGTGCCACCTAACTAACCCATAATGACATCCTTAAAATAGGGTTGAGGTGTAGGAGAAATAGACTGGGGGAGGGGGAAGGGGAGCGATGGTCTGGGGAGAGGTTGTTCATATGAAGGAAACAAGAGGGGAGGGGAAGAGGGGGAAGGAATTGGGGAGTGTTTGAACCTTAATATCATCAGAATTGACTCAAAGAAGGACTAACATACATACTCAAGTGGGTATAGTAATATATTTTGCCCTGAGGGAGGGGAGGGAGATAAGGGGGGGGGGGAGAGGGGAAGGAGGGAAGGGCAGATTCTGGGAGAGAGTAGTAAAAAGCAAAATACTTTCAAGGAAGGTGAAGATGTTTTGCATAACGGCACAAGTATGAAATATTGAATTGCTTGATTTCATAGGGAGGGTTGAGGAGAGAGGGAGGAAGAAAATTTGGAACATAGAATTAGCTCAAAGACCTTAAACTCATCAGAGTTGGCTCATGGAGGGAATAACATTCACACCCAGTTGGGAGGAGTAATCTATTTAACCTTACAGGAAAGTATGAGGGGAAGAGGATAAGGAAGGAAGGGTGAAAAAAAAGGGAGTGCAGAGTAGGGGAGGGGACAGTCAGAAGTAAAATACTTTTGAGGAGGAATAGTTTAAAAGAAGATGGAAAATAGAGTAAATATCATGGGAAGGGAATGGGATGGAGGGAAATAGTTATGATGACTTTGCTGGGCTAATATGAAGAAAATTCTTTGTTAAGTTTAAGGTACATTATTTAGGGTATGATGAACAGGATACTATTAGAAAAACCTGGAAAGACCTACATGAACTGAAGCAGAGTGAAATGCACTGTATACAAAATAACAGCAATAGTGTAAAATGATCTGCTGGAAAGCATGTGGTTATTTTCAGCAAGGCAATGGTCCAATATAACCTGAAGGACTATGAAAATGGCAACCCATCTACAGAGAAAGAAGTGATAGTATCTGAAATAGATGGAAACACATTTTTTTTCTTTTCTTTTTTTTTTCTTTTTTGGTGAGGCAATTGGGGGTGGGTGGCTTGCCCGGGATCATGTGGCTGGTGGGTGTTGGGTGTGTGGGGCCGGATTTGGGCTCGGGTGCTCCTGGTTCCAGAGCCGGTGCTCTGTCCGCTGCACCACCTAGCTGCCCCTGGAAACACATTTTTTAAAAAAATGTTTTTTCTCTTTGACAATTCCTTAGTCTGAAGTTTTGGGAGTTTTTTGACTGTTTTTTTCTCACAACCTAGCTAATGTGGGAATGTTTTCCATGACTACTCATGGATAATTTATTTTGAAATGCTTGAGTTCTAGTGGGTGGGGGTGGGAATAGAGGAGGAAGAGAAGTTGGAACATTTTTTTTTAATTGATGTTAAAATTTGTTTTTACATATATTTTGGAAAATAAAATTCTATTCTAAGAGTGAAAAAAAATTTAAAAAAAAACTTAAAAAAAAAAAAAGAGTACTGGACTCCAAGAAAACATTTTTGTAGTCTAGAAGCTACTCTGTGAGAATTTTTGCTACCTGATGGGAAAGAGATAGTATAGAGGATGAGAGTGAAATTATAGAAAAGAGAAGACTTGATTGATGAGGCAAGGTTCTGGAAGAGATAGGAGAAGGATGGGCTTGTTGTCTCTTCCTTTGAGACTGGTGGGAAGGAAGAGAATATTGTTAAGGTCTGTAAGAGCATGTCAAATCCAGGCTGGTTATGATCTGCTTACCTTAGCAGAATTATTAGTTAGCTTCCACATCTCCATCTTTGAAGGCAGCTCCGCCCTCTATCATCTCTCAGATTGGAGCTATCTTTTTTTTTTTTTAAAGACCACCTATAAGGAGCACATAGGCAGTGTGACTTCCTCACCTTTAAGTATGAAGTTGAAATTACCTTTCAGGAAGTCCTTCAAGCCTAAAGGGTGGCCTTCTGAAGGAGACTGTATGTCAGAAGCCAGTGATATTGCAATCCCTGCCTATTAGTAAGACAGTGTGGTTTGTCTTCACAGACACAGCATCCAGAAATAGCTGATAACCCGTATAAGTATACTGTTTGCTGGTCTTTTTTATCTTGACTGAGATATGTGGGTCATGCCATAAGGAGGTCACAAATCTCCAGAACTGCACTGTAACAGGCTTTTGTATAGTGTATTAGAATGTACTATTTATAAACATTTTTGTCTTATCTATGTAAAATTTTTGTCAGTCAATAAACATTTATTAAGTGACTACTACATGCCAGGCACTGTGCTAAAATGCCTTTCTTGGACCATTCTATTATGCTTCTAATCTACACATTACCTCATAGTTAGAACTAATCATTTCCTCCCAATTTCAGATAGTTTCATTAGATAGTTTCAAAAACAAAACTGAAATAGTATGCCCCCAAGTTTGCTATGCTAAATTTGTAGAAAATATTTTGTACTAGACTCCATAGATTCAGTTCTTAGGTTATTAAAAATTCTTAGGTGTTATTTTTTATACCTATATTTTAATTAATTTAGATGTCATGGGCTGCCAGAAGTTTTCAATAGAAGTGTAAAAGATTCAAAGAATCAAGGAAAAGTAAGAGACTTCTTGTTGTTCAGTCATTTCAGTCGTGTCAGACTCTTCATGACCCCCTTGGGGTTTTCTTGGCAAAGATACTGGAGTACTCCAGCTCAGTTTACAGATGAGGAAACAAAATGATAAAAATGTTAGCTGTGGCATTTTTACTATATGAGCATAGTTAAGATATTTTTTGAGCATCAACTTCAATAAAATTGTTTGCATGTAAGCTCTTTAAGCAAGATAATGCCATTTGTATTTCCCTAATTACTAATAAAATACTTAATAGTATCTCAATATGTTTTTTTTTAAATTGCTGAAAAAAATAACTGAATAGAATGGCCCTATAATAGAGTTGCCCCAAAACTGCTCTTAAGTTAAGGCATTAAAAGATCTAGTTTTGCCTCTTGTGCCTTGAGGCACAACAACCATAACAACCATAAGTGTTTTTTTTCTCAACACAATTTTAAATAAATGTAGACTGAAATTAACCACAATAGGCTGTGGTAAAATATGAAAGTTTTTAACAGTTGGTTAGGATAACTGAAAGACGCCAGTTTTTCAAGGACCACCCTTTTGGGGAGGAGATGAACAGTCTGCCTGCTGCGCATGTCAGACTGCCTGCCGGGTTTTTTGACTTCCGGGGTGGAGAGAACGAGAGGAGCCTTTTTGCCGGCTTGGCGGGACTCCTGGTGGCGCGGCACAGACGGTCTGAGTCACTCCAAAGGTGGCCTTTTTCGGTTTGGTGAGTTTTTATAAGGAATATAGACTAAGCCTAGATTTAAGACCATTTGTACTGTATTTCTATTTTCCTATCCTTCTAATCAACAACACCTTATATACAATAAAGGCTCTATCTAGAAAACCAGAAGCTTCTTCCATTTACTAGTCTGGGAGATAAATTAAGGGAAGGGTTAAGTAGGGGAGATTTATGATCTAATATCCAATTTTAAATCTCACAGTTTGGCGACCCCGAAGGGACCTTAAGGACCCTCCCACCCTCCCTAGTTTGGCCATAAGCCGGCTAATTCGGTGGATTTTCCAAATACCCCCCCCCCCCACGGACTTTCCCTTTGTCTAATCTCCCTTAAAGACTTTAAGCCTCTAAAAGTCTTGCTTTAAACAGAAAAGCCAGCCCAGTTTAAAGGGCAAGATGCTCGAATATTCTACTATCCCTTTGATTTTTCTCATCGGAATGTATTGGGACTCAGTCTTCGTAAAGTATCAGGAGACGGAAATTGCCTTTTTAGGGCTTTAGCAGACCAGCTAGAAGGTCACTGTAGAAATCATCTCAGACACAGACAAGAAGCTGCTTCTTATATGATTAACCATAGACAAGAGTTTGAGTCTTTTATAGTAAATGACTCCCCTTTTGAAGAATATGTTGATGAATTAAAGAAATTTGGAAAGTGGGGAGGAAATGATACAATTGTAGCATTTGCTAAGCAGCATCAGCTGAATGTTGTGGTTCATCAATTAAATCAGCCTTTATTGAAAATCAGTGGCACAGACAAAACTGATGCTACAGAACTCCACATTTTCTACCATAAAGAACATTATGACAGCATTAGAAAGATCAATGACAATTCAGAAACCCCTGCCACTTTGGCATGCAGAGAATTGGGGAACCAGTTAAAACAATGTGGCATACCCCAAACTCTAGCAGCTTAAATACCTTAAAATTTAACAAGCATTTCCTTCCACAGGCAAAAGCACTGAAGCACATGGCCTAGTTTTCTGGCCCACCTCAATTTCTCCCACCCTTTTCCCTACCCTATACCTATTTTTTTTTTTAATCCTTTTTGGTTTTTGTTTTGTTTTGACTTTTGAAAGGCACTGAAAAGACCTGGAATTCACCACACCTTTAAATTCTTTAAGAGCACAAAAGGGTGCTTAGCGAATCTTTTGCCTTTTATTTTTGGTTTTTGGTTTTGCTTTGTTTTTTTTTTTACTTTTGTTTCTTTTGCTTTTCTTTAAAAACCCGATTTTGTAAACTAAGTGACTTTTCAAAGGCATTTTAAGTATATGCTATTGAATATTGAATCTTGCTTATTGAAGTCTTATTTCTTTTTGATGAATTAATCACCACTTTAAGTATCTGCTACTGTTATACTAGAGAATTCATGTATAAGATGATGTGGTCTACTTGCTAAAAGAAGATTATGTAATAATGTCTAAAAGAAGATTATGTAACAATGTCTAATATAATCAGCTATTTACATTCATTTATTATTTATATGTCATTATACTCTGGGTATGGTTTGGAATTATTGTATATATCACTAATATATTCTCAGTTATGCAGCATAGCACACATTTTTACCATCATATTGTCTTTGGTGAAATTAATGAGATTTCAGAAATATGGAAACTTATCATTTCAGAGACTAACTTGCTGTGAACTCTGATGCAGGCCCTGGAGAGAATATATGTGCAACAAAAGGAGAGACAGGTATACATAAGTCCATGGTTTGCTTATGATGGTGACTATGTAGAGCACAATTACTGGGCACAGTCCAGTATTCATCCTCTCTCCCTCCTAATTTAACCTAATTTAACTGAACTTACTTATCTTTTTATCTCACTCAGTTGAATTCACCTGTGGCCTAGCACAATCACTGGCTGTCTCGGAACCATGAGATATGGTATGATAACCTTTCCATAACATTTTCAGGTGTCATGAACACATACTAAATTTGACTTTGATCCAGACACATGGTGGTAAAAAGTGTTACTGATTGCAAAATGCTATGCTAAGGTTTAGTAAAAAAAAAAAAAAAATACAGCAATTCAAACAGTTAAAGAAGAAATCCAGCTTTCCAGACCAGAGTCCGGAGTCCAGAATCCAGACCAGAGTCCAGAATCCAGTTTTCCAGACCAGAATCCAGTTTCCTCCTGATGACATCTTACCACTTCAAGAAGACAAGAGAACTCAGAGACTTTATATGAACTGTTTTGCTTTATTAGCTTTTACTATCTCCTTTCTGTTATATACTATCTGTAACATGTACTCTCTGCAGAGGCTCTCCCTTTGCAAGACTAATGTCAAAGCGTCGGTTCATGAGGAAAGAAAAAAAATCGCCCCTCTGGACAAAACTTTCCTCTCTTCCTTTTCTGTATTGTTGTTCGCATATTATTAGTCAGCAAAAGTTATTATATTCTTTTTACTGTTCCATCAAGGAAACATTCCATTTCTTGAGGAAGCAAAGGGGGGAAATGTGGTAAAATATGAAAGTTTTTAACAGTCGGTTAGGATAACTGAAAGATGCCAGTTTTTCAAGGACCACCCTTTTGGGGAGGAGATGAACAGTCCGCCTGCTGTACATGTCAGACTGCCTGCCGGGTACAGTCCGCCTGCTGCGCATGTCAGACTGCCTGCCGGGTTTTTTGACTTCCGGGGTGGAGAGAACGAGAGGAGCCTTTTTGCCGGCTTGGCGGGACTCCTGGCGGCGCGGCACAGACAGTCTGAGTCACTCCAAAGGTGGCCTTTTTCGGTTTGGTGAGTTTTTATAAGGAATATAGACTAAGCCTAGATTTAAGACGATTTGTACTGTATTTCTATTTTCCTATCCTTCTAATCAACAACACCTTATATACAATAAAGGCTCTATCTAGAAAACCAGAAGCTTCTTCCATTTACTAGTCTGGGAGATAAATTAAGGGAAGGGTTAAGTAGGGGAGATTTATGATCTAATATCCAATTTTAAATCTCACAAGGCAAACAATAGCTCTGTTTCCTGAAGACTCATTTTTTGCCTTTAAAGAAAAATGTTATTCTTACAAAAAATCTCTAATCAATGCCAAAATATGATTCCTTCCTTGTGTACATTTGTTTGAAAAGGAAACTAAGAGATTATTTACATTTCAAGTAGCACCACAAACAGAGACACATAGACACACAGACACACACACAACCTCCAAAACATAAAATCCCACTTTGAAGGGGACTTCTTCTGTCATTACCTTCATGAGCTATATGCTAATTTAGGAGTTATGCAAGTACTGATATCTATTTCTTAAATGTTTAGTTTGTACAGATTCAATCATATAAAAAGTTGTAATACAATTTGGAACTGGAGAATGCAATTATTATGCTTGCCACATGCATGTCCTGTTCTAGAGATTTATGCTTTGGTTAAAACATTTTTTTCAAGGGAAGATAATGTTCTACTAAAATTACTTCTACTATGATGACAGCAATTACACTAATTACTTTTATTTTAATAATATTTAATTTGTTTCCAAATACATGTAAAGATAATTTTCAACTTTCATTTTTGTAAGAGATTGCATTCCAAATTTTTCTCCCTCTCTTCCTTCCCACTGCTTTCTCCCCTAACCAAGAAAACAAGCAATCTGAGATAGGTTGTAGAGTACAATCATGTTAAACATATTTCCACATTAGTCATTTTGTGAGGGAAGAATCAGAACAAAATGAAAAAAAAAAACATAAGAAGGAAGAAACAAACAAAAACATTCAAAAGTGAAAATAGTATGCTTCAATCTGCATTCAGACTCCATAGTTCCTTTTCTGAATATGGAGAGCATTTTTCATTATGAGTCTTTTGGAATTGTCTTGGATCATTGTATTGCTGAGAAGAGCTAAGTCTATTATAGTTGATCATCACACATTGTTTTTTATTCTGTGTGCAATGTTCTCTTGGTTCTGCTCATTTCACAGTATCAATTTGTGTAAATCTTTGCAGGTTTTTTCTGAAATTTTCATATGTATATATTTGCAGGGAAATGAGGGTTAAGTGACTTGCCCAGGGTCACACAGCTAGTAAGTGTCAAGTATCTGTGGTCGGATTTGAATTCAGGTCCTCTTGAATATAGGGCTGGTGCTTTATCCACTGTGCCACCTAGCTGCTCCTCTCATCATTTTTTATAGCAATGTATTCCATTACATAAATATAGCACAACGTGTTCAGCCATTCTCCAAATGATAGGCATCCCCTCAACGTCCAATTCTTTTCATCCACGAAAATAATATTTTTGTACATGTGTGTCCTTTTTCCTTTTTTATGATTTCTTTGTGATATAGACCTAAGAGTGTTATTACTGGGTCAAAGGGTATGCACAGTTTTATAGAATTTTGGGCATTGTTCCAAAATGCTCTACAGAATGGTTGGATTAATTCATAACCCTACCAATAATGTATTAATGTTTCAATTTTCCCTCATCTTCTCAAACATTTATCATGTTCATTTTTGTTATATTAGCCAATATGATAGATGTGAGGTGATATCTCAGAGTAATTTTAATTTGTATTTCTCTAATCAATAGTGATTGAGAACATTTTTTCTTATGACTAGCGATAGCTTTAATTTCTTCATCTGTCCATATCCTTTGACCATTTCTCATTTGATGCAGTTCTCTATATATTTGAGAAATGAGGCCTTTATTAGAAATATTGGCTATAAAAATTGTTTCCCAGCTTTCTGCTTTCATTCTAGTATTTGTAGCATGGTTTTTGTTTGTGAAAAAAAAAAAACCTTTTTAATTTTAATGTATTCAAAGTAATCCATTTTGTATTTCATAATGTTCTCTATTTCATCTTTGGTTATAAATTCTCCTGAATCCAGGGCCAGTGCTTTAGCCACTATGCCACGTAGCTGCTCTCCCCCACCCCGGGTGCAATTTTTAAATATATTTTAATATATTTTTGTATCTAACTGCTACTATTTGTAATACATACATGGTCCTTTAAGTTCTGAAAGAACATTGCTATTTGATTTCATTAATACCTCTATTATAATAGTTAGCATTTATATAGTGGCAAATACTGTGTTAAGGACTTTATTATCTCATTTATTCTCACATCAAACCTAGGAGGTAGGTAGATGAGGAAACTGAGGCAAATAGAGATTAAGCCCAGCAACATACAACCAGGAAATGTCTGGTGCTGGATCTGAATTCAGGTGTTCCAGACCATAGGCACAGCACTCTATCCACTTTGATAATTAGCTGACAATCATGCTTGTCAAATAAAAGAGAAAATGATGCTTAGTCCTGGCAGAAAATGCTATATTTTTCAAAATGCCCTGCAGTTATTTTTGCATATTTGCATTGCTTGTTACTATATATTTATGTATGCATGCATGTGTATATAAATATCTACATATATACTACATATATATATATATATTTATACACACACACACATATATTCCCTGTTCCAATGGAGCTATCATAATTCTGTCATTCTGTCTCTGGCTTTCTAAAGTTAGTGAGTAATACTTGCATTTAAAGTTGGGTGGATAAAAAGCAACTGAAGTTTTCCATAAACTCATTCACAGGCAGTGCAAACATTGTTGAAATAAAATCCACAGAAACTAAAGGAACACTTGAATCCTTTCTCAACTTTTCATTATTTAATCAGAACACCAAGGAAAGGAAGGAAACCAAGACTCATCCATGCTTGCTTTTGGTAAATTTACATTCAATCCAAAATGAGATTCAAGAGAATGATCTTAGCCTCTAGTATAGGTTAAGAATCTTGATCACTTTGACAAAGCAGATGTCAATAATTTAATGAGCTATTCTAGAGGACTTCTAAGGGTCTTTGCAGCTAAGCAACTCTGGGGAGCTTAGCAGCATAAGGAAGAGGGATGGTTGAGGGAAAGTAATGGTACAGACACACACAACTTGACATATTTCATTTACTGTCTTTAAGGTTAAGCAGGCACTTGATCAGTATTTATCTAGAAATATTAATACAGAAATTCTTCATTAAAAATTAGTATCTCATTAATTGCTTTTTGTAAAGAGTTCTATAATTGCCTTTAATAATAATTACTATGAAATTGATAAATAGACTATCAGTTCTCTGAGGGTAGGAGCAGGTTTTTGTTTCAGTTTTAGCTTTTTATCATCTATGCTTACCATGGTGGTTTATGTTTAATTTACCATTTAATATATTACTGTTGAATTGAAGACTATAAAATATTTTTTGTTTATTAAGAAATTAGTGTCATATCTCTTCAAAATTCTCTGCAAATCAAGTTAAGGATGATGGTGTGAGTGGAAGCTATGTACCACCATATCCTTGTTGCTTATCCTTGGACTGTTAGGGGAAATTAAATCTCCTTTTGTTAACTTTTCAACAACTTGTGAGTGTCTCATATCATCTCAGAATTAAATATGAACTTATTCCTGACATCAGGTTTATCCCTAACAAGTACCATCTGATGGACAATTAAAATTCTTTGAACTGAAAGAGATCATGAAATAACCTACAGTGATTGCTACATTGATGCAAACCATATCGATGAAACTGCCCCTTTAAAATTTTCATTTCATTTTCTACATAGCCTTAGTAGAAGCAGCTACTTGAGGGTAGGGATCATTTTGATTGACCTTTGTATCTACAGTTCATAGGATAGTCCTTGGCAAACAGGTGCTAATAGGCATAATATTATTATATTTACTACTAGGTCATATGAAAATATCTAAAATTATGCAAGGTCCAGTCAGTTCAATCCAGCACAGTGGATAGAGTGAATAACTTGAAGTCAAGAAGACCTGAGTTTAAATCTTGCACAGATACTGCTTTAGACTAGAGAAATATTGACTGTTTAAGATGTTAAATGTCAAAATTGTGGAGAGGGAATGGCATTCTACATTTACATGAAGTGGAGAACTAACATTAGGTTGTGAACAATGCCAAAGGCATGATCATATTTTAGAGAAAGAGTACAATAAGTTTTTTTCTATATAAATAATACATTTGGTTTAAGAAAAATACAAACCATAATGTAATAGGATATCATATTGCTTGCTTTCTCTATGGGTCAGAGAGGGAGAGAAATTATAATGTAAATTTTAGAGAATAAAATGCAAAAAATAAAAAAGACATGGCATCACATAAATATTTTTGACAGCAGATAATTGTGTATTATTTATTCTGATTTTATCCATTGATACATTACTTTTCCCACCACCACCTACTTTTAAAAAACTGCTTAGAAAAAGGTTGGGAGGTAGATAAATATGCCAAAAATTACTCATCACAGTCAATGCCTGCAGTTTCTTTACATTATGATTTATTTTTTCACCAAATGTTGTTTACCCTTATGAATAATGCATCCTGGACAAGAAGAAACAAAACCTGGGTTTGATGGTGACATGATGCCAAAGATCTTCTGGGAGGCTGACATTAGAACTGAATTTATTTCTCCTCTTGTGATCATCTTGTCACCTGTGTGCCTCATATCCCCAGTTGCTTATCCAGTTTTTCAATAGTCAAAAAAATTGACCTAACCTATTCCCATTTCTACTCTAAAAAGTATTTGGGGGCATCTAGGTGGCACAGTGGATAGAGCACTGTCCCTGGATTCAGGAGGACCTGAGTTCAAATCTGGCCTCAGACACTTAACACTTACTAGCTGAGTCAACCTGGTCAAGTCATTTAACCCCAATTGCCTCACCAAAAAAAAAAAAAAAAAAGAGGATTAGAATTAATTCACTATAGCCAAAACCCTCCTCCCCCCATAGTCAATTAATCTAAACATTTGATCATGATTTCTTTAGTGTTATCATGGATTGCTATGGAAGAAATGTGGCCTAGAGCCTAGCATGGTGGATTTGTAATCAGGAAGACCTGGTCTAAACTTTGTCTCTAACACTTGCTAGCTAGCTAGCTATCTGACTATAGAGAAGTTACCTAACATCTCTGATCTTCATAAAATTGTATACTAATTATTAACCAAGTTATAGATGGGTTGTACTTCACTTCTCTCAATGAAATCACAGATTCTACATGTCAAATTTTATTTTATTTTTACTGATAAATAAATTTATATCTAAAGCTCAGAAAGATCATTATATAGGTTACCTACTATATAGGTTGATGTTGTTACCACCGGTGTTGCTGGAACTATTGTTGTGGAGAGGAACAGTACTGTGTTGTGTTTAATCAAAAATATATCAGAGAAAAGGCCAGATGACTTAGTGTATAGAAGACTGGCCTTACACTCAGAAAGACCTGCATTTGAGTCCTGCCTTTAAAACACAGAGTGGCTATGGACTACTCTTTATCTACTCTGCACCCAACATAGCTCTCTACAATGACATGTTATAGATATTTTGCAGACTGGCATCTGCAAAACACATTTTCTCACTAAGAATTCTCTATGCAAATAAAAATCATTAACAATTCCTCCAAAAGAGTATTTATATGATTATCCACCCTAACCCTCCCCATCTTTCACTTATAATATTTGTGTGCATGTGTGTGTGTGTGTGTGTGTGTGTGTGTGTGTAAACGGGGGGGGGGGGATTATTTAAAATATACTGATCCTGACCTGGCTGGCTTTGAATGAAAACAGTCTTAAGCAAGTAGTGATGTACTAACATATTTATGAGACAGATTCTCAGAGAAGAAAGTGAAGTGATTGAACGACAGTGTTTGCCTTTTTTTTCTACTAAATTGTATGTTGGAAACTCTCCCCTTTATCACCTACAACATGATGATTGAGTAATTATTGAGGATAAGCTTGCTTGGGGAAGCAACTGGGGTCTTGTTAAATCTCAGCATGTGTCACAATGTTTTGTATATGTTTTGGTTAAGTCATTTCAGTCATGTCCAACTCTTTGTGACCCCCATCTTGGGTTTTCTTGGCAGAGATACTGTAGTGGTTGCCATTTCCTCTTCCAGCTCATCTAACACATGAGAAAACTGAGGCAAATGAGGTTAAATGACTTTACCAGGTTCACACAGTTATTATACATCTGAGGTCAGATTTAATTTAAGGAATGTGAGTCTTCCTGAATCCAGGACTGGAACTCTATCTGTTACACTACCTAGCTGCTCCAATAGAAGTAACAAAACAAAAGAAAATGAAGCACAGGGGAATTCCCTTCAACATTGATCATAGCTCTCTGTTAGCTGGAAGTTATATCAGAACAGTGTAGATTTATATTTGCAAGGGATGTTAGTGGCCATCTATTCTGATATAATTGTTAAAATTCAGGCCCAGAGAGGTCAAATTACTTGCCTGGAGTCACACAGGTAAAAAATGTCAATAGCAGGACTTGAACCCAGGTCTGCCTAGGAATCATAAGGTATTTCATAAGTATTCTGTCACACAAATATAAAGAGTCAATGTATACTATCAGAGCTTAATCATGTTGGGATCAGCACACCAGGTAAAGGAGAAAGCAGGTGACATGCTGCAGTACTAGGGTCTTCACAGTGGAGTTGGAAAGGTAGGATTGATAGGCCATGGAGATAAAAAATAGAGAAGAAGATGGGTAATCAGGTTACCAACAGTTGAGGGCAGAGGTTGGGAGAAGCATAACTGGCACCTCATTGCACCCACAGAGCAAGTGGCAAAATGGCAGCTTTTATCTTCTTTTAGAAACTAATCTGTTGTTTCTTTAGTCTGTCAGTCAGCAATACTTATGACATTTTTGACACCATGTTAAACAGTGGTAATTTTTTTAAAAAAAGGCAAAAATACCAGGAGGGCCCTAATGGGAAAGGCAATATCCAAATAACTCCATGTAAAAGATACACATGTAAGATAAACTGTTTCTCATTCTGATTAGTTGAAAGTGTGTTTTTACAAAATCCTTTGGTCACATTCCCCCCAACCCCCATTAAATCCTGACAACAATCCTGGGAGGCAGGCATCTTTCCACTTTTCAGATGGAAAAACTAAGGCAGAAATGGACCAAAATGATTTTCCAGGAGCCTTGCAGCAGGGAAAGTAGGATTTGAATCCACAGCGAATCATCCTGAGACCAAATCCACCACATCGTTCATCTATATTACACTGACTCTGTATATTAAAAATATTTCCAAAAGAAGGCATCAGCCTCCAACTGTGAATCTCAGTACTTTAGTTAAAAAAAAAAAGCCAGGGGGCAGCTAGGTGGCGCAGTGGATAAAGCTCTGGCCCTGGATAGAGGAGGACCTGAGTTCAAATCCAGCCTCAGACACTTAGTACTTACTAGCTGTGTAGTCACTTAACCCTCATTGCCCCACCAAAAAAAAAAAAGTGTTAAAAAAAGCCATTGAGCTTTTCTTCATTGCTATTACATGTGAGCTTGCTCACAGCCAACATAAAATTCTCAACTGCATTTTAGTTGACAATAAATTAGTTTATTTTCAAGACATCTTTGTCAATGTTAATTTCAAATATTAGAAAATCTCAGGGAATCTAGATGATCTATATTTTCCCTCTAGAAAAACAGAAACAGATATGAGATATATGTGTATATTCTAGTAATCTCATTGGTTTAGAGAGTTCCTTTTGACGAAACTGTGTCTACTAATGTAGGTAACTTCCTGTTAGTCTGGGGCACAGAGAAGTTAATTAACTTGCCTAGAGCCACTCAGGTAGTCTGGATCTTAAGTATATCTTTAATCCAGGTCTTTCTGACTCAGAGAACCTTTCTTTTATCTGCTGTGATGATGCCTTTCACAAACTAGTTAATCTAATTAACCTATAAATAAGCAAAATATTTCCATTTGGTATTTTCTGTGATTTGACCTCATCACAAGGACTGACTGAATATTAATACATGGATAACTATTTCTCTTGGTTTTCTTCATACAAATTTAGTAGCACTGGATTTATCCTGAAATCTATTGTTATCTTCTAACTCCAACTTATCATTAAACATCATTGAACTTACTTTCTCACCACTTCTTACCATTACTCTTACAAAAAATTTCCTAAAATGTCAGCCTGATTCTAGGTCCTCCATTCTTTAGTCTATAGCTCCCAAAGTGATATTCCTAAAGAACCAATTTAACCATGTTTTGTCCTTGGTTAATAAAACTCAAAGTATTTCCTATGACTTCTAGAATCAATCACAACTTCCTATAGAATTTAAATTCCTTTATGATATAGCTTGATCCTAGCTCTTCAGATTCAGTATGTTATTCATCTCAATACATGCAGTATTATACATACAGTGAAATTAAACTGACCTATTTGCTCTTCTTCCTTCTCAATATATCCCTTCCACCTCCACTACTCTGCATGGGCTGTCCTAAATTCTGGGAATGCACTTCCACCTAATCCCAACCTTTTATAACTCCTAGCTTTCTTAAAGCTCATTTAAAACACTGCCTCCCAAGTGAACATTTCTTGATTCCCCCCACCCATCTGTCACTCCCTCTCCCTGTAATACCTTGTTTTTACTTTGAATATGTTCGGCATATACTTATGTTATTTCTGTATTTAGGGTAAAAAACCCCTGAGAACAGGAAATGTTTAATTTTTAACATTATATCCCCAGTGCCTACAATATATTAGGTCCTTAATATGTTTGTTAATTGATTAATTGATTGATATTCTGACTCAGTTCAATGGAGACTATGATGTCCCATGAAAAGCCATATATAACTGATAGAATATTGGAGTCATGGCAACCCAATATACCATATTACTGAAGTACCACAAATTCCAAAATGTGGGCAATGCTCTGAACAATGAAGACAGTGATTTCAACTTTTTAAAATTATTTATTTGTTCGTGTGTTTGTTTATTTATTTATTTAGGAAATACAATTGAATTTGAGAAAAGTTGAATGCATCAATAGAACAATTTAAGCTGAAGTAAAGATTTGAAGTGACTTATTTCACTGACACTGATACGTTTGATTGCACAGATAATTCTAGGATTCTATGATTTTATGGGTACTTAGACGAGAAGAACTTATTTTAATTATAGTACTTAGCCTATTCTGGTTTCCTGTCTTGTTTCCCCTTGACTGAACTGAGGATATGATTTCCATGATAGCATCTAGAAACTAGCTTCTTTTTCTCCAAATCCTTGGCCTAGCTGGGGAGTTGATGTGACAACTCTAATTCAGTGAGACAAGAACTGAATCTGGAGTCAGATGACCTAGATTCAAATCTTATTGGTTATGCTTACTACCTTCAGACAGTCACTTGACCTCTTTGGGTCTCAGTTTCTTTATCTGTAAATTGAGGGGGTTGGTCTTAGTGGCCTCTGGACTTCATTCTAACTGAAGATTTTGTTACAAAAAATGAACAGAAATCTGAATTATGTGAGGCCATCTATAAAAGAAAAAAATCTCATAAGTCTGTGATTGAAAGAGGTGATATAATTTTTTAAAACTGTTCTATTACTGCATGGTAACAGAATGAAGCTTGAGTAATTTTTTATTAGAATTAGCATGAAAAGACTCAATTTAATTCATCAAAATGACAAAACAGGTAGAAATTCATTTTTTATTTAAGGAAGCTAAATTAGGTTGTTTTTTTTTTTTTGATGTTCCTGTGATTGAAATTCAAAGGTAATAGAATTGTCTTTGAGATAGTATCATCGTATTTTGGAAATATAAATCAGACATTACTTTCTTGCAAATAGACTATAATCTTAGTGGGAAAAATATGAACAAACACTAGGATTTCAGAAACTTGTCATGAAAGATTTTATACAATGAATCATAAAATAATGAAATTCATTGTATAGTCCACTCAATTCATTTCTTGTTCAATAAATGATGATAGAGCTGACATCCCAAGTAAGGCACTCAGAAGTAGGAGGCTCCAAAGTGCCATCATTTTAGGATGTGCTGTAATATCATGAAATGGATTTATTACATATTAAATAATATGTGATATTTAGGGAATTAAATGGGTAGGAAGCTTTATCACTTGGAAGACAGTACTAAGGGTGTTCAGAACTATTTGAATGTTTAAATGAGTGAAATGAATGATATTTCAAAACATTTGAAAGTTATGATTTTAAATGTCTAAATTGAAGTACACTGTAAATCCCTCTTTGTCCTAAGAGAAATAATTAGAAGATAAAATTATAGACAAAACTAGAACCAATTAAATTTAAAATTTCTCGTAAAATACATATTATTTATATAGACATTAATGTGTGTACACATATACACAATACACATGCATGTGTATTTAGGAAATTTAGATATTTAGGGTGGGACAAAAGTAATGAAGTTTTGATAACTTTAAAATTTACTTTTCTTCATTTTTTGCCATTTATGAGATTTGATTTTTCACAGGTAATGTAAATTCACATCCTATATGTACTTTATATGATGCTATGGTATTATAAATAAAAAACAAAAAAAAAGAGTTTTTAAATGTTGAAACTCCTTCTTGACTTTTGACCCACCCAAATATACAGAATATATATGCATAAATACATAACTATTCCATATATGTATATACAACTATTCCATATCTGTGTATTTGGAATTGTTGTATATTTATGCATATTCAATATGTATGTATATGGGACCTGAGATTTCATTGTTGTACAAGAGCTCGAAATCAGGACCTCCATCATAAAGGAAGTTCAGCATCTAGTCTGCAATTTATATTCTTAGAGAGTTTCCTAAAGCACTAAGAGATTAAGTGACTTTCCCAGAGCCACACTAATATAATGAAAACTTTACTCATGTCTTCCTAACTCCAACAGCAGTTCTATACCTTGACTCACTGCCTTTATTGTGGGTAGAGCACACAGAGAAGCAGGGGTCACTCTCCCAACTCATATTCAGACTAACAAATTGTCTGCCCAAATTATGATTACTACTTCTCCCCTGTGTTCTAGAGTTGCTTTTTAGTGGCTGATTTTTTTCTAATATTTTAGCCTACAAGCTTCCATGAAGTGTGTTCTCCAAATATCACTAGTTATTATATTCCCAATATCATATTAAAAAAAGAGCTATTTAATGAGATGGCATATCATGAAATGAAATACAACCACCTCTCAAATCAGGAACACACTCTCTCCTATCATGTGATCTGTCCCCTAAATACGCTCTGGTGGCTCTTCTTCCACTGGTGAGTTCTTCCAGAAATCTATATTTTGAGGAAGGGCCCTGCACCATCCCACCCCTAATTATCTTCACTATGCCAACCTGTGTCAGCTTCTTCTTGACTCCAATTTCATGGGCCTCTCTAATTATTGATGAATTAATCCCAGAACTTCAATTTTGGAAAAGGATCTGGGCCGTTCACCCCAAATTTTCCAAACAGTCACTATGCTCCCAACTGGGTATTTCATTCACCTCTGTTTTTCATCTCCCCTTTTATATTTTGTCTTTTCCCATTAGAATGTGGGCTCCTTTTTGTTTGAATGTATATCTCTACTGGTTACCAAAATACCTGGCACAAAATAACCACTTAGATCCTTGACTGACTGAATGATTCATATGGAGAGAGAACTCATATTTAAAGTATTTGAAACAAAACATTGCTCCCAGCAAGCTCATTTCTATATGGGGTATAGCTACATTATTCCCTTGTCGGCAAACCACAGCTTCTTGGTGCCAATTTTATTGTTTTATTGTTTCATTAAAGCCTTAGGGGTGGCTCCTCAACATACAGATCTTTTCTGTTATAACCAGCAGAGTATGTTACCAAGTCTAGTTTCTGAACCTCTGATGTCTCTTCTAATATTCCAGTGCTCAAAATTATAACAAAAACTATCCTATCACTGCTGATTCACTTAATATCATAAAAAATACATATAATAGAGAAAAAATGGCCAAATATCCATACCACATATCCACTGTCACTTGGCATCTGAGTGGAGAGAAGGTAACTAACAGCAGACAGGAGCCCTCTGACATTTGCATGTACCTCCTTCTCTTTTAACTCTCCCCACACCTATAGGCTCCCACCATTTTGGTTTTCTTCACTTGAAATCTATCCAAAAAAGAGAAAGAGATATCATGTGCACATCTAGTTCCAGTTCAGCAACCAATTAAATTGATTTTTATCAGTACAAAACAAACTGATGCAAAACAGAAAATCCGTGAGCTTACTTTGAATTACCAAGTGGAAGGGCCCCTCCATCATGCTTTCCAAGAAGCAGGTTCTTCAAGTCTTTCTATAGGCTGGGATATGTGAAATTTATTGCACATGTTCTACTGACTTTGCTTGCATTGTCTAGGCTTCACATTCTATTCTTCTCTGTAATTTAAAATTTACTTTTCTCAACAAATTGGCTGGACTGCATTTTTAAAACAGTGTTGGTATAAAGGGGAAATAAACAGTCTTCTGGCATCCCCGTGAGTCATAAACAGCATTGTTTCATGTGTCTATGATGCCTTACAGGAAAGTCTCAAAGCAGTCAGTATAGCACAAATCTGTAAGTTCTACATGTATAGGAAGTAGTTGCACTTGGTTGCTAAATATTATACAGATTAAATAAAGAACATTTTACAATAATTATCAGAGATAGCTTTATTATGCTATACTTAACAGGGACTTCTTGATTTCCCCCCAAAAAATATAAATAAATTAAGCAAAAAGATGTTTCCTAATCCAAAGGCAATAAAGAAAAAAAATATAAAAGAAAATTCACCTTTGAATCAGAAGGACACTGGGTCCCTATGGAGTGTCTAAGGTATATGGAGTGCTACCAAAAATACTGCAAGTAATCTCACCCTAAAGTGAGAATACGAACTGTCTTGGTAAAACTTTATTGATTTCCTCAAGAATAAGACCATGCAACTAGAGTCTGGACAAATCTCTAGCTGAAAATTTCTTGATAGAATATATCAATTTCCCCCCAAAGAGTGCCTGTACCATAGGTGATCCCATAAAATATCAAGAGAAATTTTATATACAAAAGGGCATTCAAAATATTCTTGCATGCATCCCTGCCAATCCCAGGACAATATGAATGGGATTCCAAACTCACCCAGAAACAAGATAAGCAGGTTCAGACTGAGAAGACAAGATAAGACCTAAACACATGTTGGACTCCCAAATGGGAATGGTCATGTAGGCTTGATTACTTGGAGTTTCTAGGAAAGTAGACAAACCTTTTCCTATGGCCCTGAAGTCTCTAAGGATCTCAACCTGAGTCAAGCAGTCTAGTTCTATTTAAAAATTTCAAAACCAAAATGTGACTGTCCCCCATTTCATGTGTAACTCTACATACAAATGGATTTATTAAAGTGAATTAATATCAATGCTTTCACTTTTTAAGTTATTTTCAACTTACCTCACATATCTTATTTGTACATGATTTTTCTCATGTTGTCTCTCCCCACTAGTCTGTGAACTCTTTGAAAGTAGAAGTGTCTTTCTTCCTTCCTTCCTTCCTTCCTTCCTTCCTTCCTTCCTTCCTTCCTTCCTTCCTTCCTTCCTTCCTTCCTTCCTTCCTTCCTTCTTTCCTTCCTTCCTTCCTTTCTTTGTTTCTTTGTTTCTTTCTTTGTTTCTTTGCACAGTCTCTGGCACAGAGTGTTTATTAAGTATTTGTTAACTGTTGACTAGCTGGCTCTTGACTGACTGAAATTCTTTCCTGAAACTTTGTCATAGTATGAAAGTCACTCCAATTCTGGTAGGTCCTGCTAAAGTGGAAATTATTTAAGGGATGAACATTAAGTCACTTCAGAGTGTATCATTACAAGGTAAGGTGCAGAGTGATACAGCTTTTAACCATAACAATTCTCAAAGAAAAATTTCTAAATTCCAGAGGGAGGTCCCAGGGTCTATAGGAAGAGTATCCACGTGAAAGCTTTGAACACTATCCAGGTATAGTTCATAAATTATTTAATGAAGGTGTTGGCTTATTCAAATGGTTATATTTTTATCAAGTGAAATTAAAAATTAATTTTATTTTAACTGTGGATTGAGGAATAGAGTGCTGAACCTAGAATCAGGAAGATCTGCATTCAAATCTGGCCTCAAACACTTATTGGCTGTTTGACACTGGGCAAGTCACTGACCAAGTGACTTTATAAACAAGTTCCCTGTGTATAAAATGGGAACAGTAATAGCACCTACAACCTGGGGTTGTTGTAACGATGAAATGAGATAATAATTTCTCAATAAATACTTCTTTCCTTCCTTCTTCCTAAAAGAACACTCTAGTTTTATTCATTCTTTTATATGAAACAATGTTCTTCTCTTCTTATAGGAAGGGAAGAAAGCATTTGTTTCATATCTACTATGTACTAAACATTATACTAAGTTCTTTACAGATATTAGTTCATTTGAACTTCACTATAACCCTATGAGGTATATTTGAAGAATGGTCTACCTAATACATGTTGGAGGCTGGTTTTGAACTTAGTTCTTTCTGACTCTCTTTCTAGAGCTCTATCCACTGCACCAATTTACTTCCTAGAGGACCATTGAGGAGACTGGTAGCCATAGGAAGAAAAGGAAATGGCAGTCATTTATAGTTGCCTCAACACTTTTTGGCTACTTGGATCTAACATTAATCAAGTGGGAACTTGGAAGAGGGAAGGCTTAAAATCATCACCAAAAAGGACTCTTAGCAAAATGATAGTACTAAGTATGATTCATCTCTCAAGAAAGGTTATCCATTTGGCCTGAGAGAGCAATTATAGACAGTTCTTATAAAGTTTAAGTCTAGCTCTTCTCCTGACATACTTTTGAAATGATGGAAAATTTATTAGACTCTAGGTAACTAGCAAGGTATTGGTTTTTGAATTGAATTGAATAACTAAGGAGGCCTAGGTGAACATTTATTGAATATTTGACTGCAGAAATCAGAATGTTAAGCATGATGCCTCATGGAAGTGCTATTTGTTATAGAAATTTAGCCTTGACTATTGGCATTAAAAAAAAGTGTTATGTGAAAATTAATAGTTAATCTAAGAACAACTATTTATTTCTAAATAGGCTAAAATCCAACAATACCCAAACCCTAATATGGTAAAAATGATATTGGCGATTTCACACCTGGGTAGTATGTAAATTTATAACCTAATATTGAAAAGTGTCATGTTCCTTATTAAGAAAAATTTAGGAAAGAAAAATTAAGCTGTTGATTGACAGTTAGCCAGTTGATTGGATTTCAAATAACAGTATATTCAGGTCTGAAATATGTTGCAAGAACACACTGAATTTTTAGAAAATGAGGTACCTGATGTAGAAATAATATTGCTATTTGTTAGTGGCCTAGGCCCCTTTTTCCTCCCCTCCTATTTATTGCTTTTTGTTGCTTACTTTGTAGAATTTTTTCTTTTACTGTAACTGTTAGTTGATGCTTCAGCTGAAGAAACTTATGGTTGCTTAGTTACTACTTTCCGTTACTACTACCACTGGCAAGCACTCATCACCTATTTACACCCAATCCTTACTCCTATGATTCCTAATCCCCACTAGTGTCCATGTGGTTTCCACAAATGGAGCCATATGGACACTAGTAGGGATTAGGAATATAAATGATAAAGCTATTCTTTTACTAAATTTTTATCAGCAAAACTAAATTTCTTACAGAAGTTCAGTCAGGCCTGAGAAGGATCATTGAGTTATCTTTGTCCATTCCATCAATATATCTTTTTGAATTCATTTGCTTGGGTGTTATGCATATTGTTCTATGGTGACACTATATCCTATCTGCATTCTAGCCTCATCAGACTGAAAAATTCTAAAATTCCATAAAGAAGTCTTCAGAACCAATAGGTATGCTGCCCATCTACATTTAAAAAAAATTCTTATGACAAAATTCCTAATGGTGATGCCAAATAATGGTGTTTTTTCATTTCTAAATTGATTACACAGGATGTCTGATAACATAAGGAAAGGTTTGAAGGGAAATTTGTCCAACTTGGCTTCAAACACTAGAAAACTAAGAGGAATAAAGAAGTCTGAGATCAAATAAATAGGTCAGTAATACAAATCTTATGGGGAATTTTAAATAAAAACTTAAAAACAGACACAGAATTGCATTGACTTCAACATTTAACAATGTCTCTGGCTGAGAAAACCTTACTTAAGAATGAAATTTTCTTTGGACCAAATATCCCAAAATATTGTGAATTAGGTTCTTATTGTGGATATATCATCCAACATAAACTTTAATAATGTATATTTATTGTGCAATATTTAAAGATGGCTGGTGATTTTTTTGTTTGTTTTTGAGCTAGGGTTCAGATGGTTGCTCAGTCTTTTGTGAAATAGATGGGGGGGAAGGAATACCTATATTTTAGAAAAATGCATTCATCAATGTGAAATGCTAATACGATACTGGATTTTGAATTAGAAATCTGGATTATTAAACTCAATTCAGCAAGGTTTTTTGAACACATAGAGATACATGGTACATTTTTGGTACTGAAGTAATGAACACAAAATTCTGATCTTTGAGAAACACATATTGAATTGGTAATATATAACATGGATTCATAAAATTAGAGCTAGATTGAACCTCTGAGGATATGTAGTCTTAACCTTGCATTGTACATATGTATAATCAAAGGGCAAGGGGAATTATATGACCTGCCCATCATCACACTGGCAATAACAGAATTTTAGATGAATATTAAAGATTGTTTTTACATTTAATTGGGGAAAATAAAATACTAAATTAAAAAAAAAACCTTCAGTGAATTCCCAGTTTCTATAGGAAAAATACAAATTCAAATTGCTTAGTTTGGTAATGAAATCTCTCCATAAATTGGCTCCCACTTACCTTTCCAAACTGGACCTAACAGACCTTTTTCACATTCTACAACCTTTCCCCATCCATGTGCATAGGTAATCTGCTATCCTATGAATGGACTCTCTTTTCATCAACATACATCTGAATGCTTGTCATATTTCGATATTTCATATAGGAAATGTTCCAGTAACAGAATGGGGATATGAGTCCAGGACCTCTGATTCTAAAGGAAGTAGTCTTTCAATTGTGCCATACTGTGTCATAGATACAGATAAGTGATACAAAGAAAATTGAGGTGAGAAATTATATTACCATCAGATTATATCAAAGAATGTCTCCCATATGAGATACCAAATTATTTGAATAATGAAATATGATAAGCATTCAGATGTATGTTGATGAAAAGAGAGTCAATTCAAGGGATAGCAGATTACCTATGCAGATTTATGGGGAAAGGTTGTAGAATGTGAAAAAGGGCTATTGGGTTCAGTTTGGAAAGGTAAGTGGGAGCCATATTGTGGAGAGATTTCATTACCATACTAAGCAATTTGTATGTATGTTTGTTTTTCCTATAGACACTGGGAATTCACTGAAGGTTTTTTTTTTAATTTAGTATTTTATTTTTCCCCAATTAAATTCTTTAACATTAAAATTAATTTTAAGAAGTGTTGTAATTTTTATTATATTGATTCACCCAATCCATGAACAATATTTTTCCAATTATTTTGGTCTGTATTTCTATAAATAATGGTTTGTCACTATATTTATATAGCTTTTGTGTGTTTCTTGGAAGGCAGACTCCCCAGTATTTTATGGATTCTGTAGTAATTTAAAATGGAATTTCTCTATCTCTTCCTGCTGAGTTTTATTGGTATTATATGATTTATATGGATTTATTTTATATCCTGCAAGTTTGCTGAAGTTATTGTTTCAATTAATTTTTTTGGTTGACTCTCTAGGGTGTTTTTTTTTAAGTATATCATCTTAATATCTGGGGGAGAGGAGAAAATGAAAATTGTTTCTTCTTTACTTATGCCATTCCCTCAATTTCTTTTTCTTATTCTATTGCTATAGCCATTTCTGGCATTATTTCTAGCATTAAGTCAAATAGATGTTGCTTTGTCCATTTTTTGTTTGTTTTTTCCAAAAGGATTGTGGTTTATCTCCATTACATATAATGGTAGCTCTTTGGTCAAGATAGATTGTTGTTGGGGCAGCTAGGTGGTGCAGTGGATAGAGCATCGGCCCTGGATTCAGGAGGACCTGAGTTCAAATCCAGCCTCAGACACTTGACACTTACTAGCTGTGTGACCCTGGGCAAGTCACTTAACTCCAATTGCCTCACAAAAAAAACCTCCAACAAAACCCCAAACAAACACACAAACAAAAAAAGATGGATTGTTGTTGGGGAAGCTAGGTGGCACAGTGGATAAAGCACTGGCCCTGGAGTCAGGAGGACCTGAGTTCAAATCCAGCCTCGGACATTTGACACTTATTAACTGTGTGACCCTGGGGCAAGTCACTTAACCCTTATTGCCCCCCCCCCAAAAAAAGATAGATTGTCGTTGTTATTCAGTCATTTCAGTCATGTCAAATTCTTCATAACCCCATCTGGGGTTTTCTTGGCAGAGATACTGGAATAGTTTGCCATTTCCTTCTCCAGCTCATTTTATAGATGAGAAACTGAGGCAAACAAGGTCAAGTGACTTGCCCAGGGCTACACAGCTAGTAAGTGTCTGAGGACAGATTTGAATTCAGGAAGATGAGTCTTCAGGACTCCAGGCTTGGCACTCTATGCGCTGTCCCTCCGGATAGGCACTATCATTTTTAAAGAAAAATATATTCATCTGTTTTTGAGTATTTTAAACACAACTGGGTATTGTATTTTGTCAAGTTTGTTTTCCGCACCTATTGATATAAGCATAATTTTTATTATTTTTTGTTAACATCATTAAGATTATAGTTTTCCTAATATTAAATTAATCCTTATCCCTAGTATAAATCCAACCTAGTCATAATGTACATAATCTTTGTTGTATGCTGTTTTAGCCTATTTGCTAATATTTTGTTTAAGGGTTTTGGGTTTGGGTTTGGGGTGTTTTTTATATCGCGCTATAGTTTTCTTTTTCTGTTTTGACTCTCCTTGATTTATGTATTGGGACCATATCCAGATGATAGAAGGAATTTGGTAGGATTCCTACTTTTGATATTTTTCCAAATATTTTATGTAATATTAGAATTAGCTGTTCTTTGGATGTTTTATAGATTTTGTTTATGAATCCATTTGGTCCTAAAGTCCCCCCACCTCTTTGGAAGTTCATGTATGGCTTGTTCAATTTCTTCCTCTGAAATTGGGTCTCTATTTCTTTTTCTATTAAGTTAGATATTTTATTTCATTTAAATTTTTTATTTTGTTGGGATGTAGTGGGGCAAAAAATTAGTTTCTAATAATAGACTTTTCCTTCATTTGTTGTAAATTCTTTTTCATTTTTAAGACTGGTAGCTTGGTTTTCTTTCTTTTTAATCAAATTAGCTAATGGTATATTTGTCTTATTTTTTCAAAATAGTTTCAAGTGTTATTTATTAATTGAATTTTTTCTGTTTGTTTTTTACTTTGTTAATCTTTTTTATTTTCAGGATTTCTATTTTGGTGTTTAATTGGGATTTCAAATTTTGGTGGTGTTTTAGTATTTTTACTTGCATTCCCAATTCCTAAGGTTTTCATCCATGCTCTGGCCTAGCTTGATCTTTTGTTGAACAAATGAGATGGTATATATAAAACATTTTGTATACCTTAAAGCAAAATAAGAATGTGAATTATTATTAATACCTTTTCCTTCTCCGAACTACCATTATATACAAAGTCTGTAGCACTGAGTACAAGCACTAATTGTTCTCTAATTGTTCCATGTATAAATCATAATGGTGCATGAAGAGGCAATGTAATCTTGTGGAAAGAGTTCTGAAGTTGGAATCAGGAGTCCTAGATTTAAATCTTGTACAGGTGGTACAATGGATAAAATTATTGTTGTTCAGGTGTGTCAGACCCGTTGTTACCCCATCTGGGGTTTTCTTGGCAAAGCTACTGGAATGGTTTGCTATTTGCTTCTCCAGCTCATTTTACAGGTGAAGAAACTGAGACAAACAGGGTTAAGTGACTTGCTCAGAGTCACACAGTTAGTAAGTATTTGAGGCCAGATTTGAACTCCAGAAGATGAGTCTTCTTGACTCCAAACCCAGCTCTCTGTCCACTACTAAACTTGAATTCTGGAAGACCTGAGTTCATATCCTACCTCAGACACTTAGCTGTGTGACAAGTCTAGACAAGTCATCTAACCTCTGTGAGCCTCAGTTTCGTTATCTTCGGGGGGGGGGGGCAATGAGGGTTAAGTGACTTGCTCAAGGTCACATAGATAGTGAGTGTCGAGTGTCAAGTGTCTGAGGCCGGATTTGAACTCAGGTCCTCCTGAATGCAGGGCCAGTGCTTTATAAATTGCATCACCTAGTTGCCCCCGATTTTCCTCATCTTTAAGATGGGAATAATACTAGCACCTACCTCCCAGGGTTTTGTGAGGATAAATGAGATAATGACAGTAAAGTGTTTTACAAACCTTAAAGCACTGTGTAGATGCTAGTGATGAGGAGGAGGAGGAGGAGGGGGAGGGGGAGGGGGAGGAGGAGGAGGGGGAGGAGGAGGAGGAGGAGGAGGAGGAGGAGGAGGAGGAGGAGGAGGAGGAGGAAGACAGGGAGGAGGACAGGGAGGAAAAGCCAAAGCATGATCATTAAGTGCCATTTATCAGCTGTGTAATCTTGGGCAATTTGCTTCAATTAGCTTTCTTATCTGCAAAATGAGGGGCTAAGATTCCTTCCAATTCTAAAATTTTATAAGTCTATAGATTTCAGACACTGGCAAGATATTTGAAGAAGATACTTTGGGTGAGGATTATTTTAACACTGCTTCTCATTTCATACCACCTGTCATTAGTTTACCATCAAATACTGATAGTGGTTTCAGAGAATTGTCCCTCATTTCCTTCAGTATCTTCTAGGAACTGCCAAACATAGAGTTATTATTTTTACTGATATATTGTATTCTTATATCACCTTCACCTCCCAATATGTTCTTCCCCTATTCATGGAGAGAGCCAGCCTTTTTTTTTTTTTTTTTTTTTTTTGGTGAGGCATTTGGGGTTAAGTGACTTGCCCAGGGTCACACAGCTAGTAAGTGTCAAGTGTTTGAGGTTGGATTTGAACTCAGGTCCTCCTGAATCCAGGGCCAGTGCTCTATCCACTGTGCCACCTAGCTGCCCCCAGACTTTAAAAAAAAAGAATAAAAATAGAAAAGGGAAAAACTGTTTAATCAAATTATCAACCACTTCTGGTAGCATATATGGTATTCCACATCTGTAGCTCCTGAATATAGACTTCATACCTACCACTTATCATGATGTATAACCTTGAGCAACATATATACCCTAGCTTTTTTCTTGGATTTGAATAGAATTTTATTTTCCAAAAACAAAATTTTAACATCAACTTTTTAAAAAAACCTTGTGTTCCAATTTCTCTTCCCCCCTCCATTCCCACCCCCCCAACCACAAGAACTCAACAATTCAAAATAAGTTATACATGAGTAGTCATGGAAAAATTCCCATATTAGCTAGTTGTGAAAGCAAACAGTCAAAAAACCCAAAACTTCAGCTTTCTTATCTATATAATGAAGGGCCAAGATCCCTTCCAACTGGAAGATTTTATGTGTCTATAGGTTTCAGACAGTGGCAGATAGTTGAGGAAGTTCACTGTTGGTTTCCCATTATGGGAATGACTAGTCAAAAGTGTGTGAACTTGTTAAAGAAAAACCAACTTCTTATAAAAATGGAACCTACAGATTTCATTTTCATTGACTACTTTGGGGTTTTCCATCTCTCTCCATTGCTAAACACCATCAAAAATAGAATATGAAAGTAGCTCTGACACCTAAATTTCTGTCCAGTATTTTTGCTGTGGTGGTTGTTTAGTTGTTCAATGTGTATGACTCTTCATGACCCCCACGGCCCATAGCACCCCTTCTGTCCTCCATTATCTCCCACAGTCTATCCAAACTCATATTCCTTGCTTCCATGACCCTATCTATCTCATCCTGTGCCATCTCCTTCTTTGGATTGTAAGTTCTCAGGGGGCACAGATCATGCCTATTTTGCTCATTTGATGCAGCACTCAGGATAGGGAAATGTGCAGAGGCATGTATTCTTTTAGATGACTGAATGACAATACATATGAAATGGTACATTCCTGCGACTCTCTTTAGGATTCACAAAGAACTGGTTCAAGCCATAGGCAAGTCATCTCAAAGCAAATTTGAGAGTTTCTATGTTCCAGAAGATATCCTAACCCAGGCCTTTAAAAGAAAACCTTTAACACAATTGAGGCTCAATTGATACCCAAAAGGCAACATGCCTCTGATTCCATCCTATTTAATTATAGCCCTCAAACTCAGTTATTTGCCATTATTTACATAATCCAGCCCTCCCCTGCCTACCATCCATCCTCAACTGCTCTGCCTTGGTCACAAAGGACTGGATTTTACTAATGAAGTTTTCATGGTCTGATGGTTCAGAGCAGTGTCAAGCTGTTTGCAACAGCAATCCTGGAAGGTTAGGGGGAAGATAACGCCGATCCCTACTGGCCTTTCAAGGCTAATAGGATTGTGTTTCATGTCCTTGCACCAGATTGCCACAGTTTCCTTATGTGATACATCTGAGGTAAAGCCACTCTGTGAACAAAAGCCCCAGATCCTGACAGCCACAACCTAATTTAACTTAGCAGTGATTAATTGGCAAATAGCAGAGGGTGTGTGTGTGTGTGTTAATAAGAGATCAGAACAAAACAAAATGCATTCAAAGAGGGGTCAGTTGCTTCTATCAAATGTAAGTGTTCTACATGTGCTCACCATAGAGGCAAATTCAAGTTTTTTGTCAGAGGTAAGCAACAGTGCTAAGAATCCTTCAGTTAGTAATGGGATAAAGAGGGCAGTTTAGTATACTAGTTGGAGAGCTAGACTAGAGTCAAATGGGTTCAAGTACTACCTCTGACATTAATTGATTGTATGATCCTGGACAATTCATTTTACCTCTCAGTGATCCAAGATACTCAGAGTCTAAGTTGCAGAGCAAGTGCTGATTTGATTTGATAGATAAAGAGTTTCCTTACTGCGAGTTTTCAATATCAGTTGAATCATAGGTCTTGTCCAGATAAGAAAAAGTGAGATGGAGGTAAAGTGGGTAGAGAGGAATTATCACAAACCTTCGGGCAAGGAAGGGAAAGGTTTTAATGTGGGAAGATAAGGTAGGGCCAGCCCAATTGCCCTCAAACCTAGAAGCTCCTAAAGTACTCCCTGTACACAGGGACCCCAAAGAAAGCTACCTGAGGGGGCAGCTAGGTGGCACAGTGGATAGAGCACCGGCCCTAGAGTCAGGAGGACTTGAGTTCAAATCCAGCCTCAGACACTTGACACTTATTAGCTGTGTGACCCTGGGCAAGTCACTTAACCCCAATTGCCTCACACACAAAAAAAAAAAAAGAAAGAAAGAAAGCTACCTGAGACTCAAAACATTCTGTGGATCACTATCCACTAAAAATCACAGCTCACAAGCCCCTACCAATGCATTTACTTTTATCAATCAGCCAGGCAACAAAAATAATCCACAACAAAAGACATTTCATCAACTAACATAGCCTCTTTGGATGTACAAAGATCCTGTTATAGTCTCTTTGAAAGGACTAATGTCACAAATTACAAGATCCAGAACTGAATAAGTTCTTGGTTATTGTCTAATCCAACCCCTCTCCTTTTACAGATGAGGAAAATGAAGATCAGAAAGGCTTAAGTGAATCCAATGTTCCCTAGGTAGCAAATGGTAAAGTCAGATTTTGAACCTGTTTCTTCAGACTACAAATCCAGCACTCCTTCCTTTATATTCCACTACCTTACCGAGAAACACCTGGTACTAAAAGTACTACAGTGAACATACGAGTAGCCCACTTCTTCCTATGACAAAAGAATCCTGGTATCATGTACTTTTATAGTCAAAAGAGACTTTAAAAATCTACTCCAACCATATCATTTTAAGGAGGGTGTGAGGTGGGGGGGGTAGCACGGTGAGGGGGGTGCTGGATAGCTAAGAAAGTGCAAGATTATAAAGCACTTGGAGGTCAGACATAGGAATATTACCTTGATTCTGTCATAAAGAAACACTGAAAGTCATTGAGCAAGAAGGTGACATGAAATCCAAGTGTAAGGAAGACTAGTCTGGCAATGTTACATTGGATAGATTATTATGGGGAAAGATAAGAAGAAAAAAAGGTCACTCAGGAGCCTGTAGTAGTAATTCAGATGTCAAGTAATAAGATTATGAATTACAGTGATGGTAGTAGAGAGAACAGATTGGATATAAATGGACATGACAGACAATTTAATGGAAGAATAAACATGACTTAATGATTGACTGGTTAAGAAGGATGAAGGAGGGAGCTGATTTTAATCTATGTCAGTGGAAGAATGATAGAGACAAAGAATTTAGGAAAGGCAGCTGATTAGGGGAAGATGGCAAGTTCAGTTTCAGAAACACTGAATTTGAAGTGATGGTGAAGATATATAAATGGAAGTGACACATACAGAAGATGGAAAAAGGGAAATAGATTTGGGAGTTCTTAGCAAAGAAGCAATTGTTGAATTAGATGGCCTCAAGGAAAAAATATCATGAAGGAAAAGGAAAGAATCTTGGATTGGGCCTTAGAAAAATACCAATAATTGAAGGGATGAGGAGGAGACAGTATTCAAGGAGGAAGATTTATCAATGAAAACATCTTAAAAACAGAGAGGCATGGGGACAACCATTGGAAAGTCATGGAACCCAAGGGAGGATAGAGTTTCAAGGAGGAAGTGGGCAGTAAAGTCGTAAGTTTCATCCTGTAGGATGAAGACAGAGAAAGGGGTCGATAGATTTGCTGGTAAAGAAATCATTAGCAACTTCT
The DNA here is from genome assembly GCF_019393635.1 of Dromiciops gliroides. Lineage (NCBI taxonomy): Eukaryota > Metazoa > Chordata > Mammalia > Microbiotheria > Microbiotheriidae > Dromiciops > Dromiciops gliroides. The sequence continues at coordinate 150,045,699 of NC_057864.1, forward strand.
GAGAGAGAAGTTTCAATAGAGAGGGAGAACTGAAGAAAGACTGCAGGGGGCTAAGGAGGGATTGAATGGTGAGGAAATGGAGGTAATTGGATATAAGAGATGCAGGCCTGAACATTTCATTCCAGATAGGATTTCAGATGAAACACCCACCTAGCTCTTTCTACCTCCCTTCCCTTGATCCCCCCTGGAGGGCAGCAGGAACCATGTATTACAGGCCTCTTTTGTATAGCTGTGTTTGATATGGATCACCCCACAGTGATCTAGGTCTTTATGAGCCTCACACTGAATTCTGGCTAAGCACCTTACTTGGGATTTCCCTGAAAAGCCACTTGCCTCCTTCAGGGGACTAGTCACATTCAGTAATTTACATCTGCGTGTTAGAGCTTCTGATCTCTTGAAAGTGGCTAATAATTTCCTTTGGCAACTCTAAGACTCTTTTCAATTTTTGTGTGTGTTTTAATGGTGTGCTGAGATTCCAAATTTTGCCTTTTCTGGCAAATATGGTAGAATGTATTGATTTTGTAAGGTTGGGAGGGAACAATATTATGGGGGTGGCAGATGAATAATTAATGTGTTGATTTTGTGGAATTGGGAAGGGGGCAGTGTTATAGGGTGGAAGATGTATAGTCAATGTATTGACTTTGTGGGGTTGGGGAGGAGGCAGTGTTCATTTATTCAAAGCATTTTTTCAGCACCTACTAAACCAAAGGTACTATACTAAGCATCAAAGATAAAAAGATGAAAATGGAAGAGAAATTTACATTTAAGAAACCTACATTTCACTTGGGAGAAGGTGTGGTGAAGGACAGGGATATGATAAATAAAATTACATGAATATAAAATATATACTAAATACAAAGTACTTTTCAGTGGGAGGTGGCAGGATACTAAATACTGGGAAGCAGGAAAGGTCTGCAGCTGGAGATGACATCTGGAATGAGTCTTGAAATGAGTTAGAGGTTCCAAAAGGTAGGGATGATCAGTGAGAACATTCCAGGTATGTGGGGACAGTCTATGTCAAGGTGCAGATGTATGCACCTTGGAATGTCTCAAAAAGGAACATCAGGTAGTTTGACTGAAGCCTACCTAAAATATGTGAGGGGAAGTAATCTGAAATTAACCAGGAAAGATAGATTAGAGCCAGAGTGTGAGTGCACATCAGAGGCTGAGTGAATGGGAGACAACAATTTGCCAAGCTGGTCAAGGATAAAGAGAATGACGTCAGTCACCAGCTACTTCAAAGAAGAGTGTGCTTTCTGGGCTAGGTCTGACTTAGGCCAGTCCACTGGTAGTTTATCCTGTCCTTAGCTCATTATACGTAGTTTATTTGCCTGTCATCTACCCCATTATATTGTGAGCTCCTCGAGGGGAGGAACTATCTTTTGCTTCTTTTTTTATAACCCAGTGCTTAGCACAGTTCCTAGCAAATAGTAAATGCTTAGCAAATTTTTATGGACTGACTGGCTAAAGGTGTAATTATCTTCCTCATCTAAGTCCACAAACTTCTTGGGAGGTCTATGGACCCTGAAGTAAGTACCCCTCTTCTAAAGTAATGAGATAATTCTACCGTTTCTGAAGGTGGCAAGGCTTCATTTTTGAAATGTCTTTTTTTAACTTTCTACTTTATATTTGTATCCCTACTCATCACTTAACACAGTGTGTAGCACATTGGTTGTTGTTCAGTCATTTTTCAATCATGTCAGACTCTTCCTGACCTCAACTGGAGTTTTTTTTAGGGGAAAGATACTAGAGTAGTTTATCATTTTCTTCTCCAGCTCATTTTACAGATGAGGAAACTAAGGCAAACAGGGTTAAGTGACTTGCCCAGGCTCACACAGCTAGTAAGTGTCTGAGGCCAGATTTGAAATCAAGAAAATGAATCTTCCTGACTCCAGGCCTGGCACTCTACCTATTGTGCCATTTAGCTGCCCTTTCTGACACAGTCAGCATTTAATAAATGCTTATTTCACTAAGCTTGCTTCTATAGCTTTGTTCCTAGAATTCTCCATACCTGGAATGTCCTCTCCCCTCTTGTTGCTTTCCCATCCTTCAAGACCCAGATCTCATCTCATCTCTCTGAAGTCTTCTGTACTACTGCCTACCCTAATTTCCCTTTTCTCTAAACGCCTAAAACACGGACAGTTTCTCCCACAAAATGTAATACTTAATCATTTATTATCTTACATCATTCACTTGTATTGCTTCATGAGTAATACAATGAGTAAAAGACTAATGTCTTTTCTCCCCAAATGGATTATAAACTCCTTGATATAAAGATCATTCTATATAATTCTGTATCCCCCCTCAAAGGGCCCAGCATGGTGCTAAACACACAGTAGAATCACAGGGCATAAGACCATAGATAAAAAGCTGGAAGGGACCTTTGAGGTCATTGAGTCCAATGTCATCATTTTACAGAGGGGGAAACTGAGGCCCAGAAAGGTTAAGTGACTTGTCATGAATTTCTGGGGCAGGATTCAAACCCAGATCATCTTGATTACAAGTCCAACAAGCTATTCACTATACATTCCTCCTCTTCAGCTGCTCAGTAAATAATTATTAATTGACTCATCATCAAAAGATTTGCACTTCAGAAATCAGCAAACATTACAAATAAAGTATTAATTGATTGTTTTGTTAAAAGTCTAGATGTAAGAGTGATAAAAAAGTTAATAACACAGATTAACCATAAAAATATGTACTTTTTTTTTTTTCCAGAGCTAGTTGTTTAGCATTTAACAACACATCCCTGAACATAGGTCTCCTTGACCACCTGTCTGGCAACCTGGCAGTAATTTTTTTTTTAATAGTGTCTAATCTAATATACACTATTTGTCAAATCTTACCTATTTGGCTAAGTAAAAATACACATGGAATTGACATCCCTTCTTCCACTCTTTACCTGAAATATCATCGGGTCTGTTTTCTAATGAGCTGCAAAGCCACCGCACTCATATAAAGTGACAGCCTTTCAAGTCCAGGCTCAGAAATGCCTGCCAACTCTCTAAGTGAGGTTATGACAACCTGTCAGAAACCTGTACTTTGCCAAGTAGTCTCAGAATAGGGTCAGGCTCTTTGCAGCAGAGATCAGCCACTCCAGGCAGTCAGTCAAGACCCTAGGCACAGTCCTCTGTGGAAAGCCCTTGATGGCTGGTTTATGCATGACAAAGTAACCATTTGCACTGTGAAGCCACCAAGGAGAGCCTGCTTTTTTGCCTCTACTGCTTCCTGGGATATTTGTTCAGTCATTTCTGAGTCTTAGTGACCACCCTCCCCACCCCACCCCCAGGCAAAGATCCTGGAGTGGTTTGCCATTTCCTTCTCCAGCTCATTTTACAGATGAAACTGAGGCAAACAGTTAAGTGACTAGCCCATTGTCACACAGCTAGTAAATGACTAAGGACAAATTTGAACTCAGGAAGATGTCTTCCTGACTCCAAACCCAGCACTTTCTATCCAATGTACCACCTAGCAGCCCTCCTAGGATAGTGCAAAAGTGAGTTGGGTGTGTTATAAAAACAAAATAGCAACCATGAATACCATCCTCTTTGAATCTATTCGTGCATAGGCCAACTTTTCCTAAGGATACCTATACGGTTTTCAGGTGGCCTTACAAAGAAAATCAAATAACCCTTGAACACAGACAACAAGATAATTCACCAGTCCTTTCACTCTGATCCTAAATCATATGGCAGGAAGCCTCAGAATCTTAGAAATCTCTAACAATAATAACAGCACCAACAACAGGAGAAGCTGGTGTCACAGTGGATAGAGTGCAGGACCTGAGTCAAAATCTAGCCTCAGATATTAGCTTTATGACCCTAGGCAAGTCACTTAATCTCTGTTTGCCTCAGTTTCCTCTTCTGTAAAATGATAATAATAGCACCTATCCCCCAGAAAATAAGATAATATTTGTAAAAGATGCTTAACATAATACCGGGCTTCCAACAATAACAATAAAAACTTATATATTTGTAGCCTTTTACTATTTTACAAAGTACTTATATTCCTCATTTGAGCTTTACTACCCTTTATAATAATATTTACAAATATCTCATTTTATACATGAAGAAACTGAGGTTCAGAGACATTTGGTGATTTATTAAAGATTGTACCCCACTGGGAGAAAAATCTTTGTAGCAAGCTTCTCTGATAAAGGTCTGACTTCTCAAATATATCAAACTGAGCCAAACTTATAATAATAAGAGCAATTCCCCAATTGATAAATGGTCAAGGGTTATGAAGAGCCAATCTTCAGAGGAAGAAATCAATAGTCATATGAAAAAATGTTCCAAATAACTAATAATTTGAAAAATGCACATTAAAACATCTCTGCAGTACCACCTCACACCCATCAGACTGACTAAGATGACAAAAAAGGAAAATGACAATGCTGGAGGGGATATAGGAAAATAGGTACATTAATGCACTGCCAGTGTAGCTGAGAATTAATTCAGCCATTTTGGAAAGCAATTTGGAATTATGTCCAAACAGTTATTAAACTGATCTTGCAATACCATACCCATACCAAAAGAGATCAAAGGGGAAAGGAAAACAACCCACTTGTACAAAAATATTTATAGCAGCTCTTTTTGTGGGAGCAAAGAATTGGAAACCATGGGGATGTGCATCAACTGGGGAATGACTGAATACATTGTTCTATGTGAATATGGTGAAATATTATTATGCTGTAAGAGATGATGAAAGGGGATGACTTCAGAAAGACCTTATATGAACTGATGCAAAATGTAGTAAGCAAAACCAGGAGAATGATTTACACAGTAACATCAATATTATAAAAATGACTGTGAAAGACAACTCCAATCAATATAATAATTCACAGATCTGAAGGACTTATGATGAAAAATGCTTTCCACTTCCAGATAAAGAGCTGAGGAACTCAGAGTGCAGATAGAAGCATTTTTTCTCTTTCTTTCTTTCTTTATTTTGACAGAACATGGCTAATGAATGTGTAAATTTTTTTTTGCATGACTTCATATTTGTAATTGGGTTTTATATTTCTTGCCTTCTCAATGGATGGCATAGGAAGTTAGGGGAGGGAGAGAATTTGGAACTGAGAATAAAATAAAATTGAATGTTTTACCCACATTGTCTAGCTGAGAAAATTTTGTGCAAAGGGACTTGGGTTCTATGACATGTCCTTTCATAAACTAAATAAGCACCAGAACACGGATACTGAGCCATGCCTCCTGATTTTAAAAATAGTCCCCTTAAAAAAGGCTGCAGGCCCCATTTCATTAAAATTCTTACCAGTTTGCAATAGGGCTTGTTTTAAGCTCTTACACCTGCTGTGAGTCTTAGCCAATTTTCATGGTTGTTATACAGAAATCGAATTAAACTACATCAGACTAATCTACTTAATGCCCATTTCATAGATTTGGAAACTCGTGCACAGATAGGTTGAGCAAAACTCAAGATTATTTCGTTTATGGCAGGACATGTAATAGAACCCAAGTACCTTTGCTGAAAATCTTCTCAGCTAGATAATCAATAAAACCATAATCTACCCGGCTGTCTTGGGGTGCTGCTGAGATATTGAGAAGAGGATAAGCAGGAATGAAAAGTAGACAGTCCAAAGTCTAGCAAGAAAGCTAGAGTAAGTTCATCTAGAAATGAAGCTGACAGTTAACTCTCAGATAGATCTGCTGAAATCAGATCTACAGAGACTGAAGGAATCTATAGAGCATGGGCTTGCATTGGATCTGGAAAAAAAAATATGCTTGCTCAGAGATTTCTAGCCCCAGGCCTGTCTTTATCTTTACTTTCACAGAACTTCCAGTGTCTCTGTGTAACCTCCTGCACTGACACAGTTATGGGGGCACGTGCACCAAGTACCCCTTTCCTAGTGACTTCCCCAGGTGTCAGAAGAAAGATTTGTACATGTAGGTCATAAACAGGGGTATGCTCTAACAAGCTTTCAAGAGTCATTTTTTTCAGCATAAGTATTCTCACTTTGGAAATTGGTAGTTGCTAATAATCAGGGCTTGATTTATTATTCTGTCAATTGTCTAGACCTAAGAAAGTGTCAATAATGCAGATTAAGCTTAAACATGTGTGCATATATATTTATTTTTACAGAGAGCCCATTGTTAAAAATCTATAAGCATACCTTTGGTCATTGGATCATGGGAATATATATGTAGAGCTGGAAGGGAACTTGCAGGCCACCTCATACAATCCCTTCATTTTACAGATAAGGAAACTGAGGCCCAGAAAGAAAGTAGTTGGCCTAAATTCACACATATTATAAAATGGCAGAGCCAGGATTGAAACTCAGATCCTGAAATCAGATCCAGTACTTCTTTTTTTAAAAAGTGGGATTTTATTTTTCCGCAATTACATATAAAAACAATTTTTTGTTTAAAGTTTTGAGTTCCAAATTCTATCACTCACTCTCTACTTTCTCCCCTTGTAGAACCTGATATAGGTTATACATATAGCACCTGATATAGGTTATACCTACAATTCTCTGTCTGCTGTACCAATCTTGCTTCCAATCAGTTAAACTAGAATGAGTGTGTGAAGATCCTGGGAAGATTCCCATACAAAACTTTCACCCTTCCAGTCAACCAAATAGTGCCATGGACTATCTCTTTCGTGAATCCAAGATGTACCAGTACACAATTTCCTCTTGACCATCTAAAAGTATTGATGGTAGATGTTGTTCATCCACATTTAATGCTCAGTCTTTGTGGACTCACTGGATCAGGGTCTGGGCAGGACCCAGCAAGTTGCAGTGGAAAAGCCATTAAGCCTATTGTCTGTATAATTGTGAAGGAACTGATCCCTCTATCTCCCAGTGTCCAGGAGAAATATGAGACTAGAGTTGCTTCATGGCTAATTCTATTTTGTCCCCTACCCATGAGGGTTCTCCATAGGTCTGGTGGCTATTTACAACCTATCTGTATGTTACTGCAGTGGCATCCCAAATGGGCACGTGTACACAGCCCATTGGAAAACATTGGAATTGGAGTCCAAGGAACTGGGTTTCCAACTTGTCTCTGCCATTGCTACCTACAGTAATTTGGGCAAGTCTCTTAACCTCTCTTGGCCTCAGTTTCCTCAACCGTAAAATGGTTGAACTAGATGACTTTTAATAACCCGTCTATCTTTAAACTGATGATCTTATGACCCTCCAGGGATTAGTTAACCACAGTATAGGAGTAAACACAGAGAAGTGCCAGGGGTAGAAACTCTTAATCCCAAGAGGGGGAGGGTTGTTCTCAGTGGATGTGTTCATGGGTTGTTGTTTTTTTTCATGGTTTAATCTTATTTAGAATTTTCCCCGTTACATGTAAAAAAAATTTTTTTAATTTTTTCACATTGATTTTTTAAAACTTTGTATTCTGAATTTTCTTCCTCCCTCCTTCCTCAACTTTCCCTATGAAATCAAGCATATAAGTCATACATGCGCAGTTATGCAAAACATCTTCACATTAGTCAGGTTGTGAAAGAAAATAGATGAAATAACTTTAGAAGGAGGAGCTAACAAATAAAATTATACTTCAATCTGTATTCAGATACCATCAGTTCTTCCTCTGTTGATGGTTTACATTTTTCATACATCCTTCTGATAGCATCCTGCTCATCATTTCTTTCACAGTTACTATTGATATCTGTATTACCCTCCATCCTATTCCCTCCCCTTGATATTTACTCTGTTTTCTATATTCCTTCACCCTATACCTCCTGGAAAGTGTTTTGCTTTTTGTTGCCCCCTCTCCCAATCTGCCCTCCTTTCCTTCACCTCTCCCCCTCACCCTCCTTATCTCCTTCCCCTCCCACTTTCCCTCAGGGCAAAATATATTACTATACCCACTTAAGTGTGTATGTTATTCCTTCTTTGAGCCGATTCTGATGAGAGTAAGGTTCACTCACTCCTCCACTCCTTCCCCATCTTCCCCTCCATGCCATAAGCTTTTTCTTGTTTCCTTCATGTGAGCTACCTCTCCCCAGTCCACCTCTCCCTTCCCCCTTCCCCAGTGCATTCCTCCTAATCCTCAGCCCCATTTAAAGGATGTCATCATGGGTTAGCTAGGTGACACACTGGACAAAGCACCAGCCCTGAACACAGGAGGCCTTGAGCCCAAATCCAGCCCCAGACATAAGCCACCCGAACCTACCTGCCCCACAAAAAACAAGGCTAAACAAAAAATAAATGCTTTATAAATATCATCCCTTCATATTCAATTAACATCTATGCCCTCTAAATATATTTCTTTCAGCTGCCCTAATACTAAGAAAGTTCTTATGAGTTTGAAGTATTATCTTCCCATGTAAGTATATAAACAGTTTAACTTTTTAATATCCCTCATAATTTCTTTTTCTTGTTTACTTTTTTTATGCTTCTCTAGGGTCTCATATTTGAAAGTCAAATTTTCTATTCAGTTCAGGTCTTTTCATCACAAATGCCTAAAAGTCCTCTTTTTCATTGAAGTCCCATTTTTTACCCTGAAAGATTATACAAGTTTTGCTGGGCAGGTGACGTTTGGTTGTAGTCCCAGTTCCTTTGCCCTCTGGAATATCATATTCCATGCCCTCCAGTCCTTTAATGTAGAAGCTGCTAGATCTTGTGTTATCCTTACTGTATCTCCACAGTATTTGAATTCCTTTTTTCTAGCTGCTTGCAATATTTTCTCCTTGACCTGGGATCTCTGGAATTTGGCTATAATATTTCTGGAGGTTTTCCTTTTGGGATCTCTTTCAGGAGGTGATCAGTGAATTCTTTCAATTTCTATTTTACCCTCTGCTTCTAGAATATCAGGGCAATTTCCCCTGGCAATTTCTTGGAAAATGATGTCTAAATTCTTATTTTGGTCATGGTTTTCAGGTAGTCCAGTGATTTTCAAATTCTCTCTCCTGGATTTATTTTCCAGGTCAGCTGTTTTTCCAAGGCGATATTTCGTATTGCCCTCTATTTTTTTTATTCATTTGGATTTGCTTTATTGTGTCTTGGTTTCTCATAATGTCACCAGCTTCCATGCTTTATTGTGTCTTGGTTTCTCATAAAGTCACTAGATTCCATTTGTTTGATCCTAATTCTTAGGCAATTATTTTCTTCTGAGAGCTTTTGTATCTCCTTTTCCATTTGGCTTTTCAAGTTGTTGACCTTTTTCTCATGACTCTCCTGAATCACTTTAATTTCTCTTTCCATTCTTTCTTCCATCTCTCTACATCTTCTATCTTTCCTACTTTCTCTTCAAAGTCCCTTTTGAGTGCTTCCATGGCCTGAAACCAATTCATGTTTTTCTTGGAAGCTTTGGATGTTGGAGCTTTGATTTTGTTATTATCTTCTTCTGAGGGTGTATTCTGCTCTACCTTTCCCCCAAAGAAGCTTTCTATGGTCTGCTGCTTTTGCTGACTACTCATCTTGACCTGGAAGCAGATGTCTTATTGATATCTGATTCTCCATGGTTGCAAGCTTGGTGTGCCTGTGCCCCTCCCCCACTAGGCTGCTGCCACTTGAGTCAGCCCACTGGTTTAGAATATGGGTGCTCCTCCCCAACTCCAGCAGAGACTGTAGCCACTTCACCCTGGCCAACCACCAAACCCCCTCATGGGTCTGCAAGCTTGAGTCTCAGAAGAAGCTGCTGGCACTGAAGACTCGGGGCCCTGGAGGTACAGTCTGTCCCAGGCTGGGTCTGCATTGCACACTGAGCTCCTCTCTCAGCCTGAACAGCAGGTGATCCCAGTCGCCTAATTAAGCCATCTTTGGCTGGAAGATAGTCTCACTCTATTCTTTTGTGGGTTGGGCTTCTCTGGGAATTGTTGTATGGCATTATTTTTGGAGTGTGTGGACAGGTTTATCAGGAACTCGGGGGAGTCACAGCCTTTCCTTCACCATCTTGAATCTACCTGTCATGGATTTATTAAACCAAAACTTAGCAGTGAGTACTAGAAGGTTTTGTTTTCCTGCTGATGGAATATATAACAGCTTCAATATTGTTCATGAATACTGTTTTCTAATCATAAATTTGTAGAATCACAAACTTTTACCTAGCCCAAAAAAACCTATGCCAAACAGTGTTACTTCTTTCAAATGTATAAACTAAAATAAATAAATAAAGAACTTCAAATAACAAACAAATAATTTCATCCCCCAGCATACTGCTCCTCCCATCCCTAACCTGCCTTGCCCTCTGCTTTTTGGTTACCTTAGCCTTGAATTCTCAATGGCCACACCCTCTGAGGCTGAGGCTAAAGAGGGAGGCAGCATTATAGAGGGCATTTGGGTAAGGTTTAATGGAGGGAAAACTAGAAACAATACTTCCATCCTATCAGGGGGAATTAAAGTATCTGGGCATCTGCTGAAGTTATGAATATCAAAATCAGAGGAGGGGATATTCTTTTTTTTTTTTTTTTGGTGAAGCAATTGGGGTTAAGTGGCTTGCTCAGGATCACACAGCCAGTAAGTATTAAGTGTCTGGATTTGAACTCAGGTTCTCCTGAATCCAGGGCCGGTGCTCTATCCACTGCGCCATCTAACTGCCCTGGAGGGGATATTCTTGACTTGCCTTATGATAATTTAGTCCTTTAAAAGGTAGTAAAAGTGATCATGGGAACTTGCATTATGGACCTTATTTGGACCAATAAGAAAGAACTAGTTGTTGAAATGGAAATTATGAGAATCAATACTTGAAGCAACCTCTTCATCTTAGAATCCAAGACAGAGAAGAGGAGGAAAGCTAAGCACAGTTTTTGTTGTTGACTCTTTGTGATCCCATCTAGAGTGTTTCCTTCTCCTGCTCATTTTATAGATTAGGAACTGAGGTAAACAGGGTTAAGTGACTTGTGCGGGTCACATAGGTAGTAATTGTCTGAGGCCAGATTTGAACTTATGAAGATCAGTCTTTCTGGTTCCAAGTCCAGTTTTCTATCCACTGCACTACCTGGCTGCCTCTGAGCATAGTTTTACATGGGTCCTAATTTGGGGAGAGTAAATTTCAAAGAATTCAGAGACAGGATAGTTGGAATCCTGTGGCTACAATCCTACAAAGGAAGTCAGGAGAAATAGAAAGTTCTCAAAAATGAAATATTTAAGACCCAACACAAACCTTTCTAATGAGAAGGAAGAATAGGATATGTTTTAAAAGACTAATGTATTCTATAGTAAATTACTATAGTAATCTCGTATATGATGAACCCAAAGATCCAAGCTTTTTTTTTTTTTTTTTTTTTGGTGAGGCAATTGGGGTTAAGTGACTTGCCAAGGTCACACAGCTAGTTAAGCATCAAGTGTCTGAGGCCGGATTTGAACTCAGGTCCTCCTGAATCCAGGGCCGGTGCTCTATCCACTGCGCCACCTAGCTGCCCCCGATCTAAGCTTTTGGAACAAAAACTTATTATTTGACAAAAAATTATGGGAAAACTGGAAAAGAGTGTGGCAAAAACTAGGTATAGAGCAACATCCTACATCATATACTAAAAGAAGGTCAAAATGGGTACATGATTTACACATAAAAGGTGATACCATAAGCAAATTAAGAGAGGATAGAATAGTTTATCTGTCAGATTTATGGACAGAGAAAGTGTTTAGGACCATAAAGATATAGAGAGCAATACAAAATGTAAAATAGATAATTTTGATTATCTAAAAATTTAAAAGTTTTTGCACAAATAAAGCTAATATAACCAAGATTATAAGGGAAGCAGAAAACTGGGAAAGAATTTTTGAAACAAGTATCTCTGATAAAGGCCTCATTTTTCAAATAGAAAAATATAAAAAAACTGAGTCAAATTTATAAAAATACAAATCATTCCCCAATTGATAAATGGTCAAAAGATATAAACAGGCAGTTTTCAGACAGAGAAATCAAAGCTATCTATAATCATATGAAAAAAAGCTCTAGATCACTATTGATCAGAGCAATGCAAATTAAAACAACTCTCAGGTATCACCTCACATCTAACAGAGTGGCAAACATAGCAAAAAAGGAAAATATTGGACTTTGGAGGGGATGTGGAAAAACTGGGACACTAATCCACTGTTGGTGGAGTTGTGAAAATATCCAACCATTCTGAAGAGCAATGTGAAACTATGCCCAAAGGGCTATAGAACTGTTCATACCCTTTGATCCAGTAATAACACTGCCAGGTTTATATCCCAAAGACATCCTCAAAAAAGAGAAGAGACATATTTGTACAAAAATATTTTTCGCAGCTCTTTTTGTAGTGGCTAAGAATTGGAAATCAAAGTATTCCAAAGGACTAATGATGAAGAATAATATCTACCTCTAAAGAAAGAACTGATATTGACTGAATGCAGACTAAAGCATGCTATTTTTCACTTTATTTCATTTTTTTATTCAAGTTTTCTTATACAAAATGACTAATATGTTAATGTTTTACATAATTGCACATGTATAACCTATAGCTGATTGCTTACCTCCTCAGGGAAGGGGGAGGAGAGGGAGGGAAGGAGGTATAATATTTTGAACTCAAAACTTTAAATAAAAATGTTTATTATTAATAAATAAAATAAAATATAACCTACCAAATTTTTTTTAATAAAGAGACTAATGTGACAGACTCTATCAACAGCCACATGAAGAAAAGATTCCCAAATCACAAGTAACAAGAAAAATGGAAATGGAAACCACACCAAGATTTAACTTCTCATTCATCAAATAGACAAGATGATAAAAGAGGAACATAGCTAATGTTTGAGAGGCTATGGGAAAACAAGCAAGCTAAATGTACAATTGATGGAGCTGTGAATTGTTTTAGCTATTCTGGAGAACAATTTGGAACAATTGAGAAAAGTTACTAAACTGTTCATATTCTTTGATGGAATAATCCAATTACTCTTTCTGTACACAAAGAAAATCAAAGGCAAAAAGAAATATATCAAAATATTCATAGCATCACTTTATGTAGAGACAGAGAACTGGAAACAAAGTATATGTCCATCAAATATGAAATGAATGAAAAAAATTGTGGCATATGAATGCTATTGTACTGTAAGAAGTAAGAAATAAGATGAATTCAGAAAAAAACACATGAAAAAGGCTGACAAAGAACAAAGGAAAAAGAATTAGGAGAATACGTAGAGTGATTATAATAATGTAAATGAAAATAATGCTAAAAGGCATTTGATCTCAGGGTAAATATAACAACTTATCTTGGTTACAGTTAAGAGATGATAAAAACATTTCCCTCCTTTCAGTAGAAACATGAATGATAATAGGTGTGGAATGTTGTATCTTTTGTCTGAAGTGTTTGTTGGGTTGGCTTAACTGTTTTTCTTTGTTAGAAGAGAGGATTCCTATGGGGGAAGGGTTGACCGTGATTTTTTTTTAAAAAAAGCATTAATATAACTTTTTAAATTTTTTAAATAGAACTTTTAAAAAAGAGATCTTTGTGAATACACATGGAACACATAAACCTATTTTAGAGAAGCATAGCTACCAGGATTAACATGGTCCCACTGAGGGGCAGCTAGGTAGCTCAGTGAATAGAGCACGGGCCCTGGACTCAGGAGTACCCGAGTTCAAATCCAGCCTCAGACACTTAACACTTACTAGCTGTGTGACCCTGGGCAAGTCACTTAACCCCAATTGCCTCACTAAAAAAAAAACAAAAACAAAAACAAAACAAAACATGGTCCCACTGTAATCTGCCCTGGTCAGAAGATAGATAGAGAATTATATTCAATTCTGGTCACCACAGTTTAGGAAGGACATTGATAGCGTAATGGGGGACTGGCAAAGTCCAGCCCTTCTGAGCATGGTCAGTATGTTTAGCCAATTCAGTGCCCACATGGAAGAGGCTGGGCACCTGCTTCCAGAAAGACATGATGATGTATCATGGAAAGGTCTTAGAATAATGTCTAAGTTCGCTTTTTTCCTGCTTTTAGGTATAGGTAAATTGGAAAAGGCTATGGCTTTCTGAGCTTTGACAGATCAGAAGGGTGAACTACTATAAGTACTGTGACTAAATTCTAGGTCAGAGTTTGCTGCCGGGTAAGGTGCCAGCACTCTCCAAAGTGATTTTTCCAAAATGCATGCCTGACTAGGTCATTCCCCTACTCAACAAACTCCAGTGGCTCCCTATTGCCTCTGCCTGGCATTTAAAGCCTTCTTCTACTGACCTTCCTAGTATTTTCGCACTTTATTGCCCTTCTTAAACTCTTTATTACAGTGATACTAGACTACTAGTTATTCCAGATATTTCATATGCCATATCCCATCTCCAAGCCTTTTTACTGTCTAGTCATGCCTAGAATAAACTCTCTCATCTCTTCACCTCCAACTCTCAGAATCTCCAGTTTCCTTCAAGGTTCAGTTTAAGCTGATTCCCCAGATGCTAGGGCATCCTTTCACAAACCTATATTGCATTCATTTCACATATAGTCCATATATACTTATATGTGCCTCTGGTGACATTAGAATGCAAGCCCCCAGAGTACAAGGACTGCTTCACTTTTGTCTTTGCATTTGCAACATTTAGCACAGTACCTCCTCCCACACTCCCAAAATGCTTAATAAATTCTTCGGGATTGATTGATTATTGATTTGGAAGGCCAAGAAGAACCAAGAAGAGATATAGGACTATTACTTGGATGAATGAATCAATTATAATGGACAAGAGAAAAGAAGGTAAAAGCATTTAGCCACTGTTTAATCCTATTTTCTCCTCCAAGCTTGAAACATTTTTGGATTGGAAAGGCTCAAGCAAACATGGTGAATATAGAGTTGAGATTTTAAAAACAAGTGAAGCAAAGGTAAGAGCACTTTGCTACACTCAATGAGTTAAAGTACCAAGACCCAGAAGAGCCATGTCCCAGGATATTTAAAGAATTAATCAGTGTGATTTCTGAGGCATAGCCACTGATCCTTAAAAGGTTATGGAAAATAGGATGGATGACTCAAGATTAGAAATGGGTAAATGTCCCAATTTTCCAAAAAGGAAAGAGGAGACAGTGTTCAAACTATAGACCAGGAAACCTAATTCTGGTATATATCATTAAAGGGGTGGTTTCTGAGCATTTAGAAAGGGCAGTGGCCATTATTAAGAACCAGCATGATTTCAGGAAGTACAAGTCATGCCAAACCAAATTCTCTTGCTATTCTTGACAGGATTACTAGATTGGTGGATCAGTTGAAATCATACTTGGATTTCAAAAAGAAAAAAAGTGTGACATTTCTCATGCTATCCTTGTGGACAAAGTGAAATATGTGGGCTAGATCAAAGCTTTTTAAACTGTGGGTCATGACTCCATATGAATTTGCATAACTGAATGTGAGGGTTGTGAAAAATTTGGCAACAGTAAAAGGTTTCTGAATGTGCAACAACCAAAAATTATACCCAGAGTCATGTAAAAAGTTCTTTTTTAAAATTTTTTGCAGGGCAATGAGGGTTAAGTGATTTGCCCAGGGTCACACAGCTAATAAGTGTCAAGTGTCTAAGGCCAGATTTGAACTTGGGTCCTCCTGAATCCAGGTGCTTTATCCACTGTGCCACCTAGCTGCCCCCATGTAAAAAAGTTCTTAACCAAAAAGGGGTCATGAGTGAAAAACTTTAAGAAGCCCTGCTCTGATGGATTACTGGGAGTGAGATCTGTCCTTGTCAAGGTGTAAAAAAGGAACTGAGTTACTGGAACAAGGAAGATAATAGTTCCAACTGTTCAGGGAAAGCCATAATCAAAGATAGTGAGTCAGTCCCTTTTATTTAGAAGGAAGGGTGTGATAAGTAGACATAAAAATTAATGGTATGTCATTAACAGGAAAGCATTAATTTCCTTCAAAATAAACATAAATCAAGGTTTATTACACAGAAAACATCTATAGAGATCAGGGTGAGGTTCCATAGAGTTTACACTCAAACCTTATGCCATGACTATGTTATCTTCTCTGAAGGCACAAGGCAGGGAGGGTACGATAATAAAGAGTGTCTACACTGGCATGCCAATAGGTTTGGGTTTTTTCCTACAAGATTCAGCCAGATTGATCTGGGACCAAGCCAATTCCAGAAATTAGGCTAAGTGGTTTTTCTTTTTTGTTTGTTTGTTTTTTCCTGCGGGGCAATAAGGGTTAAGTGACTCACCCAGGGTCACACAGCTAGTAAGTGTCAAGTGTCTGAAACTGGATTTGAACTCAGGTCCTCCTGAATCAAGGGCCAATGCTTTATCCACTGTGCCACCTAACTGCCCTTCCAAGTGGTTTTTCTAAACCAAAAGAGGAAAAAGTTGGCACAGTTTGGAGTCTTTCCCTAGAAACATTGTTATCAGTAGCTAGTTATGAGGTTTCCATCCCTGGACTCTCTCTTGAAACCCCAGTGTTGGCCATCTATGGATGAGGATCTTTTGCAATTGTCAGTGTGGCTAAGGAACCAAGTGGCAGACTTCCCTTCCATTGGAGTGGGAGATTTATTAAAATATTGGAAACTTGGTTCTTGAGGCCAAATGTATAACGGAGAGACAAGAGTTACCATGGCACCTGGGCAAGGCTTAAGGGACCTGATATGGAAGACTTCTCTTGGTTCCTAGGTCACTGACTCTCCCTGAGTTGTGTAGAGTGGGAGCCCCAAGTCTTTAAATGAAACAGAGATCTGGTTGGGTTTCAGAATGCTGAAGAGTCCTCCTACTCTCAATGGAAGAAAACTCTACCAATTTGACCCAGTCCTTATCTAGGGCACTGTGGTGAGCTGGAAAGAAGACTGGACTTGGTATCAGGAGGCCTGGATTCTATTAGTCCCTAACTAGCTTGGGAAACTGAAGAAATCATTTCATATCTCTTGCTCTCCATTTTCTATGATGTGGATGGATTAGACTAGAGGAAATTAGACAGATGCAGTACCTTCCATTTCTAATATCCAATGTCTCTATTGACCATACCAAACTGTGTATGCATGTGTGGCTATGGGTGCCTGATGGTGACTATTGAGACCTGGTTTCTAATAACTCAATATATGCATATGCAGAGAGGAAGGCCCATCCCTCGGCCCATACTTTCCCCTAGAATATCAAGGGAAGCAGAGCAGATGGCTGCCATTCAACAAACCTGGGGGCAGGCCAGGTCTGACAATGATAAAATGACATTTTGTTACTGACTGGTATCTGACAGATCCACCATGTGCTCCTATCATCCTTTCATTGATCTGAATTCATTCAAGGCAGGCCAATAATGGAGGGCTTTATTTTTTTTTCCTGACTAGGTAGCCTAGGTGTATGGCAGACAAAGGTTTGATGTTCCCTACATTTAGGAGGCATGCCCAGGAATCCACTAAAAGGAGTTGTGTAATCGTTTTACCTCATTGCTGCCTCCTGTTCAAAGTGTGAATTATCTGTTCAATATTTGAATCCTTGTACTGAGTTCTCATTGCTCCACTGATGCAACCTCTGGCCTGACATGGCTCAAGGCCCAGATTCTTCAGAGCAACAGTACGGACCACTGAATTTATACCTTAGGAATGATAACATAACACTCCAGAAACTTTTAGTTGCTTTGATGGGAAATTATTGAGAAAATTTGGTGGGAAATTAGAGAGTATTTCATGGGATCATGGAATATTAGAGTTCAAAAGAAGCTTGGAGGTCATCTAATCCCATTCTTTCATTTTAGTGATGATGAACCTGAGACCCCTTAAAGAAACATGACTTTTCCCAAGGTCATATGATGAGTCAATATCAAAGCCATAACCAGACTCAAGTTTTTTGGTGCTATATCCAATACTCTTTACACTGTGCTGTGTTTTGGGTTACCCTTAGTCAAGGACAGATCTTGCTAAGGTTGGGAATTTTAAGCCCAAGGTTACCATTCACGTGTTTCTTATCTTATTTTTGTCATTTTGAGTTGGAAAGGAAAATAGCAATCAGCAAGGCAGACTCGAGAAAATATTATTACAAAACACTTTCTGAAGGCATAAATGGCTATGTCAGTGTATCAAAATAGCAGCAACTACAATTTCTTTGTCTCTGGATCCCACAGATGTCCCAGTGTCTCACACTGGGAGAGAAGCCTTTGATAAAGAGAATCCCAGGGCGACAGAAAACTCTCTGATAAACACTGTGTTTATAATGTTAGTCTTTGATTATCAGTGTCCAAAATAGAAGCCGACTTCTGTAATAACAATTCTTCATCTTTAATCACAAATCAGGCTGGAAAAGTTTTCTAGAAGACGGAATTCACTGCATATGGAGGAGAGTTATTAATTTAGGGGACAACCAGCCCAAGCAAATTTTTCCATAATCAGGGACACTGCCAACTCTTACCCTTCTTATCAGATATTCTGAGTAGGTCTTCAGAATGTAAAGGAAATGACAGAGGGGAATAATTCTCTAAAAACAGAAGTAAACTTTGTCCAGAAAGCCACTTCAAGGGAAGAGAAATGAATGGAAAACTATATAAAAGCAGGGGGTGGGGTGGTAAAGAGAGGAAGGGGGAAGCAGGAGGTGGGGAAAAATTAATCTATTAATCCTACCTGGCACTGAAAAACTTTTCACTTGAGATGTTCAAAATGTTTGCTATAGATTAAGGTCACTAATCAACAACACTCTACCCCCACCTCACCCAGGAGGGGTATGACCAATGTACTTAAGAGTGGGGAAACTGAGGTACATGAGGGTTTTTGGTAAAGGGCTTACCAATGATCACACACTAAGTAAGCGGAAAATCTAGGATTAAAGTACAGTCATTGTACTCCCTACAAGTAGCATCTAGAGCTCACTCTTCATCTTCTTCCTCGGGGACCTCCCCAGGAAGGCAACTACAATAAATGCCCCTCTTGAGTACTACTATTCCACTACAAACCCTACTTACTTAAATAAGAAGGCACTTAGCCTTATGGACAGTTTGCTGAGGTTAACACAATGACCTCATACATTCTCTGGAAGAGAACCAGTAAGCAATATTGTTGCCCTCAATTTATAGATAGAAAACATGAGGCATAACAAAGAAGACTGAGTTACTGGTGTCCAACGATGAGTCAGTAACAGAAACAAAACTAGGAAACAAAGTTACTTCAGCCATGCCCCTTTTGCTCGAATGAGATAGAAAGAGGCTGAGGGTATGTATATCAAAGAATAGGGACAAGACTCGTCACTTCATTCATCTGAGCAACTCCACGATGAGGAAACTCCAGCAACTAAAAGTTGTTCTCTTCTCTGCATTTAGGATTACAGAATCATTAACTTAGAGCTAGCTAGAAGAAAACTTTGACTCCCTCATTTTACAGATGAGAAAACTGAGGTCAAGAAGTTGTCACTTATCCAGGGTCACCCAGACAGTATGTGTCAGAGGCAGGATTTGAACCCATATCTTTCTGGTTTTAAGGCCGACTCTCTATCCACTATGCCATGCTGCACCTTGTAGTATGGCTAGATGTATATGTATACACATATGCAAATGCATGCATGTAAATATATGTGTATATATGTACATGTGTATGTATATATTTATGAAGAGGCACAATGCATAGTGCTTAGAGAGTCAGTCTTTAAAGCCAAGAAGAGATGGGTTCAAATCCTGCTTCTGTCACATACTGGCTCTGTGACATTGAGCAAGTTGACAATCTCTCAGTGTTCTAAGCAACCCTGTAAAACTATAAGGTGCAGAGAAGATTCTTATTTCCACTGATACAGACCAAGGAGTTACCTATATCAATACGTTTAAATATGTAGTCCTTATCCCTATGTAGACATTAATCGCTAGCATTTATACAGTACTTTAAGGTTTGCAAAGCACTGTACATGTTATCTCATTGGAGCCTCACAAGAGGTCATGTCCTTGATGATATCTTTTTTTTTTTTTTTTTTTTTTTTTTAGTGAGGCAATTGGGGTTAAGTGACTTGCCCAGGGTCACACAGCTAGTAAGTGTTAAGTGTCTGAGGCCGGATTTGAACTCAGGTACTCCTGACTCCAGGGCCGGTGCTCTATCCACTGCGCCATCTAGCTGCCCCCTTGATGATATCTTGATGATATTCTAGCGTCTACCCTTGTTGGTAGTATGCTGCAGCCTATTCATATTCTCCCTTCATCTTTTCATTGTCTTTAGGGTCATCTGTAATTTTAATATTTCCAATACTGCAATGTTCCTTAATGTTCGTTCATATAGCATCATTGAGAGAATATTGATATTAAAAGACAGATTTGGATGACAGAGAGCAGCTACTTAGGATCATTGAAAGCATTGCATTGGGGAAGCTAGGTGGCACAGTGGATAGAGCACCTGCCCTGGAGTCAGGAAGACCTGAGTTCAAATCCGGCCTCAGCCACTTGATACTTACTAGCTGTGGGCAAGTCACTTAACCCCAGTTGCCTCAGCAAAAAGAAAGAAAGAAAGAATGGCATAATATCCCAAATGTGATACAGTTTGGGTCCAGTTTATTATACCTTTGAAACACTTGTCTAAGATTCATTTAACACCCCCCCCAAATAGCTTATGAGGGATGTTCTGTTTTGTTTTGGGGGGTTTGGGGCTATAACGACCCATGTATAGGGACAGGAGGAATTCTACAACTGTATCCTAATAGCATAGACATGTTTCAGAAAAGTTGTACTAAATAAAATAGATTGGAATAATAATTGAGTCTCACTTGTCAATTGAATCAATTAAATATTCACTACTGAAAATTCTCTTGTAGAACAAAGAGCACTTTCCTCTGTCTTGCAAATCTGAATTTTCCTATAACACCTATCTACTAAGCACCTGTTTGATACAAAACATGATTCTTCATTAAATACTTTAACCAGAGCTTTTAGTTAATATGGGAAACTGTCCTTTACTACCTGCAACATTGACAAAGAGTGGGAAAGGTTATTTCTCCAGGAAGAGGAAGGTCATCAGAATCGTAGCTTCTAGAGCTGGAAAGCATCTAGATGAACATTAGAGATGTTCTGTTCCAACACACTCATTTTATAAAAGCTAAAACTGGAGTTTAGGGAAATTTACCCAAAAAATCACATGGGTACAAAGTGGGATTTGAACTCAGGTCTTCCAACTCTGAGGCTAGTGATCTTTACATTATACCAGGTAAGACAGGTGACTTAGTAGCATGAGCATGGGTAAATGCTGAGCATTCCTAAGAGGACTGAGCTAGAGAAGATTACAACATGACAAGAGTTCAGCCAGTCATAAGAGAGGTCATTTTGACTGAAAGGGTAAGTGAATGCCTAGTAGCATTGTCCAGAAATGCAGAACTGACATTCTCTGTCCTGGGCTGTTTAGTATTGGACCTGGTTGGAGACAGAGGAGTAACCATGTGACTTGGAGAGGAGAGAAAAGGAGGGAAAGGGAGGGAATGAGGTGGGGGGTGGGGAGAGAGAAAAGAGGCAAGAAGGAGAGGGAAGAGGAGGGAAAAGAAAAGAGAAGAGAGGAGAGGATGGGAGGGGAGGAGAAAGAATGGTGGGAAAGGGAAGGGAAGGAGAATATCTCTGTAATTCCATGATTATGCACCAGTCTAGCAAACAGATATTGCACTCATTCTAAACAGGTGGTAGTAACTGTATTGTTACAGGTGTGCAGAAAAATCCTAACATTGCACTGATAAATTAGGGGGTGATTATTTACGCTACAAAAAGATTCTTGTGCTTCACTGAAGAATTCTCTCACAATAGCTAGTTCCCTTAAATAGAAACCTCCCCTAGTTCTCCTTAAGTATTTCCATATCATTAACTACATGAAAAACTTGAAGTTAAAGATTTCAAGAGTCACATTCCATCAAAGATAGGTCTGAAAAAAAAAAAAAGAAAAAGCATTCCTGGAAAAAAAAACCTTATAAATGATAAGAAAAATTAGGAATCAAATTAGAAAAGTTGACTGGCAATTTTTTTCAGGAATATATTTATTGCAAAGCAAGGTATACCAGCATAGCTCTACTTCCTTGGGGGGGTGTAAAAATTAATCATGTTTACCAAGAGCTTTAGGATTTTCTAATGAAAGGGAGATTCTGGTGTTTCTTTTTTATTATACTAGCTAAAATTATGCTAGTTCTTTATTCAACTATTTTCTTAGACTCACCAAATCTCAGAATTGGAAGGTACCTTAGGGGTCATTTAGTTCCATTTATATTTAATGATATTTTTTAAATGGCCCATAATTACATCATCAAGAACTGAGTCCACATTATCTGCCTGGGGCTTGCTTCTCAAATTCTCCTCATTAAACAGAACACATGTCTGTTTCACCTTAAAAAAAATTCCTCTTTTTTTTGTTCTAATGTGAGGAAAGGGCTATGTAAACCTTCAGGGGTTTCTATGAATGTGAGCTGCCCTAAGAACACAGCAAAGTACAGGTACTGAGGAGTCCATAAAAGACTTCAGAGCAAGGCACTGTTCTGACCCAAATACATAATCCTAAACCATCAGTTAACTTTGGTGACAAACACCAGCAGGTGAACAGCTGCTTAAAACAGACCCCATCCCTCTGTGCAACCCTGCACAATGGCTCAGGGAAGGCTTAGCTGTGGAGATAGTCTGAACAAAGGCAGGCTGATGGAATTCCATTCAATTTAACCTAATAGGCACTGTACTAGGCACTGGGCATGCAAAGACCAAAAAAAAAAAAAATCCTTGACTTCAGGGAGCTTATATTTCTACTGGGAAAAGTGAGAACAACAGATAGATAAACATGCAAAAGAGTTTCAGATTAGATTGTGATTTCTTAAGTATAGGAAATTCCTGAGCTGTATTTGAAAGTAGCTAGAGATTCTGTGGCAGAAGTGAAGAAAAATGCATTCCAGCCTCGGGGGATAGTTCTGGCAAAGGCTTGGAGGTGGAAGATGGAATATCATGTATCAAGAGCAGAAAGTAAGTGACTTTGACTAGAATGTAGACCACATGAAGAGAAGTGAAATAAATCTAAAAAAAAAAAAAAAGACTGGAGCCAAACTGTGGAGGGTTTTAAATGCCAAACAAAGGAATCTATGTCTTTTTTATAGAGGAAATAGGGAATCACTGGAGTTTCTTGGCCAAGGGGTGTGACATGCAGACCTGTCCTTAAAGAATATCAATTTGGCAGTTATATGGAGAATGGTTTGAATGTGCAGTGAGGCCAATAAGGAGGCTTTTGCAGACAATAAGGTGAGAGGTGATGAGGGTCTGAGGAGGGAGGTGATCATGTGAGTGGAGAGAAGGGGATAGATACAAGAGATGTTTTACAGGTAGAATTGACAGAACTTGGCAACTCACTGGATATGGGTAGTGAGACAGAATAAAGTGTTAAGGATTACTCCAAGGTCACCAATATTGGGTAAGAAAAATTGATGCTGTTCTCTAACAAAAACTCCACTATATATAAGATTATTCCCTACAGTCTAAAAACATGCTTAGAGCTCTCCCTTCCTGGGAAAAAACTTCACTTTACCCTGTTGTCTCCTCAAGCCATCATCCATTATCTCTCCTCCCATTTGCTGCTAAATATCAAGAAAAAAGTAATCTGTATTTGCTGTCTACACATTTCTGCTCTATTCCCCTATGCCACCTAGTTGCCCTATAGTGAATAGGGCACAGGACATTGAGTCAGGAAGAGCTAGTTTCCAACTTTTACTTAGCTGTGGCACCCTGGACATGTCATTAACTTCTCCATATATCACTTTCCCCACTATAAAATGAGGGGGTTGTAATAAATATCCTCTCAAGTCCCTTTTAGCTTTCAATTCATGATCCTATGGCCTCATTCTTCTATGTCATGTATACATTTTATTTCCTTCTTAGTAGGATACATTTGGATTCTAATAGCATAGTCTTAGATGTGCTTATTTAAGAGGTAGAAATGATAGCTAAGAGGCAAAAGCAATTGGATAAGACCAAGAAGATATCCATGTTAGAGATGACACTGTTGTGAAGGTAATGAAAAACTGGTTCACAAGGTACTTGAAAGAAGGGGATTATGCCAAGATGTCGAAAAAAGTTTCAAATTTCATTAATATCTTTCCCTAAAAAGGTGCCAAGAGAAATTCAATACCAAACACTAGGCACAGGCAACATGACTTGGATAGTTTGATTTGAAAAGCAAATCCCCCCTCCACCTTCTCCTCCCCAAAAGAAAATATTTTCTCATTATGCTGGCCTTCTTTGCTTTCCTGGTTTTAAAATTTCCAGCTATTAGCCATCCTTCATGATTAAAAAGATGAGGAAGAGGATGTCTTTAGAATGTTCCCATTAGAATGCATATATGTTACTTGGGAAGAGAGAGAGAAGTCCCTCAGGGAATTAGTTGCATTCTCCCTTGATATATTAGCAGGGTTCACATATCATTTTAGCTAGCCTTTACCTAGTTATGTACGATACAAGAGCCTAGTTTTAAAGAGGGTGTGATACAGGAGAGGTAAATTCCTGTGAGGGAGAGTGTGGAAGTTATAAGCCCAGGAAAAGAAGTAGGACATTTACTGATGAGGATATATCTGCTTGAGTACCACAGAGGGAACCTAGCTTACATTATAAAAGAGCAGTAGTTAGGATTGTGGATTGTGGGGAGGTTGCTATCATCCCCTGCCCTCTTTATCCTTGGTTCTTCTATTCTATACCTTTCTTCTTTTCCCAGATCCTGAAGAAATCCTTCCATTTCGAAAGAATAATAATAAAAAAAAGATGTGTATATGTATATATAGCACCTCCTCTGGGGCCACTCACCAACTCTCTCTCTCTGGAAGTTTTGGTCCCCTAGAGGGGTGAATACTACTCCTCCCCTTAGTATTCTGGGGGTAACTCTAATGGGTTGTAGCCTCTAATACTACAGCTCCTGAGCTCCCATTCAGTATACCCCCCCATATACATTAAACAACTGACATTAATTTTTACACAAAGAGATATTTACCGATTAGGCACAGCATGAACAGAAATGACTCTCCCTTCAAACACGCACACACACACACACACACACACATACACACCTCCTGGGGAGACTGAGTTCAAGCTTAAAGTACAATGGTAATGAGGCATATGTGCAAAAAGCAGGTTTTGATAAGGGGTACCTCTCCACTCTTGGCCCTAGGAATACCTTTTCTCTCTGTGGAATCCTCATGAGGTTGATTTTAGGTATAATTCTCTGCTGAGCTCAGTAAGTCAGTGTCTTTCTAGAGTTCATAGCTAGCATTTTTCACCATGAGGGGTCAGGATCCATGAAGCTACCAGTATCAGCCACAACCATTCTAGTAGACTCTTTTTTTTTTTAAATGGTACCTCTGATGGCTTTGTTGGTCCTCTAAGTCCCTTGAATATTATTTTACTTAAGATTAGTAAATATAAACACAAAAGAAACAGAGGTGCCAGGTGCCCAGAGACACATGGCAGCTAGGGGTTAGGAAAAGGAGCCACCTTCCCTACCCCACAGGAGACCTCAAAGCACTTCTCCACACTTAAAAACCACCTGTGAAGAAAGTAAAAGACTGACTGAACCTTTTCTATGCATAGTTATTTGCAACTCATCCTCTGGAGTCTTCAGTCCCTCTTAGCTCCAGTACCAGTTAGAAGGCTCTTTAGCATCAAACAATACTAACCTTGAGTCATCATGTCTAAAACTCAGTTCCCTACCCCCCCCCCCGATTCCTAACACCCATCCCATGTACTCTTTTTTTTTTTTTTAAGTGAGGCAATTGGGGTTAAGTGACTTGCCCAGGGTCACACAGCCAGTAAGTGTTAAGTGTCTGGGGCTGGATTTGAACTCAGGTACTCCTGACTCCAGGGCCGGTGCTCTATCCACTGCGCCACCTAGGTGCCCCCCATCCCATGTACTTTTGCACTGAGACCAGGCAGGGAATAACTATGCATGCTTCAGGCATAGGGCCCTTATCGACCAGTTCCTCCATTACATGTATATGTGTATTTAATTTAATCACCGGTAAGTCCTGTTGACTGTGACACTCAGAGACCTGGGTATCTCTCTCCCACCTGACTCTATTTCTATTATATAACACTTACCCCCTTAGTTCAGAGGTTTAGGATGTTTAGATTCATCCACATGCTTGACAATGCTTCTACCCACTGGGGGGGGGGGGGGAAACAACTATCCCTTTTCCCATTCTTGCTGCTTTTCAATGGAGTTTACTCACAACAGGATGTAGCTATGTATAGTTCTTTAATTATAAAAATTAAAAAGGAACAAAAACTTAATGCATGAAACACTTGGTGTGGACTGAAACCCCATGGACATTTCTCAGAAAGGCAGCCCAGATTCTGTGTCTTCAAAGAAACAAAAACTCAGGATCTCAAAGCAACACTGTTTGGGAGCTCAAATCCAAACCTTTCCTTGTCTGTAGTCAAGCAAAAACTCAGAGCTCAGTCCCTCCTCCAGTTTATCCCATAGAGAGCAAGCAGGCATCAACCCCAGCGCTAAAAGGATCCATGGCTTTTGAGGCAACTAAGGGATTCACCCTGATTTGGCTGGTATTTCCTCCTACCCAAGAGCAGAGTGGGTTCTTGGCATAAGTAACAGTCTGGATTGCCTGCTAATTCCTCTTCAGGTGAAAAGGTGATTATACCCATTTTTTAATCAGGCCTTTCCTTACCACCCCAATATCCCACTCCTACATACACACCAACATAGCCTTTTTTCTTCCCCAAATGATCAGTCCCACAGAAGAGTGCTCTCCTATAAATATATAGTGTTTTTATATGTGTGTGTGTATATATATAATGTATATGTATACATGTGTGTATGTATATAAAATGTATATTTATATAATCAATATAACATAATATAATATCCATAGTGTTCTCCTGAAATCAAAAGAAAAATAAAGTTATCAGTAGAGGGCAGGTAATTAATACAGCTGTAACAGGGTACTGTAAAGAGAGCCCAGTCCTTAAAACATGTTTACTAGTTTTGCCTGGTATTAACCCACATTCAGGCCTAGTGTACCTGCTTCTAGGAATCAACCAATTGAACAATAAACATTTATTAAGTGCCTACTATGTGCCAGGCACTGTGTTAAGTGCTAGGGATACAAAAAGAGGCAAAAGACAGTCCCTGCCCTCCAGGAGCTTATAATCTAGTGGGGGGGGGGAACATGCAAAAAGCATATGTGTGTCTGTGTGTGACAAATAGGAAATGATTAAAAGAGTAGTTGGGGAAGACTTCTTGTAGAAGGTGGGATTTTAATTGCCAGGGAGGGCAGTAGTCAGACCAGAAGAAGGATCATATTTTAGGAATGGCAGGCAGCCAGAGAAAATGCTAGGAGCAGAGAGATGGAGTGTGTCGTTTGTGGCACTGCCAGGAGGCAGGCATCTCTGGATCAAAGGATGTGCACTGGGAAGTAAGGTCGAAGAAGACTAGGAAGGTCTGGTGGAGAGGCCCTGCCCCCAATTCAGAGTGCATGCAGGTATCCTAACACCTTCCTGTTGGCTTAGTGAACAGTGACAAAAAGACTTCTAATTGACTGAACCAGAAGGGGATGCACACACAAAGGTTTTGAACAAAGACAAGGTTTTCTCTCTTCCCTGGGTGATTTTCAAGTGAGGAGAAAGAGCTACTATAATCAGCAGAGGTAGCAATGACTTCTGTCTTATCTCCCTGGGCAGTGAGTGAATGCATGGCACTGTTCTTTCTGTCTCTTTTCAAAACTAGCTTTATCCCTTTCTCCAGAATGCACCAAGCTTAACTCTCTCCCAGGATTTTACAAGACTTCTGGATGGTTTAAAATGACCTCTCTCCTGTGGATTCTTTGATTCAAGTGGTTGCTGTATGACTAACAAGGTTGCTATGTCATAGACCAGGTTATCAACCAATTAATCAACAAGTATTTATTAAGCACCTACTATGTGTCAGATACTATGCTAAGAACATCAAATGACATAATTCCTATCTACAATGACTTTTTAATCCCTAAAAGGTTAGAAGAGCCACCAGAGGTCATAGAATCTATAGTAGTTTGCCAATAGCTATATCAGGTAAGCCCATATTAGCTATCCCTAAAAAGCAACAAGTTCAACCCAGCCCAATAGAGAATTGACACCATCTTCTTCAGGAAAGAGAGTGACTCATTCATAAATTAAACAATCACTAGATATGAACATAATGGGAAAATCTTGGTAATCTTTGAGTCTCTTCTTTCCAGGAACTGAGGGATATGAGACAGGGAAAGTATGCCCTGGTTCAGAAGATTATTTTTAACTTCTATTCTTGCCCTGCCTTCTCAGTAAGCATCCCTTTGCAAAAAACTAATTGACAATTAGTTCATTGATGTTGGAAATTCAGCGGGTTAACAGATATCGAGAGAATATGAAATAAGGACGATATTGGGAAAAATTGTATGGGAGGTCTGTAAGTCATTGTAGAAATCCCAACAAACCCTCAGGGTTATTTCTAGACCCCTGAAGAGAGATGGTGCTATCCAAGTTTTGGGGAACCTATATGTTGTTCAAACAGGGTTGGAGAGAGTGAGCTTAAAACTAATGTGCTACTCACATACTTAGCTTTGGGCCATCTTCAGAGATAAGAGTATGGTATAGAGTGCTATATTTGGAGTCAGCAAGAGCTGAATCTGAATCCCACTTCTGAAGCTTAATAGCTATTTGACTTTGGGAATTCCATTTGGCCTCCTTGAGCCTCACTTTCTTCATCTATAAAAGTATATCATGGGGCAGCTAGGTGGCGCAGTGGATAGTGCACCGGCCCTGGAGTCAGGAGTACCCAAGTTCAAATCCGGCCTCAGACACTTAACACTTACTAGCTGTGTGACCCTGGGCAAGTCACTTAACCCCAATTGCCTCACTAAAAAAAAAAAAAGTATATCATAATAATGTTTTATGTAATTGCACATATATCACCTATATCTGATTGCTTACCACCTCAGGGAGGGAAGGAAGGATAGAATCTGGAACTGAAAACTTTAAATTAAAATGTTTTTTAAAGAAAAAAAAGAATATCATAATACCTAAAGTATCTACCTCAGAGTTGTACTCATTAGAAATCTACTCAAGCCTGTTTCATCATCTGTAACTAGGAAACAAAAAGAAGACTTATCTTCCTGAGTTCAAATTTGGCCTCAGACACTTACTAGCTGTGTGACCCTAGGTAACTCACTTAACCCTGTTCTCCTCATCTGCAAAATGAGATAGAGAAGAAAATGGAAAACTACTCCATATCTTTTAGGGGAAAACCTGAAATGGGGTCACAAAGAGTCAGACACAATTGAAACAACTCAACAGAATGGAGATAAAATACCTAAAGTATAGTACCTGTGATAACAGGTATGTGAAATGGGGCAGCGAGGTGATGCAGTGGATAAATCACTGGCCCTGGATTCAGGAGGACCTGAGTTCAAAACTGGCCTCAGACACTTGACACTTACTAGCTGTGTGACCCTGGGCAAGTCGCTTAACCCTCATTGCCCCACAACAGGTAGGTGAAATGCTAATCAAATATTAAGGCATGGTATAAATGTCAGTTGCTACAACATATGGTGTAGGGTCTTAAAGTAGGCTTTTCTGATACTTAAGAAACTTGATTAATAAACTGGAAGGAACCCAGAAGTAGCCTTTAGATTAGGGTCAATTCTATGGATGGTTTGGAGCTGTCCCAGGCTAGATTACAAAGCTAGGAGCTGGTGCTGGTAGGCACCATTGAAGCATAAAAGCAGAAGGCAAGGGTCACTTGAGGTGCCAGCCTACAGCTGGCGAAGGGTGCAGTCACTATAGTCCATGCCAACTGCATCTCTTATTTTGCCAAAGTGTTCTTCTCAGCCACAATAGATCATTGTTGAAAATGCCTGTAAAACCACAGATGGATAGAAGAGCCTTCCCCCAAACTAAACCCTACAAAAAACTCTCCCCTCTCCCCCCACCATAAACTCAAAGCAGAAAAACCATGGCAACAGCAAGGAAAAGAGAGGAAGGGGGAGAAGCTGTGTAATTCATTTCAAAGCTATTAACCTCATTTCAAAGCTACCTTTATCCTTTTCTCAAGAATCTAGCAAGCTTAACTCTCTCAAAGAATTTTACAAGACTTTTGGATGATTTAAAATGACCTCTCTCCTGTGCAAGCTTTGATTCAAGTGGTTGCTTTGTGACTGACAAGGTTATTATGTCATGGGAGACAGAGTTTAGCCTCAGTGCACTAAACAAAAGACCTACAACTCAGAACTATAAGTACAATCCTGAGTGGGCAAGAAATACACTTTTGGCAGGCACTCCCATCTACCAGAGCAGTGTGCTTGAAAATATTTAACAACTATGTCTTCTCGGGGAATTACATACATATATACATGCATAGATACATACATATATACACATATACATATATGTGTCTGTGTATATATATATGTATATATATATATTTGTATAACACTTTTAAGTTTAATATTCATTAACATTTTTTCCATCACTTAAATGTAGACAATCAACAAATCAAGCCCTGATTTGTAACATTTGCTGATTTCTGAGATGTAAATACTCACACTGAAGATTTAACAATTAGCTCTCTCCAGGCAATATGAGCTGTCTCCAACACTTCCCTGCATCTACTTCACATACCTATTGTGTGAAATAGCAAACAAAGATTTGAGACAGTGTGGTATGGTGTGTGGTATGAAAAGAGTCCCGAACTGGGACCCAGGAAAGCTGGGTTCTGGCATAACCCTTCCATTTCATTAGCTATATATGAATTTGGACAAAAGACTATACCTGCTGACTCAGTTTCCTCATATGTTAAATAAAAGAGTTAGACTTAATGATCCGATGGGAAGTAGCATGATACAGTAGAAAGAATTCTAGTTCTGGACTCAGAGGATCTGGGTTCACATCCAACTAAGACCTTGGGAAAGTCACTTAACAAGGCCTTTGATTCCTCATCTATAAAGGGAGAAGGTTGGACTAGATGGCTCCCAAAGTCTCTTTTTATCCTTTCATTACATTTTATGTATTTCATTAAATATCTCTCAATTTTAAGTAAAAAAATTAACATTCATTTTTTAAAATTTTGAGTTCCAAATTCTCTCCTTTCCTTTCTCCCCTCCCCCTTCCTTGAAAAGGCAAGCAATTTGATATAAATTATACCCTAATGGGGTCACAAAGAGTTGGACATGACTGAAATGACTTAACAACAACAGACGTGAAGTCATTCAAAATATATTTCCATATTAGCCATGTTGCAAGAGAACACAGATTAAAAAAAAGAAAAAAAAGTTTTAAAATTATACCTCAATCTGCACTCAGACTCCATGAGTTCTTTCTCTGGATGGGGATAGATAGCATTTTTCATTATAAATCCTTCAGAACTGTCTTGGATCACTGTACTGATCAGAAGAGCTAAGTCATTCATAGTTGATCATCATGCAATAGTGCTGTTACTATGTAAAATGTTCTCCTGGTTCTACTTACTTCACTTTGGATCACTTGTAAGTTTTCCCACATTTTTCTGAAACCATTCTGCTCATCATTTCTTAAACCACAATAGTATTCCATTACAATCATATACCATAATTTGTTCAGCCATTCCCAAATTGATGGGCATCTCCTCAATTTCCAATACTTTGCCATCACAAAAAGAGCTGCTATAAATATTTTTGTACATATAAGTCCTTTTCTTTTTCTTTGATCTCTTTGGGATACAGACCTAGTGGTGGTATTTCTGGGTCAAAGGGTATGCACAGTTTTATGGCCCTTTGGGCATAGTTCCAAATTGCTCTCCAGAATGGTTGGATCAGTTAACAACTCCGGCAGCTATGCATTAATGCCATAATTTTCCCACATCCCCTCCAACATTTGTCATTTTCATTTTCTGTCATATTAATTAATCTGATAGATATGAAGTGGTGCCTTAGAGTTGTTTTAATTTGCATTTCTCTAATCAATAGTGATTTAGAGCATTTTTTCATATGGTATAGATAACTTTGACTTCTTCATCAGAAAACTGCGTGTTCATATCCCTTGACCATTTATCAATTGGGGAATGACTCATATCCTTATAAATTTGACTCAGTTCCCTATATATTTGAGAAATGAGGCCTTTATCAGAAAAACTTGTAAATTTTTTTTCACCAGTTTCCTGCTTTCCTTCTAACCTTGGCTGCATTGGTTTTGTTTGTGCAACAACTTTTAAATTTAATATAATCAAAATTATTCATTTTACATCCCATAATATTCTCTCTCATTTGATCATAAATTCTTCCCTTATCCATAGATCTGACAGGTACATTTTCCTATGTTCTTCTGATTTGCTTGTAATATTATCCTTTATATCTAATTCATGTATCCATTTTGATCTTATCTTGATATATGGTGTAAGATATTGCTCTATACCTAGTTTCTGTCAAACTGCTTTCCAATTTTCCCAGAAATTTTATCAAATAGTGAATTCTTGTCCCAAAAGCTTGGATCTTTGGGTTGATCAGTGGTCATTTATTACTGTGTATTATGTACCTAATCTATTCCACTGATCAAGCCTGGATATCAATGGTATTTATTAGGGAAAAAAGAAATCTGTACTCCATATCCCCTCTTTTGAGCCTCTCTGTTATCCTTCTGGACAAAGCTGCTTCTTGACTGTTCTCAGGCCATTGAAGCAAATGTTGAGCCATTTAAATAAAGCAATATACCCTTTCAGTGAAATAGTGGTCCTAATCCTGGGGCATGAAGCGTTTTAGATCTGCTCACTGGCTGGGTGCTAAAGCAGTTTTAAGCTGGGTCAGTGACAAATATTTTACTAACACCATAGAAATGTAATGCTCTTCAGGTTGAATCCCTGGGATTCTGTGAAGCCTCTCCCCTTGAAGCCAAAGAGGGTGGTAGAAGACAACATAGCTAAACCCCTGAAGGACTTCCTCCTCTGTCAAGTTCTAAATGGGCCAATGGGTAATAATCCCAGCCAACTTTCACACAAGCAGAAGCATCCTGCTTTTCTCCAATCAGCTCCCAGAGCAACTGTGAGATGTTCCTGTCTTCAGTTAGCTCTGAAGCCAACTCTTTCCCCAGCAAGAGAATGATGCTTTTCTCAATCAGTTTCCAGAAACTACAGAGATTTCCTCCAATAAGTTCCTAACAGCTGCACATCCTGTTGGGCTTCAGTCCACTCTCAGCTGATTCAGCATGGAGCAGCTGCTCTTCTGGTTCTCCCTTGCTCTGTTTTTTCAAGCAGCAGGAAGTGGTCTCACTGTCCACTTCTCTGGCTTCCAATACCTCAAATCAGGACCTCCATCAGGTTAAACTCAGGTTGAAAAACCCAAAGTCCACAGTTCCATCATGTGCAATACACACAATATGCAGTTTTCGTATACTTCCCAAACAGTTCTGTGATTTATAGTTTCTCAGATACATTCTTCAAAAATCCTAAAAACAATCCCATATAAATGAGCTGATGGACATTAACACCTTAATGATGCAGTGGAGTCCATGCTGCAAATCCTGCCCCTACTGCTTTAGTAACTATGTGATGAGGAACAAATGACTTAACCTTTCTTAACCTTAGTTTCTACTTCTATGAAATGGAGATAACAATAACACCTATCTCACATGAGAATCAAATGAGATAATACATATAAAGTACTTGAAAACCACTAAAATACTAGGTAAATGTAGCTATTATTATTACAGCCACCCCTACTGTCAGTAGGTTTTTGTGACTTTAAGCTGTTTTTTTGGTGTTTTTTTTTTCAGGGAAATGAAGGTTAAGTGATTTGCCCAGGGTCACACAGCTAAGATTTGAACTCAGGTCCTCCTGAATCCAGGGCCCATGCTTTATCCACTGCATCACCTAACTGCCCCCAACTTTAAGCTGTTTTCAAACAGTTCTTCTCAGTACCTTTTTTTTAAAGGCCAACTTTCAGTTCCTCAGAACTTTCAAGCTGTTTTTCTCTCAGATTGACCTCTTTTCTTCTCTTTTTGGCAAATATAATGTCCATATAAAAAGGATGGAGTATCTTCTACAATGCTGCCTTCCTATCTGCCCTAAAACTATTGTCTTCAAGACACTGGTTCCTATGTCCAAAGGGTTCAGCTGTGCATACCCTTTAAGTTAGCAATACCACTGTATCCCAAAGAGATCAAAGGAAAAGAAAAATGGCATATATGTAAAAATATATATTTAAAGCAGCTTTTTTGTAGTGGCAAAGAATTGGAAATTGAGGGGATGCCCATCAATTGGGGAATAGTTGAACAAGTTATGGTATATAATTGTGAATGAACACTATTGTATTATAAGAAATGATGAGTAGGATGCTTTCAGAAAAACCTAGGAAGACTTACATGAACTAATACAAAGTGAAATGAGCAGAACCAAGAGAACATGGTACACAGGATCAGCAATATTGTTTAATGATCAACTGTGAATGACTTAGTTATTTTAATCAATACAATGAGCCAAGACAATTGTAAAGGACTTATGATGAAAAATGCTATTCACCCAAAGAGAAAGAACTGATGAAGCTTGAATACAGATTTCAGTATACTATTTTTACTTTCTTTATTATTCTTAGTTTTTGGTCTGCATTTTCTTTTGACACATGGCTAGTATGGAATTGTTTTGCATGACTGCAACATGTCTAATCTATATCAAATTGCTTTTCTTTTCAAGGAGAGAAGAATGAAGGGAGGGAGAGAAAGAATTTGGAACACAAACTTTAAAAAATGTTAAAATTTTTCATTTACATGTAATTGAAAAAATTCAAATAAAAATTAAATGTTAAAAAAGACTCTGGTTCCCCATCCCCCAATTCTAATGTTTGAGGGTTGAGGAGGGTTGGGGAGGTTTGCCTCCTATATGCCTACCAACCAAGAGCTGGTATTCACTAGATAATATCACCTCCTAGAAAGGACAGAAGAAAGAAATACATGACTGTAGCTTGTTGAAACAACAGCAGACTTTTGTTAAGAATGATCGAGTTTGCCTTCCAAGAGGAGAGAAACATGATAATTCTAATACTTTGACACTCAGCTTCAGCAAGACATTTACCTAACATCTTAATAGGGCTTTCAAATCCAGTTAAGAAATCACCGGATTTGTAGCTTTGTGTTCTATTCTGTGTAATAGTGAAGAAAAAAAATTCTTCAGTATTCTAAGCAAGAAAAACAACCTCCTTTCCCTCTGTGAGCCAATGAAAGGATTCTAATTGGGGAAAATGATGCTTTATGCCATAAACAAACAAAAACACAGCTCAAAGATTTTTTTCTTTTTGAATCAAATTTTGGTGCTTTAAAAAACAACAATAAAACGTATTTAACTTCTTTGCTGGCTGTTTTCAGTGCTTATTGGACTGTGATGTTAAAAGAATCTGCTTCCAGGAAGAGGTAGCCTTTGGGCCAAGAAATGAAGCAATTCTGCAAAAGAGATAAGAGAGATCTGGAGGTTTTTGACACAGGTTCAAGGGCAGCTAGATGGAACAGTGGATAGAGTGCTGCACCTGGAGTCAGGAAAACCTAAATATGGCCTCAGACACTAGCTGTGTGGCCCTGGGCAAGTTACTTAACCCTGTTTGCCTCAATTTCTTCAACTGTAAAATGAAGTAGAAAAGTAAATGGCAAACCTCTCTAGTATCTTTGCCAAAAAAACCCCAAATCTGAGTCACAAAGAGTTGGACATGACTGAATAGCAAAAACATCAAGCAACATAAAAACACTCATGTCTGATGGTCAGAGCCAGAATGGAAATTTGGGGATTGTCATACCCTCCTTCACCACCTTTTTCATATAGGGCACCAAGTTGAAGAACTCAAAGACCCACAAAACTAAAAAAAAAAAAAGAACTTTAAATGATTGGATTTATACCATCCTTACTCCACATACCTTTTCTTCATAATGGACATAGGGGGTGGAGCAGGGAATGACCAAATTCTGCTACTGATCAGAGTCATGAGGGGATTATGGTTTACCTCTAAGCCACCAGAAATGGAACTTAAAGATGCAAGGTCAAAGGATCAGGGAAATGAGATGACAAAGGAGGCAAGATGGCCAGAATGGCCAACTCATGACTGTATAAGCAATAAATTAGCCACGGCAGCTAGGTGGTATGCTTGATAGAGCACGGGGTCTAGAGTCAGGAAGACTCATTTTCCCAGGTTCATATCCGGCCTCAGACACCTACTAGCTATGTGACCCTGGGCAAGTCACTTAACCCTCTTTGCTTCAATTCTTCAGCTGTAAAATGAGCCGGATAAGAAAATGACAAACCGATCCAGTATCTTTGTCAAGGAAACAACAAATGGAGTCACAAAGAGTCAGACATGACTGAAAATTACTTGACAACAACAAAAGACTAGGTAAGAAGCAGTTGGAGGTCTCTGCTAGCAACAGAATGCTGAATAGAAAAGCACTGGCTATGAGTTCATGCCAGATCCCAAGGCTATGACTTCTGCCACAAATCAAGGGTCAAATACTAAGTCCAAACCTCAGTCTAACATCATTTAGAGACTGTAACATGTCTTATGTATTCCTTTGACCACAAGCAGGAGGAGCACAGCTGTGCTGAAGCAAAGTAGTATCTGAATTTAGAGTCATAGGCCAAATCTCAATTCAAACTCACGTTACTACATGTGAAACCTTGGGCAAACAGCTTAGCTTCTCTCAACCTCAGTTTCCTCTCCTGTAAAATGAGGGAGTTGAAGTAGATGACCTCTAAGTTTCCTTCCAACACTAGAGCTATGACTCTATTTTTAAAATCTCTTGGGCTCAGAGCAGCTTATCTATTCTGTCGGGGAGTCACCTACACCTGGGAAAGCCAATGAAAATAGGCTTTTCATTGTGTATTATGATTTCTCTAAGTGTGGTTCATGGACCCTTAGGTGTCCCTGAGAACCTTTCAGAGGGTTCATAAGGTCAAAATTATTTTCAGAATAATACTAAGATATTATACACCTATTAAAATACTCCTCCCTTTTCCAATTTTCCTCAGATTTTCTTCAGAGATACTTCAAACAAAATAATATATAGCAACAGATCATCTGCAAAAGCAGATATTGGAATCCAGCAGACTTCAATTAAGCCAGACATTACAGAGATTTACAAAAATAAATAAAACACTGTCACTCTTCTCACTAATTTTTTTGTTTCAGAAAATAGATATTTTTCATAAAAATTTATGTTAACATAATGTATTCATTATTATTTTAAATGAATTAATATTTTAATTATTAGCTTTAATTTCTTATATGATAAACATTGATAGATATAAGTAACATTAAAAAAGGTTTTGGGGGTCCTCAAAAATTTTTAGAATGCAAAGGCATCTTAAAACCAAAAAAGTTTGAGAATTGCTAATGTATTGTTTTGGTGCATTTGTTTTTCCCATATTAAAAGTGTAAGATATTCAATTCAATTCAATAAACCTTTATTTAGTGTCTATTATGTGCCAGACACTCTCCTAAGTGCTGGAGATACAAAAAGAAGCAAAAGATGGTCCCTGCCTTCAAGTAACTTACAATATAACGGGGAAGGAGGAGACAACATACATACAAACAAATATATATAAAGCAAAGTATATATGGTATAAATAGGAAATAATTAATAGAGGAAAGGCACTGGAATTAAGAGGATTTGGGGAAGGATTTCTGTATTTGAGATATTAGTTGAGACTTAAAGGAATTCTGGTAGGTGAGTAGTTGGAGTAGAGGAGGGAGAACACACACACACACACACACACACACACACACACACACACATAAAGAAAAATCACAAATAGTGAATAATGAGTAAGCCCATTAAGCAATAAAACAGCAAACAGAAATTGGAGAAGTTATACAGATTAGAATATACTAAAAGATGTCAAGAGTAAATGAGCTCTGGGGGCAGCTAGGTAGCACAGTGGATAAAGCACCAGCCCTGGAGTCAGGAGGACCTGAGTTCAAATCCAGCCTCAGATACTTGACACTTCCTAGCTGTGTGACCCTGGGCAAGTCACTTATCACTCATTGCCCCACAAAAAAAAAAAAAGAAAAGAATAAATGAGCTCTTTATCCAGGAGTGAGATATCAGCTCAAACCAAGAGAGCAGTCCCAATCTCAACTATTCTTGCAATCTCTAAGAAGGTAAGGTAAACATCTGGGACATTTTTAGGAGCTGCTTTCTCCTGCATATATGTAGTTTCTTTCTTTACATGAAGCTACTAAAGAATGTCTCTAGAACCATACATCTGTCTGCAAAGATGCTCTGGCCCAAGTCCATCCCTTATAAAAGTATGAGATATCACCTCAACATTTTCTCCATGTATAAGGAGAGAATTGCTCTTTCTATATATACAGCAACACATGAAAAAACACCAGACTTGGTTGGAATCCCAGTAAGAAAAGTAAAGTATTTTGAACATTCAAATATTTTCTGTCTAATCCCATGGGAAAGGGGGTTCAAGTCATCTGACTGTAGATCATTGAAGGTCAATGAAATATAACAAGCTATTAAATGAAAGGTATAATAAGGTCCATGAAATATAACAATTCCCAGAAGTGATAGGATTTTGCCTTTAGGATGGGGTTTTAGAACTTATATTAACTGGGTAAACTCACAATAACTACACCCTGTATAGATGCGAGGTGGTGCAGTGGATAAAACCCTGGGCCTGGAGTCAGGAAGATCTAAATTCAAATCCAGCCTCAGACACTTACTAGCCATATGACGACCCTGGGCAAGTCACTTAGTCTCTATTTGCCTCAGTTCCTCATCTGTCAAATAGGAACACACTGCAGAACAAAATGACAAACCACTCCAGTATCTTTGCCAAGAAAATGCCATGGATAAAAGTCCATGGGGTCGTGTAGAGTCAAACACAACTGAATGACTGGACAACAATAGCAACAGTATTCTCTATGTTAGCAAATCCATGGAGCCACCCAGAAAGAAGTGAAGGTAAATGGTAGAAAGCCTTCTTCTCTCGGAAAACCAGAAGCAGCTCAGCACTTACCCCAGTGCTTCTGCTCAGCAAGACAGAGCTGCATGTCCACCAAGGTGAGTATGGGCTTGTCCAGCTTCTAATCTTTTCTATTGAATAAGATCATTTAATAAAAATGATATAATACATAATAATAAACATTATTATTATAACAGATCACATTTATAAGGTTCCTTTCAAGGTTTTATAAAATGTTTTTTATTGTATTATCTTATTTGACAGGATCAAATGAGGTAATAATTGTAAAGTGCTTAGCATAGTACCTGTCACAAAGTAAGCACTATGTATGTATGTTAGTTGTTATTATTATGTAATGGTTACTACCTCCATTTTCATTTTCATTCCCTCCTTCCACAAAGCCTTCGTATTGCCTCATTCCCTTTTTTTTTTTTTCGGGGCAATGGGGGTTAAGTGACTTGCCCAAGGTCACACAGCTAGTAAGTATCAAGTGTCTGAGGCCGGATTTGAACTCAGGTCCTCCTGAATCCAGGGCCTGTGCTTTATCCACTGCGCCACCTAGCCACCCCTCATTCCCTTTTAATAAAGAGGTAAATGACCTGTTAAAGGAATTCTCTTAGTGATTAGGCAAGAAGAAAGAAAGTCTGAATATGCAGCTGACCCTCTCTTTCTCCCTCTTCAGTAAACTAGTTTAGTACAAATGGCTCTTCTCAGGAAAGGCAACCCAGAACTACTGGTGGTTAGCATCACTGTCCTTTGTATTTTCAGCTCCCACCCAGAACCCACTAAAGTACTAAACTAGCCATTCTCCAGGGAAGATTAGCAAAAATACTGAGCATCTTCGTTAATTTGCTTCAGGGACTTAAATTCCCTTGGGGGGTCTGGGTAACGGGCTCTATTCAAACAACCATGCCAGCACCCCAGTGGAACAGAATGTCTTGCAAATGATTTTCAAAGATTAGCCGCCGCTTTGCATCTATTTTTCACATTGAACAGCAGGAACAAATATATCATAAATCAAGCTTTTTCAAATAAAGAGAAAGTCATTGTGTCAGACTCCCCACCCAGCCTCACCCAATGGACTAGGTAACCTGAGCAGGTTGCAGGTTAAGTGCCATAATCAGGAATAAACTGAAAGAATGAATTCCAGGAAACACCAACCAACCACTTCACTCCTAGTTAATTAATAATAATAATTAAATACCTAGAATTCATAACAGGGCTTAGGTCTAAAATCCCAAAGCCTCTCACAAAGATGTAGGTCTGGTCTGCCCTTATGTCTCTGTACACACACACACACACACACACACACACACACACACACATGCATGTAATCCTCTTAACAGCTACAATCCCTCCCCTACCTCCTGGAAGCTAAGGTTCAGAGCAGACAATTCCAACCCTCTATTCTGGTTCTACTTTTAGAACTATTATGGAGAAGAGGTCAAAATTCTTTTCCAGCCAATCCCTGCAGGACTTAGGTGCCCACAATAGGAAGAGATTTTTCAGGGAATATGACAAAGGCATCTCTGGGCTGAGAAGCAAGGTGGAAATTCTTAACCTTTAGGGCCAGAACTTAAACTTGTACCATGGAGGTTGGGCTATTCATAGTGCATTCATTTTTTTTTAATTAACTTACTCTGAAAGCCAAAGTGTGGATTTTTTTACACATTATTTTAAGATGAGGAAAATACAAAATCCAGAGAGGTAAAAGACTTGTTCAAGGTCACACTTTG
Source organism: Dromiciops gliroides (assembly GCF_019393635.1). Classification (NCBI taxonomy): domain Eukaryota; kingdom Metazoa; phylum Chordata; class Mammalia; order Microbiotheria; family Microbiotheriidae; genus Dromiciops; species Dromiciops gliroides. Next base: position 150,086,159 of record NC_057864.1, read on the forward strand.
AGGTAGGAACAAAGCCAGACAAGTTGGCCTGACTCCCAACCTTGGCATTCAATCTACAAGCCACACTGGTGCAGAAATGGTACCAGTCTAAAGCTACAGCTGTTGCTGCTGACAAGGACTGCCATTGTTCCCATGGTAACCGAGGTAATACAGGAAAGCCAGAAAAGTTACATATTTGAAAATGGGTGTGCCTACTGATTTTTCAAGGACATTTCCTTGACTAGTTCTTCACAATTAAGACTCCTTATGCCTCTTTAAGGAAAAAAAAACTGCTTGGCTGTCATTGACAAAGTAAAGGCTCAAAAATCTTCAGGGGTTCCCCATTGCCTGTGGGATAAAATACAAATTCCTTAGTCTGCAGTTTTAGGGAATTTCAAAACCAACTCCAATCTATTTTCCAAGGCTTGTTCCACATTTGCTTCCTTTACTGTCTCTACATTCCGGCCAAACCGTCCCACTTGCTGTTCCCAGAACTTAAAATTCTATTTCCTGCTTCCATGAATGTGCAGGAACGATCCTCTGTGGCTGGGAATCCACTCCCTCCTCATCTCCACCTCTCAGAATCCTTCTCTTTTCACAAGGTTTGGTTTGAGTTCCACCTCCTCCATGAAACCCTCTCTGATTCCCCGCCCCCCAGCTCTCCTCTGGTAGAAGTGTGGACAGAGACCTTAGAGTCATATCACCAATGGATCTGACAAATAGCTTGTGTGACCTTGGGCAAATCACAACCTCCCTAACCCTGTGCCCCTATTTATAAAATGAAGAAGCCAGACTGGATGACTGCTAAGGTTCCATTCAGTTCTAGACCTGTGATACTTAAGATAGGGACTGTTATCCTTTTTTAATTTTGTCTTTCTATCTATGCTTTGCAGACTTTATAATTATCTTAATTGAATTGAATTAAAACTACGTTGATGGTGGAGGGAGGGATTAGAGGAGCAAGGCAAATTTATGGGTTAATTTATGACAAGATGAGGAAACTGGAGAAATTCTGGGACAACACAGGACCAGAGAGAGGGAAGGGTCTTAAAAGAGAGGAAGAGAGATAGGAACCCAGGCTCCACTATGATACCAGAAACTAAGGCAGATAGTCATCCCATAAACATATGGATTAAATTTAAGTGAAGCATTGAACTTTTCAGTGCACTATGATCCCAAATATATTCTCTGGAACCCCATTAAGAGTCACTAAAAGGTATGTATGATGTTTTGAGGTCAGACTCTACTTTTTTAGGATCTTGCATTGTTTCTGAGTCTCTGGTTGGATGGCCATTCTCAAAGGGCAAAGTGGGTCAGTGTCATCTTGGGAAGGAGGGTAAGTGGTGCTACAGTAAGCTTTTTCAAGGATGTTTACCATGTTCATTAATGACCAATTTCCCTTTGTAACCCTTTTAATTAAAAATTTCCAATGGAATGATTGCTCTACTTTGTCAAAAATCATATTTCATGGAACCAATTAATGACATTAGATAGGTTATGCCTTGTATTACAACAGGATGTTTCAAGCAGACAGATATTCCTGTCTGCTTGCTGTTCAGAGTTTTCCCAGATATGGGATAACTGCTGAGCCACAACAAAGAGGTCGAAAAGCTATAGAAGGTTATAAACAAATCCCTAAACTTGACGTCTGTGGTCACACTCTGCCCATAACCCGCCATTCACACCCTGAAGCAGCATGTATATCGCTACATAAGCCAGCACAAAGGTTTTCGCAGGCTGGTGATCCTGAGTGGCCCTTCCCTAACGTGTGTGAGTTATAGAACAAAGAGGAAAATTCTGGACTAGGCAGACTGGAGTACAACTTACTTGCAGCATCCAAGCATTGAACACAACCCAGGGGTCATTGTGTTAATGTGTTTCCTTCTGTGTCAATGACACAGGTACTTGCCCAGGGGAAATAGTTCTGTTTTTCTAATGACTCTGGGAGAGTATGACTCCTCAATCAACTTCTTCTGAGTTATAGCCATCTGTGAGTGATAGGAGAGATGTGGTCAGCTTGTCCTAGCTAGTGAGCTTATTGGGGTTAGCCACTCTCATCTTCTGAGGCTGATGAGAACTTGCCCCAGAGAAGCAGGGGCAGGCTTGGGCCTGGAAATGTGGTCCTGAGTCTTCCTCCCACCTCCACTCTCCTTGTACCTTCCTTCCCTACCCACCCACCTATGTCTAACTACTGAGAACTCCCAGTGAAGAGGCACCCTCAGACAGTCTCTTACTATGCGGCCAGCACTTTGAGCACTCAGATGACTGCACTGAGAAAGTGAGATTCCCAGAAGTCATGTGGTGGGCATTAATTGGAAAGAAAAGAGGTGCTTTTTCAGGACTGGCCACTTAGATCTTATTTCTATTAACTAATAAGATATTCTTTATCATTGAAAGGTCACATTCCTTCCTCAGATGGCTATGCCTGCAAGCGGCTGGTAAACAAAACAGGAGACAGAAATAGGAATTAAGAAGGGTGAATTCCAGGAAAAAAAAAAATTATGACCAACTTATACCAAGAACTTCCTCAGGTGGCAGCTAAACCATTTCCTAATGGTGGAGGCGGAAGCATGACCATCACTTTGTGACAGTTGCACTTAAGGAATTAATGGATTGCTGTAAGGGTTTGATAGACATTGTTTTATTAAGATGAGGTAAGTGAGGCCCAAATGAAATAGCTCAGGCAAGTGAGCATAAGCCAAGGTTACTCAATGAATCAATGGCCAATCCTGGAATAGAAAGCACTGCTATACTAATTCCTTAGTCCAAGACCTTGGGCACTTCTATAAAAGGAAGCTTTCCACATATATATGTGTTCCTCTCCTAGACCACCCAAGAAAATGAAATTATCTACGTTTCTGCAAAGAGAAAATGAGATTCCCTGGACTTTTTCAATCAGTGGGTCTGCAACCCTTCAGTAAAGACAATGAAATTACTCCCACCCTCTTCCTTGGTTTAATGAGAAGTAACTTTCCTCCCAGCCACCAAAGAGAAGTAAGCAAGAAAGTGGCGAATTAGTTCACAAGTGCACATGAAAATGAAAAGGTTATTGATCTCTACAGGAGCTCTCTGTGTTTACTTACATGTGTCCTAGCAAATATCCATGATTAGTGACCATATTAGTGGCAATCCACTTATGTTTATTTAACTGTCCTTATTCATGCCTTCTAACATGTAAAGGAAGCCATTTAAAAGTTAGCTTTCTGAAGCTAAAGGGAAGAATCATTTATTACTTTATTGAATTTAACAAATAGCATTTTGAAGTGTTATTCCTACCTGAAGTTAAAAGTCAAAAGTTGTTGTTGTTTTAAATTATTGAGAACAGAAATGTAAGCACAAGTACAATCTTTTAATTAGCTGGTAGTTGATGGACATTAGCCTATTCACCGAATTGAACTATTGTGGACACCAACCTATCATCAGGGGTGTGCTGGAGTCAGCTAGAATCAGAGAAAGGACTAATTGTTAAATTTTCAGTGCAAGAATTAACACCTCAGACATCAGCAAATCCTAAAAATCAGAGCTTGATTTATTATTTTTTGATTGACTAGATCTAAGAAAGTGATGGAAAATGTAAATAATGCAGATTCAAATTGAGCTGATTTTGCACACTGCAAACTTAGGCTACCTACCTGCTATTGGGCCTTTACTATTTCTCAGTAATGATCCAGCTCTACAATATACTCCTCATCTCATTCTCTATAACATCTATTCTAAGCCTTCTCTTCCATTCTTTCCCCCCAAATCTACCTCTTTCCCCACTACAGCCAATGACAATCTCCTATTTTCCAAAGAAGGTTAACATGAGCTCCCCCTTCTGCTCATTGTTCTTCAGTGGATATTCCTCACAACTTTTCAGCATCATTTATTATCTCCTCCTTCACTCACCTCTGGTCATAGAAAAACAATAACCACCAGCTTTAAGCTTTGCAAAACTCCTTCCCCCTACTAGTCCCATCACTGTCCAGTTCTGGAAACATAATCAAATTAGAACTGCCATTGCTATAAGGATGTGTTGTTCTATTTTCCTATGGTTCTCCTTGCCATTTCTATAAATTTCCAAACCACTATACCACTCCCTGACCACACCATTGCACTATTTATATTGTCTAGCCTCACTAGAATATAAATGCCATTAGAAGAGGAATTGCTTTGGATTTTGGATTTTCCCCCAGTGCTTAAAATAGTACTTAATAAATGCCTTTTCATTCTTTCTTCTGAGCCTCACAACAACCTGGGAGGTAAATACTTGGTCCCCCCCTCACCTCGGGGCAGTAAGGGTTAAGTGACTTACCCAGGGTCACACAACTAATATGTGTCAAATGTCTGAGGCCAGATTTGAACTCAGGTCCTCCTGAATCCAGAGCCAGTGCTCTATCCACTGTGCCACCTAGCTGCCCCCATAAATACTTTTTAAAAATCAGTTTTTTTCTAAAAAATCCACTCTCTACCCCACCCCCATCTGCTGAAAAATCAAGAAAAGCAAAACTCCTGTTACAAATATGTAGAGTTAAAACAAATTCCTGCATTTGCCCTTTCCAAGTACATACACAAATATCTTATTCTTAGTTCTGAGTCCACTGTCCCTCTGTCAGGACATGGGTGGCATGTTTTATCCCGAGACCTCTAGAATATGGGTTGGTTGTTTTGTCTATCAGAATTCTTTAATCTTTAAAAGTTATTTGTCTGTACAACATTGCTGTAATTGTATAGATGGTTCTCCAGGTTCTATTCAATTCATTCTGGATCGGTTCCTACAAGTCTTCCCAGGTTTCTAAGAGGTAGATACTACAGGTACCATTTTACATAGAAGGAAACTGAGGCTGAGTGAAGTTAAGTGATTTGTCCAGGGTCTCACAGAAATAAGCATCAGAAGAATTTGAACCCAAGTCTTCCTGATGCCAAATCCAGTAGTCCATTCACTAAACTTGTTTGTCTCTCCAGAAGGCTAGGTATCTCTTTTCCTTACCAAAGGTGATTCCAGTACCTAAATCCTTGATCCCTTTCTTTATGCCTTCTCTAGGACTACCAGGCATCCTGACCAGACAGATCCCAACCCTGTCCTGCCTGGTCAATTCCATTAGTACCAAGATGTTGTTGTTTGTCCTTCATTCTTTTTTTTTTTGGTGAGGCAATTGGGGTTAAGTGACTTGCCCAGGGTCACACAGCTAGTAAGTGTTAAGTGTCTGAGGCCGGATTTGAACTCAGGTACTCCTGAATCCAGGGCCAGTGCTTTATCCACTGCCCCCATCTAGCTGCCCCCTGTCCTTCATTCTTGAAGAGGACCATGAAAACAGGAGGTGATGTCATGACTTACACTGAATTGGATTTAAGTGTGGGAGGCCTGTGCAAGGTCACCAACCTCACTTTCCTCCAAAGCCATCTGGGTTCAGTGGCAAGATATAGATCAGGATGACTGGAGATGGTCCAGGATACAGTGGGAGACCTTGGCTTTTGAAGCTAAGGCCTTTCACTGATCTCAGTTGGCCTGAGGCTATATCAAGATCGTATCAGTGCCACCAACACATATTTTCTCCTTCCCCACTTTATCCAAGGTCCGACATTGAATCTAGTCCTAGGAAATCTTAACCCCACAGGCAATATAAATTCACTTTTAGAGTCTAAGATCCATGTCCTGAGAGAATCTATTGTCACTATGAAAAAATGGGGATTCAGATGGTTGGTTCCCTTTCCCATCAATAGAACTGAATTGTTGTCATTATTATTTTAAATGACCTCCTTATCAGTCTCCTTTGCCAGTTCTTCAACTATGTTGAACCCATTAATCTTGGGTGTTCCCTCAGGCCCTTTCCTGGGCCCCCTTTTTTCTTTTCAATCTATACTATCTCATTTGGTGATCTTATCAGCTCTCAGGGATTCTATTATCATCTCCTTGCAGATGATTCTCAGACCTATATCTCCAAACGTAGTCTCTCTACAGTTAATGAGCTTGTAGCTCATGTATCATGCACCCTCGACTGCCTCTTGGTGATATTGAAGGCACCACCATCCTCCTACTCACTGAGGCCAGCAACCTCCATTTCAACCTCACCTCCTTATTTCCATTCATCCCGCGTGTCTAACCCATTACCAAAGTTTGCCATTTGTATTTCAACATCTCTCAGCTAGATCCCCTTCTTTCCACTCATACAGTCACAACCAAAGTTCGGGCCCTTATGGCCTCTCTCTTGTACTACTGTAACAGTCTGAGTCTCTCTAACTCAAGTCTCTTCCCATCCCAATCCTTCCTTTACACCTTTACAAGGTGTATGTCTGATCACACCATATTCCTCTCTACTTCAGGTAGCCCCAGGGGCTCTATTTGCCATTTAAAGTGCTTCACAACCTGGCTCCTTCCTATATTTCCAGTCTTGCACCTTACTCTCCTACACACACTCTAGGATCCAGCTGTCCTTGTATATCTTCTAACACAACTCTCCACCCCCTGTCTCATTGCCCTGGTACTACATGTCTCCATGCCTCTAGCACTCTGCTCCCCACCATGACCTTCTATTAATTTCCCTAGCTTCCTCCAAGACTCAGTCGAAATCCTACCTTTTTCAGTAAACCTTTCCAGGTTAGACACACACACACACACACACACACACACACACACACACACCACAATGCCTGCCTTTTTCAGATTACTTTCATTTACTTTGTTTATATCTTGTGCATATTTAGTTACTTACATGGTGAGTCCCATAATCTGTTCCCCATTAGAATGTACACTCCTTGAGGGCAAGAACTGTTTTGTTTTTTGCCTTGCTTTGTATCTCTACTGCTTGGCACAGTGCCTAGCACATAGTAAGCATTTAATAAATGGAAGTTGTCTCACTGACTATGATTAACCTTGATGACATTGCCACCAGGAATTGGTACCCATTTAAGGAGCAATTAATGGGGGCAGCTAGGTGGCACAGTGGATAAAGCACTGGCCCTGGATTCAGGAGGACCTGAGATCAAAATCGGCCTCAGATACTTGACACTTACTAGCTGCATGACCCTGGGCAAGTCACATAACCTTCATTGCCCTGCAAAAATAAATAAATAAACAAATAAATAGATAGATAGATAAATGAATGAATGAATAAGTAAATAGATAGATGAATGAATAAATAAATAAATAGATTTTTTAAAAGGGCAATTAATTACAATACTATATAAACTATTTGGGAAAATAGGCAAAGAAATCCTGACAGATTCCTTTTATGACACAAATATGGTACTGATATTTAAACCAGGAAGAGTAAAAACAGAGAAAGAAAACCAAAGAACAATGAATACTGATGCAAATCTGTTCAGTGAGGAGGTTTGATTTGTTGTTCACTAAAGTCTCTTTCAAATTTGATGGTTCTTTGAGGTCAGGAATTCTGAGGCTAAGACCATTCTAGGTCAGCACGGGTTTAGCCATTAGAAGCTCTAGCTTCAGCAGCATTGCCCCCTACCCTAAAGTATGCATTTCTCCTTTCTCTGGAGTCATAATGCACTTACTGCACAGGGTGGCACAGTGGATAGATCCCTGGACCCCAAGTCAAGAAGGACTAAATTCAAATCCCACCTCAGACACTTACTGGTTATGTGACCCTGGGCAGGTCACTTACCTTTTTTTAGCCTCAATTTCCTTATCTGTAAAATGGGGATAATAATAGCACCTACTTGCCTGGGTTGTTGTAAGGAATAAATGAGATAATATTTGTAAAGCACTTTTCAAACATTAAAACTCTATATAAATGCTAACAGTTATTAATAGATATCATTAGAACCTATTAGCTAATATTAATACTATTAATACCAAAATAGCTATTATCAATAGCTATTTCAGTATTACTTATAATTAGTATTATGAGAACTTGGTCTTACTGATTTCATAAAATTCTAGATCTGGATAGAACTTTAGAGATTATCTTTTGTTTATGAGTTTCTCGTTGTTTTATGTGTATGAGTTTTGCCTCCCCTATTAGATTAGAAGTTTAATGAAGCCAAAGACTCTTTCTTTCACTTCTCCATTATCTCCTCTAGCAGCCAATACTGTGTTGGGTACATTGTAGGCCCTCAAGTACTACCTGTGAATTAATTAGTTGACTCTAGAAGAAAGGTAACATTAAGACCAGTAGCACTTGGACGAACCTAAAATCCTATCATAAACCATGTTTGACATGTATCTCTCCTAACAAGCAGTCATAAGCAATGATTACTTAAAGCAGGAAATAAAAGACATAAAAGTGAGGGTCTTGCATGCCAGAGATGTCACTTAAATAAATTAGGATCCCCAGATCCCAGTCCCATTCATGAGTTACCATATTGATCAGCAAGTATTTATGAAGTGTTCTTGCTGTTTGGTAGGTGGTATTAGGAGACATAGAAGGATTATAAAACACTGTGTCTGTTCTAAAGGACTTAAAGACTGTTGCTATTTATAATCCCCTTCTGACCATGGCCTCCATTGGAACCATCTGAAACAATTGCAATATGGTACTGGGGCATGGGGATACATAGAGGCAACGTGGTATAATGACTAAAGAGCCAGCCTCAAAGCCAGATGTGCCTTAGTCCATGTCTTGCCTTTCTAATACATGCTGCCTATGACCCTGGGCAAGACGATTAACCTCTCAGTGCTCTAGGCCACTCTCTTAAGACTTTAAGTTGTAAAGAAGTTATTTATGTGTACTGGTAGAAAGAGTTTCCCCATCGTACCAATGACATCGCAGACCCAGTCCCTATCCTTATGAGTCTGTAACAGTTTTTTTGAATGGAAAGGGATGGTTCGATCTTTTGTTGCGATCCCAGTTCTCCCCTAGATTTAGATCATAGGTTTTAAAGATATAGTTCCAACTTTATCTCTCTGGGGCCTTAGGGTCAGAGATGAGGTCATTGACAGGACAGTGGAATGATTTCTCAGGTATTGCTCCTTCTTACCCCATGGCCAAACCTAGGAAGAAACAAAGGACTTTTGTTTACACAAGATAACCTTCCACCTGCTTTGATGCCAACACCTATGTACAAAACAAACTTTCCTTAGAAGTGGGAGGCCCTACACAACCTGGATTGTATGGAGCAGAACAAAGTGACCAGGTTAAGATGGAGAAGTATTTAAATCTTTGTCTAATGTGATGGCCACCTACACTCCCTACCTTACTCCACCCCCCCCACCACATATTACATCCATACATGTGTATACCAAGGCATGGGTATGTGGGGTTTTCAGGGAGGACTAGCACCTCTGGTGTGAAGGCTTGCTGAGCCCTTTTCAGGGCTGCTCATCTACCTTTGGTATCTACCTTTACCCAACTCTCATCTGTGGCTCCGAGAAGGTATATATGCACGGCAGTCACACCCCAGTAAAAGCATCTCTGCAAACAGACAAAACCAGACTGAGGGGAACCAATGAGCCTCCAAGCCATCAATAATTTGGGGAAGGGGTGTCTACTTCAAGTATGTGAAGGCTCCCCTCCCCCAGTGAAACGGGCAGGTAGGAACAATTTGTTCCAACAGCCACGAAGGTGGCTAAAGCAGGCACTGTGGGATACGTAGAGCTTGGTCAGACATCAACTGGTCATCTACTGCATCTGGGTCACCGCCGGCCATCCCAACTTTTGTCTTGCCACTGGACTTGAATGATTCTGGAAGAGAGAGTGAATCAGATGACTTTGTGAAACCTTGCCCCACTTAAGTCCAATTCATTCATGAGTCAAGACATCACCAGTGACGTCATTGGTCCTTTTTGAAAACAAAGGACCAAAACCACCACCACCAAGGAATCCAATATCAGTCAGTCAGTGAACGGCATTTATTAAGCACCTACTATTACTGGGAACTGCGCTATGTGCTGGGAATATAAAGAAAGGTAAAAACAATCTTGCCTTCAAAGAACTCACATTCCAATGGGGAAAACAGCATGCAATCCATGTACAAACAAGATGCAGCCAGGATTAATTGGAAATAATCAACAGAGGAAAGGCATTAGCATTATGCGGGACTAGAAAAAGAGTTTGACAGAAGGTAGAATTTCAGTTGAGACTTGAAGGAAGCTAGAGAAGCCAGGAGGCAGAGATGAGGAGGGAGAGAATTCCAGGCATGAGGAACAGGTGGGCAAAGCCACTAAATTCTCTCCTAAGTTTGTGATGATAACATTATGGGAAACCTCCCACTCAAATTCTAGAAATACTCTGTAACTCCCAAAGGTCCCTGAATCAGGGCTTCAGGACCACCTAATCTGCACCATTTCCACAGTCCCTTCTTGGGAAGACAAAAGTCCTTGTAAAAGGGTTTTTTGTTAAAGGCTTGTTACACAAGCCCTCCCCTATATATACCTCAAAATGGTAACCAATTGAAAAGCCTAGTATCCTGAACGTAGCATGGGGCTAATTAGCACTTTGCTGGTTTTGATTTTCAGAGAGACTCAGAGACAAGATGTTTTGAAATCATACTCTTCTGATTTGTGTCTTGGATATCCCTGTCACCACAATAGCTTTTTATGGTATGGTTCTCTTTTTGTTGGCTTGTTTTTATAACCTACTTCCTGACTTCATGCTTTATGTTGGGGTTGGACCCTGACAATTTCTGAAGTGAATAACTGGGCTGAGCTTGGGTTCTCAGGTCCTGTTGCTAATTTCTTGAGATAATTAATATTATGTTACTCCAAGATCTCAAGGAGAGCTCAGGATAGGGACCTACAGCTTTCAGTGTTCTCAAAGTAGTCTGAACTGGAGCAAATTCTGATCACTGCCCTCCTTGTCTAAGTTCTGCAAGTTCTTAACCAAGCTTTAGGTCTAAGCAGTATACCTATGAGCTTTCTCTTGGTTGTAGTTCTGATAGACTGGGGCTGGAATCAGGCACTATCAGCCAACTGGAATCAGTCAGTATCAGCCAACTGGAAAGCTCTATAGGTTCAAAATGACTTGACTACAGCTTCCCCTTTGATCTGGATTTCCTGCCCTAGTTATTCCTCCACAGGTTTCAGATTGGGCTAGGAGCTAGAAGTGATACTCTACTCCACTCTTGGGATCAGAACCACAGAGATGCCAATTGCTTCTGAACTTGCTCTTTACTCAGTAAACAATAATTCTGTGAGGTAATTATTATAGGTATTATCCCCATTTTACATATAGGAATAATAACAGTCTCAGAGAGGTTAAGGGGCTTGCTCAGGATCTCACAGCTTGCAAATGTTGGAGGCTAGATTTAAGACCAGGTATCTCTTAGCTCTAGGCACTCATTTTAATACCCCTCACTGTTGTCACTTGTAGAAAGAAAAGAAAAAGTCAGTGTGGAAAGAAATCATGGAGAAATACATATTATTGGAAAGGAGAGATGATAAGAAGACCATTTGACTCGATCATTTACAAATGGTGGGATCAGGAAATATTTCACAGAGGACTGATACATGATATGAACCTTGAAGGAAAAGAAGAATTTCAATGGGGGAGAGTGGAGGAGGAGGGAGAATTGTTCGTTCCATGAATTGATGAACAAATATGCTGAGACAGGGTAGCATAGGGAAAGAGCAAAGTTAAATGTGAGTAAACATCAGGGGGCAGGATGGGGCATAGGAGGTGATGGAAAAATATAACCAACAGAGGGCCTATAGACTGGAAGAGAATGAAAGACAGAGTCAACAGGGAACTATGTTTGCTATGGTTAGGGTTGGGCCAAAATGGATAATGAAGACTTGCTGTGGCTCAATTTGGATTTTAAAGTCTCCTAAAATGCCTATGGTTCCTTTCACAAGGAGTCTTCATGGTAAGGTTGGGTTACTTTAGTTGGACACCTGAACCTTGGGACAACTCTCAATGTTGCCAGCTGGAGATAAAGTCTTATTAGCCTTCACTGAATATAATGAAGTAGAGAATACTTTGGATGCAAGAGTAATAATGGGGCACCGCCCCTTGGCTTCTCTTCCTCCTTGAAGCTTAGATTCAGGACCCCCAGGGATGGACATAAATGAATTAGATATGGCAAGTTGTTGCTTGTCATTCATTCGTGAAGTGGACCATGACACTGGGATGATGTCATGACTTGCAGTGAATTGGATTTAACTGGGGGAGGGCTGTGCAAGGTCACCAGCCTCACTCTCTCCTCCAGAGCCATCTGGGTCCAGTGGCAAGATATATATCAGGATGACTGGAGATGACCCCTCTTTTAAGGCAGTTGGAGTTAAGTGACTTGCCCAGGGTCACACAGCTAGCAAGCGTCTGAGGTCAAATTTGAACTCAGATCCTCCCAACTTCAGAACCACTGTGCCACCTACCTGCCCATATTGCAAGGAATTATTAGTCTCAGAGCACAGTGACTTAAACAAAGGGGTCTGGAACTCACTAAAGGATATTTTTCAAGGGCAAATCAAAGTCACTTCCTCAGGAAACAATCATGGCAATATTTTGGCATGTTGGGGTAGGAATGCTGCACCACAGATATGGTCCGCTTCACCCTAATGTACCCTTCAGTGGCAATCCAGAGTAGCCATTCCTAAGATATCACACCCCAGTGTGAGAAAGAAGACCAAGACTGAAAATTCCAGTCACTATCTAGTGTTAAAGAATTTTGTTTCCAGTAAACCTCCCTTCTAAAAATCAAAAGCCCACAATCAAAAGGGAATATGGATGGGGGCAGCTAGGTGGCGCAGTGGATAAAGCACTGGCCCTGGATTCAGGAGTAGCTGAGTTCAAATCCTGCCTCAGACACTTGACACTTACTAGCTGTGTGACCCTGGGCAAGTCACTTAACCCTCATTGACCCGCAAAAAAAAAAAAAAAAAAAAAAAAAGGGAATATGGAGCATGAAAGAGTGAAGGGACACAAGGAAAGAAAAAGTAAACCTCACCTAAGAATGACCCCAAAGACCCATGTTCAAAGAGAAGGCAAAAGGGGTTGGGGTGGGGTAGGCAGGGAAGAGATCCCTGATAGGCACAGGATTCATGAATAACCTGCCAGTGTCTGAGCAGGGGAGAAATCCAAACCCCACCTTGGTGGGAAAACTGCTAGGGACATCAAGTCAGATTACCCTGTAGAGGAATGTCAAGAAAAGGGTTTAGCAAAGTGGATAGGAAATATAGGTGCCTGCAACACAGATCATCAAAGCAAATACCTACTTTGAAAACTTTAAAACCCCTCCAAAATGTGTTGTTAATGTTACAGAAACAGAAAACATCTTTAACAATGGTCATTCTTTCTCTTTCTCCTATCCACATTGACCAAAAGAATAGAAACACTTATCTATAGGAAAAATTGTAGCCATTACTCACCAGGCAAGAGAACCTGTGCTAGTAGGTTGCTGAATCAGGGTGATTAGAATCAGATTGGGCCTCCTTCTACACATTGCTACTTACCTGGTATAATTTGAGTGACTAAAGGTCTCATAACTACAACTCTAGTTCATTGTAAAGGCAAGAAATGCCAAACCCATAATCATGTTATCTTGTTTGTGGTTCCTACACTGCAGGACCAATGCATTTATAAAATAAGCATAGCCTTTTAAAAGATGCTATGTTTCTGTGAGCCTGGAGAGGAGGAGGCACAGGAAAGCGATACTCACTGTATTCAAGTATTTGAAGGTTGTCGTGTAGAACACCTCAAATTGTTCTACTTGGCCCCAAGGGGAAGAACTAGGCACAATGAGTGGAAATTGCAAAGAAGAAAATTTAGGATTGATGTCAGGAAACTGGGAGCTGCCTCAAGAGGTCATAAAAGCATAGATTTTTTTTTTAAAAAGCATTTATTAAGAGCCTACTATGTGCCAGGTACTGTGCCAACTACATCTCTTTTAATCCTTACAACAATCCCTGGGAGGTAGGCACCATTATTATCCCTACTTTACAGTTGAGGAAACTGAGGAAGACTTTTTAAGTAACTTCTCCAGGATCACACACGCAATAAGTGACAGAGCTGAGATTTGAACCCAGGTCCTTGTTTCAAATACAGTTCTCTTTCAATAGAGCAATCAGTACACATTTATTAAGCACCTACTATGTACTGAGCTCTATGCTAGGTGCTGAGAATAAAAAGACAGAAATGAAACAGTCCCTTCTCTCAAGGAACTTACAGTTCCTACACAGTTCCTCGTATACAGTAGGCTCTTAATAAATGCTTTTTTAAAAAAATCTATGTTCCGGGGTGGCTAGGTGGCGCAGTGGATAAAGCACCGGCCCTGGATTCAGGAGTACCTGAGTTCAAATCCAGCCTCAGACCCTTGACACTTACTAGCTGTGTGACCCTGGGCAAGTCACTTAACCCCCATTGCCCCGCAAAACAAAACGAACAAAAAAAATCTATGTTCCTTTGACCTCTTGAGGCTGCTCTAAGTTTAAAGAGACATTTCCTGACATCAAATCTAAATTTTCCTCTCTGCAATTTCCACTCATTGTTCCTATTTCTGCCCCCTGGGGCCAAGTAGAACAATTTGAAACTTTCTTATATCAAAAGAGTCAAAACATATATAAATAGGCATAAAAATACAGAAAAATTAAACACGGAATAGCATTTTGGGAGTAGGCACTGGCACGTAGGCAGATCAAGGGCAGCTGCAAATAGAAGATGATGCTTAGGCTGGATCTTGAAGGAAATCTGGGATGCCAACAGGTAGATGTGAGGAGGGGTAAATTCCAGGCATGGGGGATTGTGGCTAGTATGGACAGAGGGAGCAACTGCAATGATAAAATTAAGTACATACTGATGCTATTGATGCCAAAGTGCATTAAATATGCTTGTTTATTACTGCTGTGGTGTAGTCCTGGAGCCGAAGTGATCCAAGTATTGGGTAAAGCATGAGTTTCCAACTTTGTCTTGGACGGCTCTCCAATGTGAAGCCTTTGCTCCAGCTAGACTGGTCTACCAACTCTCCCCTGTGAAGATCATGTGCATCCCAGTCCCCTTCTCCTTGCACATATCAGTGCTTTTGTCTGGAGTCAGAGATCTAATTAGGCAGTGCCCAGAGCTTTGGATCAAAGCAGTGAATTTAGGGGATATAGACGGCACCTGTGGTCCTCCAGCAGCTTAGTTAGAAAGAATAAGTAAGTTATTTTAGAAACTATTGGATGACAAACTAGGAGGAGCTACTTTTTCCTCCATCACGTATTTCCCTCATGCATATGGGGTCTCTCCTGCAGTGGCTGGTACCCCAGGGTCTCTATCCCCTGCCCCAGCAGCCCAGTACCCTCAGAGACTATATTTCCTCCAGAAAGCCAAGGGTATGCTTCCTGACATTTGTCCCAAGCACAAAAATGATGGCTTTGCAAAGATTCTCCTATCCTTTCTTCTGTCTATTATACCACATCTACCTCCTGAGTAGCTTTGATATATATATATAGAGAGAGACCCTTGGATAATATATTTCATCATTTCTATCACTTCTGCAACCATTGTCCCAATCACCCAGGCTTGAAACCCTGGAATTATCTTTGAATTCTGCCCTCACTGTTCCCACTATCCAAAAATAACTATAGCTTACATTTCTATGGTGTTCTGAGTTTCAAAAATATTTTCCTTACATCATATGAGGTTCAATATTACAAATGTCAGGGCAGCTAAGTGGCACAGTGGATAGAGTCCCAGACCTGGAGTCAGGAAGACTCATCTTCCTGAGTTCAACTCTGGTCTCAGACACTTACTAACTGTGTGACCCTGGACAAATCACTTAACCCTGTTTACCTCAGTTGTAAAATGAGCTGGAGAAGGAAATTGCAAACCCTCCAGTATCTTTGCCACGAAAACCCCAAATAGGGTCATGAAGAGTCAGACACAACTGAACAACAACAATTACAAATGTTATCTTACAGATGAGGAAACTGAAACTGAGAGTTTTTTATTTGCCCCTGATCATACAGCTAATAAGTATTTGAGGTAAGATTAGACTGCCTCCATCAGTTCCTGGGGAAATTAATTCATTCAGTTTTTGTTTTGTTTGGTTTTGTTTTTGTTGTTTGGTTTTTTTGCCGGGCTATGGGGGTTAAGTGACTTGCCCAGGGTCACATAGGTAGTAAGTGTCAAGTGTCTGAGGCCGGATTTGAACTCAGGTACTCCTGAATCCAGGGCCGGTGCTTTATCCACTGTGCCACCTAGCTGCCCCCGATTCATTCA